>NW_027361762.1:13647500-14365000 GCF_039654945.1 Dendrobates tinctorius | reverse complement strand
TCAGGAAAAGGCCCAGCGTTTTTCCAACCGGCATAGGACCATTGGTCCCCGGTTTAAAGTGGGTGATATGGTTTGGTTGCCGTCTAAGAATATTCCTATGAAGGTTGCATCTCCAAAATTTAAGCCAAGATTTATTGGACCTTATAAGATTTTGGAGATTCTTAATCCTGTTTCTTTTCGATTGGCTCTTCCAGTTACGTTCAAAATCCATAACGTATTTCACAAGTCACTGTTGAAGAGGTTTGTTGAGCCAGTAGTTCCTGTGGCGGCACCTCATGACCCTGTATTGGTTAAAGGCAATGTGGAATATGAGGTAGAGAAAATATTGGTTTCTCGTTTGGTTAGACGGAGACTCCAGTATTTGGTCAAATGGAAGGGTTATGGCCAGGAGGATAATTCTTGGGTCTCTGCCTCTGATATTCATGCCAATAAATTGGTTCGTGCTTTTCACTGGGCCCATCCTGATCGGCCTGGTGGCATGGATGAGGGTTTGGTGACCCCTCCTCAAGGGGGAGTACTGTTGTGAACTCATTTTCTGCTCCTCCAGTTGAGAGTTCTCCTTCCGTTCTCCCTCTGGTGGTGACAGGAAGTAGTGAAGTTGATTTAATTGGTAGTGATCTGCCACCTGATGATGAGGATAACGATTGGATCTCTGGAGTATCAGACTGAATATAAGACAGCCGATGCCCTATCCTGGTGCTGGTG
Source organism: Dendrobates tinctorius (assembly GCF_039654945.1). Lineage (NCBI taxonomy): Eukaryota > Metazoa > Chordata > Amphibia > Anura > Dendrobatidae > Dendrobates > Dendrobates tinctorius. Next base: position 14,364,295 of record NW_027361762.1, on the reverse strand, counting down.
ATTCAGTCTGCTTCTCAGGTCTTGGACTTCAGCTCTGTTCCAGTCTTCTCAAGTTAAGTTTGTTTTTGCTATTGTTCACACTTGCTCTTGTTGGTCAATTCAGTCTTTTGTGGTCAGCCAGCCCCTGCTGGGGTTGTGCTGAATTTCCACTCCTATTTATCTGTTTTTGCCTTTTGGTCCCTTATTAGTTTGTCCTCTTTTTGCTCTGTCTCAGAATATTTCAGAGTGCTGATATAGTGGGAGAAGTCTAGTGACTTCAGGGTTAATTTTGCTATCAGAAGTGTTGGACATTATTTTGGTAGGGTTTTTGGCAGATTGCAGACAGTGTCTTTCCTTTCCTGTCCTATCTAGTTAGTCGGACCCCATCGTTTGCTCAGCCTATTTTTCTGCCTTTGTTTGTGTTTTCATCTTGTTTCACCGTCAATACATGTGGGGGGCTGTCTTTCCTTTGGGGTCTGCTCTGGGGCAGTTAGTTTTCCTCTTTTCCTGCTTTAGGCTTATGTAGCTCTCCGGTTGTGACGAGGCGTCTAGGATCATCGTAGGTACACTCCACGACTGCTGCTAGTTGTGTGGTAAGATCAGGGATCTGCAATCTGCATAGTTACCAACCTGTCTGGTTTTCTGAGACTTGGCTTGTGTTGTTTTTTCCTCCTCGGTGACCCATTCATAACAGGCCTGTGTGTGTGTGCAGGCATCGTCCGATAGGACTACAAGTCCCATCGGGTGATGCCTGCTACAATGACAGTGATTGACACATTAGCCAATGATGGGACAGTAGTAGTCCCATCATCCGGCTAATATGTTGAATGTAAAAAAAAACAAACAAACAAACATACATACTACATACATACAACATACATACATACTACATACATACTTCATATATACTACCTTCATACAACATACATACATACTACATACATACTACATATATACTACAGTCATACAGCATACATACATACTACATATATACTTCATTCAAACAGCAAAACACAAAACAAATATCCTGGAATAAAAAAGTAAAAAAATATTGCAAAAATTGCATGAAGGTAGTAATCTGTCCCACAAGGGTTGCCGTGACGTGGCGGGATGGCTTCTACATTATTTTGATCAAAATTATGTTAACTAAATACCCTTATTATTACTATTATTACTACCTTCATGCAATTTTTGCAATATTTTTTTACTTTTTTATTCCAGGATATTTGTTTTGTGTTTTGCTTTTGGTTTTCTCTGTGTAAAGGTCATGTGTTCATATGCAATTACATTTTGCATGCACATTAATTTACTTTTTCTGCTCAGACCCAGTTTCTCATTTGTTTCATTGTGCATTCTGTGCATATAAGGGTGTGACCGCCCTGTTTCTGAGTTGGAAAATCCATCCTGTCTGGCCTATACTATTACTGGTGGTTCAGTCCCTCTGTCCTTGTTCACATTTACGTCACTTGACAAGTGGAAAGGTTTTAAATACAAGAGTTAGGACTGTCCCACAAGGGTTGCCGTGACGTGGCGGGATGGCTTCTACATTATTTTGATCAAAATTATGTTAACTAAATACCCTTATTATTACTATTATTACTACCTTCATGCAATTTTTGCAATATTTTTTTACTTTTTTATTCCAGGATATTTGTTTTGTGTTTTGCTTTTGGTTTTCTCTGTGTAAAGGTCATGTGTTCATATGCAATTACATTTTGCATGCACATTAATTTACTTTTTCTGCTCAGACCCAGTTTCTCATTTGTTTCATTGTGCATTCTGTGCATATAAGGGTGTGACCGCCCTGTTTCTGAGTTGGAAAATCCATCCTGTCTGGCCTATACTATTACTGGTGGTTCAGTCCCTCTGTCCTTGTTCACATTTACGTCACTTGACAAGTGGAAAGGTTTTAAATACAAGAGTTAGGACTGTCCCACAAGGGTTGCCGTGACGTGGCGGGATGGCTTCTACATTATTTTGATCAAAATTATGTTAACTAAATACCCTTATTATTACTATTATTACTACCTTCATGCAATTTTTGCAATATTTTTTTACTTTTTTATTCCAGGATATTTGTTTTGTGTTTTGCTTTTGGTTTTCTCTGTGTAAAGGTCATGTGTTCATATGCAATTACATTTTGCATGCACATTAATTTACTTTTTCTGCTCAGACCCAGTTTCTCATTCATTCAAACAGCATACATACTACATACATACTACATACATACTTCATATATACTACAATACTACATTCATACAGCATACATACATACTACATACTACATACATACTACATATATACTACATTCATACAACATACATACATACATACTACATTCATACAACATACATACATACTACATACATACTACATATATACAACATTCATACATACATACTACATATATACTACATTCATACAGCATACATACATACATACATACAACATACATAAAACATGCTACAGATATACTACATACATACTACATACAATACATTCATACAATACATACATATAGACATACAGTACATATAGCATAGAGTACATACTCACCATTACTTGTCACATTGTTCCGCGAAGCCAGTGTCATCTGTGAAAAAAATATGAAAAAAACAAACCACCAAATGCTCCCTGTTCCGCAGAAATCCACGAGTGTCCCACGCCGATCTCCCATGGAGAACAGCAGCATCAGCTGATGCAACCGTTCTCTAGGGGCTCCAGGAATCAAATGACAGGAGGTAGGTAACCTTCTGCACTGTATTCCTCCGCCACTGTAAAAAAAAATAGTCTCTTGTCTCACTTTTGGCATTGCTGTGTGAGAAAGTTCCCACGCAGCTTTTGCCATAAAGTGAGACTAGGGACTAATTTTTTTACAGTGGCGGAGGAATACAGTGCGGAAGGATACCTACCTTCCCGTCATTGGATTCCTGGAGCCCCTAGAGAATGATTGCATCAGCTGATGCTGCTGTTCTCCATGGGAAATTGGCGTGGGACACTCGTGGATTTCTGTGGAACAGGGAGTATTTGGTGGTTTGTTTTTTTAATATTTTTTTCACAGATGACACTGGCTTCGGGGATCAAAGTGACAAGTAATGGTGAGTATGTACTCTATGTTATATGTACTGTATGTCTATATGTATGTATTATGTATGTAGTATATCTGTTGCATGTTTTATGTATGTTGTATGTATGTATGTATGTATGTAGTATGTATGTATGCTGTATGAATGTAGTATATATGTAGCATATATGTAGTATGTATGTATGCTGTATGAATGTAGTATATATGTAGTATGTATGTAGTATGTATGTTGTATGAATGTAGTATGTATGTATTATGTAAATATTGTGAGAATCATGTGGGAATAGTGGATTAGGGCAGGTATATCTCGCCCAGATACCTTTCCTATGTGGACTTGTCTGGTCAGTATCGCACCTGGTTACTTATGAATAATGGGAGGCGGATATAAAAGGATGCCAGGTGGTTGTGTGAGTGTCTCAGCCTGGGAACACAGAGAGCCTGTCTGTGTGAGAGACACACGTGAGTGAAAGCAGTGCCCACTGCAACTGTGGTTTGGCTTGATGGGAGAAGCCCGCCAGTTGGTAGTTAGGTTGTACTTTGTTTAGTTAGTGCCGGACAGGCAAGGATTTGTTTTATGCTTTTTTTCTTTATGCATTACTTTCACCGTTAATAAACCTGACCCAGTGTCAGTTATACCTGGACCCCGGCTGTGCGCCTGAGTTTCATGCTGAACGCACGTGACCTTTGACCCCAGCAAAGGCGATCCCGGAGTGTTTTGTCACGTTGTGGTGGAGAACGCGGGCATCACGTTGGAAGCATGAGCATGGAGGACGTGGTGAAAGCGCTGGTACAGTCCACCGCCGTCCAGCAAGAAGCTAATCGGGTGATGATGGCCCAGCTGAAGGAGTTGGTGGACATGACAGCTGCCGATCGTTCGCTTCTCCAGCAGGTGGCGCAGCCCCTGGCAAGCTTACCTGAGGTTAACCTGGAAGCAGAGTCGAGAGTGATTCACGTGAGTCGGTACTGGCGGAAGATGACGACCGAAGATGACGTCGAAGCATACCTGACCACGTTTGAACGGACAGCGGTGCGAGAAAAATGGCCGAAGGCACAATGGGCCGGCCTGATTGCCCCGTTTCTTTCCGGTGAAGCCCAAAAGGCTTATTATGACTTAGCACCTGAAGCCGTGCAGGACTTTGACAAACTGAAAGCCAAGATCTTGGCCCGGCTGGGAGTGACGACCGCTGTCCGTGCACAGAGAGTGCATCAATGGACTTATCAGCCGGATAAACCACCGCGGTCACAGATGTTCGACCTGATCCATGTGACGAAGATGTGGCTACAACCCGAGGTGTTGACAGCGCCAGAGATAATCCAGAGAGTCGTCATGGACAAGTACCTGAGAGCTCTACCGCCAGCCCTGAGGAAGTGGGTAAGCCATGGAAATCCTACGACGGCAGATCAACTAGTGGATCTGGTTGATCGTTACTCCGAGACAACGCTACCCCACTTCGTTCTTCATCGCCACGTGGAACCGGTAAGACTGTTCCAGGGAATAGGGGAGAAGGAAAAATCCCTAAGACAGTGGGGGAGGAAAACGGGACTGCCCGCACTGCGAGGCCGAGAGTAACGAACTTTGGTCTAAAAGCAAGGGGCCCGTTAGGTGTTTCCGCTGTCAAGAGATGGGACACGTTGCTGCGAACTGTCCGGTCACCCATGCAGTGCGACGTCACAGACTCTAAAAACCGCATGTCTATGGTTGCACGGGTAGTGAGTGTGAATGCCGGTGAAAAGGATGTGGAAAAACACTTGTGTGATTTAACTGTTGATGGCAAAAGTGTGGTGGCATTGTTAGACTCAGGAAGTGTGGTGACTCTGGTGAAGGCCAGTCTGGTGTCAGCCCCGACTGGACCATCAGACAAATTTTCTGCAACGTGTGTGCATGGAGACACCTGTTCGTACCTCACCACGGTCATATGCATTACTACTTCCTATGGGTCTGTGCAACATAAAGTGGGACTCGTCCCGGCGTTATTGCATGAAGTTATCCTGGGCCGGGATTTTCCCCACATCTGACAATTGTGGGAGAATCAGTTGATACCCCTGGGTAATAGTGTACATGATTCTTCTCCCAGGGCGCGTGTGGGTCCCGAACCCCTGGAAGAGGTCTCCCCGGAAGACTCTGGGGAAGAGTCTGCTGGAAATGACCTGCAGTTCCCATTTTCAGTCATGGCGGGTGATACGGAGGAGACCAGGGAGGAGGAGGAGGCCGACATCCGTCCACCTCCCCGTTTGCCGGATTTAGAAGTTCAGAAAGATGACTTCCAAAGCGAGCAAATAAAGGATCCTACCCTTTCTCAGGCTAGGACAAATGTAAAAGTGATAAATGGGGTACCCGTAGAACCTGGCTCTAGGCTGGCATATCCTTACATGGTTCTGGAGAATGATTTACTCTATCAGATAGAGAAAAAGTGGGAAGACACGGTGCAACTATTAGTTGTGCCAAAACCCTACCGGCGGCAGGTGCTGGACCTGGCCCACGGACATGTGATGGGAGGTCACCTGGGAGTCCAGAAAACCACCGAAAGGATATTACACTGTTTTGTTTGGCCAGGCATGCATCACGATATTCGTGTATATTGTGAGTCTTGTCCTGACTGCCAAGCCTCTGCACCTAAGCCCCGGTTCTGTAGCCCTTTGGTACCCCTACCTATTATTGAAGTCCCGTTTGAGAGGATTGGGATGGATTTAGTTGGGCCCCTTCCACGGTCTGCACGTGGACACCAACATATCCTGTGAACATAAGGATGAGTGACCTCATGGAGATCAACATCCAACACTGCGGAGACACCATCACATGTTTCTCAACGCAGTGATCTAGAGCAATGCCCCCATCCCTTATGGGAAATATGCAAAAGCATGTAAATCAACAGCCGCGGAGACACCATCACATGTTTCTCAACGCAAGCAATGACTAGCCAGGTCTTTCCCCGGGAAGGAACAACCACGGGAAGGGCAGTCTCCAATGAAGGAAACCACCTATGCCAAAACATGGTATCCATCCACAGACAGCTGTTTCGGGGTATTGCCCCTCATCAGTGTGGAGTAGGAAACTGGCTAGTAGAAGCAATGCCTAGTGAAAGGCTATGAACATAAGGATGAGTGACCTCATGGAGATCAACATCCAACACTGCGGAGACACCATCACATGTTTCTCAACGCAGTGATCTAGAGCAATGCCCCCATCCCTTATGGGAAATATGCAAAAGCATGTAAATCAACAGCCGCGGAGACACCATCACATGTTTCTCAACGCAAGCAATGACTAGCCAGGTCTTTCCCCGGGAAGGAACAACCACGGGAAGGGCAGTCTCCAATGAAGGAAACCACCTATGCCAAAACATGGTATCCATCCACAGACAGCTGTTTCGGGGTATTGCCCCTCATCAGTGTGGAGTAGGAAACTGGCTAGTAGAAGCAATGCCTAGTGAAAGGCTATGAACATAAGGATGAGTGACCTCATGGAGATCAACATCCAACACTGCGGAGACACCATCACATGTTTCTCAACGCAGTGATCTAGAGCAATGCCCCCATCCCTTATGGGAAATATGCAAAAGCATGTAAATCAACAGCCGCGGAGACACCATCACATGTTTCTCAACGCAAGCAATGACTAGCCAGGTCTTTCCCCGGGAAGGAACAACCACGGGAAGGGCAGTCTCCAATGAAGGAAACCACCTATGCCAAAACATGGTATCCATCCACAGACAGCTGTTTCGGGGTATTGCCCCTCATCAGTGTGGAGTAGGAAACTGGCTAGTAGAAGCAATGCCTAGTGAAAGGCTATGAACATAAGGATGAGTGACCTCATGGAGATCAACATCCAACACTGCGGAGACACCATCACATGTTTCTCAACGCAGTGATCTAGAGCAATGCCCCCATCCCTTATGGGAAATATGCAAAAGCATGTAAATCAACAGCCGCGGAGACACCATCACATGTTTCTCAACGCAAGCAATGACTAGCCAGGTCTTTCCCCGGGAAGGAACAACCACGGGAAGGGCAGTCTCCAATGAAGGAAACCACCTATGCCAAAACATGGTATCCATCCACAGACAGCTGTTTCGGGGTATTGCCCCTCATCAGTGTGGAGTAGGAAACTGGCTAGTAGAAGCAATGCCTAGTGAAAGGCTATGAACATAAGGATGAGTGACCTCATGGAGATCAACATCCAACACTGCGGAGACACCATCACATGTTTCTCAACGCAGTGATCTAGAGCAATGCCCCCATCCCTTATGGGAAATATGCAAAAGCATGTAAATCAACAGCCGCGGAGACACCATCACATGTTTCTCAACGCAAGCAATGACTAGCCAGGTCTTTCCCCGGGAAGGAACAACCACGGGAAGGGCAGTCTCCAATGAAGGAAACCACCTATGCCAAAACATGGTATCCATCCACAGACAGCTGTTTCGGGGTATTGCCCCTCATCAGTGTGGAGTAGGAAACTGGCTAGTAGAAGCAATGCCTAGTGAAAGGCTATGAACATAAGGATGAGTGACCTCATGGAGATCAACATCCAACACTGCGGAGACACCATCACATGTTTCTCAACGCAGTGATCTAGAGCAATGCCCCCATCCCTTATGGGAAATATGCAAAAGCATGTAAATCAACAGCCGCGGAGACACCATCACATGTTTCTCAACGCAAGCAATGACTAGCCAGGTCTTTCCCCGGGAAGGAACAACCACGGGAAGGGCAGTCTCCAATGAAGGAAACCACAATGAAGGAAACAACATATCCTGGTCATCTTGGATTATGCCACTCGTTACCGGAGGCCATCCCTTTGCGTAACACGGCCACCAAGACGATTGCCAAGGAACTGGTGCATGTGTTTAGTCGGGTCGGTATACCAAAACAGATACTCAACGACCAGGGGACCCCCTTTATGTCCAGGGTAATGAAGGAGCTCTGCCGATTGTTACAAATCGAACCGTTACGCACATCCGTGTATCACCCTCAAACAGACGGGTTGGTCGAACGATTCAACAAAACTCTGAAGCAGATGCTGAGAAAGGTGATAGACAAGGATGGGAAGAACTGGGACTATTTACTTCTGTATTTGCTTTTTGCCATCAGGGAAGTACCCCAGTCTTCCACGGGATTCTCGCCTTTCGAGTTATTGTACGCCCGACGTCCTCGCGGACTGTTAGACGTTGCAAAATTAACCTGGGAGGGTCAGGTCACTCCGTTTAAAATGGTGATAGATCACATCACACAGATGCAGGGCCGTATTGCGGCTGTTATGCCTATCGTCAAAGAACACATGATGCAGGCTCAAGGAGCCCAAAAAAGAATCTATGATAGGGGCGCCAAGATCCGTACGTTTGCACCCGGAGATAGGGTGTTGATTCTGGTCCCAACGGTGGACAGTAAGTTCCTGGCAAAGTGGCAGGGCCCCTTTGAGATTAAGGAAAGAGTTGGTGAAGTAAACTACAAAGTATACCAGGCAGGTAAACAGAAACCTGAACAGATTTATCATGTAAATCTGATAAAACCCTGGAAAGATCGGTCTGCCTTGTCAGCGGAGCTGGCCCGTCCCGTGTGCTCACATACCGTACCAGAGGTACGGGTTGCAGAGACTCTCTCGGAGCGGCAAAAGTGGCAAAAGACTGAGGTCAGGCAGTTTCTACTTCACAACCAAAAGTTTTTCTCAGAAAAACCTGGGCAGACTACGCTAATGAAACATGACATCGTAACGGAACCTGGTGTCACAGTTCACGTAAAACCCTACCGAATCCCGGAAGCGCGCCGTGAAGCCATTTCCCGAGAAGTGAAGGCAATGTTAGAGTTAGGAGTCATTGAGGAATCGCACAGTGCTTGGTCCAGCCCGATTGTGCTAATTCCTAAACCGGACGGCACCATCCGGTTCTGCAATGACTTCAGGAAACTGAATGCAGTCTCAAAATTTGATGCCTACCCTATGCCCCGGGTCGACGAGTTAATAGATCGGTTAGGAAAAGCCCGGTATATTACGACCCTAGATCTAACAAAGGGGTATTGGCAGATCCCTCTGGCTGAGGCTGCCAGAGAAAAGACGGCATTTGCTACACCGGAAGGTTTATTTCTGTATGTGTATATGCCGTTTGGACTGCACGGGGCACCGGCGACCTTCCAGAGACTGATGGATCGAGTCCTGAGGCCACATAGGCGGTACGCGTCAGCCTATTTGGATGACATTGTCATTTACAGCTTGGACTGGGAGACTCATCTCCAGAAAGTACAAGCTGTGATTGATGACCTGTGGGAGGCAGGCCTAACTGCGAACCCCAAGAAATGTCACATCGGGCTAGAAGAAGCCCGGTATTTGGGGTATGTAATTGGGAGGGGTATTGATAAACCCCAGCTCGATATGATTCAGGCGGTTCAGGACTGGCCGCAACCTGTCAGCAAGAAGCAGGTGCAAGCCTTTCTGGGGATCGCCGGCTATTATCGCCGGTTCATACCCAATTTTGCAGCCATCGCTACCCCCCTGATAGATCTTACAAAAGGGAAAGACTCTGTCATGATTAAATGGAGTTTAGCGGCTGAAGAAGCCTTCCATAGCCTAAAACGGGCACTTTGCTCTCAACCAGTATTGGTGTCTCCGGACTTCTGCAGCGAGTTTGTGGTACAAACGGATGCCTCTGATACCGGTATCGGGGCCGTACTGTCACAAGTGAGGGACGGAGTGGAACACCCAGTCCGCTATCTTAGCAGGAAGCTGAACAAACATGAGCAAAAGTATGCAGTCATAGAAAAAGAGTGCCTAGCCATTAAGTGGGCTCTAGAGGCCCTCAAATATTACCTGGTGGGCCGAAAGTTCAGGCTGATCACTGACCATGCCCCTCTCAAGTGGATGCACTTGAACAAGGAACGGAATAGCCGGGTGACCCGGTGGTTCCTTGCCCTGCAGGCCTACACTTTTACGGTGGAGCACCGCCCAGGGGTACAGATGGGGAATGCAGATGCCCTGTCCCGAGTGCACTGTTTGGCGGGTGTCATTGCTCGATCGGAGTGGTCTGAGCAGAGGGGGGGGATATGTGAGAATCATGTGGGAATAGTGGATGAGGGCAGGTATATCTCGCCCAGATACCTTTCCTATGTGGCCTAGTCTGGTCAGTATCGCACCTGGTTACTAATGAATAATGGGAGGCGGATATGAAAGGATGCCAGGTGGTTGTTTGAGTGTCTCAGCCTGGGAACACAGAGAGCCTGTCTGTGTGAGAGACACACGTGAGTGAAAGCAGTGCCCACTTCAACTGTGGTTTGGCTGGATGGGAGAAGCCCGCCAGTTGGTAGTTAGGTTGTACTTTGTTTAGTTAGTGCCGGACAGGCAAGGATTTGTTTTATGTTTTTTTTCTTTATGCATTGCTTTCACCGTTAATAAACCTGACCCAGTGTCAGTTATACCCGGACCCCGGCTGTGCGCCTGAGTTTCATGCTGAATGCACGTGACCTTTGACCCCAGCAAAGGCGATCCCGGAGTGTTTTGTCACAGTATGCATGTATGTTGTATGAATGTAGTATATATAGTATATATGTAGTATGTATGTAGTATGTATGAATGTTGTATATATGTAGCATGTATGTATGCTGTATGAATCTAGTATATATGTAGTATGTATGTATGCTGTATGAATGTTGTATATATGTAGTATGTATGTAGTATGTATGCTGTATGAATGTAGTATATATGAAGTATGTATGTAGTATGTATGTATGTTGTATGAATGTTGTATATATGTAGTATGTATTGTGAGGTGCCAAGGGGAGAGGTACTAGAAAACAGGTATATTTCTCCCCGTTTCATTTCATATGTCTCCCTGTACTGATGATGAAGCCAGTTTATTTCACTGTAATCCAGTCCTGGTTTCCTTAGTGATCTGCATGGAAAGGACTGGTAGTTCCACCTCCACTTATTCAATCCAGGTTTTGGTTTCCTGACTGGTCCAGCTGATATAATCAGGAGGAGCTGGGATCTCTCAGTCTATCTCATCTGCTGAGCTGGGAGCTAACACAGTAAGATTACATGGTCTAGTTTGCTGTTATATAGGTTTATTTTGTAGTTAGCCTGCTATTGTTAGTTAGTGGCCAGACGGCCTTAGATGTTTTATTTCATGTTTGGCATGTGTAACATTGAATAACAAGTGTGCACAATAAATATGCCGTGTCAATATCCATGTGGAACTTGCTAGTCTGCTGAAGTGACTTCATAGCCACATGCTTGTGCCAAAGCAAAGATCCCAGCTGAGCTGTCTATTCCCCACAGTATGTAGTATGTATGTATGCTGTATGAATGTAGTATGTACAGTCATGGCCAAAAGTATTGACACCCCTGCAATTCTGTCAGATAATACTCAGTTTCTTCCTGAAAATGATTGCAAACACAAATTCTTTGGTATTATTATCTTCATTTAATTTGTCTTAAATGAAAAAACACAAAAAGAATTGTCCTAAAGCCAAATTGAATATAATTCCACACCAAACATAAAAAAGAGGGTGGACAAAAGTATTGGCACTGTGCGAAAAATCATGTGATGCTTCTCTAATTTGTGTAATTAATAGCACCGGTAACTTACCTGTGGAACCTAACAGGTGTTGGCAATAACTAAATCACACTTGCAGCCAGTTGACATGGATTAAAGTTGACTCAACCTCTGTCCTGTGTCCTTGTGTGTACCACATTGAGCATGGAGAAAAGAAAGAAGACCAAAGAACTGTCTGAGGACTTGAGAAACCAAATTGTGAGGAAGCATGAGCAATCTCAAGGCTACAAGTCCATCTCCAAAGACCTGAATGTTCCTGTGTCTACCGTGCGCAGTGTCATCAAGAAGTTTAAAGCCCATGGCACTGTGGCTAACCTCCCTAGATGTGGCCGGAAAAGAAAAATTGACAAGAGATTTCAACGCAAGATTGTGCGGATGTTGGATAAAGAACCTCCACTAACATCCAAACAAGTTCAAGCTGCCCTGCAGTCCGAGGGTACACCAGTGCCAACCCATACTATCTGTCGGCATCTGAATGAAAAGGGACTGTATGGTAGGAGACCCAGGAAGACTCCACTTCTTACCCCGAGACATAAAAAAGCCAGGCTGGAGTTTGCCAAAACTTACCTGAAAAAGCCTAAAACATTTTGGAAGAATGTTCTTTGGTCAGATGAGACAAAAGTAGAGCTTTTAGGGCAAAAGCATCAACATAGAGTTTACAGGAGAAAAAAGAGGCATTCAAAGAAAAGTACACGGTCCCTACAGTCAAACATGGCGGAGGTTCCCTGATGATTTGGGGTTGCTTTGCTGCCTCTGGCACTGGACTGCTTGACCATGTGCATGGCATTATGAAGTCAGAAGACTACCAACAAATTTTGCAGCATAATTTAGGGCCCATTGAGAGAAAGCTGGGTCTACCTCAGAGGTCATGGGTCTTCCAGCAGGACAATAACCCAAAACACACTTCAAAAAGCACTAGAAAATGGTTTGAGAGAAAGCACTGGAGACCTCTAAGGTGGCCAGCAATGAGTCCAGACCTGAATCCCATAGAACACCTGTGGAGAGATCTAAAAATGGCAGTTTGGAGAAGGCACCCTTCAAATATCAGGGACCTGGAGCAGTTTGCCAAAGAAGATTGGTCTAAAATTCCAGCAGAGCATTGTAAGAAACTCATTGATGGTTACCGGAAGCGGTTGGTCGCAGTTATTTTGGCTAAAGGTTGTGCAACCAAGTATTAGGCTGAGGGTGCCAATACTTTTGTCCGGCCCATTTTTTGAGTTTTGTTTGAAATGATCAATGTTTTGCTTTTTGCTTCATTCTCTTTTGTGTTTTTTCATTTAAGACACATTAAATGAAGATAATAATACCAAAGAATTTGTGTTTGCAATCATTTTCAGGAAGAAACTGAATATTATCTGACAGAATTGCAGGGGTGTCAATACTTTTGGCCATGACTGTATGTAGTATGTATGTATGTTGTATGAATGTTGTATATATGTAGTATGTATGTAGTATGTATGTATGCTCTATGAATGTAGTATATATGTAGTATGTATGTATGCTTTATGAATGTAGTATGTATGTAGTATGTATGTATGTTGTATGAATGTTGTATATATGTAGTATGTATGCTGTATGAGTGTAGTATATACAGTCATGGCCAAAAGTATTGACACCCCTGCAATTCTGTCAGATAATACTCAGTTTCTTCCTGAAAATGATTGCAAACACAAATTCTTTGGTATTATTATCTTCATTTAATTTGTCTAAAATGAAAAAACACAAAAAGAATTGTCCTAAAGCCAAATTGGATATAATTCCACACCAAACATAACAAAAAAGGGTGGACAAAAGTATTGGCACTGTTCGAAAAATCATGTGATGCTTCTCTAATTTGTGTAATTAACAGCACCTATAACTTACCTGTGGCACCTAACAGGTGTTGGCAATAACTAAATCACACTTGCAGCCAGTTGACATGGATTAAAGTTGACTCAACCTCTGTCCTGTGTCCTTGTGTGTACCACATTGAGCATGGAAAAAGAAAGAAGACCAAAGAACTGTCTGAGGACTTGAGAAACCAAATTGTGAGGAAGCATGAGCAATCTCAAGGCTACAAGTCCATCTCCAAAGACCTGAATGTTCCTGTGTCTACCGTGCGCAGTGTCATCAAGAAGTTTAAAGCCCATGGCACTGTGGCTAACCTCTCTAGATGTGGCCAGAAAAGAAAAATTGACAAGAGATTTCAATGCAAGATTGTGCGGATGTTGGATAAAGAACCTCCACTAACATCCAAACAAGTTCAAGCTGCCCTGCAGTCCGAGGGTACAATGGTGTCAACCCGTACTATCCGTGGGCATCTGAATGAAAAGGGACTGTATGGTAGGAGACCCAGGAAGACTCCACTTCTTACCCCGAGACATAAAAAAGCCAGGCTGGAGTTTGCCAAAACTTACCTGAAAAAGCCTAAAACATTTTGGAAGAATGTTCTCTGGTCAGATGAGACAAAAGTAGAGCTTTTAGGGCAAAAGCATCAACATAGAGTTTACAGGAGAAAAAAGAGGCATTCAAAGAAAAGTACACGGTCCCTACAGTCAAACATGGCGGAGGTTCCCTGATGTTTTGGGGTTGCTTTGCTGCCTCTGGCACTGGACTGCTTGACCGTGTGCATGGCATTATGAAGTCAGAAGACTACCAACAAATTTTGCAGAATAATTTAGGGCCCAGTGTGAGAAAGCTAGGTCTACCCCAGAGGTCATGGGTCTTCCAGCAGGACAATAACCCAAAACACACTTCAAAAAGCACTAGAAAATGGTTTGAGAGAAAGCACTGGAGACTTCTAAGGTGGCCAGCAATGAGTCCAGACCTGAATCCCATAGAACACCTGTGGAGAGATCTAAAAATGGCAGTTTGGAGAAGGCACCCTTCAAATATCAGTGACATGGAGTGGTTTGCCAAAGAAGAATGGTCTAAAATTCCAGCAGAGCATTGTAAGAAACTCATTGATGGTTACCGGAAGCAGTTGGTCGCAGTTATTTTGGCTAAAGGTTGTGCAACCAAGTATTAGGCTGAGAGTGCCAATACTTTTGTCCGGCCCATTTTTGGAGTTTTGTGTGAAATGATCAATGTTTTGCTTTTTGCTTCATTCTCTTTTGTGTTTTTTCATTTAAGACAAATTAAATGAAGATAATAATACCAAAGAATTTGTGTTTGCAATCATTTTCAGGAAGAAACTGAAAATTATCTGACAGAATTGCAGGGGTGTCAATACTTTTGGCCATGACTGTATGTATATATGTTATATGAATGTAGTATATATGAATTATGTATGTAGTATGTATGTATGCTGTATGAATGTAGTATATATGAAGTATGTATGTAGTATGTATGTATGCTGTATGAATGTAGTATGTATGTATGTTGTATGAATGTAGTATATATGAAGTATGTATGTAGTATGTATGTTGTATGTATGTAGTATGCATGTTTTTTTGTTTTTTTTTGGCTAATGTGTCAATCACTGTCATTGTAGCAGGCATCGCCCGATGGGACTTATAGTCCCATCGGACGAAGCCTGCACACACACAGACCCCCGGCAGGCCCATACAGACTGACGGCAGCCGGCACAGACCCCCGGCAGGCCCGTACAGACCCCCGGCAGCCGGCACAGACCCCCGGCAGGCCCGTACAGACCCCCAAGAGGCCTGCACAGAGAGCGCCCCCACACACAGACACGCACAGTGTCCGCCCACGCACACTCTTCCCCCCTCCCGAACTTGATGTACAAGGAAAGAAAGGGTATGTTTTAATCCAATATTTCCGTCTCATTGACTTCAATGGGACTTCCGGTATCGGAATCGGCGATACCCTATACTTTTTGTGTATCGGGTCGATCCAATTCGATCCGATATTTCTGGATATCGGATGGTATCGCTCAACACTATTAGTTACACAAAAAATGTATACAGCTGTACACTTCTGATACAGTTCCATGTATCTACTTATTCGATTACGGTCCAATACATACTAGAAGAGCGTCATTGACTGACAAAATATATACATAGATTTAATCTTTTTAATACACCATACACAGCTGGACGCTCCTCATACAGTACCATCTCTCTGCTGTTATTTTTGGTACATTTTCCCAAACATGAGGAGGCATGGTGGAAGAGGCCGCGGACGTGGGCAGGGGGGCGCAGCTGGTAATGATGGTGGTGGTGCATCGTCTGGCTCTGGCAAAAGCACAATAGCAGCTAAGGCAGGAGGTGTTGAGCCTGCGTCATCGTCTGGCCCAAGAAGGCCTGTAAGGTTCCATTTTCTTGGAGTAGGAAAGCCGCTTTTAAAGCTGGAGCATCAGGAACAGGTTTTGGCGTACATTGCCGAAACAGCCACCAGCTCTATTGCCTTCTCTTCTGAACATTCGAAAACTGGAAGCACGGAGTCGTCAGTGCAGGGTTCTGTCATGATCCATGCTGGATCATGACAGATAAAAGCACATGTAAACTTTTTTTTTCCTTAAGCTTGTGCTTAAGTTTTGGTTTTGCCCCCGGTGGTCATTAGGATTATTACACAGTGGTGTCTTTTGTTCTAGTTTGCCCTCGGTGGTGGTGAGCATTATTGCACATGATTATGAAGCAGATGTGATTGCTGGCTCTTACCTATAAAAGAGTGTCAGGTGGTTACAATCACTGTTGGTGATAGTGTTCATTTCAACCATCCTTGGTGGAGGAAGGATCTAGAGAGAGGTCCTGGCAGCTCAGTCAGAGCCCTGGTGTGGAAGGAGTTAAAGGGGATTTCCTAGCAGCTTTGACAGAGCTTGGTTGCATCTATTCAGGAGGAAAGCTGCATTCTGGTGGTGGACTCTGTTTTTGGGAGCAAGAGCAACAGAGTAAAGCTAAGTGGTGTTTCCCTGTTTGCATTTTTCCCTGGTGTGTATTAGTACAGCAGTGGGGCCAGTGCCTGCACCACCCAGCTCCCTAGCAAGGGATAGGTGTAGGGTGAGCTAGGGTGACAGGTATCCTGATCGGCGCCCGGTGCGGAACTGGCCTAGGGAACATTAGGAGTGAGAGGGACACTGACTCAGGGGAGTGCAGGAGGTCTCCATGTCCCCATCCCCTATCGCAGGGCCCACCATTGTAACTGTTTCCCCTATCCCCGTGTCTTGTTGTTTTAGTTACCGGCCTGCGGGCTGTGTCACACAGGACAGTTTTACGTGCCGTGTCTTGTTTCAGTTACCAGCCTGCGGGTCGTGTCACACAGGACGGGTCCATGTGACAGGTTCTGGTCAGGAAAAACACCTTTCCTTGTGTCCTTCACCCCCACCAAAAGTTAAGGATGCGGCAGCCCACACTTCAGATTACTCTATGGATCTCTTTTCACATACCATGCCTGGGTTATCCAGTCAAATCCTGAATTCCCCAGTCCAAGATGAATCTGACATGGAGTGCACTGATGCACAGCCACTGCTAGATGATTCTGGTGGTACATTGACCCAGAGCACTACATTACCCTCACAGTCTACTGAGCCAGAATCTGACCCTGATGAAACTCAGGTGCCCCTTCCCGCATACTATACCACCTTACACGGTGACACAGAGGAAGGTGCAGATGATTTTGAAGAGGAGGTGATGGATGACCCCGTTCTTGACCCGGATTGGCATCCATTGGGGGAGGAGGGTGGCGCTGGCAATAGTTCAGATAAGGAGAAGGATCCGCAGCAGGCATTGACATCGCAGCAGCGGTTATTTGGCAGGCCCGTAGCTGTCCAAAAACATGGACCAAAAACTAAAAGAGTTGCAGGACAGCATGGCCAGACGGTCAACTTAGCACAGCGTGCAAGGCCAGAAAATGTATACCATGGTAGGAAGAGTGCAGTGTGGCACTTTTTTGTTCAAAATCCTACTGATGAGGCAAAGGTTACATGTAAGAAGTGCGGAAGGACCTTTAGCCGAGGTAAACAACTCAGAAATTTGAATACCAGTTGCATGCTTAGACATTTAATCAACATGCACTTGCAAGCGTGGACGGACTACAAAACCTCAGGTAGCATATGTGCACCTGCTCCGACTGAAGGTAGCCAGCAACGCTCCATTGCTTCCCCCACTGTAAGACCACCGCCACCGTTAAGCACACCAACAGCACTAAATGTTGAGGTGTCGTCGCAAGGCCAAAACGCTCAGGGAATCACAATGGTTTTGCAACACAACACTGAATCTAGGCCATCACGACCAATACCATCACCAACCCCCTCTCACTCCGTCTGGTCCACCGCTACTTCCCCCTTATGCAGCTCTCCAGTCCAGCTCACTCTATCAGACACTCTGAGTAGGACAAGAAAGTACTCATCCTCTCATCCGCATACACTGTGCTTGAACGCCTACATTGCCAAACTAATCTCATTAGAGATGATGCCCTACCGTTTGGTTGAAAGTGAAGCTTTCCACGAGCTCATGGCCGACGCAGTCCAACGCTATGACCTTGCCAGTCGGCACTTCTTTTCTCGAAGAGCCATCCCATCCCTCCACCTTCATGTGAAAGATCACATTGACCATGCGCACAAGCAATCAGTGAGTGGAAAGGTGCACCTCACAACAGATACATGGTCCAGTAGGCATGGCCAGGGCCGATACGTGTCCATCACTGCGCACTGCGTTAATGTGGTGGATGCAGGCTCCACAGGGGACAACGGCGGCGGAACAGTGCTGCCTAGCCCACGGTATAGGAAACAGTTGGCTGTAGGCTTTCGACCCTCCTCCTCCTCCATAAGCGAAAGCTCGTCCACAGAGCACAGTCACACGAGCACTCCATCCGCAGCTGGCAGTGTTGCACACGAGGTGTCCCACTATCGAACAGCTAGTGGTAAGCGTCAGCAGGCTGTGTTAAAGATGATGTCTTTGGGTGACAACAGACACACCGCGGAGGTACTGGCTAGAGTTGAGCGAAACGGGTCGAAAAAATTCAAAAGTCGCCGACTTTTGGCAAAGTCGGGTTTCATGAAACGAAACCCGACCCTAGGATGAGGTCGGCCACGAGGTCGGCGACTTACGCGCCAAAGTCGCGTTTCAAAAGTTTGTTTTGCGCTCTTTTTCAGCCAATCAGGATCCACGGACACTGTGGGCAACGTGATGACCTAGGCACGGGTCACCACCATCTTTCAGAAGGGCATGCAAGTGATTGGCTTGCTTTGGTGGGCATCACAGGGGGTATAAAAGGGCGTGCACGCCGACCGCCATCTTACTTCTGCCGATCTTAGTATAGGGAGAGGTTGCTGCTGATTCTGTAGGGAGAGCGTTAGGCAGGGAAGAAGACAAAAAAACTGCTTCTGCTGCTAGCGATTTGGCCTGCACAACACACAAGTCACTGTGTGTGCAGTGCAAGGGGAGGCTATATTGTGGTGTATCAGTGGTGTTGGTTGTTGGGCTGCCTTTTAAGGCTTCCTGACACGCTGGCATTGCTGTTTACCCACTGCTCCGCAAACTGCTTTTTTAAAAGCAATCCAATCTCCCTTATCCTCTAGTCACTTTTGTCACAGCTGTGCCATCGAGCGTGTCACATAGCGCTCAGATATCAGTGGGCCTCACACAATCCACAAGTGTCCAGTGTCCAAAAGTGTACGCAGAGATTCAAAATCTCCATTATCCTCTCGTCACTTTGGTCACAGGCAGCTGTGCCATCGAGCGTGTCACATAGCGCTCAGATATCAGTGGGCCTCACACAATCCACAAGTGTCCAGTGTCCAAAAGTGTACGCAGAGATTCAAAATCTCCATTATCCTCTCGTCACTTTGGTCACAGGCAGCTGTGCCATCGAGCGTGTCACATAGCGCTCAGATATCAGTGGGCCTCACACAATCCACAAGTGTCCAGTGTCCAAAAGTGTACGCAGAGATTCAAAATCTCCATTATCCTCTCGTCACTTTGGTCACAGGCAGCTGTGCCATCGAGCGTGTCACATAGCGCTCAGATATCAGTGGGCCTCACACAATCCAAAAGTGTCCACTGTCCACAAGTGTGTGCAGAAATTCTAAATCTCCCCTGTCCTATAGACACCTTGTACCTTGTTTTACATTACTATATAGTTTGTTGGATTTTGTCTACATTTCTACCAAAAATGAGGAAGGCTGGTGGAAGAGGCCGTGGAATTGGGCGGGGGTTGGCAGCTGGTAATGATGGTGTTGGTGGTGGATCTGATGGTAGTGGCAAGAGCAAAATAGGACCGAATGCAGGAGGTGCTGACCCTGCGTCATCGTCTGGCTAAATAAGGCCTCGAACGCTTAGTTTTCTAGGAGTTGGCAAACCGCTTTTAAAGGCAGAGCATCAGGAAAAAGTTTTGTCTTACATTGCTGACTCAGCCTCCAGCTCTATCGCCTCCTCTTCTTCAGTTGTAAAAAGTAAAAGCACTGAGTCGTCATTGGAGGCTCATGTTCATGAACCACACCTTTCCTTGTGTCCTTCACCCCAACCAAGATTGAAGGATGACGCAGGCCATACTACTGATTACTCCATGGAGCTGTTTTCACATACCATGCCTGGATTATCAAGTCAAATGGTGAATTACCCAGGCCAAGATGAATCTGACATGGAGTGCACTGATGCACAGCCGCTGATGGATGATTCTGCTGGTACATTCACTCAGAGCACTACATTGTCCTCGCAGTGTACAGAGCCAGATTTTGACCCTGATGAGACTCAGGTGCCCCTTCCCGCACACTATACCACCATACACGGTGACAGAGAGAAAGGTGCACATGACATAGAAGAGGAGGTGATGGATGACCCAGTTGTTGACCCAGATTGGCATCCATTGGGGGAAGAGGGTGCTGCTTCCAATAGCTCAGATGAGGAGCATCCACAGCAGACATCGACATCGCAACAGCTGTTATCTGGCAGGCCCGGAGCACTCCAAAGACAGGTTCCAAACATCAAAAGAGTTGCTGGACAGCTTGTCCAGAGGGTCAAAAGATCACAGCGTGCTAGGCCGCAAAATGTCTGCCAAAGTAGGAAGAGTGCAGTGTGGCACTTTTTTGAACAAAATCCTCATGATCAGGCCAAGGTTATCTGTAAGAAGTGCGCAAAGACCTTTAGCCGAGGGAAAAATCTGAAAAATTTGAATACCAGTTGCATGCTTAGACATTTAACCAGCATGCACTTGCAAGCGTGGACACAACACCAAACCTCAAGTGCCACATGTGCAACTGATCACAACGAAGGTAGTCAGCAACGCTACATTGTTTCCCCCACTGTAAGCCCACCGGTTAGCACAGCAGCAAATGTTGAGGTGTCGTTGCAAGGCCACAGCAGTCAGGGAATCCCACTGTTATATCAACGAAAGACTGATTCTAGGCCATCAGAAAGAACACCAACTCCATCACCATCATCAACCCTCTCTCAGTCCGCCCTGTCCACCGCTACTTCCACCATATGCAGCTCTCAAGTCCAGCTCACCCTCCCAGACACTATGAGTAGGTCAAGAAAGTACTCAGTCTCTCATCCACGTACACTGGGTTTGAACGCCCACATTGCCAAACTAATCTCGTTTGAGATGATGCCCTTTCGGTTGGTGGAAAGCACAGCTTTCCGCGAACTCATGGCCTATGCAGTACCACGCTATGACCTACCCAGTCGCCACTTCTTCTCTCGCAAAGCCATCCCAGCCCTCCACCATCATGTGAAAGACCGCATTGTCCATGCACTCAAGCAGTCAGTGAGCGGAAAGGTGCACCTCACAACTGATGCATGGTCCAGTCGGCATGGCCAGGGCCGTTACGTGTCCATCACTGCGCACTGGGTTAATGTGGTGGATGCAGGGTCCACAGGGGACAGCGGTGGTGGGACAGTGCTGCCTAGCCCACGGTATAGGAAACAGTTGGCTGTAGGCGTTCGACCCTCCTCCTCCTCCTCCTCCTCCAGAAGCGAAAGCTCGTCCACAGAGCGCAGTCGTACGAGCACTCCATCTGCAGCTGCCACTGTTGCACACGATGTGTCCCCCTATCGAGCAGCTAGTGGAAAGCGTCAGCAGGCTGTGTTGCAGATGATGTGTTTGGGCAACAGACACACCGCCGAGGTGCTGGCCGAGTACTTGAAGCGACAAACTGAGTCATGGCTGGGCAGTGTACATCTTGAGGCAGGCAAGGTAGTTAGTGGTAACGGCCGTAATTTTGTGGCAGCCATAGCCCTTTCAAAACTCAGCCACATACCTTGCTTGGCTCACACCTTGAACCTGGTGGTGCAGTGCTTCCTCAAAAATTATCCGGAGTTAACAGCCCTGCTCCAGAAGGTGCGCAGACTGTGCGCGCACATCCGCCGGTCGCCTGTACACTCCGTTCGTATGCAGAAGCTGCAGCGATTGCTCCACCTTCCCAACCACCACCTCATTATCGACATTGCAACAAGGTGGAACTCCACCCTGCACATGGTGGAGCGGCTGTGCGAGCAGAGGCAGGCCATAATGCATTTGTGGGAGGATACACGGCCAGGCACTTTGAGAGCAGACATGGAGTTGACAGGCGTGCAGTGGTCGAAGCTGAAAGACCTTTGTAAAGTCCTTCAGTGTTTTGAGGAATGCACACGGCTGGTAAGCACAGACGACGCCATCCTAAGCATGAGCATCCCACTTATGCGTCTGCTCATGCAAACTTTGACGCACCTTAAGGAGCAGGCGTCTGCAGCCAATGTTGATGAGGAGGAAGAGGAGGAGGAGGGAATCCTTGATGACATTCAGCCATTGTCTGCTCAGGGACCTCTCCTGGACGAGGTGGAGGAAGAAGAGGAGGAGGATGATGATGGGGATGATTACTTAGGGGAGGAGGATGCATCTCGTGGGGCAAGTGAAAATGTTGGCGTGGCAAGGTCTGGTACAGGGTTTGTGCGTGACTGGAGGGATGTGGATTTGCCAGAAAGTGCTCCTCCAACCAGCACTCGCAGTGCATCATTGACACCGGGAACATTGGCCCACATGTCAGATTATGCCTTGCGGATCCTAAAAAGGGACCCCCGCATTGCCAAAATGATGAACGATGACGACTACTGGTTGGCCAGCATCCTGGATCCACGCTTTAAAGGCAAATTACAAAACATCATGCCACAGGAGAACCTTGACCTAATATTGGCTAATAAACAAGCAACTCTGGTAAATCGGTTGCTTGAGGCATTCCCAGCACACAGCAGCGGTGATGGTTCTCACACGAGCCGTACGGGCCGGGGGCAGCTTGGCAGAGGTGTTCGTGGTGCACACAGCAGAAGTGGCGTTGGAGACAGGGGTTTCATGACAATGTTGTGGACTGATTTTTCAAATACCGCTCACACAACTGGTAATACTGCATCGATGGAAAGTGACAGGAGACAGCAGTTGTCAACTATGGTTACAAACTACTTTTCCTCCCATATCGATGTTCTCCCACACAGGTCATTCCCCTTTGACTATCGGGCCGCTAAACTGGACACCTGGCCTGAATTGGCCCAATATGCCTTACAGGAGCTCGCTTGCCCAGCTGCAAGTGTGCTATCGGAAAGAGTCTTCAGTGCAGCTGGATCAATCCTGACAGAAAAAAGGACCCGTCTGTCAACCCAAAATGTGGATGATCTAACCTTCATTAAAATGAACCACGCATGGGTTTCCAAGGATTTTGTCCCACCTTCCCCTGATGACACATAGGGTGACAGAAAAATGGCTTGCTTTGGTCCACCTCTTCCTGGTACTTCACCTATTTCGCCTTTTGCATCAGCTGAATGTCCAACATCAACATATGCCACTTTCTAAAACTCCCTAACTGTGCTGCCTCCCCCCCCATGGCCGGGGTAACCACCTAGCGCACGACACCGTGCGAGTGCCGTTGCCCTGGACAGGTGGGTAGGCCGACTCTTGGGCGCGGGCACTGGCACAGGGTCCCTCATAGTGCAATCAAGTGTCTGACGGTGGTGGTGCACACCCGCCGTCAGACACACCGCTGTACTATGAGGGGCCCAGTGCCAGTACCGACGCCCACGAGTGGGCCCCCCTTGCTTGGGCAGGGCCCCAGCATTTGCAATCTTTACCTCTCCCTGCTCCTTCGCTGTGTAATCTGGGCCGTCAAATCCATACTGTGCCTGACACCGTCTGAGCCTGCCTCCTGAGACATATTTTGAATGTGTACGCTATCCATACATGTTATCCAGGGATACGGTACCCTTTCTAACCTTTGTGCAATGACGTGCAATCCATACTGGGCCTAACACCGTCTGAGTCTGCCTCATGCTGTATAGACATATATTTTGAATGTGTACGCTATCCATACATGTTATCCAGGGATACGGTACCCTTTCTAACCTTTGTGCAATCACGTGCAATCCATACTGGGCCTAACACCGTCTGAGCCTGCCTCATGCTGTATAGACATATATTTTGAATGTGTACGCTATCCATACATGTTATCCGGGGATACGGTACCCTTTCTAACCTTTGTGCAATCACGTGCAATCCATACTGGGCCTAACACCGTCTGAGCCTGCCTCATGCTGTATAGACATATATTTTGAATGTGTACGCTATCCATACATGTTATCCAGGGATATGGTACCCTTTCTAACCTTTGTGCAATGACGTGCCATCCATACTGGGCCTAACACCGTCTGAGCCTGCCTCATGCTGTATAGACATATATTTTGAATGTGTACGCTATCCATACATGTTATCCAGGGATACGGTACCCTTTCTAACCTTTGTGCAATGACGTGCAATCCATACTGGGCCTAACACCGTCTGAGCCTGCCTCATGCTGTATAGACATATATTTTGAATGTGTACGCTATCCATACATGTTATCCGGGGATACGGTACCCTTTCTAACCTTTGTGCAATCACGTGCAATCCATACTGGGCCTAACACCGTCTGAGCCTGCCTCATGCTGTATAGACATATATTTTGAATGTGTACGCTATCCATACATGTTATCCGGGGATACGGTACCCTTTCTAACCTTTGTGCAATCACGTGCAATCCATACTGGGCCTAACACCGTCTGAGCCTGCCTCATGCTGTATAGACATATATTTTGAATGTGTACGCTATCCATACATGTTATCCAGGGATACGGTACCCTTTCTAACCTTTGTGCAATCACGTGCAATCCATACTGGGCCTAACACCGTCTGAGCCTGCCTCATGCTGTATAGACATATATTTTGAATGTGTACGCTATCCATACATGTTATCCGGGGATACGGTACCCTTTCTAACCTTTGTGCAATCACGTGCAATCCATACTGGGCCTAACACCGTCTGAGCCTGCCTCATGCTGTATAGACATATATTTTGAATGTGTACGCTATCCATACATGTTATCCGGGGATACGGTACCCTTTCTAACCTTTGTGCAATGACGTGCAATCCATACTGGGCCTAACACCGTCTGAGCCTGCCTCATGCTGTATAGACATATATTTTGAATGTGTACGCTATCCATACATGTTATCCAGGGATACGGTACCCTTTCTAACCTTTGTGCAATGACGTGCAATCCATACTGGGCCTAACACCGTCTGAGCCTGCCTCATGCTGTATAGACATATATTTTGAATGTGTACGCTATCCATACATGTTATCCGGGGATACGGTACCCTTTCTAACCTTTGTGCAATCACGTGCAATCCATACTGGGCCTAACACCGTCTGAGCCTGCCTCATGCTGTATAGACATATATTTTGAATGTGTACGCTATCCATACATGTTATCCAGGGATACGGTACCCTTTCTAACCTTTGTGCAATCACGTGCAATCCATACTGGGCGTGAGAACGGCTGGCGAGCTGTTAAGCAAGCTACAGCACCTGTCCAGACAAGTACAGGGATTCCCTAGCGAGGAGACTTATTTGATTGTTTTCAATGTTGGGACAGCAATTTTTGGGGAGCACTATACTCTGGAGAATGATAGATGGGGCCCACCATACACTGGAACATTCCAAAGGTGGACATCAGACACTGGAGCAGCATTTACAGGGCCCATTATACACTAGAGCATTAGAAATGGGGCCCATTATGTTTGGAGCATTATTTGGGCCCATAAGACAGTGGAGCTTCATCCATGGGGACCAACATATACTGTAGCATTATGTGGAGCTCATCATATACTGTTTCAAACATTATATGGGACCAATGATTCTGTATGGAGAAATAGATGGGCCTCGTCATGAGATGTAAAAAGTGAGGTATTTTTCATTGTACTATACCGCTATTTATCTGCCGTATCGGAGCATGATGAGTTGTGGTATGTGTTAAAGGGGCGCTCTTTCGCCCAGGGCACATGAAAACCTGCAGCCAGCCCTCCCCCCCCACAACTTTAGCCAAATAACCCCCATTTTTCAGTGCGTAACTTATATTATGAAGTTAATTAAGGTTGACAAGCTTAAGTAAGAAGAATTGATGCTTTTGACATTCAAATGGGCACTGTAGGTGTGTTTCCTGTCCTCCTCTCACTGCCGACTTTTATTCCCCATTGACTTACATTGGGTTTCGTGTTTCGGGACGACCCCGACTTTTCCCTATAATCGGACGATCTTGCTCGACCCGACTTTTGGAAAAGTCGGGTTTCACGAAACGAAACGCGACCCTAAAAAACCAAAAGTCGCTCAACTCTAGTCCCCACATATATTTATACATTGTAATAAGATCACCCCTAAGCCTTCGATTCTCCAAACTAAATAACCCCAAGTGTAATAACCTGTCTTGGTATTGCAGACCCCCTAGTTCCCTAATAACCTTGGTCGCTCTTCTCTGCACCCGCTCCAGTTCAGCTATGTCTTTCTTATACACCGGAGACCAGAACTGTACACAGTATTCTAAGTGTGGTCGCACTAGTGACTTATATAGAGGTAAAATTATGTTCTCCTCATGAGCATCTATGCCTCTTTTAATGCATCCCATTATTTTATTTGCCTTTGCAGCAGCTGCTTGACTTTGGCCACTAAATGTGAGTTTGTCGTCCACCCATACACCCAGGTCTTTTTCAGTGACTGTTTTGCCCAGTGTTTTACAATTAAGCACATAATTATACAACTTGTTCGTTCTACCCAAGTGCATGACCTTACATTTATCCCCATTAAAGCTCATTTGCCATTTATCAGCCCAAGATCCTAGTTTACATAAATCCTCCTGTAATATAAAATTGTCCTCCTCTGTATTAATTACCCTGCAGAGTTTAGTGTCATCTGCAAATATTGAAATTCTACTCTCTATGCCCCCTACAAGGTCATTAATAAATATGTTAAAAAGAAGCGGGCCCAAAACTGACCCCTGTGGCACCCCACTGCTAACCGTGACCCAGTCCGAGTGTGCTCCATTAATAACCACCCTTTGTTTCCTATCCCTGAGCCAGCTCTTAACCCACCTACACATATTTTCCCCTATCCCCATTGTTCTCATTTTATGTATCAACCTTTTGTGTGGCACCGTATCAAAAGCTTTTGAAAAGTCCATGTACACCACGTCCACTGCATTCCCTTGGTCCAGTCCGGAACTTACCTCTTCATAAAAGCTTATCAGATTAGTCTGACAGGAACGGTCTCTTGTAAACCCATGTTGATATTGGGTCATAAGGTTATTCTTCTCCAGATACTCCAGTATAGTATCTCTTAGAAAATCCTCCAGGATTTTACCCACAGTTGAGGTTAAACTTACTGGCCTATAATTTCCAAGTTCAGTTTTTGTCCCCTTTTTGAATATTGGCACCACATTTGCTATACGCCAGTCCTGTGGTACAGACCCTGTTATTATGGAATCTTTAAAGATTAAAAATAGTGGTCTATCTATGACTGTGCTTAATTCCTGCAGTACTCGGGGGTGTATCCCATCCGGGCCTGGGGATTTGTCAATTTTAGTGATTTGTAGACGCCGCCGTACTTCCTGCTGGGTTAAGCAGGTGACATTTAATGGAGAATTTTTATCCCTGATCATGTTATCCGTCATGGGATTTTCTTGTGTAAATACTGTTGAAAAAAAGTCATTTAGCATATTGGCTTTTTCCTCATCCTCATCCACCATTTCACCCAGACTATTTTTAAGGGGACCAACACTATCATTTTTTAGCTTCTTACTATTTATGTAGTTAAAGAATATTTTGGGATTATTTTTACTTTCTCTGGCAATGAGTCTCTCTGTCTCAATCTTTGCTGTCTTGATTTGCTTTTTACAGAATTTATTTAAACTTCTGTATTTATTTAATGCCTCATCACTACCTACTTGCTTTAATTCTCTAAATGCTTTATTTTTATCTCTTATTGCGCCCCTTACAGCTCTATTTAGCCATAGTGGTTTCCTCCTATTTCTCGCATGTTTATTCCCATACGGTATATATTGTGCACAGGTCCTATTCAGGATGCTAATAAACGTCTCCCATTTTCTTTGTGTATTTTTATGTCTCAGGATATCGTCCCAGTTAATTGCACCAAGATCATCTCTCATCCGTTGGAAATTTGCCTTCCTGAAGTTTAGTGTCCTTGTAACCCCTCTACTACACAGCTTATTAAAGGATACATGAAAACTTATTAATTTGTGATCACTATTACCCAAGTGACCCTCAACCCTTACATTTGATATGCGGTCTGGCCTGTTGGTTAATATTAGGTCTAGCAGTGCCCCCCCTCTTGTTGGGTCCTGAACCAGTTGTGAAAGGTAATGGTCTCTCACAGTAGTCAAAAACCTATTACCTTTGCTGGAACTGCAGGTTTCGGTTCCCCAATGTATTTCAGGGTAGTTGAAGTCCCCCATAATAATGACTTCTCCTTGAGTCTCTGCTTCATCTATTTGCTTTATGAAGATATTCTCTGTAGCTTCCATTATTTTTGGAGATTTATAACAAACCCCTATCAGTAATTTATTATTTTTCCCCCCTCCCCTTATCTCTACCCACAGGGACTCTACATTTTCATTAGATTCATATATATTATCACGAAGGATGGGTTTTAAGGATGATTTTACATATAAACACACGCCTCCCCCTCGCTTATTTGTACGGTCATTTCTGAACAGACTATAGCCCTGTAAATTAACAGCCCAGTCATGGCTCTCATCCAGCCATGTCTCAGATATCCCCACCATGTCATAATTATGTTCCAACAACATTAACTCCAATTCCTCCATTTTGTTGGCGAGACTTCTGGCATTAGTATACATGCACTTTATGTATCTCTCTGTACCTCTATTCTTTCTTAAATTATTAACTGTTCTAACCCCACCCCCCATGCCACCTCCACCCCCAATGTCATTATTTGTGCCCAGGTCTCTATCTGCACTGTCTTCCCCTCCTATAAAAGGAATACCCTCCCCCCCGTCCCTAGTTTAAACACTCCTCCAACCTTCTAGCCATTTTCTCCCCCAGCACAACTGCACCCTCCCCATTGAGGTGCAGCCCGTCCCTAGCGTAGAACCTGTAGCCAACTGAGAAGTCGGCCCAGTTCTGCAGGAACCCAAACCCCTCCTTCCTACACCAATTCCTGAGCCACTTATTAACCTCCCTAATCTCCCGTTGCCTCTCTGGCGTGGCACGTGGTACAGGAAGTATTTCCGAAAATACCACCTTGGAGGTCCTTGCTTTAAGCTTACAGCCTAATTCCCTGAAATCATCTTTAAGGACCTTCCACCTACCTCTAACTTTGTCATTTGTGCCAATGTGCACCATGACCGCTGGATCCTCTCCAGCCCCTCCCAGTAATCTGTCAACCCGATCAGCGATGTGTTTGACTCGAGCGCCAGGTAGGCAGCACACCGTTCGACGATCCCTGTCTTTGTGACAGATTGCCCTATCTGTTCCCCTAATAATTGAGTCTCCCACTACCAGAACCTGTCTGGCCTGCCCTGCTCTCCTATTTCCCCCCTTACTGGAGCAGACACTCCTCCGGCTTTCAGAGGACATGCCTTGCTGCAGCAGTGCTACTCCTGCACTAACACTCCCCTCATCTGCCAACTTAGCAAACTTATTGGGGTGTGCCAGATCAGGACTAGCCTCCCTGGTGCTCTTCCCTCTACCCCGCCTTCTAACTGTCACCCAGCTAGCTGCTTCATTGTCCTGCAGCTCCAACCTAGCATCCCCCCCCTCATCTATCCCATTGAGCGTCTGCTCAGTGAGTAGAAGACTCCTTTCCATATTGTCTATGGATCTCAGTGTTGCCAGCTGCACATTTAGATCCAGTATCTGGGCTTCCAAATGCACAACGTGCTCACATCTTGCACAGCAGTATGCACCCTCGACCGGCTGTTCAATTATTTCATACATGCGGCAAGACGTGCACTGGATGGCATTGGCAATAGTGGAGCACATCCTAATGGGGATTGCACCAGACAATAAGATAAGCAAAAATAAATTAAAAAAAAAAAAGTATTAATATAACAGCAATTCAGTAAGACCTCCCTTGGAAACTCCCTGAATCTAAAGTCACTGAATTTCAAGTCACACACTTACCACAGTTCGCACTTACGCTCAGGTCACACTCAGCTCGTTCACACTTGCTCAGGCAGAAGATTTAAAAGAGTTTTTTTTTTTTTTTATGTACCTCTTGGGTGACTATTATGTAATCTAGAAAAAAAAGGGGGACACAATCACTATAGAAAATAAATAAATGAACCACAACAAACACGTTGTGTACCATAGGTCAGGTTAAGACTCTGAGAAAAAACATGTAGAAACATCAGAATACAACGTGATTGGACAGACTAATATCAAAGGAGAAGGGAATCCCAATGTTAGTATTGTACCAATATTATGTAGTGCACTGTGGATGAATCCTACTTCCTAATAACAGATCTCATATTCTCTATTAGGCCCTAATGGTGTTAGAGTCTGCAAGGTATGAATCCAAAAGGATTCACGCTCCTTTAACCGCTTGATCCTATCACCACCCCTTCTAGATAATGACACCTGATCTATCACTTGGTACCTCAACTGGGCAACTGAATGGCCACATGATAGGAAATGAGCTGGTATAGGTAATAAAGTATGTTCACATCTAATGGTGGATTTGTGTTGAGAGATGCAGTCACGGATATGCTGGGTGGGACATTTAATGAAATAAACTACGTAAGAAGACTCACAAGTAAAATACCAATTGATAGAATAGCGCTGTCCCATTTGAGGATGTGTAAAAAAATTACCTTTAGTTACATTTGAACACTGTAGACACCCCAAACAAGGAAACGTACCATTACGAGGAGCAGTGGCGGATTAAGTGGACTATGGGCCCGGGGCTGTTCATAAAACCTGGGCCCCTGTACCCCCCTTCCCACCTGAGCGCTGCGGTCCCCGTGCGGGAATTGACAGCCGTACGGACCGCAGCACTTGGTTTGCTGCGGGTCCATACGGAAAACCCGCCACCATTCCACCACGTGTGGACATGGCCTAAAAAGACGTTGCACATAAGCTGTAGGCCTACGGCCAATACGCACAAAATCGCCCAACGTGATCCTGGCCATAGGGGATCCACTTTAATGTCCCCACTTTAATTTGAAGTCCCCTTACTTCATCCATTGCAGTCCCCTATCACCCACTCACTTCATCTGCAGTGCCGCTTCATCATTTGCAGCCCCTTATCCCCCCTTCCATTTCATCATGTGCAGTCCCCTTCCCCCCCAACTTCATGTGCAGCCCCACTCCCCCATCATCATGTGCAGTTAATTTTACCCCCACATCATGTGCAGTCCCCCTTACCCCCACTTCATGTGCAGTGCCCCTTACCCCCAATTCATCATGTGCAGTCCCCCTTACCCCCAATTCATCATGTGCAGTCCCCCTTACCCCCAATTCATCATGTGCAGTCCCTCTTACCCCCAATTCATCATGTTCAGTCCCACTTACCCCTTAATTCATCATGTGCAGTTCCCCTTACCCCCAATTCATCATGTGCAGTCCCACTTACCCCTTAATTCATCATGCGCAGTCCCACTTACCCCTTAATTCATCATGTGCAGTCCCACTTACCCCTTAATTCATCATGTGCAGTCCCCCTTATCCCCCACTTCATCATGTGCAGCCCCACTTATCCCCCACTTCATCATGTGCAGCCCCACTCACCCCCCTTCATCATATGCAGCCCCACTCACCCCCCCTTCATCATATGCAGCCCCACTCACCCCCCCTTCATCATGTGCAGCCCCACTCACCCCCCTTCATCATGTGAAGCCCCCACTCATCCCCCCTTCATCCTGTGAAGCCCCCACTCACCCCCTTCATCCTGTACAACCCCAGTCACCCCCGTCATCATATACAGCCCCCAGTCACCCCCCCGTCATCATATACAGTCCCCAGTCACCCCCGTCATCATATACAGCCCCCAGTCACCCCCCTTCATCATATACAGGCCCCAGTCACCCCCCGTCATCATATACAGCCCCCAGTCACCCCCCTTCATCATATACAGGCCCCAGTCACCCCCCCTTGTTCATATACAGTCCCCAGTCACCCCCCTTCATCATATACAGGCCCCAGTCACCCCCCCTTCATCATATACAGGCCCCAGTCACCCCCCCTTCATCATATACAGGCCTCAGTCACCCCCCCTTCATCATATACAGGCCCCAGTCACCCCCCTTCATTGTGTACAGCCCCCACTCACCCCCTCCCCCATTTAATTCATTTTATAGATAAAAAAAAATTAAAAAATTTCCCCATACTTACCTCACAGCCGGCTCGCTCCCCAGCAGCGCCTCTGCTTTCAGCATCCTCCGGGACATGTCGGCGCGTGCACGATGACGTCATCGCGCACGCCCGACATCTGACCCGGAAGTACAGCCGGAGGGAGCCGGAGCTGAGCAGCCGTCAAGGTGACGGCCGTGCACAGCTCCCGGCCCCTCATAGAATGTGACGCGGGCGGCTGTCTGCTGCCGGCGGCGTCACAGCACAGGGCACGGCCAGCCCTGTACAGGTGCTGGGGGAGCGGTCCGGGGGGCATTTGCCTCTCTGCCACCCGGCCCAGCCCGCCCCTGCCACTGGGCCCCCAAAAAACCTTGGGCCCGGGGCGACCGCCCCATCCGCCCCTATTAAGATCCGCCATTGACGAGGAGCATTTAGTGTTCATTGAATAGATTCTTTTTGATTAGAACCAACATCAGCCCTTACTAATAAATTCTTAATGTTATTAGGTCTTTTGTAGCACATGATGGGTCTGGACAAAAACTCCGGGGTATTGGGATATGAGTCTTTAAGTATGTCCCAATGCTTAAAAATACATTGATTAATGAGTAGTGTTGAGCGATATCTTCCGATATCGGGAAATTTTGGATCGGATTGGATCGGACCGATACCCAAAAAGTATCGGATATCGCCGATTCCGATACCGGAAACCAATGCAAGTCAATGGGACAGAAATATCGGAATGAAAATAAACCCTTTCTTTCCTTGTAGGTTAATTCTACATGAAAGAAAACAACTAAGAATAATGTAGAATGTATTGGGGGAGGTGGAGGAGACATTAAAGGCATAGAGGTTTAGCCCAATCAAATGTAATAGAAGGAATTAATTTTTTTTTTTTAAGAAGTTCGGAGTTACAAAGATATTGACTATGTTAACCTTTTTTATATTTTGTCACATATGTATGTTTCACTACTTCCATGCTCTTCACCTTCTTTTTTACTTCTCCTACACTCTCTCCTTCTTGATTCTCAGCAGGAGCAGCATCTTTTTCATCAACTTCTTCACCTTATTCATCTTCTTCTTCACCTTCTTCCTATTATTCTTTTTATTTTACATTCTTCATATTCTTCAACTATTATTCTTCTTCATATTCTACTTCTTCTTCTTCATCATATTCTTATTTGTGACAGGCATTCCTGTACTTGTTATCTATAAAAGTTTGAAGATTACACCTTCCGTTCTGCCTGTCACAAAAGATTTACAACAGGATTTGTCCGCGTTCAGTTTGGCCTGCAGCAGCAGGCATTTTCCAGGGGCACCACGAGGAGGAACGGACTCACCCCCATACACTGCTTAGTCTTCTTCTGCATATAATTTGGATATCTTTTGCTCTGATTTTTAGTCTTATGCTTAATGTTCTTCTGCTTTTTGTTCTTCTGCTCTTTGCTCTTCTGCTTCTTTGTATTCTGCTTCTTGGTCTTCTGTCTCTTGTTGTTCTGTATCTTGGTGGTTGTCTTCATGTTCTTTGTCCTCTTGGTCATCTTCTTCAGGGTCATCTTTTTGGTCTTCTGTTAGGAATGAGTCACCGAGGAGGAAAAACAAAAACAAGCTGAGCCCCAGAAAACCAGAGAGGTTGGTAACTAAGCGGATTGCAGACCCCTGATCCTATCCACACAACTAGCAGTAGCCGTGGAGCGTGCCTACGATGATTCTAGACGCCTCGTCACAGCTGGAGAACTAAATAAGCCTAAAGCAAGAAAAGGGGAAATCTAAACTGCCCCAGAGCAGACCCCAAAGCAATAGACAGCCCCCAAACATGCAATGACGGTGAGACAAGATGAAAACACAAACACAGATAGAAAAATAGGCTGAGCAAACAATGGGGCCCACACTAACTAGAAAGGACAAGAAAGGAAAGATGCTGTCTGCAATCATGCACAAAACCCTGCCAAAAAATGTCCAACACTTTCTGATAATAAAAAACCCTGAAGTCGCTAGACTTCAATTCCCTATATCAGCACTCTGGTATATTCTGAAGACAGAGCAAAAAGAGAGCAATCTGATCAGGGACAAAAAGCAAACTGGCATAAACAGAGACATAAGAATAGAAATTCAGCACAGCCCAAGCAGGGGCTGGCTGACCACAAAAACTGAGTAAACCAGACCAAATCTCATGTGAAAATTAGCAGAGCACACTTAGCTTCAGCAGGCAGGAACAGAACTGAAAACCAGAACCTCAGGGCAGGAGAAAATTAGGTATAAATTTACGATAAAAATTAGCAAAACCCAAAAACTTCTGGAGAGCCTTCAAAGAAGTGGGCCGAACCCAATCATAAATGGCCCGCACCTTGGCCGGGTCCATTTCAATACTTGACGGAGACAAAATAAATCCCAAAAATGAAATCCTCTGTACACCAAAAAGGCATTTCGATCCCTTAACATACAGGGTATTCTCCCTCAAAATCCGGAACACAGTCCGAACATGTTCCACATGAGAATCCCAATCACTGGAAAAGATCAGAATATCATCCAAATAGATGATCAAAAACGTATCCACAAAGTCCCGGAAAATATCATTCATGAAGGATTGGAAGACAGAAGGGGCATTAGTGAGCCCAAAAGGCATCACCAGGTACTCAAAATGTCCTTCCGGAGTATTAAACGCCATCTTCCATTCATCTCCATTCTTGATGTGAATAAGATTATATGTCCCCCTGAGGTCAAGCTTAGTAAACCAGCAGGCACCTTTAACTCTGGAGAATTAATCAGAAATCAGGGGTAACGGATACTGATATTTAACCGTAATCTTGTTAAGGGAACGATAGTCAATACAAGGCCTTAATGAACCATCTTTCTTAGCCACGAAAAAAAACCCAGCACCTAAGGGTGAAGAAGATGATCTAATATGACCCTTCTCCAACGACTCCTTAATATAAGATCGCATAGCCTCGTGTTCAGGTACAGATAAGTTGAAAATCCGACCCTTGGGAAATTTACACCCAGGCCTCAACTCAATTGCACAGTCATAACTCCTATGAGGAGGCAGGGACGTAGACTTAATCTCACTAAATACATCATAAAAATCAGCCAAATAGTCAGGAGCATCATGAGACTGGGGAGAGGTGGAGAAAACAGGAGTGTCACCAAGAGCACACCGACAGCCCCAACTCACCACAGACACAGATTTCCAATCCAAAACTGGATTATGGATTTGCAACCAGGGGAAACCCAGAACAATAGTATCATGCAAATTATGCAGTACTAAAAATCTACAATTTTCCTGGTGGTCTGGGGCGACCTGCATTATCACCTGGGTCCAAAACTGAGGTTTATTCTCCGCCAAAGGAGTAGCATCAATGCCCCTCAAAGGAATAGGCATCCGCAGAGGTATCATGGGAAAACCACAACGTTTAGCAAAATCCAAATCCATCAGATTCAAAGCCGTTCCTGAATCCACAAAAGCCTTGGTGGAAAATGTGGATAAGGAGCAGATCAGAGTAATTGCCAAAAGAACCTTAGGTTGTACACCACCCACAGCAAATGTGTGTGCAAAACGTTTCTCTCGTTTAGGGCAGACAGAAATTATATGAGAGGCATCTCCACAGAAAAAACACAGCTTATTGCGCCTTCTATACTCCTGACGTTGCACCCTAGACAAAACTCTATCACATTGCATAGGTTCAGACATTTGTTGAAAAGGTGGCAACACCTCTCGTGTAGTTTTACGTTCACGTAAACGCCGATCAACTTGATTGGCTAATGACATAGAATCGTCAAGACCAGAGGGAACAGGAAATCCCACCATAATATCTTTTACGGTTTCTGATAAACCCTTGCGAAAGAGAGCTGCCAAGGCACCATCATTCCATGTAGTAAGGACTGCCCACTTTCGGAATTTTTGACAGTATAACTCTGCAGAATCCTGACCCTGGTTCAATGCCAATAGGGCTTTCCCAGCTTGATCAATAGCATTAGGTTCATCATACAACAACCCCAAGGCTTGAAAAATTGCATCCACATTAGTCAGAATAGGATTTTCAGGTGTCAAAGAAAACGCCCAATCCTGGGGATCGCCACGCAGCAAGGAGATGACAATTTTAACCTGCTGCGCAGAGCTCCCCGATGAGTTAGGCTTCAAGGCAAGAAATAATTTACAATTATTCTTAAAATTCAAAAATTTAGACCGATCCTCAGAAAACATATCAGGAGTAGGGATTTTTGGTTCAACAGCATGTGATTGAGCGAGATAGGCGGAAATTCCCCGCACTTCAGCAGCGAGCTGTTCCACACGATCAGACAATTGCTTAATCTCCGCGTTCAGTTTGGCCTGCAGCAGCAGGCATTTTCCAGGGGCGCCACAAGGAGGAACGGACTCACCCCCATACACTGCTTAGTCTTCTTCTGCATATAATTTGGATATCTTTTGCTCTGATTTTTAGTCTTATGCTTAATGTTCTTCTGCTTTTTGTTCTTCTGTTTTTTGCTCTTCTGCTTCTTTGTATTCTGCTTCTTGGTCTTCTGTCTCTTGTTGTTCTGTATCTTGGTGGTTGTCTTCATGTTCTTTGTCCTCTTGGTCATCTTCTTCAGGGTCATCTTTTTGGTCTTCTGTTAGGAATGAGTCACCGAGGAGGAAAAACAAAAACAAGCTAAGCCCCAGAAAACCAGAGAGGTTGGTAACTAAGCGGATTGCAGACCCCTGATCCTATCCACACAACTAGCAGTAGCCGTGGAGCGTGCCTACGATGATCCTAGACACCTCGTCACAGCTGGAGAACTAAATAAGCCTAAAGCAAGAAAAGGGGAAATCTAAACTGCCCCAGAGCAGACCCCAAAGCAATAGACAGCCCCCAAACATGCATTGACGGTGAGACAAGATGAAAACACAAACACAGATAGAAAAATAGGCTGAGCAAACAATGGGGCCCATACTAACTAGAAAGGACAAGAAAGGAAAGATGCTGTCTGCAATCATGCACAAAACCCTTCCAAAAAATGTCCAACACTTTCTGATAACAAAAAACCCTGAAGTCGCTAGACTTCAATTCCCTATATCAGCACTCTGGTATATTCTGAAGACAGAGCAAAAAGAGAGCAATCTGATCAGGGACAAAAAGCAAACTGGCATAAACAGAGACATAAGAATAGAAATTCAGCACAGCCCCAGCAGGGGCTGGCTGACCACAAAAACTGAGTAAACCAGACCAAATCTCATGTGAAAAATAGCAGAGCACACTTAGCTTCAGCAGACAGGAACAGAAGCATATCATAACATATCAGGAACATATCAGGAGTAGGGATTTTTGGTTCAACAGCATGTGATTGAGCGAGATAGGCGGAAATTCCCCACACTTCAGCAGCGAGCTGTTCCACACGATCAGACAATTGCTTAATCTCCATTAAAGAAAAAAATCCTCTTACGGCCCCAGAGAATAAGAGGAAAAATACATGTATAAAAAAAATTCTGACACTTTTCTTTTAATTTTTTTTCCCTGCTTTTGAGTACCCTAAAATCTGCGGTATGGCTGGTGATTCTGTTATGAATAAGTCACCGAGGAGGGAAAACAAAAACAAGCTAAGCCCCAGAAAACCAGAGAGGTTGGTAACTAAGCGGATTGCA
Source organism: Dendrobates tinctorius (assembly GCF_039654945.1). Taxonomy (NCBI): domain Eukaryota; kingdom Metazoa; phylum Chordata; class Amphibia; order Anura; family Dendrobatidae; genus Dendrobates; species Dendrobates tinctorius. The sequence continues at coordinate 14,326,539 of NW_027361762.1, read as the reverse complement.
GACCCCTAATCCTATCCACACAACTAGCAGTAGCCGTGGAGCGTGCCTATGATGATCCTAGACGCCTCGTCACAGCCGGAGAACTAAATAAACCTAAAGCAAGAAAAGGGGAAATCTAAACTGCCCCGGAGCAGACCCCAAAGCAATAGACAGCCCCCAAACATGTATTGACGGTGAGATAAGATGAAAACACAAACACAGATAGAAAAATAGGCTTTGCAAACAATGGGGCCCACACTATCTAGAAAGGACAAGAAAGGAAAGATGCTGTCTGCAATCACGCACAAAACCCTGCCAAAAAATGTCCAACACTTTCTGATAACGAAAACCTCTGAAGTCGCTAGACTTCAATTCCCTATATCAGCACTCTGGTATATTCTGAAGACAGAGCAAAAAGAGACCAATCTGATCAGGGACAAAAAGCAAACTGGCATAAACAGAGACATAAGAATGGAAATTCAGCACAGCCCCAGCAGGGGCTGGCTGACCACAAAAACTGAGTAAACCAGACCAAATCTCATGTGAAAAATAGCAGAGCACACTTAGCTTGAGCAGGCAGGAACAGAACTGGAAACCAGAACCTCAGGGCAGGAGAAAATCACCAGCACAAAATTAGGGAGTTGGCTGTCTTAAATCCAGTCAGAGACTCCTGATGTCCACTCACAGTCCTCCTCCTCAGGTGGCAGGTCTCTGCAATTTAGATCAGCCAAAGACACTGCCGAGAACCAGCTGACGGTTCTGGAACCCGGATGGGTAGCAGAAGCTACAACACCCAATGGAACTACCGAAGACCAGCTGACGGTGCTGGAACCCGGAGGGGCAGCAGAAGGAACAAGAGCCAATGGCACTACCGAGGACCAGCTGATGGTACTGGAACCCGGTTACTAAGCAGGAGGTACCTGGGCCAGAAAGCACTACCAAGGACCAGCAGACGTTGCTGGAACTCAGATACCGAGAAGGAGGCACCTAAGCCAAAGGCACTGCCGAGAACCAGCTGACGGCACTGGAACCCGGATGGGTAGCAGAAGGTAACCATGAAAAACAAAGTTGCAAGGCCGCGAGACGGCCGCAGTTACCGAAACCCACAGTCCTACAGGGGGTGCTTGTCCTATTGGCACTTCGGAACCAGCCTTTATTGCCAGATCCCGCAGCCCACATAGGAAGCACCTAAACTGCAGGCACCATAGAGTCGGCTAACCCGACCGCAACACGACAGGATAAAGTTTTGGAGGCAAAGTGATGTTGACACTACCCGGAAACAGCCGGCGTGCTGAAACCAGGCTGGGCAGGATGGAGTACCCGTGCCAAAGACACTGCCAGGAACCAACTGACGGTGCTGGACCCAGGGTAAATACTACAAACAGAGTGGAGACAGAGGCCTAATTGGCGCAAGTTTAAAATCTGTAGTTGTGTGAGTGTGGACAGAGCAGGAGAAATTGCCGGACACACAGCTGGGGATCACCTGACATTACTGAACCGCAATAACACTAGAGCATATGTTCACTGTGCAGATGGCACTTCTGAGCAGCAACTGGCGGTGTTGGAGCCCAGGGTCAATCAGGGTGTAGGCTGAGGCCTAATTGTAGCAAGTTTAATATCTGATGTTGTGTGAATGTGGAGGGAGCAGGAGACATTGCCAGACACACAGCAGGGGAGCAGCTGACATTACTGAACCCCACTAACACAGGAGCTAGTGTTTTTCTCTGTGCAGACGGCACTTCTGAGCAGCAACTGGCGGTGTTGGAGCCCAGGGTCAATCAGGGTGTAGGCTGAAGCCTAATTGGAGCAAGTTTAATATCTGATGTTGTGTGAATGTGGATGGAGCAGGAGATATTGCCCGACACACAGCAGGGGAGCAGCTGGCGTTACTGAACCCCACTAACACAGGAGCTAGTGTTTTTCTGTGCAGACGGCACTTCTGAGCAGCACCTGGTGTTGTTGGAGCCCAGGGATTACAGTTCAGGTGGTAGAAACATGAACACAACAGGAGACCTGGATACTGTTGCCAACCAATTATTTAATCTGGAAGAGGACTGGCAAATTCCGGCGAGATCCAGGCCTTGTTCATTTTCAGAAAAGTAAGCCAGTCAACGTTATCGGAGAATAGTCGCATGCGACGGTCTGTTAGTATACCACCTGCGGCACTAAAGACGCGTTCCGATAATACACTAGCAGCAGGGCAAGCCAGCACCTCCAATGCATACTGGCTAAGCTCTAGCCATGTATCCAGCTTTTAGACCCAAAACTTGAAGGGGGAAGAGCCGTCTGGGAGTACACTGAGAGGGCAAGACATGTAGTCTGTCACCATCTGATGGAAACGTTGCCTTCTGCTGACTGGAGCCGTCTGTGATTGTGTAGACATTTGTGTCGGGGACTCTAAACTTTGCCACATTTGGGCCATACTGGTCTTGCCTTGCGCTGAGGCGCTGCTTCTGCTCCCTCTTTGAGCAGAGCTTCCTCCACTGCCTCGACGCACAGAGCTGCTTTGTAAAGCACTAGCAGCACTGCTCTCGGGTGTAATGGAGAACATGATGGAATGCACCAGTGTGTCTTGGTACTCCCGCATTTTACGCTCCCGGTTCAACTGTGTTATGAGGCTTTGTAAGTTGTCCCGGTAGCGAGGATCTAGGAGGGTGTACACCCAATAATCAGCCGTGTTGAGAATGTGGGTGATGCGGCGGTGGTTTCTCAGGCACCACAGCATGAAATCAACCATGTGCTGCAGACTCCCAACTGGCCAAGAAACGCTGTCCCCTGCTTGAGGCGTCATCTCTGCCTGCTCTGCGTCACCACACCCTCGTTCTACATACTGACTATTAGAGCATTGTGTACCTCCCTCCTCTGGAGAGATGTCTTCCTCCTCCATTGACTCCTCCTCATCCTCCTCACAAAGTGTCCCCTGCCTAGGCCTTTGTGAGGAACCACGTTGCGCAGACTGTCTTGAAGCAGATGGCATTTGTGACTCCCCATCCTTCACCTCTTCCACATCCTCCTCCCTTAGTGCTTGCAGTGTTTTTTCAAGCAGGCAGATAAGGGGGACAGTCATGCTGACTAGTGCATCATCTGCACTCGCCATCCACGTGGAATCATCGAAGGCACGCAAAACGTGGCAGATGTCCTTCATAGAGGCCCACTCAGTGGTGGTGAAGTGTGAACGGCGCGCAGTGCGACTTGTTTGTGCCTGATGCAGCTGGTACTCCATTACTGCTGCCTGCTGCTCACACAACCACTCCAACATATGTAATGTTGAATTCCACCTGGTGGGTAGGTCACATATGATGCGATGTTCCGGAAGGTGGAATCGGCGCCGCAGAGCTGCAAAGCGCAATCTTGCCATGCTGGAACGCCGCAAGTGAGCGCACTCTATGCGGACCTTGTGCAGCAGTGCATCAAGATCCGGACAGTCCCTCAAAAAACTCTGCATGACCAAGTTGAGCACATGTGGCAGACATGGGATGTGAGTGAGGTTGCCTAGGCCCAGAGCTGCCACCAGATTTTGGCCATTGTCACACACTACCAAGCCTGACTGGAGATTCGCTGGCACAAACCACACATCGCTCTCCTGCTTGATGGCATTCCAGAGCTCCTGTGCTGTGTGGCTTCGATTCCCCAAAGAAATTAATTTCAGTACGGCCTGTTGACGTTTGGCCACGGCTGTGCTGATATCGGTCGTAACAGGTAAGCGTTCACGTGTCCATGTGGAGGTAGACCGTGACGACTCCTGCAGCGCTGATTCAGAGGAACTGGAGTATGAGGAGGAGTCAATGTGTACAGACTGGATTCCTGCAATCGTTGGAGTTGGCAGAACACATACAGCGCCACTCTGAAGATCTGTACCCGGCTCCACAACATTTACCCAATGGGCAGTGAGGGAAAGGTATCGTCCCTGTCCATGGTTACTGGTCCACGCATCGGTGGTCAGGTGGACCTTGCTACTGACGGCGTTTAGTAGCACATGTTTAATTTTTCCCTCCACATGCTTTTGCAGGGCAGGGAAGGCTTGCCTGCTGAAATAAAAGCGGCTGGGCATGTTGTATTGTGGGACTGCCAATGCCATGAAGTTACGGAAGGTGTCAGTCTCCACCAGCCTGAATGAGAGCATTTCAAGGGAAAGTAGTTTTGCAATGCCAGAATTCAGAGCCTGTGCTCGGGAATGGCTTGCCGAGTATGGCTGCCTTTTCTCCCATGCCTGTGCTACCGATGGCTGTAGAGTGGCCTGGGAGTGTGAGGATGACAGGGAACGTGATGCTGTGGGTGGAATGTCACAGGGTCTCCGGACAACAGTGCCAGAGGTTCTTCCTTGGCGATCCTGTGATGAAGCCGAACCAGCTGTGTGTGAGCTGGAGGAAGAGGCTAAAACACGAGCTGAAGAGGCGGTAGGTGGTGCTGTAGGTTGGCCTACGTCTTCAGTGTGTCTTTGTAACTCCACCACGTGCTTGGTCCGCACGTTTCCACATATTTGTGGTATTGAGGTTGCAGACACTTTTCCCTCTTTTGACTTTCTGATTACACAGCTTGCATTTGACAAAGCAAAAGTCATCTGCAACTGTGTCAAAAAAGGACCACGCACTGCAAGTCCTGGGAGTGCCCATTTTGGGTTTTGGAAGAGGAATGCTCCTAATGGGTGCCGAAGTGGAGGCTACAGGCAACCAAGTCTGCTCCCTCTCCCTCCTGTTTTGGCCGTTCGAGGAATCTCTTCCTCAGAGCTGCTCCCACCACCTTCCTGTTCCTCACGCCATAATGGGTCAAGGACCTCATCATCTACACTACCCTCTTCAAACACTTGCTTCTCCTGGGTAGTCTCGCCAGCACAGTATGCACCAGAAAGTGGCACCTGAGTCTCATCATCTGATGCGTACTGAGGTGTGCTGACCATAGGCACTGGCCCACCCGCCTCTTCAGATTCAGAGAGACAAAACTGTTGCGCATCACTGCATACTCCCTCTTCTTCACATTCTAGAATGCTGCTTTGCTGGCCCCCTCTTTCCAAACCAAGAGATACAGAGAACAGAAGTAGAGATGGCTCCAGTCCAGGGCTCTCTGACTGCCTGGGCAATTTGGCAGGTGGTGAAGAGACAGTGCTCTGGACCTGAAAGGACGTGGAAGTAATTGAAGTCGATGCATTAGCTGCCATCCATCCGACAACAGCTTCAATTTGTTCCTCCCGCAGCAGTGGGGTACGGCGAGCCCCTACAAAGCTGCACATAAAGAACTGTTCCCTGGGAAAACTGGGGGATGCTGAGTCACTGGTGCCCGCAGCAGGCACAGAATCCCCACGTCCTCTCCCTGCTGAAACTCCACGCCCACCACCACGTGCCTTACTCCCTGCCTTCTTCATCTTGGTAGACTGATAAAGATATCCAGAAAAGTACTAAGGGCTTAGTGTGCTTATTCCTGAACAGCTGCTAACAGGTATAAGAAACACTAAATTTATAAAGTGTGGACTACACTTTAAAATGAGCTAATGTGGCCTACACAACTGTAAAGTGGAGTGTTTGGTGAACTTTTTTTACGTGTTTTTTTCACAAAAAAAAAAGGATGTGACCAAAGATGTAAAAGCAATAGTATCACAAACTTTTTGTAGCTATTACAATGCAGGAAGGTAACCTACAATGCAATAGATGACGCTACAAAAAATAGGCTACTACTAATCTGGCTGGGGCTGCAGGGCACAAGTCAGCAGAAAGGCTCCTGTATCTACTCCTATATAGTGTTTGCAACCAATCTAGCTAGATACGGATGGAAGCACATTAATAGGAGAAATTCAGAAAAAATAAGCAGCACTACAGCAAAAAAGGACAAGGTATGAGGCAGTGACGCACGCTGAGCGGACTACAACCAGAGGTGTCTGCAGAACACACTACAGCATGAGCTGCACTCACACACAGAGACCTCACAGACAGCCGTGAACAGTGCAGAGAACTGTGCACTAGCACTGAAAGGCTGCAGAAAGGCTCTGCTCTCTACTCCTATATAGTGTTTGCAACCAATGTAGATGGATACGGATGGAAGCACACTAATAGGAGAAATCAGGAAAAATGAGCAGCAATAAAACAAAAAAGGACTATGTATGAGGCAGTGACGCACGCTGAGCGGACTACAACCAGAGGTGGCTGCAGAACACACTACAGCGTGAGCTGCACTCACACACACAGACCTTGCAGACAGCTGTGAACAGCGCTGCAAGGCAAAAGAAAGCTACAGCGGTTGATAAAGTAGCCTGGGTAAAGCACTATATAGAAAATCGCTATCTCTAACTGTCCCTCAGAGTCTGAACAGCAGCGTCCTGTTCACAGCAGAGTGAACCCAAAATGGCAGCGGCGGCTTTTATAGTGCATCATGACATCATTTCAGCAGTCAATCACAGCCATGCCATTAGTTAACATGCCTACATGCCTAACAGGATGTACCCATACTTCTTAGCATTCCTCATTGGCTGAATCAAATCAAACTGGCTCATAGCATTATGGGAACTTCCGATTCCGGTATTCGATATGCAAAAAGTATCGGAACTCAGTATCGGAATTCCGATACCGCGAATATCGGCCAATACCCGATATTTGCAGTATCGGAATGCTCAACACTATTAATGAGACGATTAAATGGATGAAAAGTGCTGACAAAGGCAAATCGTTGTCTTATTTATTTAGGTAATGTGGGATTGCTGGTCTGTTTAAGTATTTGTCTAGGGTAACCCCTATTAAGAAAACTTGCTTCCATTTCTTTTAATCTGATGTATTTGGAGATGAGGTTCGAAACTATCCTGTCAATTCGTAAATACTCAATGGTTTGGACTATAGGAACAGAAAAGCGCAAACAGGGTCTTATCCGATGATAAGATTATAGAAATATATAAATTCTACTCACCTGTTGTCAGAGAGAAAAGGCATATAGGATTAATGATAAGCTGCTGCACATCCAAGGGTCAGATAAATGACCGACGAAGTATAAAATCCAATGGAGCTGTTTTTGGACTTTATGCGCTGCTTTAATAACATACAAGATTACATACAGACATCAATGTCTGTCATCCCTGAGGAAGAAGTAGCTAATACTTCAAAACGCGTTGGGAATAAAAACATTGATATTTCATCTCAACTGTAATCTTGTATGTTATTAACCCCTTCACCTCCAAGGGTGGTTTGCATGTTCATGACCGGGCCAATTTTTACAATTCTGTCCACTGTCACTTTATGAGGTAATAACTCTGGAACGCTTCCATGGATCCTGGTGATTCTGACATTGTTTTCTCGTGACATATTGTACTTCATGTTAGTGGTAAAATTTCATTCATATAACTTACGTTTATTTGTGAAAAAAATGGAAATTTGGTGAAAATTTCGCAATTTTCCAACTTCAAATTTTTATGCCCTTAAATCACAGAGATACGGCACACAAAAAACTTAATAAGTAACATTTCCCACATGTTTACTTTACATCAGCACAATTTTGGAACCAAAATTTTTTCTTGTTAGGAAGTTATAAGGGTTAAACGTTGACCAGCGATTTCTCATTTTTACAACACCATTTTATTTTTACGGACCACATCACATTTGAAGCCACTTTGAGGGGTCTATATGATAGAAAATACCCAAAAGTGACACCGTTCTAAAAACTGCACCCCTCAAGGTGCTCAAAACCACATTCAAAAAGTTTATTACCCCTTCAGGTGCTTCACAGGAATTTTTTGAATATTTAAAAAAAAATGAACATTTAACTTTTTTTCACAAAAAAAATAATTCAGGTTCAATTTTTTTATTTTACCAAGGGTAAAAGGAGAAATTGGACTGGAAAAGTTATTGTGCAATTTGTCCTGAGTACCCTGATACCCCTTATGCGGGAGAAAACTACTGTATGGTCCCACGTCGGGGCTCGAAAGGGAAGTAGTGACGTTTTGGAATGAAGACTTTGATGGAATGGTCTGCGGGTGTCATGTTGCTTTTCGAGAGCCCCTGATGTACCTAAACTGTAGAAACCCCCACAAATGACACCATTTTGGAAACTAGACCCCCTACAGAACTTATCTAGGTGTGTGGTGAGCACTTTGAACTCCCCCAGTGCTTCACAGAAGTTTATAACTCCCGGCCGTGAAAATAAAAAAATCGTATTTTTTCCTCAAACATGATCATTTAGTCCCCATTTTTTTTATTTTCCCAAGGGTACCAGGAGAAATTGAACCCCAAAATTTGTTGTCCAATTTGTCCTGAGTACCCTGATACCCCATATGTGGGAGTAAACTACTGTATGGGCCCACGTCGGGGCTCGGAAGGGAGCTAGTAACGTTTTGGAATGAAGACATTGATGTAATGGTCTGCGGGTGTCATGTTGTATTTGGAGAGCCCCTGATGTACCTAAACAGTGGAAACCCCCCACAAATGACACCATTTTGGAAACTAGACCCCCTAAGGAACTTATCTGGGTGTGTGGTGAGCAATTTGAACTCCCCAGTGCTTCACAGAAGTTTATAACGCCCGGGCGTGAAAATAAAAAAAAAATAAATAAAAAAAACGCATTTTTTCCACAAACATGATCATTTAGTCCCCATTTTTTTATTTTCCCAAGGGTACCAGGAGAAAATGGACCCCTCTTGTGCTTGGAGCATGTCCTCTAAGTAGAGGCCGGCTGGGTTATGGTATCCCCTGCCGGTGGCAGACCGGGCAATGGAGGTTCGCATCAGTTTGGGTCGCACCCCGCATGCCTTTCTCGCTTCTAAGCAAAGAATGAAGGTGCCCGCCGACACACATCGGCACCCCGCTTCAACTTTTGCTCCTGGCGACTTAGTCATCTCTGACGCCTTCCAAATGTCCCTTCTCAAACCTGTTCACATGTCCCGGTTTTCCGAGTCATCTGCCGCGACATCAGACTTGTCTTCGGACGAGTCTGAGGTCAATGCCATTGTGGGACGCAGGGTGGTACGTGGCAAAAAACTTTATTTGATGGATTGGAAGGCTCAGGGGGAGGGGGCCCTAGGAGGGGGGTAATGTTAGGCGTCGGGTTCCTGCAGCGGCACAGCAGGAATCCAGAGCCTCACATTCTGCGGTCTCCCATCGACAGCAGCCCCGTCATTCCCGACGCTCTGCCCAGACCTGGGAAAAAAAGGAGGAAATGAGTCCCCAGCTACATTGAAATAACAACTTTTATTGTGAAAGACAATATAAGAGCAAGACACAAAAGGCATTAAAAAATCAAATGGTAACACACTATCATAGTCACCGGATACAAGAAGCACCCTGGGCAGTGGGGTTAGTGGTAAATGGGGCTAGACATGATGAATTGCCTCATAGTGAGCAAACAAAGCTAGTATAGACAGAACATGATGAACCCTCTGAATCCCCTATCAACACCCATAACCTGGGAATACCATCCTCATAGTTAGTGAGATGGGGTGGAGGGAACAAAATAAATCTATTGCACTTAGCCCATTCAAGTAATTAGGGAGTTAGAACATACCCATCATTGTGACCACCGAATAACCGCTGACCAGGAGAGCCCCAACGCACGTTTTGCGGTATAACCGCTTCCTCGGGGGGGCGTGGCTAGAGTAGTGACAATTGCCCTGTTAAATACCCTATACAGACAGTCACATGTGATAAGAAGTCCAATTCCGGGAAATACAGATAGATAGACGTGTGGGGTGGAAGTCAAAATCTCCACCCCCACTGTCTCAGCAGGAAGTGACACCGACGGAGGGACGGCTCACGCCTAGCTGTTACCCAGCGATGGAGCATGCCCGAGAGAACAGCGGGGAGAAGGAGAAGAGACTCCACCCACAGGCGCCTACCAGTCACGTGCCTCTGGTTGTTCCGGCTGTTGCCTAGCAACAGGACGCACCCGAGGAATAGTGGGGAAGAGGGGAGGAAGCTCCGACCAAAAATGCCTTCTAGTCACATGTGACTGATTGACCAATCATGAAGAAGCTAGATGACATATGCACAGTGGAAGTGAAAATATATATTATGTCATATCCTCTATCCAGACACTGCTCAAGGTAAACTGCACAATAAGAGGAGCGGCTATACAAGTCGCAATCCAATGGCTGCGCACCCGAGACGCAGCAAGGATAAGAGGGAAAGATTATGGAAATAACGTACCGATGCACAATACAATGCTTATAAAGCCAACATTTAGATGACATAAATGTAAGAATGCAAGCAATAAAACAATTCTCTGTCACATTACATATAAACAAGACAAGGAAAAATCTTTTACATATATGTGGGCAGAAATCCACCCACACTAGGTGAAATATAATGTTAACGATAACAAATTCATACATTTATGTTTATGAGACACATAAACATTGATATGTCCACTCCAGATCCAAAAAATGCCACAGATGAAAAATAAGATCCAATGAACCATTGAGGAAAATGTTCTTTCTTTGTCTCCGATGTACCATCTCGTAATATCTTCATTGTAAGGAGATGAAAGACCATGGAGAATACCCGATACCCCAAGATATAAGAAGGTCCAAGGATCATCAGTTGATAAACGAATACTTTCAATACTGAATGCATGACCTGGAAAAGCCAGGCAGATAACTAAGGGCAAAAAGAATTATAATAAAAATAAAATTAAAAACAATTATTAAAAACAAAAATATATACGAAATATACATAAGGTGGGGTCAAAAAAGCAGAGAGGCGAGAAAACTGTCAAAGAATCAAAATGAATTGGTGGACTCATAGGAATGAAGCAAAACCCAGTGACTCATTGAGTCCATGGGGAGTCATGGTGCCAAGGATGGTGATCCACCTGCACTCGGCCTGCGCAAGCAAACGATTGATGTCACCACCCCTGATGCCAGTCTTTAGATGTTGTATACCTCTCACCAAAAATGATCTAGGGTCACAGCCATGATGGATCTTGTAATGCCGGGGTATAGTTTTCAATTGAGAGACGTCAGAGACATTTACCGCCGCCATAATGTCTCGGACGTGCTCTCTAGTACGCACATTCAGCTGACGGGACGTTAAGCCAATATATATTTTGGGGCACCCACAAGTGGCATAATAAACCACCTGAGTGGTGCTGCAAGTAATATGCTGGCGAATAGAAAAAGTGCGTGTACCGCCAGGAAAGTAGACGTCCGCAAGATATTTTTACAGGCCACACAATGACCACAGGGGAAGCACCTCTGTGGTGGACCACGAGAATCAAAAACGCTTTTTTGATGGGGCACATAGTGGGAATGCACCAGCAGGTCTCCCTAATTGGGACTCCTACGATAGGTCATAAGAGGACGCCCTGACAAAACCTTAGGTAAACATGGTTCAGTTCGTAAGACATCCCAATGCTTACTGAGGCATTCCCTCATTGTGTCCCACTCCCCATTGAAGGTAGAGATGAATCTCACCAAGTCACGTGAATTCCTCCTCTTTGGTGGAGGATGCAGAAGGGCCAGACGTCCAGATTTCTTAGCCCGGTTATAACCCCATTTAATACTATGATGGCTGTAGCCCCTCGCCAAAAATCGTTCCCTTGGGTCATCTGCCTGTTGCTGGAATCTCTGCTCAGAAGAGCATATGCGACACATACGCAAGAATTGCCCAACTGGGATGGCCCGTACTGTTGCATACGGATGGCAGGAGTCAGCATGAAGAAGAGAATTTACGGAGGTGGGTTTTCTATAGACATCTGTTTGCAGATGTAACTGTTGATCAACAAAAATTTTGATGTCCAAGAAATCCACCTCCGTCTGACTATGGCTATATGTCAATCTAATATTGAATCTATTGGAATTAAGCTCTTCCATAAAGAGTTGAAGTTGATGCTGCGACCCCTGCCAGATGATGGAAACATCATCGATTTATCGTAGCCAGCACTGCACATGGTCAACGGCCCGTACCCCCTCCCCCCCAAAGACCTCCCTTTCCAAAAACCCCAAGAAGAGGCCGGCGAAAGAGGGCGCACAGGCCGCGCCCATGGCAGTGCCGCATTGCTGTAAATAAAAGTAATTTTTAAAGAGGGCACACAGGCCGCGCCCATGGCAGTGCCGCATTGCTGTAAATAAAAGTAATTTTTAAAGATGAAAAAGTTATGAGTCAGGATGTACTCCAATAACTCCAAAACCAGTTCACAAATGGGGCCATCACAGTTGCTGTCCCTCAAAAAATACCTACAGGCTTCAATGCAATCCTCGTGGTGAATGCAGGTATACAGAGATTCTATATCGGCCGTGACCAATATCATGTCTGGTTCAAGGGAGATTCCATCAATCCTCCCCAGGACGTCCATTGTGTCACGAGCAAAGGAAGGTAAGGCTTCAAACAAAAATTGAAGATAATGGTCAATAAAAGCTCTGTGAATATCTGCACAGAACTAGCATGCGACAGTGCGCCCCCTCCTGGGCATTGTCGTATAACGGCTATGTCAGTTGCTGCACTGCAGTCAGCAGCACTTGTCGGCATCCGCGGTAGCGACGCCGCACGCACAGAAGGTCTAGACGTACATTGACCCTGTGTCTTGGGCCCTAGTCCTGTGAACATATACTGTGCGTGCATTCCGCTGAGACCTGTGAGCCCAACAGGCTCGGTATTTATGTTTATTGCTTTGGGCCTCTGTGAATCAACAGAGGACGCCCAGCGCACACCGTGTGACGTTCGACCCCCGTGCAATATACCACCATATTGAGTGTCCGCCATTACCTAGCAGCAGTGTAACACCTTCTTCACGGTGGACCCCCGGTAGCGAACGCACTTTCTATTATTTATTATTTAGTGCGTTCCGCCGTCCCTAACAGCTGCTCAGTCGCTGCAATCTTAGTTTCCAAATCGGTAATTTCTTTTTCTAGAAAATCAATGGTTAATAATATTATGTCCATAGAACATTTGCTTAAAATGGATTCAAACTTGGCACAAATAAGGAATCTGTGGAAGGAGGTTATACAACATATTAAAAGTTTAACTAATAGTAATATCAAAATTACTCCCCAGATGGCATTGCTTTCATTGAATCTCGAAAGTTTTGACCCTTCCATAAAACCAGTTATTATACATATTTTTCTGGTAGCTAAGAAATTGTTGGCTTCTTGGTGGAAGAAGTTAGAGGTACCGAAATTTTTGGATATTCTAGATAGTTTACAACAACACAGCCATTTGGAACACAAGTTTGCTATTAATAACAGCTTTCTTAATAAATATCATAACAAGTGGCATAGGTGAAATTTGAAGTTTTTGGAAGACTAATATTTAGGATGACTGGGTTCTGAGATATTCTTCCAGTTGCTAGGAAAGGCTGGTTAAATGTGTAATACCGTATATACTTGTGTATAAGCCGAGATTTTCAGCCCATTTTTTGGGGCTGAAAGTCCCCCTCTCGGCTTATACACGAGTCATATACCGGGGGGGGATCGGCGGGGGAGGAGGAGCGGGGGTGTCAGATCATACTCACCCTTCTCTGCAGCTCCCCTGCTTCTTCCATGTTGTCGGCGCTGGTCTCGTCATGCTTCAGTTGTCAAATGGTACCGGCTAATTAAATATGCGCATATTTAATGAGCGGGTACCACTTGACTGCTGAACCAGGAAGAGAGCAGCGCCGACAGCATGGAACAAGAAGGGGAGCTGCAGAGACAAGCGCCAGGACCCAGTGAGTATGAACTGGGGGGTGGGGAGGCATATTCACCTCTCCCTGCGCTCTGCTGTCTTGCCTCCTCTACAGTGACATTCAGGTCAGAGGGCGCGATCGTGCCCTCTGCCTGCACAGTCACTGCAGAGCACAACGCTGATGAGCAGGGGGCAGCGACTGAGGGAAGTATACAGTTTTTTGTTTTTTTTGTAAGGGAGGCAGCGGCAGCAGCAACATGATAGGGCCACTCACTGTGCATCATAACTGGGGCCACTCACTGTGCATCTTAACTGGGGCCACATACTGTGCATCATAACTGGGGTCACATACTGTGCAGATAACTGGGGCCACTCACTGTGCATCACAACTGGGGACACATACTGTGCCGATAACTGGGGCCACTCACTGTGCATCATAACTGGGACCACATACTGTGCAGATAACTTGGGCCACATACTGTGCATCATAACTGGGGCCACTCACTGTGCATCATAACTGGGGCCACTCACTGTGCATCATAACTGGGGCCACTCCCTGTGCATCATAACTGGGACCACATACTGTGCAGATAACTGGGGCCACTCACTGTGCAGCATAACTGGGACCACTCACTGTGCATCATAACTGGGACCACATACTGTGCAGATAACTGGGGCCACTCACTGTGCATCACAACTGGGGACACATACTGTGCCGATAACTGGGGCCACTCACTGTGCATCATAACTGGGACCACTCACTGTGCAGATAGATAACTGGGGCCACTCACTGTGCATCATAACTGGGGCCACTCACTGTGCATCATAACTGGGGCCACATACTGTGCATCATAACTTTTTCCCAGTTTTTTGTGGCAAAATTAGGGGGGGTCGGCTTATACTCGGGTCGGCTTATACTCGAGTATATGCGGTATTTATTGATGTGATTGTTACATTTTTAGGTTACTAAATTTTAACTTCAAATTTATTTTTTTCTCTTTTTTTTCTCTTCCTGTAAAATATTTATCAAATCTGACTAGATGTTCCTTTCTGCATTACTACTTGAAATTATGCAATATGGGTTCTCTAATTATTTCCTTTAAGTCTCTTCCCTGCATTTTGTCCCTTCCATCCCTTCCTTCCCCAATCCCTGAGAAAATTTAAAATTTAATAAAGATTATTTGAAAACAAACTTGGCACAATAGTCTGTATTGTCTTGAAATAATGTAGGTCTCAAAGAAACCCTCAAACCCCGTGGAATTCGATTAACCTTATGGTACTCTGCCAACTTGGAGATCAAGTGCTGTTAGTCTCCGTAAATCCTTCTCCAAATCTCTTGTATGTAGTTCCTCTGAAGGGGTATGTAAAAAATTGCCCGGAGTTTTAACTTTAGAGAGGATGGTGGAAGTCTCTTCTGGGTTAAAGGAAAACATTGAAAAAGACATTAAAGCAACAGGGGATACACTCAAAAAGGAAAATTCAATTGTACAGATAATGAGGTGCTCACTGCTTTAGAGAGTAGGTGCTCTGAGGTAAAAAATGCAAACCATAGGAAAAACAACCTCGGCACTCAAACATGAATTATATCAAAGAAAATTCCTTTTTTTTATTTCTTATTTTTCAATACTTCACAGTTGGACCAAAATATGCAGTACAGACAAAAAATTATATCAACGTTTCGGCTCTCTGGCCTTTATCAAGATTTATCTGAAATAACAGAAATTGGCAATAAGAAAGTAAATACAACTCTTTACACAAAAGAATATCAAACAGGTCCATATAATGCATCATTACATAATTTCTCATAGTTATACGTATCAGTTAGGAGAACATAACAAAATCCCCGCATAATCAAAGAATATAATTTATACATAAGGTAAGATATTGATTTATAATATATCAGAGGAAATACAAATCCACTAAAGGATCTCAAATGACAAATTCATTACTCTATGATCGGTTGTAATCATAGGTAAATAACTGAAGACACCCAAAAATAAAATATATACAAATTAATATATTCAAATACCTGTAAAAGGTCGGGTCCTAAATTATAGGGTTCAAAAGAAGCTTATACATGAGCGCCACCTAATGGCAAAAAGAAAAAATGCAATCAGTAAACTAAAAAATATACGTGAACCAAGTATAACCACGTCAGTTAGTTACCTATGATCACAACTGATCATAGAGTAATCTTGGATTCCTGCGGGGGCGCGCAGCAGGAGAGAGGAGACAGAGAGACCTGTCTGAGGAGGCAGCTGCAAAACTCCAAAAGTTTGCTAGGAGGTCTGCTTCCACTAGCATGACAGCAAAAAGGTCAGTACGAGAACTGGGTGCAGCAGCTGGATGAGGACACAGTTATAGAGCTTTTCATCTGGAGGAAGAGAGAGACACAGATTCCTCAGATATGGAGATGCTGCTGGCACAGAGTGCAGAGGCAGGGGAGGGGAGTTTTTAGGAGGCAGGAGATAATACTTCAGAGGCTTCTTCAATAAACTCCACTTCTCTGCAAGATGTCCTTAATGCTGTGAATACAAGCAGTCTCAGTATTAATAAACTGCTGAGCCAAATACAGGAGTCGATTTCTACCATACGTCTTGATGTGCAGAAAGGGGCAGAACACACAAAACCAGTGGAGGGCAGAGTGAGTGTGTTGGAAGATGCATTTGCCCCAGTGTGCAAAGAAGTGCAGAATCATACACAAGCGATTAATGCACTGATGGAAAAAGTGGATGATCTGGAGAATCGGTCGTGAAGAAATAACATCAAGCTGATAGAGGTCCCTGAGAAAATGGAGGGGAATGAGCCAGACAGCTTCTTTGAAAAATGGTTGCTGGAGACTTTTGGAACAGGCACCCTCACTCCATTATTTGCTATTGAAATAGCTCATAGAATCCCCACAAGACCGAGACTGGTGAGCAGTTCCCCTAGGCACATACTGATAAAAATATTACGCTATAAAGACCGAGACATTATCCTGAGAAAAGCGAGGGAGAAACAGGACATAAAGATGGGGGGACAGAGAGTTTCTTTCTTCCCGGATATTTCTGCAGAAGTCTATAGAAGAAGATCCCTGTTTTTGGACATAAAAAGAAGAATAAGGACACTGGGTCTACAGTATTCAATGATATACCCAGCCAAGCTTAGGGTGGTAGCACTCGACACTACCACATTCTTTAATTCACAGAAGGATGTACTTAGGTGGCTGGACAGTCATGAACAACAAATCCGACAAGAGAATGCAAGGGCTAAGACGACAGGAGGAAGTCCTGGACTGAACCCACCTGATTTAAATAGTCAGTGGCAGGTTATATATTATATGTCATATGATTATTGCCTCACCTCTGTTATTGCTTATTGCTTACTGTTTGAAGTGTGGCGGGGTCTCCAGTGAGACACAACAGGAAAAGACGGGTGATTTAATGTTAATAAGAATGCTTTGTTGCAAGAGGATTCACTTAATGGCTATGGATCTACTTGATCCCCAATCCTTGCTGTTGAGGATAGAGTTACAGGGTACAATGGTAAAAGTTGGGTGGTTTTCAGTTGGGGGAGAGAAGGGGTGTTTGGTATGTCAAGGTGAAGGAAAAAGGGGGTTTTTAAGAGTCAGGAGAGATAAAAGAACGGATGCAGCAATCAAACATTTGGATGATAAAAATGGGGACTGAGGTTGATTTTATCTCATGGAATGTACGAGGGTTAAATAGCAGCTCAAAGAGGTTTGCAGTACATGATTATATGAAAAAATTTCACCCAGCAATCATAGGGCTGCAAGAATCTCATTTAACAAGGGATACGGTTAACCTGATACACAGAAAAAAGTCCATGTACACCATGGGGTACCAGCGTACTCAAGACAAATTGAACAACTTTTGGGGTCCAATTTCTCCTGTTACCCTTGTTAAATTAAAACAAATTGGATCTGAAGTAAATTTTTTGAGAAAAAAAGTTAAAAGTTCATTTTTTCATTTTCATTTTCATTGTAGGTAAGGGATATGCCAGCTATCTGGGACCCAATGTCTGAGTTCTACAAGGACAAATATATCCGCGATCTTTGCTGGACGAAAATATTTCCGGAATTATATCCAGAATGGGATGCATTCCCAAATTTGCATCAGTTGAAAATGGGTGATTATAAACGTTACTTAACAATTAATACTATTTTTTCAAAAATGGACTGAGAATGATAATACGTTTTTTTTTTTTAGCAAACGATATTAAACAGAGGTGGAGGTCGGTCAGGACAGTTTCCATAAATTCGTAACTGCTTGCAACAAGAGTGGCTCCTCACCCCAGAAGAAGAATTTCCCCTTATTTGCTGAGATGGAATTTTTGTTGACAAGTAGGACATTGTGGAGGTTAGTTTTTCAAACTAGTGAGAAATTAGTAATTAAAAATATACTGTATATAGCCTTAATAATGAAAACTTATTGTCTTTTATTTCCACAGCACTGAAGGGAATATTTGTCCTCCTGAGCCTGAAGATGACAACATGGAAGACGCAGCAGAAACATCTTCTTCAGCAGGTGGTGGCGCATCTTCTGCACATGCTGGGACATCTTCTGTTGCTGCTGGCACATCTGGCTTTGCTGAAACAGATGCAACAGCTAGCACAAAAAGAGCTACCTATCCAGTGGCAGTAACAGAGCCTCGCCCCCCAAAAAAGTAAGAAAAAAAATAATGACCCTAATACAGCAAGGATGGTCAATGATACTCTGGAGTTGATAAAAAAATCAACAACATAAAATGCTTTTGATTTTTTTGCCTTTACTGTAGCCAGCAAGGCTCGCTTACTGCCACCAGATAGGCAGACAAACATTTATGAGTGTTGTGCTTACGACGCTTAAAGCATTCGAGGACCCTGCACCAATTGCTACTTTAAATGATCTTTTGGTGGGGGGTCATTAGTGGTATACGAGCGAAACCCCAACCAGCACCACGCGAACCCGACTACCGATACGCAAGGCCAGTCAGCACCTTTTCTCAGTATTCAGAGTCAAGTTTCTCACAAAGGCAGGGCCCCTCACCGAAAGCAAGTTTGAGTTTGGATACAGGTCCTACCTATGGGTATTGCCCTGATTATCAATTTTAAATTAGAAACCAGTCTTTTGCATCTGGGGTTACAGAGCCTTCACCACATCTTTTGCTATGACACTTTGCTACTATTATATGGGTATACACCATCGTACTTGTGCCCACTCCATTCACAGGTTGACAGTTGAGTTGATTCCTGCCAAGTGTAGCACCGAATTTTACATTGCCACCACAAGACTCGTTTCATGACCAAGAGACCAAACACTTTCTAGGAAGCAAAGCAACATTTTTTGTAACAACCCTGCCAGCCTCACTGCATGGCCTCCCTCCCCCACCTACCTGCCTTACTCACTACTCTGGGCCATGCTGTGAGTTCTGTCTGCTGCCGGCTCCATGCCTCTTGCCTCCTGCCTGCTTTCTGCATACTTCCTGGCTGTGTGCATAGGGGGGCA
Organism: Dendrobates tinctorius; assembly: GCF_039654945.1. NCBI lineage: Eukaryota > Metazoa > Chordata > Amphibia > Anura > Dendrobatidae > Dendrobates > Dendrobates tinctorius. The sequence goes on along the minus strand of NW_027361762.1, from coordinate 14,307,509 downwards.
GTGCCGGCACTCTCTGGTTCTTATAGAATCAGTGTGCACCTGCCTATGGTGTTCCCAGCCAATTACCAAGAGGCCTCTAGTATTTAGGGCAGCTCCACCCAGTAGAAGCTGCCTGAGCAATGCCTTTACTCAGTCAGTGTCTTGCTGCTGAGTTGCCAGGTCCTGTCCTGTCTCTGCCTGCTCTGGGGGCATCATACCCAGATCTGTTTCCGTGTGCTTTGTGTCATGTTTTCCACCCACCATGAGGCAGAATATCTTGTTCTGTGTCCTTGTTCCTGTGCACTGACTAGTAGTTTGCCTTGTCTGAACTCCGTCCTATACCTGTGTCCGTCTTATCCCTGTTTCTGTGCCTTGCCCTGTACGTTGCCTAGTCTGAATTCTGTTCTAACCTTCTGTTCTAACCTCTGTCTGTTGGCCTCCTTGTCTGTGGCTCCTTTCCCTGCCATGCCTATCCTTGTGTTCTTTCAGTCTGCCTGTGCTCTTTACTCTTTCGGCTCTGCCTGTGCTCCGCACTCTTGTGGTTCTGCCTGTGCTCCGCTTCGGCTGCTGCAGAACCTCTTGCTGCAGCTCCTCTCCGCATACCTTTTTGTTCCACGCCATTTCCCTTCTGTAGCTCCTGCTGCTGCAGAACCTTGCGGTTCTACCCTGCTCCGCTCCTTGCAGTTCTTCTCTGCTCCGCAACCCTGCGGTTCTGCTTTGCTTCCATTCTGTATCTTGCGGATCCTTATTATACCCATCTGTATTGGTTCCTAGTCAGTTCCTGTATCTTCTGTGTGAACCGCTCTCTACCTGCTCCCTCATACCCTTCTTACCTGTCTATGTTCCTGTCCTTCCTGAACCAGTTCCTGCACTGCCAGTGTGAACAGCCCACTACCTGTTCACATATACTACTTGTCCCAGCCCATGTTTCTGTCCTGTCAATACCAAGTCAGTTCCTGTCCCGCCTGTCTGCCAGTGCCTCCACCATTCCTGCCTGCCAGTGCCTCAGACATGCCCACCTGCCTGCCAGTGCCTCAGCCGTGCCTGCCTGCCTGCCAGTGTCTCAGCCGTGCCTGCCTGTCAGTGTCTCAAGCCGTGCCCGCTAGAGTACCCATCGTGTAAGTTTTTACTAGCCCGCATCTGCTCGCAGTATCCTGTCCCTCAGTGAGATCAGCAGCCACAGCCAGAAACCACCCTGGAGTGGCACCTGGCAGCTACCTACCGCACAAACCTGACCTCAACATCAGAGACTCTAGTGAACACCAAGGTAGCTACTTAGTTATGCCCTTTCCAGGGTAGTCTGGTTTGTGGTCCAGTGGGCCACACACCCCACACTCGCACCAACCCAATCAGTCAGGGCGTGAGCACTACAGTTTGCTCAGGCCATGGTCCTCGCTGAGTCCCATGTCCTTCCCCTCTTGGAGCAAGATGAAATTATCTCTTTCCAGTGTAAGCAACCAAAAAAATTTTTTACCCGCTCTGAAATCCAGGCCTTCTCTGAACTTCTAGCTCAACTCACACTTCCTGGATATGTAATTTCTCAACCTGTATCTGTCTGTCCCATCGGTTCCGTCAAGGTACTATGGGAATCCTGAAGAGTGCCTGGTGTTCCTGGAATAGTGCTTACTGTACATCGAATGGAATGCTTCCTGTTTCAGCTCTTATCAGGTCAAGCTGAGATTCATTATGCCCCCTGGAAAAAGCATCAGCGAAACGTGCATCGGGGTTTGAAGTGTCAGCGTGTCACTGGGCATTACATCAGTTGAGCAGCTTCAATACAGGTAGTACAGGGTCTCCAATGGTTCATTATCAGCACGATCAAACACCTAGTGGTATGTTTATTGTTAAAATGAGAGCATTGTGCTATTAAGTGTTTAGTCACCATTGTGCTTCATTATGTATACATTGCAGCCATTGTTCATTTAGTCACTATGTCACTTTAACGGTGTGATTATTCACAATTCAGAATTTTAATCTGTTGTGTTTTGTTACTATCTAATTATAGGCTTACTGTGCTATTTACATTCTATATAAATATCATTGTGCTTAATATTGCTGCTAACAGGGGCATTTAAACAGAGTCTCTATATTAATACCATATACTATTAGTAAATCAATATATTGAAGTATACATAATATATAAATTTTGATATGCTAATTGTAATTTAACATGAGCAAAAGCTCCAAAAACGCGACAAACCAGATCCACAAATTGATATAAAAATGTATAAATTTATTGGCATATATAATAATTATTGTTTAATACATACAAGGACATATAGCAAAAAGGAAGGCGAGACAGAGATAATGTCACATCCAAAACCCACCCGGGGTGGGTGTCTGGATGTTGGTGGCCGCTGGCAATTGTCCTCAGGTATATTATATTTACTTGGCTATCGCCATGACGCTTCTCGGTGACCGTTTGGGAACCTAAATGTGCATAGTGTAGTGATTACTGCATTTCCCTGTGGACTCGTATGTTATCTACTCTGTATATGAGCACACCATAATAGTATCTGCCAATTGGGCTATTCCATTCCAGCCCCCTTTTTTACCCATGTGGTTTTGGATGTGACATTATCTCTGTCTCCCCTTCCTTTTTGCTATATGTCCTTGTATGTATTAAACAATAATTATATATGCCAATAAATTTATACATTTTTATATCAATTTGTGGATCTGGTTTGTCACGTTTTTGGAGCTTTTGCTCATGTTGTGGTTCCAGTTGCGATAGATCCACTTTTTGCCATATGTCTTAAATATTTTTGAGCTATTAGGATATACATTATTTACATTATCTATGATGACAATTTGTCATGAGTAGAGTTGAGCGACTTTTGTTTTTTTAGGGTCGAGTTTCGTTTCGTGAAACCCGACTTTTCCAAAAGTCGGGTCGAGCAAGATCGGCCGATTATAGGGAAAAGTCGGGGTCGTCCCGAAACACGAAACCCAATGTAAGTCAATGGGGAATAAAAGTCGGCAGTGAGAGGAGGACTGGAAACACACCTACAGTGCCCATTTGAATGCCAAAAGCATCAATTCTTCTTACTTAAGCTTGTCAACCTTAATTAACTTCATAATACAAGTTATGCACTGAAAAATGGGGGTTATTTGGCTAAAGTTGTGGGGGGGGGTAGGGCTGGCTCCAGGTTTTTATGTGCCCTGGGCAAAAGAGCGCCCCTTTAACACATACCACAACTCATCATGCTCCGATACGGCAGAGAAATAGCGGTATAGTACAATGAAAAATACCTCACTTTTTACATCTCATGACGAGGCCCATCTATTTCTCCATACAGAATAATTGGTCCCATATAATGTTTGAAACAGTATATGATGAGCTCCACATAATGCTACAGTATATGTTGGTCCCCATGGATGAAGCTCCACTGTCTTATGGGCCCAAATAATGCTCCAAACATAATGGGCCCCATTTCTAATGCTCTAGTGTATAATGGGCCCTGTAAATGCTGCTCCAGTGTCTGATGTCCACCTTTGGAATCTTCCAGTGTATGGTGGGCCCCATCTATCATTCTCCAGAGTATAGTGCTCCCCAAAAATTGCTGTCCCAACATTGAAAACAATCAAATAAGTCTCCTCGCTAGGGAATCCCTGTACTAGTCTGGACTCCTCGTCGTCCCCATCTTCCATCTCACTGCACAGTATTTCAACCTTGCAAGTGCTGTGATCCTGAGCAAGCAGGGGGGGCCCACTCGTTGGCGACGGCACTGGCACAGGGCCCCTGATAGTACGGTGGTGTGTCTGATGGCGGGTGTGCCGAACCTGCACTTTCATCTGCAGCTTCCTCTTTGTCACCGTGTAAGATGGAACTGTATATGGGAAGGGTAACCTGAGTTTCATCAGGGTCAGATTCAAGCCGGATAGCGTGCGAGGGGAATGTAGTGGTCTGGGTCATTGTACCAGCAGATTCATCGAGCAGTGGCTGGGCATCAGTGCACTTGTGTCGCCCCCAGGAGTACGGTCGCCACAGTGGCATTACCTTCCTCCTAGGGAGTGTGATGTCATGCTTGGGAGCAACGAAGGATCTCTCTAGCAGGTTAACTGATTGGGCGGCGTTATTCCCACGAGTCATGACCCTCCAAACAGCGTTCATGAAGGCAAAGTGTTTGTTTTACGTGCGCAGTATGGTTGCAAAGCTGAACCTTAAAGGAATGTCCAGAAGGGGACCACCAGGAGTGGAGCCTACGGTTAAATTCGACTCCACCTGGGAAACCTCAACCATGCTAGCTACAGAAAAGATGCACACATTGCAAGCTTAATTCCGTTAACGAACGAGACTCCGTCATGCCCCGCGGTCCGAGTCCGGCTTACTAGAGAGACACGTGAGGCTCTGGCACATGAGATTGGCCAATAACTGGTGTGTCATGCCCTTACATGTCCGTGGCTGCATGTGCGCTACACTGAAAAGGCCAGCATTTGTCGCTTACAGGTGCAGATAACCCGCTGAACAACGTTAGTGATGGGGATCACTGATTACAATTATTACCCGCGAACGATGATATCCCAGTACGTGCAGGTCAACCGCAGTTCCAGAATTAGGCCTAACCGTCATTCCTGAAAAAATGAAAAACTTACGTGTGCAAACCACAGGTGCTGTAGCTTGCTTAACAGCTCGCCAGCTATTCTCACGCCCAGTATGGATTACACGTGATTGCACAAAGGTGAGAAAGGGTACCGTATCCCCGGATAACATGTATGGATAGCGTACACATTCAAAATATATGTCAATACATCAGGATGCAGGCTCAGATGGTGTTAGACCCAGTATGGATTGCATGTGATTACACAAAGGTGAGAAAGGGTACCGTATCCCCGGATAACATGTATGGATAGCGTACACATTCAAAATATATGTCTATACATCAGGAGGCAGGCTCAGACGGTGTTAGTCCCAGTATGGATTGCACGTGATTGCACAAAGGTGAGAAAGGGTACCGTATCCCCGGATAACATGTATGGATAGCGTACACATTCAAAATATATGTCTATACATCAGGAGGCAAGCTCAGACGGTGTTAGACCCAGTATGGATTGCACGTGATTGCACAAAGGTGAGAAAGGGTACCGTATCCCCGGATAACATGTATGGATAGCGTACACATTCAAAATATACACTCACTGGCCACTTTATTAGGTACACCTGTCCAACTGTGTGTTAAGACTTAATTTCTAATCAGCCAATCACATGGCGGCAACTCAGTGCATTTAGGCATGTAGACATGGTCAAGACAATCTCCTGCAGTTCAAACCGAGCATCAGTATGGGGAAGAAAGGTGATTTGAGTGCCTTTGAACGTGGCATGATTGTTGGTGCCAGAAGGGCTGGTCTGAGTATTTCAGAAACTGCTGATCTACTGGGATTTTCACGCACAACCATCTCTAGGGTTTACAGAGAATGGTCCGAAAAAGAAAAAAAATCCAGTGAGCGGCAGTTCTGTGGCCGGAAATGCCTTGTTGATGCCAGAGGTCAGAGGAGAATGGGCAGACTGGTTCGAGCTGATAGAAAGGCAACAGTGACTCAAATTGCCACCCGTTACAACCAAGGTAGGCAGAAGAGCATCTCTGAACGCACAGTGCGTCGAACTTTGAGGCAGATGGGCTACAGCAGCAGAAGACCACACCGGGTACCACTCCTCTCAGCTAAGAACAGGAAACTGAGGCTACAATTTGCACAAGCTCATCGAAATTGGACAGTAGAAGATTGGAAAAACGTTGCCTGGTCTGATGAGTCTCGATTTCTGCTGCGACATTCGGATGGTAGGGTCAGAATTTGGCGTAAACAACATGAAAGCATGGATCCATCCTGCCTTGTATCAACGGTTCAGGCTGGTGGTGGTGGTGTCATGGTGTGGGGAATTTTTTCTTGGCACTCTTTGGGCCCCTTGGTACCAATTGAGCATCGTTGCAACGCCACAGCCTACCTGAGTATTGTTGCTGACCATGTCCATCCCTTTATGACCACAATGTACCCAACATCTGATGGCTACTTTCAGCAGGATAATGCGCCATGTCATAAAGCTCGAATCATCTCAGATTGGTTTCTTGAACATGACAATGAGTTCACTGTACTCAAATGGCCTCCTCAGTCACCAGATCTCAATCCAATAGAGCATCTTTGGGATGTGGTGGAACGGGAGATTCGCATCAGGGATGTGCAGCCGACAAATCTGCGCCAACTGTGTGATGCCATCATGTCAATATGGTCCAAAATCTCTGAGGAATGCTTCCAGCACCTTGTTGAATCTCTGCCACGAAGAATTGAGGCAGTTCTGAAGGCAAAAGGGGGTCCAACCCCTTACTAGCATGGTGTACCTAATAAAGTGGCCAGTGAGTGTATGTCTATACATCAGGAGGTAGGCTCAGACGGTGTCAGGCACAGTATGGATTTGACGGCCCAGACTACACAGCGGAGGAGCAGGGAGAGGTAAAGATTGCAAATGCTGGGGCCCTGCCCAAGCAAGGGGGGCCCACTCGTGGGCGTCGGTACTGGCACTAGGCCCCTCATAGTACGGCGGTGTGTCTGACGGCGGGTGTGCACCACCACCGTCAGAGACCCTTGCTTGCACTATGAAGGACCCTGTGCCAGTGCCCGCACCCAAGAGTCGGCCTACCCACCTGTCCAGGGCAACGGCACTCGCACGGTGTCGTGCGCTAGGTGGTGACCCCGGCCATGGGGGGGGGCAGCACAGTTAGGGAGTTTTAGAAAGTGGCATATGTTGATGTTGAACATTCAGCTGATGCAAAAGGCGAAATAGGTCAAGTCCCAGGAAGAGGTGGACCAAAGCAAGCCATTTTTCTGTCACCCTATGTGTCATCAGGGGAAGGTGGGACAAAATCCTTGGAAACTCATGTGTGGTTCATTTTAATGAAGGTTAGATCATCCACATTTTGGGTTGACAGACGGGTCCTTTTTTCTGTCAGGATTGATCCAGCTGCACTGAAGACTCTTTCCGATAGCACACTTGCAGCTGGGCAAGCGAGCTCCTGTAAGGCATATTGTGCCAATTCAGGCCAGGTGTCCAGTTTAGCGGCCCAATAGTCAAAGGGGAATGACCTGTGTGGGAGAACATCGATATGGGAGGAAAAGTAGTTTGTAACCATAGTTGACAACTGCTGTCTCCTGTCACTTTCCATCGATGCAGTATTACCAGTTGTGTGAGCGGTACTTGAAAAATCAGTCCACAACATTGTCATGAAACCCCTGTCTCCAAAGCCACTTCCGCTGTGTGCACCATGAACACCTCTGCCAAGCTGCCCCCGGCCCGTACGGCTCGTGTGAGAACCATCACCGCTGCTGTGTGCTGGGAATGCCTCAAGCAACCGATTTACCAGAGTTGCTTGTTTATTAGCCAATATTAGGTCAAGGTTCTCCTGTGGCATGATGTTTTGTAATTTGCATTTATAGCGTGGATCCAGGATGCTGGCCAACCAGTAGTCGTCATCGTTCATCATTTTGGCAATGCGGGGGTCCCTTTTTAGGATCTGCAAGGCATAATCTGACATGTGGGCCAATGTTCCCGGTGTCAATGATGCACTGCGAGTGCTGGTTGGAGGAGCACTTTCTGGCAAATCCACATCCCTCCAGTCACGCACAAACCCTGTACCAGACCTTGCCACGCCAACATTTTCACTTGCCCCACGAGATGCATCCTCCTCCCCTAAGTAATCATCCCCATCATCATCCTCCTCCTCTTCTTCCTCCACCTCGTCCAGGAGAGGTCCCTGAGCAGACAATGGCTGAATGTCATCAAGGATTCCCTCCTCCTCCTCTTCCTCCTCATCAACATTGGCTGCAGACAGGAAAATAGGGGGGGAAGCCAGCACTGCTTAAGGTTAGAACGCATAAATTAGAGTGCATATGCACATAATGTCTAGCTGTATTCAAAAATGAGATATTTAGCAAAAAAATTGATCAATTCAATTGAGCCACCCCGCCGCGCCAAGGCAATCTCATATGGGGGGTCCTACTCTATATATTTTTAATAAATGCTGTGCCATTACGGCCTCCTAAATACATTTAGAGCATGACCACATCAAGTGCAATCTGTACCTGAACATTACTGGATCGCTCCCATGAAGCCAGATGAAGCAAGTGCAGATGAAGGCCAACCAGGTCTGAACACAGACATATCAGGAATGGCCTCCACACATTGCCTGACCAGCAAACATAGATGAAGGGCGATGTTGGTCCAGACACAGGTGCACAATTAAATAGAGCTTGGGGCAGGGTGGGGCTGCCGTGTGTGTGCACAGCAGCCTAATCCATCACAATGAACACAGAAAAATTATGGCGGACATAACCAAGCGTGCACGGCAACAGTGGTGGTGAGCCACAAACCAACAACAAGAAAATAGGGGGGGGAAGCCAGCACTGCTTAAGGTTAGAACGCATAAATTAGAGTGCATATGCACATAATGTCTAGCTGTATTCAAAAATGAGATATTTAGCAAAAAAATTGATCAATTCAATTGAGCCACCCCTCTGCACCAAGGCAATCTCATATGGGGGGTCCTACTCTATATATTTTTAATAAATGCTGTGCCATTACGGCCTCCTAAATACATTTAGAGCATGACCACATCAAGTGCAATCTGTACCTGAACATTACTGGATCGCTCCCATGAAGCCAGATGAAGCAAGTGCAGATGAAGGCCAACCAGGTCTGAACACAGACATATCAGGAATGGCCTCCACACATTGCCTGACCAGCAAACATAGATGAAGGGCGATGTTGGTCCAGACACAGGTGCACAATTAAATAGAGCTTGGGGCAGGGTGGGGCTGCCGTGTGTGTGCACAGCAGCCTAATCCATCACAATGAACACAGAAAAATTATGGCGGACATAACCAAGCGTGCACGGCAACAGTGGTGGTGAGCCACAAACCAACAACAAGAAAATAGGGGGGAAGCCAGCACTGCTTAAGGTTAGAACGCATAAATTAGAGTGCATATGCACATAATGTCTAGCTGTATTCACCACTGTTGCCGTGCACGCTTGGTTATGTCCGCCATAATTTTTCTGTGTTCATTGTGATGGATTAGGCTGCTGTGCACACACACGGCAGCCCCACCCTGCCCCAAGCTTTATTTAATTGTGCACCTGTGTCTGGACCAACATCGCCCTTCATCTATGTTTGCTGGTCAGGCAATGTGTGGAGGCCATTCCTGATATGTCTGTGTTCAGACCTGGTTGGCCTTCATCTGCACTTGCTTCATCTGGCTTCATGGGAGCGATCCAGTAATGTTCAGGTACAGATTGCACTTGATGTGGTCATGCTCTAAATGTATTTAGGAGGCCGTAATGGCACAGCATTTATTAAAAATATATAGAGTAGGACCCCCCATATGAGATTGCCTTGGCGCGGCGGGGTGGCTCAATTGAATTGATCAATTTTTTTGCTAAATATCTCAATTTTGAATATAGCTAGACATTATGTGCATATGCACTCCAATTTATGCGTTCTAACCTTAAGCAGTGCTGGCTTCCCCCCCTATTTTCTTGCTGTTGGTTTGTGGCTCACCACCACTGTTGCCGTGCACGCTTGGTTATGTCCGCCATAATTTTTCTGTGTTCATTGTGATGGATTAGGCTGCTGTGCACACACACGGCAGCCCCACCCTGCCCCAAGCTTTATTTAATTGTGCACCTGTGTCTGGACCAACATCACCCTTCATCTATGTTTGCTGGTCAGGCAATGTGTGGAGGCCATTCCTGATATGTCTGTGTTCAGACCTGGTTGGCCTTCATCTGCACTTGCTTCATCTGGCTTCATGGGAGCGATCCAGTAATGTTCAGGTACAGATTGCACTTGATGTGGTCATGCTCTAAATGTATGTAGGAGGCCGTAATGGCACAGCATTTATTAAAAATATATAGAGTAGGACCCCCCATATGAGATTGCCTTGGCGCGGCGGGGTGGCTCAATTGAATTGATCAATTTTTTTGCTAAATATCTCAATTTTGAATACAGCTAGACATTATGTGCATATGCACTCCAATTTATGCGTTCTAACCTTAAGCAGTGCTGGCTTCCCCCCCTATTTTCTTGTTGTTGGTTTGTGGCTCACCACCACTGTTGCCGTGCATGCTTGGTTATGTCCGCCATAATTTTTCTGTGTTCATTGTGATGGATTAGGCTGCTGTGCACACACACGGCAGCCCCACCCTGCCCCAAGCTTTATTTAATTGTGCACCTGTGTCTGGACCAACATCGCCCTTCATCTATGTTTGCTGGTCAGGCAATGTGTGGAGGCCATTCCTGATATGTCTGTGTTCAGACCTGGTTGGCCTTCATCTGCACTTGCTTCATCTGGCTTCATGGGAGCGATCCAGTAATGTTCAGGTACAGATTGCACTTGATGTGGTCATGCTCTAAATGTATTTAGGAGGCCGTAATGGCACAGCATTTATTAAAAATATATAGAGTAGGACCCCCCATATGAGATTGCCTTGGCGCGGCGGGGTGGCTCAATTGAATTGATCAATTTTTTTGCTAAATATCTCAATTTTGAATACAGCTAGACATTATGTGCATATGCACTCCAATTTATGCGTTCTAACCTTAAGCAGTGCTGGCTTCCCCCCCTATTTTCTTATTGGCTGCAGACGCCTGCTCCTTAAGGTGCGTCAAAGTTTGCATGAGCAGACGCATAAGTGGGATGCTCATGCTTAGGATGGCGTCATCTGCGCTTACCAGCCGTGTGCATTCCTCAAAACACTGAAGGACATTACAGAGGTCTTTCAGCTTCGACCACTGCACACCTGTCAACTCCATGTCTGCTCTCAAAGTGCCTGGCCGTGTATCCTCCCACAAATGCATTATGGCCTGCCTCTGCTCGCACAGCCGCTCCACCATGTGCAGGGTGGAGTTCCACCTTGTTGCAATGTCGATAATGAGGCGGTGGTTGGGAAGGTGGAGCAATCGCTGCAGCTTCTGCATACGAACAGAGTGTACAGGCGACCGGCGGATGTGCGCGCACAGTCTTCGCACCTTCTGGAGCCGGGCTGTTAGCTCCGGATAATTTTTGAGGAAGCACTGCACCACCAGGTTCAAGGTGTGAGCCAAGCAAGGTATGTGGCTGAGTTTTGAAAGGGCTATGGCTGCCACAAAATTACGGCCGTTATCACTATCTACCTTGCCTGCCTCAAGATGTACACTGCCCAGCCATGACTCAGTTTGTCGCTTCAAGTACTCGGCCAGCACCTCGGCGGTGTGTCTGTCGCCCAAACACATCATCTGCAACACAGCCTGCTGACGCTTTCCACTAGCTGCTTGATAGGGGGACACCTCGTGTGCAACAGTGGCAGCTGCAGATGGAGTGCTCGTACGACTGCGCTCTGTGGACGATCTTTCGCTTCTGGAGGAGGAGGAGGAGGAGGGTCGAACGCCTACAGCCAACTGTTTCCTATACCGTGGGCTAGGCAGCACTGTCCCACCACCGCTGTCCCCTGTGGACCCTGCATCCACCACATTAACCCAGTGCGCAGTGATGGACACGTAACGGCCCTGGCCATGCCGACTGGACCATGCATCAGTTGTGAGGTGCACCTTTCCACTCACTGACTGCTTGAGTGCATGGACAATGCGGTCTTTTACATGATGGTGGAGGGCTGGGATGGCTTTGCGAGAGAAGAAGTGGCGACTGGGTAGGTCATAGCGTGGTACTGCATAGGCCATGAGTTCGCGGAAAGCTGCGCTTTCCACCAACCGATAGGGCATCATCTCAAACGAGATTAGTTTGGCAATGTGGGCGTTCAAACCCAGTGTACGTGGATGAGAGACTGAGTACTTTCTTGACCTACTCATAGTGTCTGGGAGGGTGAGCTGGACTTGAGAGCTGCATATCGTGGAAGTAGCGGTGGACAGGGCGGACTGAGAGAGGGTTGATGATGGTGATGGAGTTGGTGTTCTTTCTGATGGCCTAGATTCAGTATTTTGTTGATATAACAGTGGGATTCCCTGACTGCTGTGGCCTTGCAACGACACCTCAACATTTGCTGCTGTGCTAACCGGTGGGTTTACAGTGGGGGAAACAATGTAGCGTTGCTGACTACCTTCTTTGTGATCAGTTGCACATGTGGCACTTGAGGTTTGGTGTTGTGTCCACGCTTGCAAGTGCATGGTGGTTAAATGTCTAAGCATGCAACTGGTATTCAAATTTTTCAGATTTTTCCCTCGGCTAAAGGTCTTTGCGCACTTCTTACAGATAACCTTGGCCTGATCATGAGGATTTTGTTCAAAAAAGTGCCACACTGCACTCTTCCTACTTTGGCAGACATTTTGCGGCCTAGCACGCTGTGATCTTTTGACCCTCTGGACAAGCTGTCCAGCAACTCTTTTGATTTTTGGAACCTGTCTTTGGAGTGCTCCGGGCCTGCCAGATAACAGCTGTTGCGATGTCGATGTCTGCTGTGGATGCTCCTCATCTGAGCTATTGGAAGCAGCACCCTCTTCCCCCAATGGATGTCGATCTGGGTCAACAACTGGGTCATCCATCACCTCCTCTTCAATGTCATGTGCACCTTCCTCTGTGTCACCGTGTATGGTGGTATAGTGTGCGGGAAGGGGCACCTGAGTCTCATCAGGGTCAGAATCTGGCTCTGTACACTGCGAGGACAATGTAGTGCTCTGAGTGAATGTACCAGCAGAATCATCTATCAGCGGCTGTGCATCAGTGCACTCCATGTCAGATTCATCTTGGCCTGGGTAATTCACCATTTGACTTGATAATCCAGGCATGGTATGTGAAAACAGCTCCATGGAGTAATCAGTAGTATGGCCTGCATCATCCTTCAATCTTGGTTGGGGTGAAGGACACAAGGAAAGGTGTGGTTCATGAACATGAGCCTCCAATGACGACTCAGTGCTTTTACTTTTTACAACTTCAGAAGAGGAGGCGATAGAGCTGGAGGCTGAGTCAGCAATGTAAGACAAAACTTTTTCCTGATGCTCTGGCTTTAAAAGCGGTTTGCCAACTCCTAGAAAACTAAGCCTTCGAAGCCTTATGGAGCCAGACGATGACGCAGGCTCAACACCTCCTGCATTCGGTCCTATTTTGCTCTTGCCACTACCATCAGATCCACCACCAACACCATCATTACCAGCTGCCAACCCCCGCCCAATTCCACGGCCTCTTCCACCAGCCTTCCTCATTTTTTGTAGAAATGTAGACAAAATCCAACAAACTATATAGTAATGTAAAACAAGGTACAAGGTGTCTATAGGACAGGGGAGATTTTGAATTTCTGCACACACTTGTGGACACTGGACACTTATGGATTGTGTGAGGCCCACTGAATATCACAGCGCTATGTCACAGGCTCGATGGCACAGGTGTGAAAAAAGTGACTACAGGATCACGGAGATTTTGAATTTCTGCACACACTAGTGGACACTGGACACTTTTGGATTGTGTGAGGCCCACTGAATATAAGAGCGCTATGTCACAGGCTCGATGGCACAGGTGTGAAAAAAGTGACTACAGGATAAGGGAGATTTTGAATTTCTGCACACACTAGTGGACACTGGACACTTTTGGATTGTGTGAGGCCCACTGAATATCAGAGCGCTATGTCACAGGCAGAAATTGGCTAGTGTATCACAAACTACAAGGTGTATGTAGAATTGGGCAAAATAGGAATCTCCCTAGAGTGTAGGTCTGTAAGAACGGAACAAGTCCTCCACTTATCCTTCCACAGTGACACACAGATAGCTTCACTGTGGCCGTGATAACAGCCGTTACACGGTACTGAGAGGAGCGTGCACGTACACGGCTGTCCGGTGTACGTAAAATTGTCAAGCTCCGTGTTTTTTAAGTATATGGACTGACACACGCTGTCTCTCTATAGTTTTGAATGTGATCAAACAGCAAATATATTTAACTGTATGAAAGCTAGACAAAACTAGTAGGTGCAGGTCTGTAAGAACGGAACATGTCCTCGACTTATTCTCACAGAGTGACACACAGATAGCTTCGCTGTGGCTGTGATAACAGCCGTTACACGGTACTGTGTGAGGAGCGTACACCGCTGTATGGTGCGAAAAAATGCACGCTCAGTACCTCAGCAGGACAAAAAAAAAAATTGGGATTGCTTTTAAAAAAGCAGTTTGCAGAGCAGTGGGTAAACAGCAATGCAGCTGTCAGGAAGCCTTAGAAGGCAGCCTAACAACCAACACCGCTGATCCACCACAATATAGCCTCCCCTTGCACTGCACACACAGTGACTGGTGTGTTGTACAGGCAAAATCGCTAGCAGCAGAAGCAGTTTTTTTTCTTCTTCCCTGCCTAACGCTCTCCCTACAGAATCAGCAGCAGCAACCTCTCCCTATGCTAAGATCGGCAGAAGTAAGATGGCGGTCGGCGTGCACGCCCTTTTATAACCCCTGTGACGCCCACCAAAGCAAGCCAATCACTTGCATGCCCTTCTGAAAGATGGTGGTGACCCCTGCCTATGTCATCACGTTGCCCACAGTGTCCGTGGATCCTGATTGGCTGAAAAAGAGCGCAAAACAAACTTTTGAAACGCCACTTTGGCGCGTAAGTCGCCAACCTCGTGGCCGACCTCATCCTAGGGTCGGGTTTCGTTTCATGAAACCCGACTTTGCCAAAAGTCGGCGACTTTTGAAATTTTTCGACCCGTTTCGCTCAACTCTAGTCATGAGCACATCACTAATTGTAATTTAAGCAGAAACATTAATTTTGACCATATACATTTTTCCTGGTATTTAGAAGTATTACTGTAGCTGACCTTCTGGTGTGCTAATGGGTTAAACGTCTACTATTTTTATGTATATGTTTTTTAATATTGATCTAAAAAAATAAAATTGTTCTTAAAAAGTATCATCTTCAGTCACATACACTCCTTGATTTTGATGCTATTTAATTGCTGTAGGGATCAATATGTATATTCATTGTTCGAAGTGCTGCCCACTCTAGTTTTGGGAAGAAGGGCTTGAGTAGTGTGCTTACAATTACAGTACATGTAAACTTCTATATAGGGAAAAAGCTGAGCAGAACTCTGGCCGACTTGTTCTTAGATCTGACTCCACAATCACTATGTCATGTCCTCCTTGTAATTGTCACATTGTCATCTTCATGTAGCTACAATCTAGTGAAATCTTGTAAAATAGAAATTGTAAATAGTATCAGTACAACTATAAAACTGAACCCTCACTGAGATCTTACACAATATAGAAATTATTCTGTATTAGGAGTGATTGTGTGCCCTTCAGGGGCACGCTGGGATTACGAACCATGCAATGGGGTGTAACCATGTATCAGACTGACCTCGCAATAGGGTGTAATCACGCAGCAGACTGGCGTATGTGCAGACTTATAGCAAACATAAATACCTGTGTACCCCTCCTGCCACTCCTACCTTGTGTATGAAAAGCTCTGACGTTAATACTGTTCAGGAAGAGCAATTCGATAGCGCTATCCATGAAGAAAGTGCATGGGTAGAGCTATCCTGTAGCTCTATTCCTAAAGGAAATGAACAGGTAGAGCTATCCGATAGCACTATCCCTCAATGTTCCTGTGCGTAAGCTATTTCACATGGTTGAGCGCACTTGGGATCTGTCCCCAAGGCCCTGCCCATGCCAAAGGTTTGGTCAGTAGACCGAGGCTAGGACTTAGTCTCACTTTTGCGTACAAAATTTTTGGGCTTTTACAGTTGTTAAAAATCTTAATAAAAGACTTCTTTGTACACACAGTTGACAGTAAACCATTTGGCAACGTTAGGAATAATTTTACCTTGCTTCTGGGTCTCAAATATTTTGACCTTTAATTGTTGGCTTTTCTTTACCATGGAGAAAGCCACAAATAACTGCCTGTGTGAAAACACTGGGAGAGGCAAATAAATTCCTACAATATCCAAGGACTGTCCCTGAGATTTATTGATGGTCATTGCAAAAGCCAACATGACAGGAAACTGACGCCGTCGCTTCTGAACTGACAAGTTTTTATCTTTGGAAATCAGGTCAATTCTTGGAATAAGAACTGTCTGACCCTTTGCGTTCCCATTTAATGCAACGGCATGAATAACATTTGCTTTTAAGCTTTTGACATAAAGCCTTGTGCCATTACAAAGGCCACACTTTCTGTTAAGATTACGCAGTAGCATGATTACAGCTCCTGGTTTCAGCTTTAATTCATGAGGAGGCAACCCAGTGGGATTCAAAGAGTTAAGAAACTCTACAGGGTAATCTGTGAGAATCACACCCTCCTCTTAAGTGATTGTGTCGATGGAGCGATATGTTGAGTGTTCACCTTGAACTTGACTAAGAATTTTGTCGCTCAAGGCGTGAACGTCATCTTTCAATGGCGTAAGAATTGCTTTATTGACAATTGCTTCTACCGTTGCATCGGTAATCTCAATTGAATTGCCAAAAATAGCTGTAATTAAATCATCCTCTTCAATAAAATAATTTGGGATTTCGATTGTGTTTTCTGGTAGACCATATTCATTTGACAACTCTCCATTGCTAAGTTTGAGTAACCATGAGTTGTACTCAACTTCGTCATGAAACATTCTCATATTGTGATGTAACTGGAACCGTGAAAACTGATTCCAGGATTTTCAGTATTTAATGGTGGACTGTACAATGTGGGCTCTTTTTCCACCTTCCACTATTGGTAGGCTGTGACGAAAGTCACCATCGTTTATGAAAACTTTTCTACCAAATGGTCTTTTTTTCCACATATGTCTTGGAACAAATTATCCATAGCATTCATATTAAAACAGGGAGCCATTGTTACTTTGTCCCAAATAAGGACAGATGACTCCATAAGCTCCTTGCTTGAAGTGAGGTTGGCTTAATTTTTGACACTGCTGTCTCATTTGTTGTAATTCCAAGGCCAAACTTGGAATGTTAGGTGCTACCGTTTTGTAGTAATGTAGCCGCCAATCCAGTAGAGGCTACAGAGCAAATAGACTTCTTTTCTGCTTGTAGTGTCTTGTGCAAGCAGTTGTACAAAAATGTCTTCCCACTGCCTCCTGGGCTGTCTAGAAAAAAACAGTGAGAGCTAGTGTCGTCTGGCTGTGATGCAGCATTGACTGCTTGATTGCATCGAAAGCTGATTTCTGAGCTTCATTAAGCATAGCTTTCAATTGCTCAGCCTCCTGCTTTATTGCAGCATAATTCAGTTGGTCTAGTATTTCATCTGGAACATTTACTGGAGTTGGCAATCCGTAGTCAGCACAGGACTTTTTATTGCTTAAGAGCACTTCATTAATATCATGAAGAGCCAGTTGCTCAGCAATTTCGGGAGTATACCACCTTGTGTAATCCTCCATAAATTCGGTTTTATATTTTTGTCATAGTGCCAATCATTTAGCTGGTTCCCATATACGCAAATTATAGCAAATAATTTGCGAACTTGGTAGGGTATTTTGAAAGCGATTGTATCCGTTATACTGTCTTCCCATTGGGAATCGTCTTCCAAAAGATGAACATTGTTGTGTCCCATGAATGGGAACAACCTGTAATGCATATTTCTCTTTGTTTTGTTCTTCCTCCAATCAGCAAAATTCCCTGTTGATGCTAGGTAGAATTAGATTGTGTGAAAATTGTCCCTATGTCCCTCCTGTAGTTGAGCTCTGTATTAGGTTCCTCCTCCCTTCTTCTTCAGTTTAGCCTACAGCAGCCATTACTCAAGACGCATGTGTACTCCCCTGTACAAATTACCCCTTTTTACCTACTGTCCATTGTAAACTAATACAAGATTTTGGAAGAAATCAGCATCGTTTCTCCTGGTCTTTCTACAGTTGCATTGCCAGTGGAGTTAAAACTATCTGAGGACCTCTGGTTTTGTAAGTACAAGTTATACAATTATCTACGAAGTTGATAGTTAGAACACTTGGGACTCGCAGTCATCAGGAGGAGTCAGAATAGTAAAAAGGGGGTTGCTGTGACCAGGAACAGTACACAGCTGTAATCCAAGAAGAGGATGTTTAACATAAGGCTAAATGTAAAGTCACAACAACAGCAGCTTACATGGCTGCAGACATTCTGTGCTCTTCACTTCAGAAAACTGCACAGTGAAGGATTTATCCTGTTACTAAGATCAGTTCACAGTCTGTAATCCAGAGAAAGGATCCATCTATAAGCTATTGAGAAGCTGCAGTTTACATAGACTTGTATCATTCTGTACTCTCCAGCTCAGGCTTGTTGCAACTTTGTATTGGTCTCCTTGACAACCAGGAGCAGAAGAGCCCCCACCTTTCACTGCAGAGACTGTAGCTTTTTGCAGCTCATATTACCCAGATCTCATCTGCCTGTGAGTTACAATGGCTGAAGGAAGTCTGCAATATCTTTATATGAGGACTCAGCCACTAACAGACCCAGGCGCTCTGCTAAGCCGTCACTGAAAGCTATAAAGAACCTTGAAATTATTAAACATGAACTTTCTTGCAATATATCCATCTTATGGCAAAGACTGCATAGTTACATTAACAGCATCTCCCAGAATGCCTCTCATGAGTTACCACCAGAGGGAGCCATTGAACAATTGTACTCTGCATACCAGGCTTATAAAGACACTTGTAAGAAATACATCTCAACGCTACGGAAATTAAATACGCCAGAATTGCTAAAAGAATACGAGGTCTTCCAACAGCTCAATGCCGAATGAGATAGCACCGTGCGCGACATTGTGAACAAAACAGAAGCAAAAATCCCACAAATGTCAGAAGTGACATCAAACAGATCCAGGTCTGCTAGGAGCTCAAAACACTCAATCAAGTCAAGCTCATCAAGGTACTCAACCCTCAGTGAACAACTCATAAGAGCGCGTGCCGAAGAAGAGTCTACGAAAATGCAAGCCATTTTCGCCCAAAAGAAAGCAGAAAAGGAAACAGTATCTGCATGCAAGAAAGCAGAGATGGAAGCTGAATCCGCACGCAAGAAAGCAGAGATGGAAGCTGAATCCGCATGCAAGAAAGCAGATGGAAGCCGAATCTGCACGCGAGAAGGCGGAAATAGAAGTCCTGCAGAAGGAATACGAACATGCAGCAGCCGTGGCAAAGCTAAAGGTCTTCGAGCAGGCTCTAGGTGGGAGCCAAGGAGGCAGCCTCAATTCATACAAACTCAACACAGAAGACCCACTTAAGCGCACGAGAAATTACGTGCTGAGCCAAACCAACGAAACCCTGAACATCAACAACCTTCTCGTCAGCACCGAGCTCTCTCTAGAGTATCAGGACATTGATCCGCCTGCAGCTTCCAGCTTTCAAGGTCAGTCCAATGGATCACAAACATTCAAACCTGAACCTCCTTCATGTGTCAATGCGCTGCCTGGCCCTACACCTCACCAAATGCCATACGCCAATGTCTACATGCAACCTAACATGCCGTCAAGGCACTATGCCCCTGATAACTATGTCGTTCCAGTCCCGCATACAGCAGAGACCATATGTCACAAACAGGTTGCTGGTCTAAATGCCTACCCCACTCCATATTTTCCCATGTTCTTGAACCAAGAAGCTAATACCCACGCTAACAGCATCACTCAGCCAGCAAATGTTTCTCCAAAGTCAGAAAGAACAGACATGGCCGATTTTGCAAGGCTCATGATACGCCAAGAACTCACCAACACCGGTCTCACAAGATTCGTCGACCAGCCTGAGAATTACAGAAGTTGGAAATATAGCTTTAAAGCCGCAATTAGTGACCTTGGCATCACTGATGCTGAAGAGCTGGATCTGCTAATCAGGTGGCTCGGACCTCAATCCATGGAGCGGGTCAAGAGGCTCAGATCCGTCCACATCAGTAATTCAGCAGCTGGACTCATGGCTGCATGGGAAAGACTGGAACGTAGCTTCGGCAGTCCTGAAGCCATAGAGAATGCACTGTTTAAGCGTCTGCAGGATTTCCCCAAAATATCTGGCAAGGAGAGTTCAAAATTCCTAGAGCTCAGTGACCTACTCCTAGAGCTTCAGTTAGCAAAGGCAGACACGCACCTACCTGGTCTCTGCTATCTGGATACCGCTCGGGGCATTAACGCGATAGATTCTAAGCTGCCATACAATATACAAGCGAAGTGGGCCACTATTGGGTCAAAGTACAAAAAAGCCAATCAAGTCTCTTTTCCTCCATTTTCCGTCTTCTATGACTTCATCAAGGAAATTGCAGAGTGCAAAACTGACCCCAGCTTCTGCTAAGAAGAACCTAGCGGCTTTGCACCATTCCCTAAGTACAAGAGTTCGTGCTCTCATGACAGCAACTGCAGTGGTCCGGTGTCTGCAAAAAAGACAGAAGTTCTGCCTACACCGACATCAGCGTCAGACAAAGGCAGCGAAGGTGAGAAGGTTGAAAATCCGAATCGCCAGTGTCCAATTCACAAACTGCCACATCCCCTAAAGAAGAACGAAAGGAGCTCTTGAAGAAGTTTGGAGTATGCTTCAGGTGCTGTGCCTCTACTGAACATCTGGAGAAGGACTGTGTCATCGCTAGTGTTGAGCATTCCGATACCGCAAGTATCGGGTATCGGCCGATATTGGCTGTATCGGAATTCCGATACTTAGTTCCGATACTTTTTTCATATCGAATACCGGAATCGGAAGTTCCCATAATGCTAGGAGCCCGCTCGATTTGGTTCAGCCAATGGGGATCCTCAGAAGTGTGGGCACATCCTGTTAGGCATGTAGGCATGTTAACTACTGGCATGGCTGTGATTGGCTGCTGAATTGATGTCATGATGCACTATAAAAACCGCAGCAGCCGCCATTTCTGGTCACTCTGCTGTGAATTCAGTTAGGGACAGGCTGCTGTTGAAGACTGTGAGGGACAGTTAGAAATAGCGATCATCAAACATATCTATTGCTCTACCCAGGCTACATAATCCACCACTGTAGCATTTTTGTAGCCCAGCAGCGCTGTTTTAATAGCTGTCTGCAAGGGCTGTGTGAGTGCAGACCCACGCTGTGTAGTGTGTCCTGCAGGCACGTCTGCTTGTAGGCCGCCCAGCATGTGTCTCTGCCTCATACACATTTTTCTTTTATTGCTGCTTTTTTTTTTCTCCTGTATAGTGTGCTTCCATACGTATCCATATACGTTGGTTGCAAACACTAAAGGAGTGGACAGCGGAGCCTTTCAGCAGCCTTTCAGTGCTATAGCCCATTTCTCTGCACTGTTTTTGGCTGTCTGATAGGTCTCTCTGTGTGTGAGTGCAGCTCACGTTGCAGTGTGTTCTACAGCCACCGCTCGTTGTAGTCCGCTCAGCGTGCGTCACTGCCTTATACATAGTCCTTTTTTTGCAGCAAATTTAGCCAGATTTTTGCTCCTATATTAGTGTGCTTCCATCCGCATCCATTGTCATTGGTTGGTTGCAAACACTATATAGGATTAGATAGAGGAGCCTTTTTGCTGGCTTGTGCCCTTCAGGGCCAGCCAGACTAGTATCACCCTATTTTTTGGAGCCTCATCAGTTGCATTGTAGGTTAGCTTCCTGCATTGTAATCGCTCCAAAAAGTTTGTGATACTATAGCTTTCAAACTTTGGTCACATCATTTTCTTTCCCCCCCCCCAAAAAAAAAATGAAATAAAGTTCACCAAACACTCCACTTTACAGTTGTGTAGGCCACATTAGATCATATTAAAGTGTAGTACACACACTCTTAGCCAAACTAGTGTTTCTTATACTGGTTAGCAGGTGTTCAGGAATAAGAACACTAAGCCACCCCTTTTTTACTTTTCTGCCTATCTTTATCAGTCTACCAAGATGAACAGACAAAACACTCGCTCATGTGTAAGTGGGGTTCGGTAACGTCAGCTGATCCCCTGCTGTGTGTATGGCAAAGTGTCCTGCTCCCTCCACAATCAAACAACCTCAGATTTACACCTGGCTCCAAGTAGGCCTCGGCCTACTACCTGATTTTCCCTGGGCTCCGACACCGCCAGTTGGTGCTCAGAAGTGCTGTCCGCACAGACAAAACACTCGCTCATGTGTAAGTGGGGTTCGGTAACGTCAGCTGATCCCCTGCTGTGTGTATGGCAAAGTGTCCTGCTCCCTCCACAGTCAAACAACCTCAGATTTACACCTGGCTCCAAGTAGGCCTCGGCCTACTACCTGATTTTCCCTGGGCTCCGACACCGCCAGTTGGTGCTCAGAAGTGCTGTCCGCACAGACAAAACACTCGCTCATGTGTAAGTGGGGTTCTGTAACGTCAGCTGATCCCCTGCTGTGTGTACGGCAAACTCTCCTGCTGCTTCCAAATTCAAACAACGTCTTATCTTAAACTGCCTCCGAGTAGGCCTCAGCCTACAAAATGACTATCCCTGGGCTCCAACATCAGTTGTTGTTCGGAAGTGCTGTCCACACAGAAAAAAACACTCGTTCATGTGAAAGTGGGGGTCGGTAACGTCAGCTGATCCCCTGCTGTGTGGAGGGCAAAGTGCTGCTGCCTCCAAATTGTAACTACTTCAGATTTAAACATTCTCTGATTTGGCCTCTGTCTCCACTCTGTCTCTAGTATTTCCCCTGACCTCCAGCACCGCCAGTTCCTGCTCACAGTTGCCGTCCGCGCATTCCACACTTGTTCCTGTGTTCCTGGTGTTCTGTTACGTGAGCAGATCCCCCAATGTGTGTCCGCCACTGTCTCCTGCGCTGTCCACCTTCCCACTGCAAGCGGTGGGAATGTGGACAGAGCAGGAGACAGTGGCAGACACACATCAGGGGATCTGCTGACATTACAGAACCCCAGTGACACAGGAACACGTGTGGATTGGGCAGACGGCTGCTATACGCATAAACTGGCGGTGTTGGTGGTCACGTGAAATCCTGGAAACAGAGTGGAGACAGATGCCTAATTGGAGCACGTTGACAGTCTGTTGTAGCCTACAAACAATCTCAAACTACCACCAAGTAGGCCTCAGCCTTCACCATGATTGTCCCTGGGTTCCAACAACGCCTAGGTGCCTCCATCTCGGTATCCGAAGTTCCAGCACCGTCAGCTGGTCCTTGGTAGTGCTTTCTAGCACAGGTACCTCCTGCCTAGTAACCATGGTCCAGCAACGTCAGCTGTTCCTCGGTAGTGCCATTGGCTCTTGTAGCTTTTGCTACCCATCTGGGTTCCAGCACCATCAGCTGGTTCTCAGCAGTGTCTTTGGCACGGGTACTCCCTGTTGCCCAGCCTGGTTCCAGCACGCCAGCTGTTTCCGGGTAGTGTCAAGGTCACTGTGCCACCAATCCGTTGTCCTGTCGTCTTGCGGCCGGGTTAGCCGACTCTACGGTGCCTGCAGTTTAGGTGACTCCTATGTGGGCTGCGGGAACTGGCACTGAAGGCTGGATCCATAGTGCCAATGGGACATGGACCCCATGTAGGACTGTGGGTTTCGGTAACTGCGGCCGGCTTGTGGCCTGGCTACTTTGCTTTGGATGGGTACCTTCTGCTACCCACCTGGGTGCCAGCACTGTCAGCTGGTTCTCGCCAGAGCCTTTGGCCTAGGTGCCTCCATCTCGGTATCCGAAGGTCCAGCACCGTCAGCTGGTCCTTGGTAGTGCTTTCTAGCACAGGTACCTCCTGCCTAGTAACCATGGTCCAGCAACGTCAGCAGTTCCTCGGTGGTGCCATTGGCTCTTGTAGCTTTTGCTACTCATCTGGGTTCCAGCACCGTCAGCTGGTTCTCGGCAGTGTCTTTGGCACGAGTACTCCCTGTTGCCCAGCCTGGTTCCAGCACGCCAGCTGTTTCCGGGTAGTGTCAAGGTCACTATGCCACCAATCTGTTGTCCTGTCGTCTTGCGGCTGGGTTAGCCGACTCTACGGTGCCTGCAGTTTAGGTGACTCCTATGTGGGCTGCGGGAACTGGCACTGAAGTCTGGATCCGTAGTGCCAATGGGACATGGACCCCCTGTAGGACTGTGGGTTTCGGTAACTGCGGCCGGCTTGCGGCCTAGCTACTTTGCTTTGGATGGGTACCTTCTGCTACCCACCCGGGTGCCAGCACTGTCAGCTGGTTCTCGCAAGAGCCTTTGGCCTAGGTGCCTCCATCTCGGTATCCGATGGTCCAGCACCGTCAGCTGGTCCTTGGTAGTGCTTTCTAGCACAGGTACCTCCTGCCTAGTAACCGTGGTCCAGCAACGTCAGCTGTTCCTCGGTAGTGCCATTGGCTCTTGTAGCTTTTGCTACCCATCTGGGTTCCAGCACTGTCAGCTGGTTCTCGGCAGTGTCTTTGGCACGGGTACTCCCTGTTGCCCAGCCTGGTTCCAGCACGCCAGCTGTTTCCGGGTAGTGTCAAGGTCACTATGCCACCAATCCGTTGTCCTGTCGTCTTGCGGCCGGGTTAGCCGACTCTACGGTGCCTGCAGTTTAGGTGACTCCTATGTGGGCTGCGGGAACTGGCACTGAAGGCTGGATCCGTAGTGCCAATGGGACATGGACCCCCTGTAGGACTGTGGGTTTCGGTAACTGCGGCTGGCTTGGGCCTGGCTACTTTACTTTGGATGGGTACCTTCTGCTACCCACCCAGGTGCCAGCACTGTCAGCTGGTTCTCGCCAGAGCCTTTGGCCTAGGTGCCTCCATCTCGGTATCCAAGGTCCAGCACCGTCAGCTGGTCCTTGGTAGTGCTTCTTAGCACAGGTACCTTCTGCTTAGTAACCGTGGTCCATCACCGTCAGTTGGTCCTCGGTAGTGCCATTGGTTCTTGTTCCTTCTGCTACCCATCCGGGTTCCAGCACTGTCAGCTGGTTCTCGCCAGAGCCTTTGGCCTAGGTGCCTCCATCTCGGTATCTGAGCTCCAGCACCGACAGCTGGTCCTTGGTAGTGCTTTTTAGCACAGGTACCTTCTACTTAGTAACCGTGGTCCAGCACCGTCAGTTGGTCCTCGGTAGTGCCATTGGCTCTTGTTCCTTCTGCTACCCATCCGGGTTCCAGCACTGTCTGCTGGTTCTCGCCAGAGCCTTTGGCCTAGGTGCCTCCATCTTGGTATCCGAGGTCCAGCAACGTCAGCTGGTCCTTGGTAGTGGTTTCTAGCACAGGTACCTCCTGCATAGTAACCGGGGTCCAGCACCGTCAGCTGTTCCTCAGTAGTGCCATTGGCTATTGTTCCTTCTGCTGCCACTACGGGTTCCAGTACTGTCAGCTGGTTCTCGCCAGTTTCTCAGCCTTCTTGTACCCTCTGCTACATTTCCAAGATCAAGCTTTTTGAAATTGTCTTTGGTAATCCTTATTGATCTCCATGACGACGACCCTGATGATGACGACCCTAAAGGCCACACCAAAGAAGACCAGAAATATGACCCTAAATAATAAGACCAAGAGGACAAAGAACATGAAGACAACCACCAAGATACAGAACAAAAGACAGAAGAACAAGAAGCAGAAGAAGCAAAAGCAGAAGAACAGAAAGCAGAAGAACATTAAGCATAAGACTAAACATCAGCATAGAAGAAATCAAAATTATAAGCAGAAGAAGACTAAGCAGTAAATGGGGGTGAGTCCGTTCCTCCTCGTGGTGCCCCTGGAAAATGCCTGCTGCTGCAGGCCAAACTGAACGCGGACAAATCCTGTTGTAAATCTTTTGTGACAGGCAGAACGTAAGGTGTAATCTTATAACTTTTATAGATAAGTACTACAGCAATGCCTGTCACCATAAGAAAATGAAGAAAAAGAAGAATAGGAAGAAGATGAAAAAATAGCATATGAAAATTAATAATAGCTGAATATGAAGAATGGAAAAAAAAAATAATGGGAAGAAGGTGAAGAAGAAGAAGATGAATAAGATGAAGAAAAAGTTGATGAAAAAAATGCTACTGCTGCGGATCATGAAGGAGAAAGTGTGGGAGAAGTACAAAAGAAGGTGAAGAGCATGGAAGTTGTGAAACATACATATCTGACTAAATATAAAAAAGTTATCATAGTCAATATCTTTTTAACTCCGAACGTCTTGGAAAAAAAAATTGGAATTAATGCTATGCCATGTGATTTGAATAAACCACTATGCCTTTAATGTCTCCTCCACCTCCCACAACACATTCTACATGATTCTTATTTGTTTTCAATTATGTAGAATTAGCCAACAAGGAAATAAAGGGCTTTTTTAAATTCCGATACCGGAAGTCCCATTGACTTGAATGGGACTTCCGGTATCGGAATCGGCGATACCCGATATTTTTTTCGTATCGGGCGATACCATCCGATACGATATTTTTGGGTATCGAACGATATCGCTCAACACTAGTCATCGCCATTGAGTGTCTAGAGTGCAACAGTGAAGACCATGTACAAGCGCTCCATCCATCACAGAACGACTCTGTGTCTACACCTCCCAACACAAGCCATGGCGGGGAGAGTTCTGTGCCGGCCTGCCGGGGGGCTGTGCAGGCATCGTCCGATGGGACTACAAGTCCCATCGGGCGATGCCTGCTACCATGACAGTGATTGACACATTAGCCAATGATGGGACAGTAGTAGTCCCATCATCCGGCTAATGTATTAAATGTAAAAAAAAAAATAAAAATAAAAAATTACATGCTACATACATACAACATGCATACTACATACATGCTACATTCATACTACATAAATACTACATGCAACATACATACTACATATATACTACATGCATGCTACATACATACTGCATGCTACATACATACCACATATATACTGCATGCTACATACATACTACATGCATGCTACATACATACCACATATATACTACATACATACTACATGCATGCTACATGCATGCTACATGCTACATACATAACACATATATACTACATGCATGCTACATACATACTACATGCTACATACTACATATATACTACATGCATGCTACATACTACATGCTACATACATACTACATATATACTACATGCATGCTACATACATACTGCATGCTACATGCATGCTACATACATACTACATACATACTACATGCTACATACATACTACATATATACTACATACATACTACATACATACTACATGCATGCTACATGCATGCTACATACATACCACATACATAACACATATATACTACATGCATGCTACATACATACTACATGCTACATACATACTACATATATACTACATGCATGCTACATACATACTACATGCATGCTACATACATACTACATGCTACATACATACCACATACATAATACATATATACTACATGCATGCTACATACATACTGCATGCTACATGCATGCTACATACATACTACATACATACTACATGCTACATACATACCACATATATACTACATACATACAATACATTCATACAATAATACAATGCCATTGCTGTGTGGGAAATTCCCACGCAGCAATGGCATAAAGTGAGACTAGGGACTTTTTTTTTTAAGTGGCGGAGGAATACAGTGCGGAAGGATACCTACCTTCCGTCATTGGATTCCTGCAGCCCGTAGAGAACGGCAGCATCATCTGATGCTGCAGTTCTCTACCCAAGATCGTCGTGGGACACACTCGTGGACTGCTTCGGATTGTGGGTGAGTATTTTTGTGGTTTGTTATGTTAATATTTATTCCAGAAAAGACAATGGCTTCGGGGAACAATGTGACAAGTATTGGTAAGTATGTTACTCTATGTTATATGTACTGTATGTCTATGTATGTATTGTATGAATGTATTGTATGTATGTAGTATATATGTGGTATGTATGTAGCATGTAGTATGTATGTTGTATGTATGTAGCATGCATGTAGCATGTTGTATGTATGTAGCATGCATGTAGTATATATGTAGTATGTATGTAGCATGTAGTATGTATGTAGTATGTATGTGGTATGTATGTAGCATGTAGTATGTATGTAGCATGCATGTAGTATATATGTAGTATGTATGTAGCATGCATGTAGTATGTATGTAGTATGTATGTAGCATGTAGTATGTATGTAGTATGTATGTGGTATGTATGTAGCATGTAGTATGTATGTAGCATGCATGTAGTATATATGTAGTATGTATGTAGCATGCATGTAGTATGTATGTAGTATGTATGTAGCATGTAGTATGTATGTAGTATGTATGTAGTATGTATGTGGTATGTATGTAGCATGTAGTATGTATGTAGCATGCATGTAGTATATATGTAGTATGTATGTAGCATGTAGTATGTATGCAGTATGTATGTAGTATATATGTAGTATGTATGTAGCATGTAGTATGTATGTAGCATGCATGTAGTATATATGTAGTATGTATGTAGCATGCATGTAGTATGTATGTAGTATGTATGTAGTATGTATGTAGTATGTATGTAGTATGTATGTAGTATGTATGTAGCATGCAGTATGTATGTAGCATGTATGTAGTATGTATGTAGTATATATGTAGTATGTATGTAGTATATATGTAGTATGCATGTAGGATGCATGTAGTATGTATGTAGCATGTAGTATGTATGTAGCATGTATGTAGTATATATGTAGTATGTATGTAGCATGTAGTATGTATGTAGCATGCATGTAGTATGTATGTAGTATTTTTTTTTTTTTTAACATTTAACACATTAGCCGGATGATGGGACTACTACTGTCCCATCATTGGCTAATGTGTCAATCACTGTCATGGTAGCAGGCATCGCCCGATGGGACTTGTAGTCCCATCGGACGATGCTTGCACAGACCCCCGGACATCAGCACAGCCCCCCGGCAGGCCGGCACAGCCCCCCGGCAGGCCGGTACAGACCCCCACAGGGTGCACAGACCACCGGCAGGCCGGCACAGCCCCCCGGCAGGCCGGTACAGACCCCGGGCAGTCCACACAGCCCCCCGGCAGGCCGGCACAGCCCCCCGGCAGGCCGGCAGAGACCCCCGGAAGGCCCGAAATGACGGCGCATCATGATGCGCACACACCGCGCATCATGATGACGTCAGGCCGTCAATCAACTGAACTTCCGATTCCGATGCCGAATTCCGATATTGAAAAAATATCGGAAGTCGGTATCGGAATTCCGATACAGCAAGTATCGGCCGATACCCGATACTTGCGGTATCGGAATGCTCAACACTAGTCATGAGCATTAAACCCACCAATGTCAGCTATAACAGCTGGGTAGCTCCCTCACCTTCCCTTCCCACAAATACTGAGTTGCTAAAGGATTCACAGCAAGTATCTGCTGAGTTCTCAACCTTTGACGCCTATCTCCATCATAAACCTGGTCAAGCCGAATCCATGCTAGACTTCAGTGCTCAGAGTGAGAGCCCCTCTCTCAACAGCCTTCCTCTTACCGATGGTGCTACCGTTTGCCCCACGTGATGCAGCTTCAGCATACTGCCGGATGTCAAACAAGGCACGTTCACTTCCCAAGCATCACCCTGTGTTGAACTTCCTATCGAACGAGGAGCTTCGCCTGTTCAAAACAGCATCCACGGTCCTCTGGGGTTCAAAACACCCATTGCAGTTCAAGGCAGGGCATCACTGAGACAGCTCGCTACTCGGGGCATCAACAGGAACACTATGTTAGCATCTCAGAGACAGCAAAGGTGGGAGACGGGGAAGAAGTCCCTAAAGGCCTTACAGCAACCCCAAGTGCTGCACCGTAGTTCTTTAAAAATTCTTTCAACCGTCATCAAGAGACAAGTCTACGCTTCTTACGATGCATCTATGAAGACTACAGCTGCAGGAACCTCTCCAAGTGCTTCAGTTTGCTGGCTCCTTCGAACAGGAGTCACATGAATGTATCTTAGTCACTGGACTTTGCCACGGCGGGGAGCATACCTTCTTCAGCGTCCTCACCTCAGAATAATAGCCAAAGAGATGCCACCCCTGGACGACAAGGCAGACATCCTAATTCTCCTCTGCAGAGACATTATATGACTGCACAAGTTGCGTCAACAAATCCACGGACTACTCAATGAACCATATACTCAACACCATGTGCTAGGCTGGGTTATCATCGGCAATATCCGTAGCGACCAGACACAAGATCCTAGCAACATCTCCTCTTACAAAACACTTATCACATCAGATCACCATGACTTGTCCCCCCTGCCAGACCCAGGCCATTACTGGATGAAGGCGAAATCAAATGACACTAAATGTCAGCAACAATCATCTGACAATTCAAGTCTGCGTTATCTTCGAGACTACAACCTTGATAGAACAACACTCGGTCCTATAACAAAGGACAACTCACCACCAACAGAGGAAGACAAGGTGATCATCAGGGTCATGAGCATCAAACCCACCAATGTCAACTATAATAGCTGGGTAGCTCCCTCACCTTCCCTTCCCACAAAGACTGAATTGCGAAAGGATTCACAGCAAGTATCTGCTGAGTCCTCAACCTTTGACGCCTATCTCCATCACAAACCTGGTCAAGCCGAATCCATGCTAGATTTCAGTGCTCAGAGTGAAAGCCCCTCTCTCAACAGCCTTCCTCTTACCGATGGTGCTACCGTTTGCCCCACGTGATGCAGCTTCAGCATACTGCCGGATGTCAAACAAGGCACGTTCACTTCCCAAGCATCACCCTGTGTTGAACTTCCTATCGAACGAGGAGCTTCGCCTGTTCAAAACAGCATCCACGGTCCTCTGGGGTTCAAAACACCCATTGCAGTTCAAGGCAGGGCATCACTGAGACAGCTCGCTACTCGGGGCATCAACAGGAACACTATGTTACCATCTCAGAGACAGCAAAGGTGGGAGACGGGGAAGAAGTCCCTAAAGGCCTTACAGCAACCCCAAGTCCTGCACCGTAGTCCTGTAAAGATTCTTTCAACCGTCAAGAGACAAGTCTACGTTTCTTACGATGCATCTATGAAGAGTACAGCTGCAGGAACCTCTCCAAGTGCTTCTGTTTGCTGGCTCCTTCGAACAGGAGTCACATGAATGTATCTTAGTCACTGGACTTTGCCACAGCGTGGACCATACCTTCGCATGCTACTGCTGTGCTAGGACACAGGATTATCAGAACCCAACTGAACTTTAACTTCCCCTTATGGACTGGAACTTCTACTGTTGGGTTGGTGGAAGAGTTGGCATGTTGCGGCTTCCCCAATCCGAAGATGGGTTTCTATTGGACTCATTTTTCATTTTTTATTCAAGCACTACGTTTTTATTACAAGTATGGACTTGCTTTCTGCATTGTGTTGCATTGTTTTTCTTTTCTCCTCTCATTGCAGGTTTCACAATGTCGAGGGACAGATTCTCCTTATCTCGCACAAGGACTTATGAAATCAGACGATTTCAGACGGGGAGTGTTGTCTCCCACGAATGGGAACAACCTGTAATGCATATTTCTCTTTGTTTTGTTCTTCCTCCAATCAGCAAAATTCCCTGTTGTTGCTAGGTAGAATTAGACTGTGTGAAAATTGTCCCTATGTCCCTCCTGTAGTTGAGCTCTGTATTAGGTTCCTCCTCCCTTCTTCTTCAGTTTAGCCTACAGCAGCCATTACTCAAGACGCATGTGTACTCCCCTGTACAAATTACACCTTTTTACCTACTGTCCATAGTAAACTAATACAAGATTTTGGAAGAAATCAGCATAGTTTCTCCTGGTCTTTGTACAGTTGCATTGCCAGAGGAGTTAAAACTATCTGAGGACGTCTGGTTTTGTGAGTACAAGTTATACAATTATCTAAGAAGCTGATAGTTAGAACACTTGGAACTCGCAGTCATCAGGAGGAGTCAGAATAAAGATCAATGCATGTATTTTTATACGTGTCATGTACGACTTCATTGACAGTCCTTAAGTCAGCATAAGACTTTGCTCCTCTTACATGAAGTAAAAGGAGTCTTAGGTAATACAGCTCGCAATCTGTTAAAGAGACTGCATACATTCAGGCAATTGTTTTCCCAAAATGAGCCCGTCGTTTTTTCCATCCTTCTGGTATAGCATTTCTATCCCAGACATAGTCTTCAGGGATTTTCACTGTACAAATACTGACGGGCAGAAGCATCAACTTTGTTTAGCTCAAAATATGCCTGCAGTGTAGAGGCTTTTGAATCTGAAATAACCATATCCTCCTTACCATCTTTGAAAAATACTTGCTGCATGTTTTCAAGGTGCACAGACAACCTTTTAATGGTATGTGAAGCATCATGCATTTTATTTTTTCTTATTCTTCACATGCTCTCAGGGGCGCTTATATACCGAGAATCTAGGTACATGGCTGGTTCATTCCAGTTAAAGGTATCAAACTTGATATTGGCACAGTCATGCCCTTTGTATACATATTTGAAAAGATATTTAACACTTTTTTGAAGCACGTATCTCAACATTGATATGGCAATTGTACTTGAGTAATAAATAGGGGTTGTATGGAACTACCCATCTATTGTCGATATCTCGTGTTCCTCGTCTGGTTTTCCCAGTATTGCGTAACCATCAACATTGGGGTTTGTCTCTGTATTAAAATCTTTTGGGAATTTTTTTGCGCATTGACCATCTGTCATGCATATAGCATCAGGTTGATCCTCGCCTCATGGGCCATGAATCATGTGCTTCATCACTGCCTCATGCAGTTTTGGATTTGCTGTCTCATTTGGGATTTCAGCAGAGACCAATTCGTCAATTTTTTCTTTGTCCCTTGGTTTATCTTCCTCTCCGAGGATTAAGAGCAATGTGAGCGTGTGGCAGTCCACGCTTTTGAAATTCTATTGCATGCACATAGGCCACTACACGTCCAAAAATGTGCTTTTTCAACATCTTGTTAAGCACTGCTTGGAGTTTGATTTTAAATACTTGTGCAGCCAAATCTGGTCTGAACTCTTGCCTTTGCCATGGTTCTAAGTTTTCAGTAATTTCTTTCAACTTTGGGTTACAGGTCATCGTAACAAAAAGATCTGGCTTTCCTAATTTTCAGACAATTGTCATGGCATCTTAGTAATTTTGCTGCATAGCTCTTGGACTTCCAATGAAACTGGATGGTAAAATTACTGATGTCCCAGCTTTTAGCCCTTGGTGTAACGCAGCATTATGGATGTAATCCATTATGCCGCCATACCTGTCCACGTGTAATGCCTTTTGATTTTGTTTTATATATTTTGATGTAACTGTCAGCGATAAATTGTTGCGTCAACTTCTTAGCATTTAAAAGGGGATTGAACTCATCATGAATGGCAAGCCTGTATGCATAGTACTGCAACAGGGTGATTTTTTTCTTGTCGATCTTGATCCACTGGTATGGATGGTAAATGAATGTCACCAATTCCTTGATGTTGCACATTTAGGGCAATTGGACTTGTCAAATTTATTGTCCATCCACTATCTCCATATGGGAATAGAAGTGGATATGTGAAGATAGTTGATTTGAACTATTTGGTTTTCACTTTTCAGGTGAACTCTGATGTCACTATTAAATGGGGGTTCACCCAATGCATTTTGATAAATTATAGCTATTTAATTGCACCTTGGTGCATTGTAGCACCTCTGGTCATCATTGTAGTCATTTATAATTGACATTGTTATTTTGAGCGGATTGCGATTTTCTAATTCAGCAATGCTCTCTTCCTCTCTTTCAAATTCCCTCATTATTGTGAAGGCTCTTGCGAGTGGGTTAATTGCTTTCATTTTCTCTCCAAGAGATGACAGCAGTGCTAGGAGGTACTTTTTATTTGCTTTACTTCTTGCACTTAATGCTTCTTCACTGTCCAAGAAATAAACCTGGGCATACTTGGGAGTACTACCCAGCTTGATGCAATGGGGCAGTTCTGTGGTAAATTTGTCCATGAATTCGAAAACAGTATGGACCATGCCCAGGAGGTGGCGCTACTTGTGCTCCCATTGATGCCAAAGCAAGAGAGCTATTGTATTGCCTTATATTAGCCATAAAGTTATTGGAGTGCTGATGCTCTCCTTTCATCAACTTGACTAATTGATCATCCATATGAATGGGACGTAATTGGATTGCCCGCTCTTGCAGCAGGAAGGGAATGTTTTGTCCTGTGCCATTTCGTCTTTTAAATTTTTAGATTGGCAGAACTAACATTGAAATGTCAGTTCGCCAGCATAGTACTCTTCAATACATGTCTCATCAATTTGATTAAGAAGCCCTCTAGCAGCAAATGTAAGTTGCTGTCCTCGAGTGGCTCTTGCATTTTGGACATGTCTTCTATCTTGTTCTCATCTTTGTGAAATTTTTGTATCACTTTGTGTATTGCGTGTTGCTCGCTGTTGTGCAGTATTAGATGTTCTACGTGATTCAGTTACTTCATTTGTTTCTCTTGCTCTGGCCGCCCTCTGTCGGGCTGCATCAGCAGTTCTTCGACAATTTTGTTCGTCTTTTGTTTCATTAAGAAACAGGTTGCACATCCGTATGTGATTCACTTCTCTACATGCAGCAGCGCGATCAATTTGATCCATCTTTGCAATGTTGCCTCACACTGTTGCCTGAGTTTTGCCTCCCAATGTTGCCTCACAGTGTTGCCTTACAATGTTGCCTCACAGTGTTGCCTCACAGGCTAACGTTCAAAAATGGCTTATGCCTTAACTCATCACCAGGGAGATCTCCTTTCCTTATTAGATATGTCACTTAACTCCTATACAGGGCCTTACAGTACTTAGGTATCCATGGTTACGCCCACGCATATAGTCAGATAGCTGCTAGTGGCAGTAACTATGGATACCTAAGTTACTGTTGAGCTGTGGATGACTCATTGTGCACAGACACACGGACACGTCCAAATTAGGCATATGGATTATTATTATTTATTTCTTTTTATAGCGCCATTTATTCCATTGTGCTTTACATGTGAAAAAGGGGCATACAAAGACAAGTACAACAAACATGAGCAATACAAGGCACAAGCAAGTACATAGGAGAGAGGACCCTGCCCACAAGGGCTCACAGTCTACAGGGGATGCGTGAGGAGAGGGTAGAGCTGTTCGGGCGGCGGTTCTGTAGACTGAGGATCATTGCAGGTTTTAGGCTTTCCGGAAGAGGTGGGTCTTCAGGTTCCTTTTGAAGATTTCTATGGTAGGTGAAAGTCTGATGTGTTGGAGTAGAGAGTTCCAGAGTATGGGGGAAGCATGGGAGAAGTCTTGTATGTGATTGTGGGAAGAAGTGATAAGAGGGGAGCAGAGAAGGAGATCTTGAGAGGATCGAAGGTTGCGTGTAGGTAAATACCAGGAGACCATGTCACAGATGTATAGAACAGACATGTTGTGGATGGCTTTGTATGTCATAGTTAAGGTTTTGAACTGGAGCCTTTGGACAACAGGAAGCCAGTGAAGGGCTTGGCAGAGAGGAGAGGCTGGGAAATAACAGGGAGACAGGTGGATTAGCCAGGCAGCAGAGTTTAGGATAGATTGGGGTTTTGCAAGAGTGCTAGAGGGGAGGCCAGAGAGTAAGAGGTTGCAATAGTTGAGGCAGGAGATGATGAGGGCGTGCACAAGCGTTTTTGCAGTTTCTTGGTCAAGGAATGTACGGATCCTGGGAATGTTTTTCAGTTGGAGTCGGCAGGAGGAGGCAAGGACTTGGATATATCTCTTGAAAGAGGAGGCAGAGTCGACGATCACCCTGTGGCACGGAGCATGCAGAACTGGGAAAAGTGAGCAGCCATTGATGTGGAAGGATAGGTCTGGTGGAGGGGTAGAGCGAGGTGGTGGAAAGATGTTGAATTCTGTTTTGTCCATGTTCAGTTTTAGAAAGCGAGCAGAAAAGAAAGATGAAATAGCAGACAGACAGACATTGTGGGATTTTGGTCAGTAAGGAGGTGATGTCAGGTCCAGATAGGTAGATCTGCTTGTCATTGGCGTAGAGACGATACTGCAAACCATGTGATTCTGAGAGCTGTCCCAGGCCGAAGGTGTATATGGAGAAGAGTAGTGGTCCTAGAAGTGAGCCTTGGGGAAAAACCAACAGACAGGGGCGAGGTGCTGAGGTGGTGTGGGAGACGGAGACACTGAATGTCTTGTCTGTTAGACATGACGAGATCCAAGATAGGGCCAAATCTGTGATGCCAAGAAATGAGAGAATCTGTATCAATAGGGAATGGTCTACAGTGTCAAAGGGAGCAGGAGGAGAGGTGGGAGGACAGTTCAAGATGGACGTGCTATGTTATATTTAAGCAGCAGATCTACTTACTGATATTACACCTATAGGCCCATTATTAGTTTAGGCTGACTGCAGGTCACTACACTTTCTATGACCACCAGAAGAAGGCGTGTTTGCCGAAACGTGTGTTGGGTCTGACACCATCACCCACAGGAGGTAACACTTATTTGCACTTGTCTTTGTTTATTTATGCACTAGCGGTATGCTGGTGATGCATGTACATTATGCCACTATGAGGCTTTAGATATTAGCTCATGGACAGCATTTGCTGGATGTCTATAGTGTGTGCAGCCTCCTCATGGCTTTTTTGTGGGTAATGGTACCAATTTTGTGGTTTCCCACTTTTTAAGATCTTGTCCTTTTTAACTCTTTTTATATGTATGTGTTTAAATAAAATTTATATGTCTTCATGTGTAAATTTGGTTTCTGAGTACAATTTTTTTCTCGGACTATATTGCAGTGTACGAAACTGACTAGAATGTCCATAACTACATTTGGCACTATTAACTTTGGTTTTCCAATGTGTGTATCAAGGTGCCTAATATTTATGATTACAACTTATCTGTGACTTCCTATGACTTGTTTATATCTAGTCTATTTCCCTGAACATTAAATATATTGGCGTTTTAGAGAAAAAAATAATAAGAGAGAGAAAATGGCTCCAGAAATGCTCAGGTCTTACACTCTGCCACAAGAGGGCGCTTATTAAGAATAGAAAATGAATCTTCCAATTAATTGCTGAAATCCTGAAACGCGTCAGTTATTTGTCCTTTTTTTCGTGTTCTTACATACATAAATGACACTAATGTTTGCATTAAAAATAGTTGTTTTTTTAACTTTGACATATATAAATATATTTCTAACATAATATAAACAACAAAAAAATTGTTCATTTTTATGTCTAATTTAAAATCCCCAAGTCTAAAAACAGGTGCAGTATTCCAATTATTCTGTAAAGAAAAAGGATGTTATATTTGTCCACGCAAAGTAATGTTTCAGCTCAACCCAATGTGAACCTGGATGGAGCTAAAAAAAGAACAGTTGGAGCTGAAACGCTGCTGTGTGGGCAATTAAAACACCGTATCTTATCCCTATACTTCTTTACAGGTTAATAGGAGCGCAAAGTTTTCTAGACATTTAGATTAAATAGCGCCAACATATTATGCAGCGCTGTACGCACATGTCATTCTCTTATTTCAGCATTATTTGCAGTGACTGCAATCAGAAAATCTACTTGACGAAAAGGATGTGACTGTGAATTTATTACAGAATTTTATTCCACCACTAGAGGATTTTAAACAAAGAATTAGAATAATCTAAAATACTAAACAGAATGATCTAGAAACAGCAGCAGAATGAGAAAACAATCATTATCAGGAAGGTATCCCTTCCCCCAGTGCTGAGTGCTGCATGAGCAACTAACAGGAAACGAGCCGGCCCTCCCCCACACAGATCAGAGACTGAGCGATGAGCACTGAGCCGACCCTCCCCAAACAAATCAGAGACTGAAGCCTGAGAACTGAGCTGGCCCTCCCCCACACAGATCAGAGACTGAAGCCTGAGAACTGAGCCTGCCCTCCCCCACACAGATCAGAGACTGAAGCCTGAGCACTGAGCCGTCCCTCCCCCACACAGATCAGAGACTGAAGCCTGAGCACTGAGCCGGCCCTCCCCACACAGATCAGAGACTGAAGCCTGAGAGCTGAGCCAGCCCTCCCCCACACAGATCAGAGACTGAAGCCTGAGAACTGAGCCGGCCCTCCCCCACACACATCAGAGACTGAAGCCTGAGCACTGAGCCTATCCCTCCCCACACAGATCAGAGACTGAAGCCTGAGCACTGAGCCTATCCCTCCCCACACAGATCAGAGACTGAAGCCTGAGAACTGAGCCTGCCCTCCCCCACACAGATCAGAGACTGAAGCCTGAGCACTGAGCCGTCCCTCCCCCACACAGATCAGAGACTGAAGCCTGAGCACTGAGCCGGCCCTCCCCACACAGATCAGAGACTGAAGCCTGAGAGCTGAGCCAGCCCTCCCCCACACAGATCAGAGACTGAAGCCTGAGAACTGAGCCGGCCCTCCCCCACACAGATCAGAGACTGAAGCCTGAGCACTGAGCCTATCCCTCCCCACACAGATCAGAGACTGAAGCCTGAGCACTGAGCCTATCCCTCCCCACACAGATCAGAGACTGAGTGCTGAGCACTGAGCCGGCCCTCCCCCACACACATCAGAGACTGAAGTCTGAGCACTGAGCCGGCCCTCCCCCACACACATCAGAGACTGAAGCCTGAGCACTGAGCCGGCCCTCCCCCACACACATCAGAGACTGAAGCCTGAGCACTAAGCTGGCCCTCCCCCACACAGATCAGAGACTGAGCAGAGCAGAAGCCTGAGCACTGAGCCATTAGAGTTCGCTTATTAAGAAGTGAAAATAAGACTTCCACCTACCGTGTTTTTCAGACTATAAGACAGACCCCAAATTTTGGGGTGGAAAATAGCAAAAAAAAAAGATTTTCATCTGAATTTAAGGTATCTTACCTGAGGGCCTGCGGTAGTAGAGCGGGGTCACAGGAGGCATGGTCCCTTCCTCAGGAAGCTGGTGGCGGCAGATGAGGGGCAATGCTACAGTCCCGGGATATCCCAGCGGTGCGATCCTGCAGGTCAGGTGTCGGTGGTGAGGCAGAGCGGAGTGCGTTGCGTGGAGCAGGGTCCCTTCCTCAGGATGCCGGTGGCAGAAATGTGGTGATGCTGCGGCCCGTTGTTCACAGTTAGCAGAACCAAGTGCATCATTAGTTTCTCGGTGGTCAATTTCCTGAAGCTGGGGACCACTGAGATCTGAATCTGTGCATGTGTACGACCTCTGGCAGCCATTTTCCTACAGCAGAGGGTCACTGAGATCTCAATCTGCGCACGTGCGGTCTCCGGTGACCATTTTACTGAAGCCCACAGCCAGGAAAATGGAGCACGTGAGGCCCAGCTGAGATCTCAATTAGCGCATAAGCCGTCTCCGGCAGCCAAGGCCGGTTTAAGGCAAAGTGGGGCCCTAGGCAAAGTTTAAAATAGGGCCCCAAATGCTAACTTATTGCACATCACACAAACATTTCGGAGGTAGCTACATGCGCTGAGTTTAGGCCACTAAACGAGTGTGATCGACAATATCGAAGTCGTTCGACACTTGTTTCCCGGCCTCTTTCCACCATCTGAGAAAGAATGATGGGATCAGAACAATCACTAATGGATCACTAACAGATCCCCATACAGTATCATGTTATCAGCAGCACATCTACAGTTTACATCCCATAGTCCTCCATATAATATAATATTCCCCATAGTCCTCCATATAATATAATGTGTCCCATAGTCTTCCATATTGTATAATAGACACCTCATAGTCCTTCATATATTAAAATACACTGCTCAGTCCTCCATATAGTATAATACACTCCTCATAGTGCTGCATATAATATAATACACTTCCAGTCATCCATGTAGTACAATTCACTTCTCATAGCATAATGCACCCCATAGTTCTTCATATAATGTAGTCCCCATAGTCCTCAATATAGTATAATGCAGCCCACATACAGCATAATGCAGCCACCCCACAGAGTATAATGCAGCCTCGTCATACAATATAATGTAGCCACCATAGAATATAATGCAACCCCCCTCTTATAGTATAATGCAGCCACCCCTTAAAGCATAATGCAGCTACCCCACAGAGTATAATGCAGCCACTCCACAGAATACAATGTAACCCCTCATAGAATATAATGCAGCCCCCCCTCATAGTATAATGCAGACCCTCCATAGAATATATGGCAGACCCCTCAGAGTATATTGCAGCCCTCCATAGAATATAATGCAGCCCCTTATATAGTATAATGTAGCCCCTCCTACATAGAATACAATGTAGCCCTCCTCATATAGTATAATGCAGCCCCCTCATAAAGTATAATGAAGCCCCCATACAATATAATCAGCCCCCCACAGATTATAATGCAGCCCCCCATAGAATACAATGTAGCCTCCTCATATAGTATAATGTAGCTGACTCATCCCCAGAGGCTGTGGGGTACTCAGTGCCAGGCCCCTTGACTTCAATGGGAGACGTCACAGTGGCAGGGACCCGGTCCGTGGCCTCAGGCGGTCAATGTAAAAAGGGGTAGAGTGATGGGGATAAAGTTGTTGAGATGATTTGTGATGCCACCTCTGGTTTCTGGTCAGTTTGACCAGCGCTGCAGGGTTGCTTCTCTGGGACAGATGGTGTGGTGCAGCAATGATGTTGAAGCTCCCCACAGGTGGAGCTGTAGTCGCAGGGCAGTGTAGATGAGGTTGGCAAGTGGGGAGATGGTGTAAAGAAGTAGATGTAGCAGAGCGGGGTGTAAGGCGCAAGAATAAGTGGAGGACACAAGGGCATGTAGTTCCAAGGCTTTACTCACAGTCTGGTGCACACAGATGCCCGCTTCGGTGCCATGTCCTCCAGGTCAGGGGCTCAGCCAACTCCCAGGCAAGGTAAAGTAC
Organism: Dendrobates tinctorius; assembly: GCF_039654945.1. NCBI lineage: Eukaryota > Metazoa > Chordata > Amphibia > Anura > Dendrobatidae > Dendrobates > Dendrobates tinctorius. Next base: position 14,267,009 of record NW_027361762.1, on the reverse strand, counting down.
ACCTTTCCAGCACTCCTCCAACATGTGCCTTCTCTGAACGTCTCCACACTAGCGCCTAATCTGAAGTACTTGTAGTTGCGTATTAAACTCAAGTTCCTCCTTCTTGACGTTATTTAGAACTCTACTTGTATGGCAGACAGCTGTAGCCTGCTTCGGGGACTCCATGCTATCATGTCCCAGCTCACCCACGTTGCTGTTGTGCTCTCAAGTCTTAGATGGAAATAAAGTGGTGACGACTTCTATTCCTCCGGTTTCTGCTGCAGGAACATCAGTATCCATACAACCTCCCAGGATCAACAATGCAGAACAGCTGCACTAAAAATAGGCTGAACTAGATGGACATAAGGTCTTCCTTCAGCCTTCAAAACTATGTTACTATGTAACCTCGGGGACCGGAGTCTGCTGCAGCACTTCCTTCACTCCATCCCTCTCTGGGGATCTTCTCTCACCAACTGACCTTTTCCTAATATTCTCCCACTCTCTTGTGCAGTCTAAGCTCAATCCACCTCCCACACTCTTCCTGTTCCAAGCAGGTAGCCACAAAGGTTGTTCTGCTACACTACTATGTTGTGTATGTGGGATGTGAGTGTTGGAGTGTGGTCAGGTTTCTCCACCTTACCTGGATAGTGGGGTACCACACCACAGGAGCAGGTGCAGTACCTCTGTGGCGACTGAAACCTCAGGGGTGCCACATACCCCCCGTTAAACACAGCACGTCCGCGGGCTGCAAGTGAAACAAAAATGTTGCATAAGGAAAATACAAAAACATTTTTTAAATGCATTTTAACAGGTGAACAATTTTTACACTAAACTTCCCAATATGGGAGGCACTGATTCTTAAACATTGCAGAACAAGTTAACAGACTACCTATAATTTAACATTTTACCTAATTTAAAGTGCTATTGGCAGTAACCGTTGCTAAGAAGTTCACTACCAGTTCAGGGCCTACTATCCCCGCTGCAACATATTTTCCTTTATCATTCACATTTTCACATTCTGCTATTTCTTCTAGACCCATAGGTGACAACCGCTGACTCCTGGTTCATCACCTGAATTCAAATTTTTATTCAAAACTTCACATTTTTATTAAAGATTACTTCTAAACTACTTTCTGCAAAACATCCATTTCTAATACTGCAGCTAAACATTGCTACCAACATTTTCAAAAGGCACATTATAAAATACTTCACAGTAAGACAACAGTAATTCTTGCAAGGTCTGGACACCGCTCCCAGCCGGGATTTCTTGCAGTGTCTCTGTAGCTGAAGTAGAACTCGGGTCTGAGGTAGTGCTTGTTGAAGACTGTTCATGTAAAATCAAGAGAGAGCACCTTAAGAGGCGCAAACTATTTACAAGCAAAGTTTTTGGATCACTCCAAGTTCATGATCGCTCAGTTCAATAAAATGGGTGCAAACTGGGCGAACTGGGGAAACACAGAAAATGAGGGCACAAGGGTGCCCATACCCTCCTGGGTAACAGTTCAGTTAGAAATGTACTTAGTGGTGGTCTTGGTAGGGGAAATCCATGATGCATGGTAACACCCATCAGCTGCTCAGGCTCCTCCGCCGAGATCAGAAGACGGCAATCAGCTTAGCATCTTGGAATTGAGAACACAGCTCTTCCATTTGCTCCATGTGGAGTACAGGCCTGATGCACGCGGTGGATGGAAACTCAGGGGTCAACACGGTTGCAGGGGTGGCGGTCGTACCTGACATCTCCTGATGGTGTTTTGGCTCCGTTGCAGGCCCTGGATGGCAGCCAGTGGCAGCGGTGGTTGCTGGAGCTGCCTGGTCAGCGGGTGGCGACTGGAGTGGAGCAGGTGCTGGTTCAGGGTCTGCTGAGGCCTCCGGTGGGACCTGCGCTGCCGCGCCAGGTCCAGGCAAGATCACAGTCTCTGCCTCACATGCAGATCCCGGGTCCTCGGACAACTCCTCCTGGCAGCCAGCGCCTAGCAGCGGCAGCGGCGGGGAGGTGATAACAGGCGCTACCGATGGCATAGCAGCGGCCGTGGGTTTCACAGGTGCTGCCTGGGGGAGAGCTAGTGCCGCGGCGGTGGGTACCGGTGGTGGAGGTACCATTTCTGCAGGCCCCTCCTGGGTGCACTGCCGATCCAAGGCCTGCAGAGCCTCCTGCTTCAGCCGCAGAGTGCGGTTCAGCAAGGCGATTTCTTCCTCCAGCTGCTGACGGTCCATCACAGAAGCAGGGCCCTAGCCTTCGACTGCTGTATGCTTTATTTACATATGCATGCTCTTATTCCACCTGCCCACCCTCTCCATTTTGGTGTTTTTTAATTGTTTTTATCATGTATTTGGCCTTCCTGGCATTTGTTTGATTAATAAAAGTCCTTTTTGCATATCCACATCTGGCTGTGAGTGCGCTTTTTCTGTGCTTCTTTTTCTTTCTTTTTTTTTTCCTTAGTATCTTTGGCACTGTGCTGCACCCAGCTAAGTTATTCATGTGTTAAATATTGTGGTGTCCACCTAATACACATATTGCTTGTTTCTTCCCAGTTTCTGGGTTTCTTGGTGGTGGCACGCATCAGAATTTAACAAAACCGCAATTTATTATCTGTATTAGTGATTATTTATTGCTTTTTTCATTTTTCTAGTGATTTATTTATGGCTTTTGATCTAAATGCCAGGGAAGCCGCTTGGAGTAGCCAGGGTGAACAGGCCCTTCTCAATATTGAGGAAACTGCTAGTACAGATTTTGAAAGAGTCAAAAAAACAGTTGTACCTACTTACTATTTGTTGCCTAAGGTGCATAAAAATTTATCGTGTCAACCTGGTGGGCCCATTGTGGCTGGTATTGGGGGCCTCAGTGAGAAAGCCTGTCTGTACCTAGATTTTTTCCTTCAACCCTTGGTGTTGGAATTACCATCATATTTGAGGGACTCTTTGGATTTAATCCATAAAATAAGTTCAATTCAAGTACCTGAGTCAGTACTATTGATAACTTTTGATGTTGAATCCCTCTATACGAACATTCCGCACCATCTGGGACTAAGGGCCGTTGAGTATTTTTTGAGTCCACAGGATAATTCTGATTCAGGTCACAATGATTTCCTCTTGGGTCTATTAAAAATTATTTTGACACACAATTATTTTTTATTTGATTTGACTTTTTTTCGACAGATATCCGGTATCGCGATGGGTGCTCGTTGTTCTCCGTCTTTCGCTAACCTTTTTCTGGGTTGGTGGGAGGCGGAGCATGTGTACCCATCATCAATTTTCAAGGAACATGCATTATTATGGTTTCGTTTCATTGATGATTTTTTTTTATTTGGACGGGCACTGTTCAAGACTTTGAGAGTTACATTGGTTCACTGAATCACAATCCTTTTAACATCCACTTGACTCTCAGGCTCTCTCTTTGTGGCAACCAGATTTGCACCGATCTTTTTTGTAAAGCAACGAATAGTCTTTTGGACTATAGAAGTTTCCACCCGGAACATCTAAAGAGGGGTATACCCTACAGCAGTTCGCGAGATTGTGCCATAATTGCACAGAATTTGAGGACTTTATGACTCATTCTAAGGATCTTTCTAGACGTTTACGTGAACGGCACTATCCACAATCCACAATAGGTCAAGCTTATCGCAGGGTCACGTCTGTCACTCGTGATGATCTTTTGAAGCCTACCCCGCGTGTTGTGAATGATCAGATTAGATTTATCACTATGTTTCATAACCAGTGGGACAGGGTTAAAAAACTTTTTGAAACCCATTTGCCTATTCTGAAAACGGATGTGCGTATTTCAAATTTGCTACCAGAGAGACCTTTACTCACTGCCCTGAGGGCCCCGAATCTTTGTGTCTCTCTCATGAGAAGTCACTTTGTGAAACCAACTGTTAGAACCCAGTCAGGTGTTCGCATACGGGGCTCTTTTCCGTGTGGGGAGTGTAATGTGTGTGGCTTTATGGTACGTACCAATTGCTTTGCAAATCCACAGGATGGGCGTGAATATAAGTTGAAGGATTACATCAACTGTAAAACCCATAATGTTGTTTATGCGTTGGTGTGTCCATGTCATAAATTATACATTGGACAGACCTCTCAAGAATTGCACAAGCGTGTGCAGCAGCACTCTTCCAATGTTAATTTGGCAAGGACAGACTTGGCTAAGGGTAAGACCTTGACATCAGTGGCCTCCCATTTTTTGGAGTGCCACAATGGACAGCTTAGGGGTCTTACAGTTGTGGGATTACAGAGGGTCAAACCGAATATTCGAAAGTCAGATCGCCAGGGGGAACTTTTGCACATGGAATCTAGGTGGATCTTTCAACTGAATTCGGTCACACCAGGGGGCATAAATGAGGATTTGTCTTTTACTGGTTTTCTCATGACTTAAAAAGAAAAATAAAGAAAAAAAATTTTTTTAAAGTTTTTTTTTTTTCTCCATTTCTATTGTTGATCATGTTTTTTGAAAATATTCCACCTTTTGGCTCCTCAATAAGATACATTGTGCTGCGTTTGCAATTAACATGTCTCTCTCTCACTGATTTTAGTGTGGTACTTGGATCATTGTATTGGTATATGACCTTAGTTTTGAGTTTTTCAATTGCACATATATATGGGGGGTAATTTCCATAGGTGTGTTTTAGGTTTGAATACGCTAATCCATCTTTGCATGGACAGACTTGTTTATGTGACTACATATGGGTTTTGCATATTGAAATGATACAGTAGTGTGTCCCCCTATTTGTGATGTGGGACTTTGGCATTATTATGTGTAGCGTAATGTGTGGACATGTCATTGCATTTGTTGGAATATATGGCCTCCTGCTTATTTGTATTGCAAGCATACTATAAACTCATTATTTGACACGCAGGTTTGTCCTTTGCACATGCGCAATAACTCTGTAAGCACGTTATCGTTTTATTCTTGGATTTCAAGCGCTTTATTTATTATTTTTTAGGCTTGATATGTGGGTTTGTCTTCTGCGTTTGCGCAATAATTCGCTGCCTGTATCTATTGCTATTATTATGCAAGCCTGTCATCCTTTTGTGCCTGGACCGCAGGCGCGTCATCTTTCAGGGCCTGACACGCAGGTTTGTTTATCGCGCACGTGCGGCGATTTAGTACCTACATATATTGCTTTCATTATTTAAGCGCGCCATCCTCCTGTACTTGGAACCTGGTTCTATTCTCTGTGTATGTGCAGTAACCTGATACATATACACATTACCCTCATCACACAGCAGACGTAGCAATCAGGTGACGGCGCTTGCTGATGTGATTGCAATTGCAATTGCACTACATAAGGGGCTTGTGGATACAACTGGCTACTTCCCCTGACGAAGCTGCAGGTTGCAGTGACACGCGTTGGGTGCTGGCGGGCAGTGTGATATCCCTCGGTAAATATTATGTGATTCTTATTGATTGTTTTTTGTTCTCTTTCTCCTTTTTTTTTTTAACATGGATGGAATGATTTTTGTTCATTACATGGCTCTGTCTGCACACATTATTACTATGTAAAATTGACATTGTCTCTTTTCACCCACATGTGTGTATCAGGCACATTGCCTCTTGTGTATTAAGATTCAGGTCCACTTGGCATAATAGTTCACTTTATTTTGAACTCATATATTATATATTGGCTATAGTTTGGACCTTCTTTTGGAGATAGGAGACAAATAAATTAAGTAATCCAATATATCAACTTTCACACTTGCTGGGAGAAAAGAGCATTGTTGAGATTTAATATTACTTGTTACATCATGTCTTGTATGCTTTATTTACAAATGCATGCTCTTATTCCACCTGCCCACCCTCTCCATTTTGGTGTTTTTTAATTGTTTTTATCATGTATTCGGCCTTACTGGCATTTGTTTGATTAATAAAAGTCCTTTTTGCATATCCACATCTGGCTGTAAGTGCGCTTTTTCTGTCCTTCTTTTTTCTTTTTTTTACTGCACCAGGGAAGGCAAGCTCCTCTTCCTCACGCTCTTCCGGCCTCCGTCCTTCTTCCATCATGGCGTCCTGGCGTTCTAGCTTCTCTCTGGGCTCCCTTCCCACCACAGGGCTTTGCTCCTCCATCCTGGGGTGGCGCCTCCTTCCTCTTCCTCCATACCAAGCCAGTATACTAACCCCTCTGGGGGTGGGCCATGTTGCTGCTGCATAGAAGTGTAGGCAGGGGAGGCCAAGGACAGTTCGTGCTCTTTTCTTAGGGCCACCCATGTTGTCACGCCCTTCTTCACCACGCCGGTGGCCATTTTGAGAGTCCTTTTTACAGTCTATCATTTTGGTTGCTTTACACATTTTCAGCAATTTTAAGTCCAATAAATCTTCAGCACACAGGACCCGGTGGTACCGGGCTTCGTCATCCTCTTCGTGATGCCAAAATTGACTCACCCCCAGAGGCCGTGGGGTACTCGGTGCCGGGCCCCTTGACTTCAATGGGAGATGTCACAGTGGCAGTGACCAGGTCCGTGGCCTCAGGAGGTCAATGTAAAAAGGGGTAGTGTGATGGGGATAAAGTTGTTGAGATGATTTGTGATGCCACCTCTGGTTTCTGGTCAGTTTGACCAGTGCGGCAGGGTTGCTTCTCTGGGACAGATGGTGTGGTGCAGCAATGATGTTGAAGCTCCCCACAGGTGGAGCTGTAGTCCCGGGCAGTGTAGATGAGGCTGGCAAGTGGGGAGATGGTGTAAAGAAGTAGATGTAGCAGAGCCGGGTGTAAGGCGCAAGAATAAGTGGAGGACACAAGAGCATGTAGTTCCAAGGCTTTACTCACAGTCTGGTGCACACAGATGCCCGCTTCGGTGCCATGTCCTCCAGGTCAGGGGCTCAGCCAAATCCCAGGCAAGGTAAAGTACACCTTTCCAGCACTACTCCAACATGTGCCTTCTCTGAACGTCTCCACACTAGCGCCTAATCTGAAGTACTTGTAGTTGTGTATTAAACTCAAGTTCCTCCTTCTTGATGTTATTTAGAACTCTACTTGTACGGCAGACAGCTGTAGCCTGCTTCGGGGACTCCATGCTATCATGTCCCGGCTCACCCACGTTGCTGTTGTGCCCCCAAGTCTTAGATGGAAATAAAGTGGTGATGACCTCTAATCCTCCGGTTTCTGCTGCAGGAACATCAGTATCCATACAACCTCCCAGGATCAACAATGCAGAACAGCTGCACTAAAAATAGGCTGAACTAGATGGACATAAGGTCTTCCTTCAGCCTTCAAAACTATGTTACTATGTAACCTCGGGGACCGGAGTCTGCTGAAGCACTTCCTTCACTCCATTAATCTCTGGGGATCTTCTCTCACCAACTGACCTTTTCCTAATATTCTCCCACTCTCTTGTGCAGTCTAAGCTCCACCCACCACCCAGCACTCTTCGTGATCCAAGCAGGGAGCCACAAAGGTTGCTTTGCTACACTACTATGTTGTGTGTGTGGGCTGTGAGTGTTGGAGTGTGGTCAGGTTTCTCCACCTTACCTGGATAGTGGGGTACCACACCTCAGGAGGAGGTGCAGTACCTCTGTGGCGACTGAACCCTCAGGGGCGCCACATAGCCCCCTCAGAGTATGATACAATCACTCCCCCATAGAATATAATAAATATAATACAGTCCCCCCATAGAATGTAATGTAGCCCCAAATAGAATATAATACAGTCCACCTCCCCATGGAAGATAATGTAGCCCCCCATATTATATAACACAGCTTCCCCCATAGAATATAATGTAAAATGTACCCTCTCATGGTATATAACACAGCCGCATAGTATATAGCCCAGCCCCACATGGTATACAGCCCAGCCACCCCACATGGTATATATATAGCCCAGCAGTCCCACATGGTATATATATAGCCCAGCAGTCCCACATGGTATATATACAGCCCAGCAGTCCCACATGGTATATATACAGCCCAGCAGTCCCACATGGTACACAGCCCAGCAGTTCCGCATGGTATATATACAGCCCAGCAGTTCCACATGGTATATATACAGAACCTACAAAAGACAAAATGAAAAAACCCCAGCTATAATTAAATAAGTAAAAAGCAAAAGTGCATTTAAATCATACAGAGTTCTTAGTAATACTGCATTTGATCAAACATAGCATAAAAGCCGGTATGGTATATATACAGCCCAGCAGTCCCACATGGTATATACAGCCCAGCAGTCCCACATGGTATATATAGCTCAGCAGCCCCACATGGTATATATACAGCCCAGCAGCCCCACATGGTATATATACAGCCCAGCAGCCCCACAGCTCCCCCAGGCGCCCTAGGCAGCTGCCTGGTCTGCCTGCCCATAGGCCCATGGCTTCGGGATGATGGCTGTAGTGAAATCAATGGCGCACTCTCAACACATTATACAGCTCTGTACAGATATGACATTCTCTTACTTCAGCATTATTTGCAGTGACTGCAATCTGAAACACTGGACAACAAAATGTATTTTTTGTGTTCAATTTTGTGTTCAATTTCATAATAGGCTATTTCTTATGGTAATTGTCTCTTTATTCCAAATCTGCTTTCAGAATATTTCTATGGATGAGGAATTTTTAGCAACACACGATTACATTTTTGAAAATTTTTATTTTTAGCAGTAAATTAATACAAATTTTAGGGTTTTTTTTAAATATTTTTTTTTAAAAATTGTTCAATTTTCCTGAATATTTAGCTGCAGCCACATCCCTTTTTAATCCGCAGTAGTAGTCTGTGAGCATTCTTGGGCTCCATTGCACTTTTTAATGGTCTTGAAGTAGTGCAATGTCCTGATGAAACCGCTTCCCGTGCTCATTACTGACATCTCCAAGATTATTGGGGGAAAAATATAAGTGGAAGTCCAGGAAATGTATCTTGAGAGACATATTGCATCCCAATTCTTTGTAGCTTTGTAATACCTCAGTCTCAAGAGCTCTATAATTTGGTGCTTTATGGTTGCCAAGGAAGTTCCCCACTACATTTTTTAGTGACTTCCACTCTGATGCCTTAGTCTCTCTTAGTTGTATGCAGGGCCGGATTATAGGCAGGGCAGGCGGGGCTTCAGCCCCGGGGCCCCCACCACAAGAGCTTCTAAGGGGGCCCCCACCACATTCCTGCTGGCTGCTGCAATGGCACTCCATCTTCTCCCCACCTAAAAGTGAGTGACCGTGGGGGCGGCATTATGTGCTCTGCTACCAGCAGCATCTACAAGTAGCGTGAACGCTGATGCTGCTGGTAGCGTGCAAAGGCTTGTGATGAGATCACAGGAGGTAAGGTGTCAGGGCCCCCGATCATGTGACCCCTGTCTCCTCCCCTCCTGTGACCTCATCACAGGTCCTGTGCGCACAGCACAGAGCACTGAGAGCAGCCATGTATGTGGAGTGCGGCTCTGCGGGTGGAGGTCGGTGCTGGAGGCCCCATTATTCTCTATGTGGAGTGCGGCTCTGCGGGTGGAGGTAGGTGCTGGAGGCTCCATTATTCTCTATGTGGAGTGCGGCTCTGCGGGTGGAGGTCGGTGCTGGAGGCTCCATTATTCTCTATGTGGAGTGTGGCTCTGCGGGTGGAGGTCGGTGCTGGAGGCTCCATTATTCTCTGTGGAGTGTGGCTCTGCGGGTGGAGGTCGGTGCTGGAGGCTCCATTATTCTCTATCTGGAGTGCGGCTCTGCGGGTGGAGGTCGGTGCTGGAGGCTCCATTATTCTCTATGTGGAGTGTGGCTCTGCGGGTGGAGGTCGGTGCTGGAGGCCCCATTATTCTCTATGTGGAGTGCGGCTCTGCGGGTGGAGGTCGGTGCTGGAGGCTCCATTATTCTCTATGTGGAGTGTGGCTCTGCGGGTGGAGGTCGGTGCTGGAGGCTCCATTATTCTCTATGTGGAGTGGGGCTCTGCAGGTGGAGGTCGGTGCTGGAGGCTCCATTATTCTCTGTGGAGTGTGGCTCTGCGGGTGGAGGTCGGTGCTGGAGGCTCCATTATTCTCTATGTGGAGTGCGGCTCTGCGGGTGGAGGTCGGTGCTGGAGGCTCCATTATTCTCTATGTGGAGTGTGGCTCTGCGGGTGGAGGTCGGTGCTGGAGGCCCCATTATTCTCTATGTGGAGTGAGGCTCTGCGGGTGGAGGTCGGTGCTGGAGGCCCCATTATTCTCTATGTGGAGTGCGGCTCTGCGGGTGGAGGTCGGTGCTGGAGGCTCCATTATTCTCTATGTGGAGTGCGGCTCTGCGGGTGGAGGTCGGTGCTGGAGGCTCCATTATTCTCTATGTGGAGTGCGGCTCTGCGGGTGGAGGTCGGTGCTGGAGGCTCCATTATTCTCTATGTGGAGTGCGGCTCTGCGGGTGGAGGTCAGTGCTGGAGGCTCCATTATTCTCTATGTGGAGTGCGGGTGGAGGTCAGTGCTGGAGGCCCCATTATTCTCTATGTGGAGTGCGGGTGGAGGTCGGTGCTGGAGGCTCCATTATTCTCTATGTGGAGTGCGGCTCTGCGGGTGGAGGTCGGTGCTGGAGGCTCCATTATTCTCTATGTGGAGTGCGGCTCTGCGGGTGGAGGTCGGTGCTGGAGGCTCCATTATTCTCTATGTGGAGTGCGGCTCTGCGGGTGGAGGTCGGTGCTGGAGGCTCCATTATTCTCTGTGGAGTGCGGCTCTGCGGGTGGAGGTCGGTGCTGGAGGCTCCATTATTCTCTATGTGGAGTGCGGCTCTGCGGGTGGAAGTCGGTGCTGGAGGCTCCATTATTCTCTATGTGGAGTGAGGCTCTGCGGGTGGAGGTCGGTGCTGGAGGCCCCATTATTCTCTATGTGGAGTGAGGCTCTGCGGGTGGAGGTCGGTGCTGGAGGCTCCATTATTCTCTATGTGGAGTGCGGCTCTGCGGGTGGAAGTCGGTGCTGGAGGCTCTATTATTCTCTATGTGGAGTGTGGCTCTGCGGGTGGAGGTCGGTGCTGGAGGCCCCATTATTCTCTATGTGGAGTGAGGCTCTGCGGGTGGAGGTCGGTGCTGGAGGCCCCATTATTCTCTATGTGGAGTGCGGCTCTGCGGGTGGAGGTCGGTGCTGGAGGCTCCATTATTCTCTATGTGGAGTGCGGCTCTGCGGGTGGAGGTCGGTGCTGGAGGCTCCATTATTCTCTATGTGGAGTGCGGCTCTGCGGGTGGAGGTCGGTGCTGGAGGCTCCATTATTCTCTATGTGGAGTGCGGCTCTGCGGGTGGAGGTCAGTGCTGGAGGCTCCATTATTCTCTATGTGGAGTGCGGGTGGAGGTCAGTGCTGGAGGCCCCATTATTCTCTATGTGGAGTGCGGCTCTGCGGGTGGAGGTCGGTGCTGGAGGCTCCATTATTCTCTATGTGGAGTGCGGCTCTGCGGGTGGAGGTCGGTGCTGGAGGCTCCATTATTCTCTATGTGGAGTGCGGCTCTGCGGGTGGAGGTCGGTGCTGGAGGCTCCATTATTCTCTATGTGGAGTGTGGCTCTGCGGGTGGAGGTCGGTGCTGGAGGCTCCATTATTCTCTGTGGAGTGTGGCTCTGCGGGTGGAGGTCGGTGCTAGAGGCTCCATTATTCTCTTTGTGGAGTGCGGCTCTGCGGGTGGAGGTCGGTGCTGGAGGCTCCATTATTCTCTATGTGGATTGCGGCTCTGCGGGTGGAGGTCGGTGCTGGAGGCTCCATTATTCTCTATGTGGAGTGTGGCTCTGCATGTGGAGGTAGGTGCTGGAGATTCCCCATTACTGGGCAGAGGGGGCAGTAACCTTTTCAGAGCTGAGACTATCTTGGTGCTTTTTTGTTGTCACTTTCTAAGAATCATAGCATTTTGTTCCTTGTACATGTGACCCAAGTATGGAAAACAGGAAGTAACAAAACACATATTGCAATGTCCCTTTCCTGTCCCCACATACAGTATAATTTTCCCACAGTATCACGTCCCCACATACAGTTTAATGTTCCCACAGTATCACCATCCCCCCACATACAGTATAATGTTCCCCACTACCGTCACCCCCACACAGTATAATATTCACACAGTATAATATTCCCACAGTACTGCCATCCCCCACACAGTATAATGTTCCCCCAGTACCGCCATCCCCCCATACACAGTATAATGTTCCCCCAGTACCCAGTATCAGCCCTTGGTTTATGCAGGACTCTGCTGTCTGTGCTGGTTCTCATCGTCCTGGATGAGGTGAAGTTTGTGTGGGGTCAGGGAGGGTTTACAGGGTGGATATAGCAGAGACGTGTGTGTACAAGGTGTACAGAGCGGAGCCGTGTGTGTGTATGAGGTGTACGGAGCAGAGCCGCGAGTGTGTGAGGTGTACTGAGCGGAGCCGCACGTGTACGGAGCTGAGCCCCACGTGTGTGTATGGAGCGGAGCTGCGTGTGTGCAAGGTGTGTGGAGCGGAACCGCATGTGTACGAGGTTTGCGGAGTGGAGCCATGTGTGTACTGAGTTGAGCAGTGTGTGTGCAAGGTGTACAGAACGGAGCCGTGTGCATGAGGCATAAAAAGCGGAACCGTGTGTGTATGATGTATGCGGTGCCATACGTGTACAAGGTGTATGGTGGGGAGCATTCATACCTCCCAGCGAGACAGTCCCGATTTTGAGAGAGATACTGCCCCGGCTGGGATCTTACTTTTCGTGCGGACACAGGAGTACACGGCGGAGCCCCTAGGAGCACTTTAAAATTCGCATGTGACGTTCCACCGGAAGTGACGTGCTAGAAGCTGACCGGAAATTGGGTAATTTCGGGAGGAGATTGTGACGGAACCATGGAGGCACTTTAGGGAATGCTTCAGATCCATCACCATGTCCTCCTCCAACAGCGCGGACAGCAGGATCGCCTTGAACTTGGGGATGTCGGCCATGTGAGCGGATCGTTATATTTCCTGCATCGGGAGGCTCAGGTGGGCACTACAGTGGGAGCCGGGCTGCTATAGTATCTTTATAGAATCTTTCTATCTCTGTTTCTTTATCTCTCTAATCTTTCTTTTTTTTTTTTCTCTCTCTCTCTCTCTGTTCTTTCTTCTTTCTTTTCTTTCTTTCTCTGTTCTTTCTTTCCATTCTTTCTCTCTCTCTGTTCTTTCTTTCTCTGTTTTCTTTTTTCTCTGTTCTTTCTTTCTGTCACGCCTCCTCTCCTGTCACGCCTCCTGTCCTGTGGCTCTCCTCTGCCTGCTCGCCGCGTTCACGAGCATCGTGCGCCCGCCGCCTGCTGTGTACCCGCCAATCAACTCTGCAGCGCCACGGTGATTAACCCCCTTGCCTCCAGGCTCCAGCTAGCTATATATTGATCGGGGGAGCTGTATGCGCGAGAAGGGAGCTGTACATTTGGGCCTGTATACCTGGAGGAGGGAACTGTATAAAGACGAAACATTGGAGAACTGTATAACCTTGGGGGGGGACAGCTGCCTGTATACCCTTGTAGGGGGCAAGAGCTGTATACCCGTTGGGGGGGAGTTGTATTCCCATGGGGGGGGAAGCTGCCTGTATACCCTTGTAGGGGGCAAGAGCTGTATACCCTTGCGTGGGGGGGGGGAAAGCTGTACTCCGGAGATAATACAATAGAGAGCATATTGTTATACAGTAGTTAGCAACAATTGCTGCCGGTGAAAACTTTCCCTTTCTGCATTTTTATTATTCCTTGGTTGTCTTAACATTGGGTTCAATAAAAAAAATGTGAGTAACTCTTTCTGTCTATAATTGAACTGCTTTGAGTTATCCTGGACTGTATCTCTATTGTAGTACTGTAAATCTGAATGTGGCAGAACAAGAGGATAAGATTAGATTGTACATCTGAGTGCTACAGTTCGCGCTCTACTGTTATGGCTAAAATGTTAATGATATGGGGGCCCCCACCAGATTTTCTGCCCAGGGGCCCCCACCAACCTTAATCCGGCCCTGGTTGTATGTCAAAATCAGTGAAAATTTCATCCTTGATCTTGGCCTCGCTGTTTTGTGGAAACTTGTTTCTGAGGTATGCAAAACCCTTGCCATCACGATCCGTCGCGTTGATAAAGGTCTTCATCAGACCAAGTTTTATGTGGAGTGGCGGAAGGAAAACCATTTTTCTGGAGCTACCAGTGGTTGGTGAAGGACATTTTATTTTCCAAGAGTCAAGCTGTTTCTTACTGACCACTGTTTTTTTTCTGAAATGGTTTTTGTTGTCTCTACTGTCCCATTCGCAGAGAAAACAACAAAAATTTGTATATCCAAGCTCCAATCCAAGTGCCAATTCTATTTCCTTCAGATCACCACAAATATTCCATTCGCAGCTTTCATAATGGATTTTTGACAGCACAAGACACATCTACTATATAATCATCAAATTCTGTCTGTCTGTAGCGGAAATCCCGCGTCGCTGTCCGGCCGCAAATTGGCGCAAAATTCGAACTACGCACGCCACTGCTACTGTCGGGAGATCTGCGGCACTAGCCACTGATCTCCCGATGGTTCCCTGATGAAACCTGAAAGATAAGAAAAAAGAGTTAGATTATACTCACCCCGGCGTTTGGTCCAGTCTGATGGGTGTCGTCGTCCCGTCCGGTGCCTCCCATCTTCATACGATGACATTCTCCTCCTTGCCTCTCCCTCGGCTCCAGCACATGTGTACTTTATCAGCCCTGTTGAAGGCAGAGCAGATTACTGCAGTGCGAATGCGTCACACCTCTCTGACCTTTCCCGGCGCCTGCGCACTGCAGTACTTTACTCTGCCCTCAACAGGGCAGATAAAGTATGCGTGCACAGGAGCCGAGGGAGAAGCAAGGAGGAGGACATCATTATATGAAGATGGGAGGCGCTGGACCAGAACGCGACACCCACTGCCCCCGCCCCCGGTGAGTATAATCTAACGTGTTTTTCTTATTTTTCAGGTTTCATCGGCGGCGTATGTACAGCAATGCAGAATGCTGTAGATAAACCCCTGATGGCGGTGGCCCCAGCTTATGGGGAAAAATGGGGTGACAGATTACATACATATTCTAGAATACCCGATGCGTTAGAATCGGGCCACCATCTAGTATTTTTATACTGTATATTTCTTCCAGATTTGATGCATAAGCATGAGGACCAGATGGATTTTCATTGCCATTATGCAGATGTACCACTTTTAAACTGATTTTGAAGAGTCTATAAGAAGCCTCCATTCTTGAGGTCTGTGTTTTTGTCTCATTGCATTTAGCAGAAAGCTTGTATTATTGCAGTAAACTAGGTCCCCTTCTATTAAGTATAAGTGTTCAAGCTCCTACTGCATATGGCAGAGAAAACATAATTTGGTTCCCTGCCCCAGCAAGTTCCAGCCTTTGAGCCTCAAAGCCAAAAGCTCTTCCAGACTTTTTGATAGGTTAAATGACGAACTACATCAATTAGATCAACTTGCTTTAGTTTCTGAGGCTCCCCAGACTCATGGCCTAGAAAATCAGGATCTACTCTATCAGCTTCTTCTTCAACCAAATCAGTGTCTGATTCTTCTTCTGGATCCAAGGTCCAAGATATTGGTGGAGTGGGAACTGGCATCTCTGAGCTATGCAAACAACAAAACTGGGAAAGAAAGAGTGCAATAGTGTCTTAACTGGTAAAAAAAAGGTGGCAAGAAAATGGATCCACTCTCCTTGTATGGTTGCTGCAGAGCAACATGTAATTGTTATGAAATACAGTATATATCAGCTGCTGCAAAGACATCGGTCACAGGAGGGACCGAACAGTGTGAAACGATTGGGAAAGAGATGTCATTCATGCACTGCTGCTGATGATACCACCAGGGTTTCCAACGGCTAAAAATTTATTAAACAGGTTTACAGGGTTGACATGATTCAAGGTCACGCTGGACCTCTTCATCAGGACAGAAACCATCAGAACCTTGAAAAGCGTTGACCCTGTAAACCTTTTTGATAAATTTTTATCCTTGGAAACCATTGCGCAATCATCAGCAGCGCAGGAGTGACATCTCCTTCCCGATCATATGAGCTATGTAAGACCAACCTAATTGTTGAAGGAATGTGTTAGCATGGCTGGTCTGGAGCCGGAATCTCCAGGAGTGGACCCTCTGGGCCGTGGCACCGAGGGGCCCTGGGCGAGCTGCCAGGTGGAACCGACCCCTATACAAGGACCATTAGGAACAGGCCCAGGGGTTCGAGTACCACGGTAGCCGGTACCGAGAGGGGTGGCTCAGGATGGACTGTAGTAGGACTGTGGGACTGAAGTGTAGATGACAGAACAGAGCTGGACCACAGGAGACAGGAGTGGAGTAAGACTGTAGACTGGAACGTGGAGGGACTGAAGTGTAGATGACAGGACAGAGCTGGAACACAGGAGACAGGAATGGAGTAAGATAGTAGACTGGATTGTGGAGGGATGGCTGGAGCAGAAACACAGGAGACAGGATTAGAGGAGGACGGAAGGACTGGAGCAGGATGGAACTGGAACACCGGAGGCAGGACTGGAGTAGGACAGAAGGACTGGAGCAGGATGGAACAGGAACACAGGAGACAGGATTAGAGGAGGACGGAAGGACTGGAGCAGGATGGAACTGGAACACCGGAGGCAGGACTGGAGTAGAACGGCAGGACTGGAGCAGGATGGAACAGGAACACCGGAGGCAGGACTGGAGTAGAACGGCAGGACTGGAGCAGGATGGAACAGGAACACCGGAGGCAGGACTGGAGTAGGATGGCAGGACTGGAGCAGGATGGAACAGGAACACAGGAGGCAGGACTGGAGTAGGACGGCAGGTCTGGAGCAGAATGGAACAGGAACACCGGAGGCAGGACTGGAGTAGGATGACAGGATTGGAGTAGGATGGAACAGGAACACCGGAGGCAGGACTGGAGTACAGCAGGGGACATGGATGGCCGGACAGCGAGGCTGCTGCAGGGAGCACATGAGAACGGGACTGTGAGACTGCAGAGAGCACATGAGGAAGCCAGGCCCAGTGTACTAGGAAACACAACGATCAGGCGCTTCCCTCAGGGGGAAGCAGCCTGATATGCCCCTGTCTGGTCTGCCATTGGTCAGGGGGTGCTTCCGGGTCAGGGCATAGCCAGAGCACAAGAAGCAGCCGGTTGAGTATGCGGAGACGGCGTGACAGTGTGTTTGGATATTTCCCTGCATTTTTTATTTTACTTGTTATTCAAGCAATCTTTATCATACAGAAATAGCAATCTGTAGACTGGTCTCTTGGCTCTCTCCATACCATTGAAACAGCAAATGGCATGTGCCATGATTTACCATTAAGCCAACTTGTGAGAAGTGTAATACAAGATGAGCAACACATATGGGGGTCCCAAAGTTTGTATTGAGCTCCAATTTTTCGCTGAAAATAATGGAAATAATGTTTCTTCACCAACGGAGTTTATGCTTCTTCTTTATGATTTTAAAGTTACTTTGCCACAAATATAGCAAAAGTTGTTGTGGTGGTTTACCCAACTGTGAGACGTTTAACTGAATGTCCAAAGGCACAAGAACAACAACATAATTAAAATTATTATAATAAAGGTTTAAAGTAAAAGAACTCAGTGATAAAAATACAAATGATATTCATAAAGGACAGTGAGAGAATGCAGATTTTTGGTATTTAACCCGTGAAACCCCAAAGTGTGCAAATCCCTAAGATTAGTAAACCTTGGAAATACCCGGAGCTCTGTTTGTTACCAAAGCATGAAAACAAACCTACTTCATCAGAACAGTACAAAGTTATTACAATCCCAGCACCTAAAAAGCAGAAGTAATTTATGAAGGGGAAATGTAGGCAAAATTTATTGGAAGAAAAACAAAATTTGGAAAATTGGTGCCCGATTGGAAAATACTAATTGCAGAATCGGAATCAGCACATAAAATAAACAACCGACAGTACTCATTTAGCAAAATCTTTATTAATCAGTGAAATCTACCTGCATCAAATGACATGACTATGAATTTATTACAAAAGTTTATTCTACCATTAGAGGATTTTTAACAAAAAATTAGAATGATGTAGAAAACAAAACAGAATGATCATCTGACTGAAAAATACTATGAATAACATGAACAAAGAAGAGACCTCCCTTCCCCCAGTGCTGAGTGCTGCATGTGGCGGTGACAGGAAATTAAAACATTCTCTGCATTATTTGCAGTGACAGCAATATGAAATTTTACCTACCTTAAAGGATGTGACTGTGAATTTATTACAGAATTTTATTCCACCACTAGAGGATTTTTAACAAAGAATTAGAATAATCTAAAAGCCTAAACAGAATGATCTAGAAACAGCAGCAGAATGAGAAAACAGTCATTATCAGGAAGGTATCCCTTCCCACCGTGCTGAGTGCTGCATGAGCAACTAACAAGAAATGAGCCGGCCCTCCCCCACACAGATCAGAGACTGAAGTCTGAGCACTGAGCCGGCCCTCCCCCACACAGATCAGAGACTGAAGTCTGAGCACTGAGCCAGCCCTCCCCCACACAGATCAGAGACTGAAGTCTGAGCACTGAGCTGGCCCTCCCCCACACAGATCAGAGACTGAAGCCTGAGAGCTGAGCCAGCCCTCCCCCACACAGATCAGAGACAAGCCTGAGAACTGAGCCATCCCTCCCCCACACAAATCAGAGACTGAAGCCTGAGCACTGAACCGTCCCTCCCCCACACAGATCAGAGACTGAAGTCTGAGATGGCCCTCCCCCACACAGATCTGAGACTGAAGCCTGAGCACTGAGCCTATCCCTCCCCCACACAGATCAGAGACTGAAGCCTGAGAACTGAGCCAGCCCTCCCCCACACAGATGAGAGACTGAAGCCTGAGCACTGAGTCGGCCCTCCCCCACACAGATCAGAGACTGAAGCCTGAGCCGGCCCTCCACCACACACATCAGAGACTGAAGCCTGAGCACTGAGCCTATCCCTCCCCACCACAAGGCTAGAAACATGAACAGCACACAAAGGAGAGCTCAGATGACTGCGTTATACCCATAGTTTAAACATAACCTTTCCCTCTTAATCAATACAATTAAAACACAAACTATGTGAACTTTTTGTGGACGGGGTCAGCCACGGCTTTTATTATTATCTTTGTTTAACAGCAAACTTTTAACCCCTTAATCCCATATGACGTACTATCCCGTCCATGTGCCCTGGGACTTAATTCCCAGGGACGGGATAGTACGTCTAGAGCGATCAGCGGCGCCCACGTGGTGAGCGCCGCTGATCGCGGCTGGGTGTCAGCTGATTATCACAGCTGACACCCGGCACAATGTGTCAGGGGCAGTCACAGACCGCCCCCAACACTTTAACCCCTTGCACACCGCGATCAAACACGATCACGGTGTACCAGGGGTTAAAGGGAAGCATCAGCAGGGAGGGGGCTCCCTCCGTGCTTCCCTGAACCCCCCACGGCAGCACAATGTGCAGCGCTGCTGCGGGGGGCTCCTTCCCTGCAGGCCCCCGAATCCAAGATGGCGACGGGGACCTTCTGGGGCCTGCAGGGAGCCGGCTTCCTCAGTGCCTGCAAAGCGCAGGCACGAGGAAGCCTGCTGCACTACCTGTGACAGATCGCTGATCTGTCACAGTGATCTGTGATGTGACAGATCAGCGATCTGTCACAGTACAGTGAAGTCCCACCTGGGACAATGTAATAAAGTTAAAAAAAAAAAAAAAAAATGTTAAAATAATTTTAAAAAAATCGCCAACTAAATTAGAAAAAAAAAATATTCCCCCAATAAATTCATTTTTTGGAAATAAAGAAAAAAAAACAATAAAAGTACACATATTTGGTATCACCGCGTCCGTAATGACCTGCCCTATAAAACTTTCCCATTAGTTAACCCCTTTAGCAAATCCCTTAAAAAATAAAAGTAAAAAACGAAGCAAAAAATAATGATTTATTATCATACCGCCGAACAAAAAGTGCAATAACGCGCGAACAAAACGACGCATATAAATATCCATGGTACCACTGAAAATGTCATCTTGTCCCGCAAAAAACGAGCTGCCATATAGCGTCATCAGCGAAAAAATAAAAAAGTTATAGCTCGCAGAATAAAGTGATGCAAAAATAATTATTTTTTACATAAAATAGTTTTCATTGCATAAAACTGACAAAACATAAAAAAAGACCTAAATGAGGTATTGCTGTAACCGTACTGACCTGAAGAATAAAATTGCTTCATCAATTTTATCGCACGCGGAACGGTGTAAACGCACCCCCCAAAAGAAATTCATGAAACGCTGGTTTTTGTTCATTCTGCGTCCCAAAAATCGGAATAAAAAGCTATCAAAAAATGTCACATGCCCGAAAATTGTACCAATAAAAACGTCAACTCGTCTCGCAAAAGATAAGACCTCACATGACTCGGTGGGTCAAAATACGGAAAAATTATAGCTCTCAATATGTGGTGATGCAAAAACTATTTTTACAATAAAATGCGTCTTTTAGCGTGTGACAGCTGCCAACCATAAAAACCCGCCATAAATAGTAAATCAAACCCCCCGTTATCACCCCATTAGTTAGGGAAAAATAATAATATTAAAAGAAAATGTATTTATTTCCATTTTCCCATTAGGGTTAGGGCCAGGGCTGGGGTTAGGGCTAGGTTTAGGGTTAGGGCTAGGGTTAGGGCTGAGATTAGGGTTAGGGGTGTGTTGGGGTTAGAGTTGGAGTTAGAATTGGGGCTTTCCACTGTTTGGGCACATCAGGTGCTCTCCAAATGCAACATGGCATCTGATCTCAATTCCAGCCAATTCTGAGTTGAAAAAGTCAAATGGTGGTCCTTCCCTTCCAAGCTCTGCCATGCACCCAAACAGTGTTTTACCCCCACATATGGGGTATCAGCCTACTCAGGACATTGCAAAACAACTTTTGGGGTCCAATTTCTCCTGTTACCCTTAGGAAAATAAAAAATTGGGGGCAAAAATATCATTCTTTTGGAAAAAAAATGATTTATTTATTTTCACGCCCTGGCGTTATAAAATTCTGTGAAGCACTTGGGGGTTTAAAGTGCTCACCACACATCTAGATAAGTTCTGTGAAGGGTCTAGTTTCCAAAATGGGGTCACTTGAGGGGGGTTTCAATAGTTTAGGTACATCAGGGGCTCTCCAAATGCACATGACACCAGCAGACCATTCCATTAAAGTCTGCATTCCAAAATGTCACTACTTCCCTTCCGAGACCCGACGTGTGCCCATACAGTAGTTTTCTCCCACATATGGGGTATCAGCGTACTCAGGATAAATTGGACAACAACTTTTGGGGTCCAATTTCTCCTGGTACCCTTGGGAAAATAAAAAAAATTAGTGACTAAAAGATCATGTTTGTGGAAAAAATACGATTTTTTTATTTTCACGCCTGGGCGTTATAAACTTCTGTGAAACCCTTGGGGGTTCAAAGTTCTCACCACACATCTAGATAAGTTCCTTGGGGGGGTCTAGTTTCCAAAATTGTGTCATTTGTCGGGGGTTTCCACTGTTTTGGTACATCAGGGGTTTTCTAATCGCGACATGGTGTCCGATCTCAATTCCAGCCAAAAACGTCAAATGGCGCTGCTTCCCTTCCAAGCTCTGCCATGCGCCCAAATAGTGGTTTACCTCCACATGTGGGGTATCAGCGTACTCAGGACAAATTGCACAATAACTTTTAAGGTCCTGTTACCCTTGGGAAATTAAAAATTGGGAGTGAAAGGATCATTTTTGTGGAAAAAATATGATATTTTAATTGTACCGCTGTACGTTATAAACTTCTGTGAAGCCCTTGTGGGTTCAAAGTCCTCACCACATATCTAGATAAGTTCCTTGGGAGGTCTAGCTTCCAAAATAGGGTCACTTGTGGGGGGTTTCCACTATTTAGGTACATCAGGGGCTCTCCAAACATGACATGGCATCTGATCTGAATTCCAGCCAATTTTGCATTGAAAAAGTCAAACGGCGCTCCTTCCCTTCTTGAGCTCAGCCATGCACCGAAACAGTGGTTCCCCCCACATATCAGGTATCCGCGTACTCAGGACAAATTGCACAATAAATTTTGCCGGCCAATTTCTCCTGTTACCCTTGGTAAAATAAAAAAAATTGAACCTGAAGTATTTTTTTTGTGAAAAAAAGTTAAATGTTCATTTTTTTTTTTTTAAATATTCAAAAAATTCCTGTGACGCACCTAAAGGGTTAATAAACTTCTTGAATGTGGTTTTGAGCACCTTAAGGGGTGCAGTTTTTAGAATGGTGTCACTTTTGGGTATTTTCTATCATATAGACCCCTCAAAGTGGCTTCAAATGTGATGTGGTCCGTAAAAACAAAATGGTGTTGCGAAAATGAGAAATCGCTGGTCAAATTGTAACCCTTATAACTTCCTAACAAAAAAAAATTTTGGTTCCAAAATTGTGCTGATGTAAAGTAAACATGTGGGAAATGTTACTTATCAAGTTTTTTGTGTGCTGTATCTCTGTGATTTAAGGGCATAAAAATTCAAAGTTGGAAAATTGCGAAATTTTCAAAATTTTCGCCAAATTTCCATTTTTTTTCACAAATAAACGCAAGTTATTTAAATGAAAATTTACCACTATCATGAAGTACAATATGTCACAAGAAAACAATGTCAGAATAACCGAGATCCATGGAAGCATTTCAGAGTTATTACCTCTTAAAGGGACAGTGGTCAGAATTGTAAAAATTGGCCCGGTCATGAATGTGCAAACCACCCTTGGGGCTTAAGGGGTTAACCGGTCTCTCATATTTCAATCAATTTTTAAAATTCTCCAACACGGTATGTAACTCTGGACTCCTGGAGTACAAGTACGTCGTTGGAACAAACTCTGAACTTGTACTTTTTCACCGCCAGCCGTGACTTCACATTTTTCCAGCTCTTCTTTCCTTATTATTTCAAAATTGATATAGAAGAAAATGAATCAAAAGAAATTCAAAACTTATCAAATTTTTTACAGGGAGGGTGGGAGGGAAATGCTGTCAGTGGTATCCGGTGAAGAGGGAAGGCACAGGGATGGGAAGTACCTTATACCCCGAACTATTCCATATAACTTAAATGGGCAGGGGTATAAAAGGGGAGGCGAAACAAAAGGGGGCATCAGTCGTATAATAACATACCACCCAGTAACTCTGTCTCCTCCCCCACCTTTTTCACACATGAGATTACCCAATTTAACTCATTGCATACTGTACCTACTCTTATTAGAGCACTGAGGGAAAGGGGGATATCTCACACTTTAACCCACAGTAAGGGACCACAACCTTATACAGCTCGTGGTCCTACAAGAGATAGTGCCACTCCCTCACTATGGAAGTGTGTAATAACCAGGGAGCCTGTGCTTCCTCCTCCTCCTTATATATGGAGATCACAAGCAACAGCACAGAGTTCGTGTCCCCCCACCTCACAGATGAGTCACACAGATATAATACACAACCTCGTCATGACCTACAAAAAGAAATATGCAGCATGTCCAGCCTGTCACACCCGTATATATGACACGGATATAAAAGCTATCCCTCCCCAGCACACAACTGAGTCATGTGAATGTCTGCTGTATCCTGCACATGTGACATGTACAGATGAAACATATCCATCTCTACATGCTTCCATGGCTGCATATAATATATAAGGCAGTAGAGTAGCTATTGGCAGGGCAGAGGATGGGCCTCCCTTGACCCGACGCTCTGAGCGGCTCACCCTGAGCTATAATACTTTTAATTGTATCAGCGTACACAGGGCACCAATATAGTTAAGCTCTGTGGCAAACCAGGAAGACTAGATCACCCTGCACTGCCACACGACCATTATGGGGCCTGTGAGCCAGGGGGTGTCTGGTTCCAGGGCCGGCACCAGGCCCCTTCCCTCTGAAAGTTCAACTGTGTTGTCATCTGTTGATAGAGTTGAAAGGAATGATGGAGGAGGGATCATCAGCTGATGCTTCCTTCCCCATCATTGTTCCTCGGCATCTGACATCTCAGCATGATAACATCGCTACATGGTGTCCTCTATGCTGAGATGTGCAATGCTTCAGAAGACAAGCTGATGAGACTATAACAGCAGAGGAACGAGGAGGAGAGGTGAGTATTATATTTTATAATTTTTTTTAGAACATTGTGGTGGCCTTAATATTGTATTGATGACTATGTAATGCATTATACAGTAAGGACTATGGGGTGCATTATACTGTATAAACTATGGGATGAATAATGCTGTAAAGATTATGGGGTGCATTATACTGCATAGACTATGGGGTGCCTTATACTGTACGAGCTATGGGGTGCATTATACTGTATGGACTATGGAATGCATTATACTGTATAGACTATGGGGTGCATTATACTGAATGAGATACAGGGTGCATTATGTTGTTCAGACTATGGGGTGCATTATGCTGTATGGTGGGCTATGTGGGGGCAATTATAATATTTGGAGGGTTAAGTTGGAGCCATTAAACTGTATTCAAGCAATGATAAAGTGTGGCAGTTTTTGTGGGGTCCATCACACTGGTTGGAGGGCTGTGTTGGGGTCATTATACAGTGTGGGTCCATTGTATTGTATGTAGGCCCATGTTATTGCATGGAAGGCTCTGTGAGGGTCACAGTTGGGGGATCATACTGTGTTGGGGGTCACCATACTGTGCGTGTGGAGGATATTGTGGAGGAATTCACTGTAGGGGTAGAGCTTGTGGGCACTTTTGTTGATATCATACTTTACGGGTCCAATGAAAGTGCAATATAGGGCTCCAGTAGGAGGAAAATTAGAGGACATACAGTACCACTCAGTAGATGCAGTCTAATGGGTATTAGTAGCATAAGGAGTTTGTGCATGGTGTGAATAGATGGAGATTGCGTCTGAAATGTGAGAAGTCGAAGGTGTATTTGTTGTAATTTCTACAGCTGTGTCCTGGCTGGAAGAAATTGCCATGTTGGTCTTGGCCGGATGGAAAAGATGGGAAAAGTGAATGACTTCCCCAGAAAGAATGTCAGTTGTAAGTCGCTATCTGTACTGTAATCTCTTATATGTTCTGCAGTACTGGTATCAACCAATATATTTCAACATATGGGGGTAATATCAGTGTTGTTCTTTGTATAGATATTTTTTTTTAGTAACAACAGAGTCATCTCCTGAGCTTTTCTACATCCACTATTAGGATGTGCCACCATATTTGCAATTAGACTTTCATGGTTAGGGGCACGCTCAGAAGTTTCACCCCCCCGAATCAAACCCCTAGTTACACCTATGATATAAGCAAAAACCAGAGACACTTAGCAGCATATCCACACACAGCCAGGATATGCTGGGGATGAATTGCAGGAGGTATTCATCATCTCTGTTTCAGTCTTCATTTGTACACATGTTAAGGTTCGTCGGATGCAGGAAGCAGCAGGAGGCAGAGAAGGAGACAATAAGAGTTCTTTACTTAAGCAAATATTGAATATGTATTAAAGGAAACCTCCACACAAGGAGGTATTAAAGCAACTAGTAAACTATACAGCAAAACACAAAAAGGTAAAAGAGAAAGTAATGACTTATCGATTGAAGGTTTTGTTGGAGAGTGGTTGGATCAGCTCCCGACAGCATCGCAGTTCGTGAGCAAAGTCTCTGGCTCGGCTGTTTAGAAATGAGATGCACTGTCTCCTGACCATGCCGAAGTTTCCGGGTACGCTGGTCTTGAGTCCGTTTAATTTGTGTCCATTGAACAACGCCGCACAGGCTGCAGGGGTAATAAGGCCTTATGCAGGATCACAACGTCCAGGGGAGGTCGGTACGTCTGCTGCACTATCCGTTTCGGGTCTCGTTTGTGGAGGGATACTGGGTAAAGGGAGTAATAGGCGGACAGTCTGCGAAGGGCTGGTGTCAATGGTGGCAGTTGAGGAGAGGGAGTAAACCTTTGTCCTGCTCTGTAATCGCCTTCCCGTCAAGTCTCTCTCCTTCACCCGCTCCGCCACTTTTAAGTCTCCCATGCCCCTTCCTGTCAGGTGCCTGAGCTCTCTCTGCCCAGGCAAATCACCCCCCGGCAACAGTGATGACGGCCCCGATAATTCCGGCTCCAGAGTGTATTTCCGGACCAATGGCATTGGTCCTGTTCATCCCCTTTCACACCTCTGCTTGACTGCCATATAGAAATAACTACCTCCGCAAGCTCTGAGTGTATGCTACTGCCTAAAGTTCTAAATGGAAAATCCTCTTTAAGTTCCTCCCAGTAACAGCTATTTACCAACCACAAACTACAGTGGGAATTCTCTGGTACCATTTCTGTCTTTTATTTTTCTTTCCAGGTACAATGTTTTCCTGCTAAACAGATGGAAATATTGAGGGTTTATAATCCATTTGCCCCATTCATTAGTTAGGAGCAGACAATGAAACAAAGTGCAGACATCTCTGATGATAACATATACACGTGGTCAAAAATGTTGGTACCCCTCGTTTAATGCAGAAAAACTCACAATGGTCACAGAAATAACTTGAATCTGACAAAAGGAATAATAAATTGAAAATCTATTAAAATGAACCAATGAAAGTCAGACATTGTTTTTCAACCATGCTTCCACAGAATGCTTAAAAAAATAAAATTCATGAAATAGGCCTGGACAGAAATGATGGTACCCTTAACGTAACATTTTGTTGTGCAACCTTTTGAGGCAATCACAGCAATCAAATGATTCCTGTAACTGTCAATGAGTCTACTGCACCTCTCGCCAGGTATTTTGGCCCACTCCCCGAGAGCAAACTGCTCCAGTTGTTTTGTGTTTGAAGGTTTGCTTTTCCAGACGGCATGTTTCAGCTCTTTCCAAAGATGCTCAATAGGATTGAGGTCAGAGCTCATAGAAGGCCACTTCAGAATAGTCCAACGTTTTCCTCTTACCCTTTCTTGGGTGTTTTAGCTGTGTGGATTTCTAACTTTTACCTTTACCTGTTTGTCTATAATTTTCTTTCTAATCTCCTGAGACAACTCTTTCCTTTGCTTCCTCTGGTCCATGTTGAGTGTGATACACACCATGTCACCAAACAGCACAGTGAGTATCTGTAGCCCTCTATACAGACACACTCACTGATTCCAAGATTGTAGACACCTGGGATGCTAATTATTGGACACACCTTGATTTAACATGCCCTTTTGTCACATTATTTTGAGGGGGACCATAATATCTGTCCAGGTCTATTTCATGAGTTTTATTTTTTTTTAAATTCTGTGGAAGCATGGTTGAAAAGCAATGTTTGACTTTGTTCATTTTTATAGATTTTTGATTTATTATTACTTTTGTCAGATTCAAGCTATTTCTGTGACCATTGTGTTTTTTTGTCATTAAACGAGGGGTACCAACAATTTTGACCACGTGTGTAGATGAAAATTCTTTCATTCCACATACTCACAATGTCAGTGTGAAAAGTGTCAAGCAGTTTATGAGAAATAAAGTTGTGCCTTGTTTCATCTCACACTTTCCCCCAGAAGCTTTACTGGATAACCTGAAGACATGGTGCACTTAGTTACAGTTTACTCTGTTTTTCCAAATTAAAACTTAAGCGCCAGTACAGATGCAGTATATGTAAATGTTAGTAAACTTTTGGAAAAAAAATGTATTACAAATACATGGAAATGTGGGAATGTGTTTGAAACATATTGGGCTGCTATGCAGTTAGGGTAGATATTTATGGTCACATTTAAAGAGGGTTTCGGATTAACAAAGTTAATTTTAAAGTTGTTGATTTTAATCAATAAATCTTGTAATAATAATGATTTCCACTATTTCATGAGTTTAAAAAAAGTTCCTGTGCTGAGTTAATCTTTTAAGTGTGCCCCTGCTGTGTAATGTCTGTGTCTGACCATACAGGAACATGGTCTGCTCACACCACATCTCCTGTGAAGGCGAGGAAACAAGATTTACAGACATTACAGTTTGGTATCACAGCATATTCTTTTTGTGAGAGAAAGTATTTCCCTGCTTGTTTTAAAAAATGTTTTACCTCAAAGAAAGAATTATTTGTGATCCCATGCTGTAATGTCTGTATATTCTCTTTTCCTTCCCCCCACCCGTCCAGGAGATGTGGTGTGATCAGACCATGTTCTTGCACGGTCAGACACAACCATTACACAGTACACAGCAGGGGCACATTTATAAGATTATTTTGGCACAGGAACATTTTATTTTAAACACATCCAATTGTGGAACTTATTATTCCAAGATCTATAGATTAAAATGAACTTTCTTCATGGGAAACACCCCTTTAAATACATTTAAACACATTGCAGGTGAACAGAAAAAATAATATGTAGGGAAAAAAGCTGAGCAGAACTCTGGCTGACTTGTTCTTAGGTCTGTCTCCTCAATCACTACAGTAGAAGGAAACCTGGGGGAGCAGAAAAAGTGCAATTGGATCTTATCTAGTGGTAAGCAGTAATTTAGCGTGAAAAAATTGCTCACCTGGTAAGGTTGTGTGATGAACAACAGTGATTAAAGCTTGTAGGCAATCAGCTGCTGCAGGCCCATGGGTTAGAAAACAATAAATACAAGCAGGAGAGATTAAGTGGTTCCTAGACAAAGGATGTGTCTTTAACACACCATGTGCTCTTGTCTGTTTGGTGCCTTTATTACAATGTATACCCTATTTAAAGCCCCGTCACACACAGCGATATCGCCAGCGACATTGCTGATTTTGTGACGCCACAGCGATCTTGCCAGCGAGATGGCTGTGTGTGATATGGATCAGCGACCGGCCCCCCTGCCGGGTATCGCTGATCGCGCTCCATCGTCCTGGGCCATTTTTGGATCGTTGGTCTCCCGCTGGCCAGTGCGCATCGCTGTGTATGGCAGCTGGAGAGCAACGATCAGCGACGCTGGATGCTGGTTTCCAATGTAAACAGCAGGTATCTAAGAGCCGCACAGCTCTTAGATATCCACTGTTTACTCTCGAAACCAGCATGCACGCTGGTTTCCAAGATAAACAGTGGGTAACCAAGAGCCGCGTGACTCTTAGATACCCACTGTTTACATTGGAAACCAGCTTGCTCGCTGGTCCTGATCGCTGGAGTAGCTGTCTAACGATGTCCCAGCGATCCCATCCATGTCGGATCGTTGGTGGGATCGCTGGGACATCGTTATGTGTAATGGGGCCTTTAGGCTGTCAAAATGTATGTTCTGTCCTCACTAATTGAAGCAGACTTCATGTAACTTATAGAGGCAGCTAAACTGCTATACCGGGGTCCGATAAGGAGACTGTAGCTTGAATCTGTATTTTATTGAACATGGTGGTATATTGATGCGGTGAAACTACAAACAAAACATATATATATATATACACTGAGTAAATATAGGGTACATCAGGGATACATATCATACATAATACATTAAGAATCAACATCTGCACTACTAGCTGAGGAGGGGAAACAAACTGAGCAGGCTGATCTGAGACGGAAATTAGATACAGGAAGCATGTTTACATACCAGCGATGCTGACTCAAGGGGAGGAGAGGAATGAGATGCTTCCAGGATGCAGGCTGAGAGAAAATGGAGAAGTGGAGGGAAAATGGGGCTGGACTAACCATGATCCTTTGCAAAACTTACCAGGGTGCCTTGCAACCTTCCCAGAATACATTGTGAATGGAGGGGAAAACAGAAGCAAATTGAAAGTAAAATAGAATAACACTGCGGTTATGACTATAGATGGAGCCAGAAACAATGAAAACATTGAATCTATGGAAGAAACTGAACATTCTGGATATTCACTAGAAATATTGTCAGATAGACAATTAAAGATTATGAATTAAGTGTTGGAGACAGAACACTCCCCGTCTGGCATCAAACGGATGTCACTATTCTTATTTTTCAAAGACAACAATAGGACCAGCTCGGTGACTGGTCTGGAGAATGTCTTAAGTTCATTCCCTTTGGCCATCCTCAGTTTGACTTTGCCATCTTTACTTGGGAATGTTGCAGACACTAGTCCAAGTGGCCACTGGTTTTGATGGGCCTGACAGTCTTTCACAAGGACGAGGTCACCAATCCTCAGATTAGGCCTCAGATTAGATTGTCACTTCGTTCATGGCTGCAGGGTAGACAAATACTGTTTGCGCCACCTGTCCCAGAATGTATTGGCAAGACTTTGTACCTGTCTCCATTGGTGCTTGTAGAGGTCCTTAGTGTCGAATCCTCCTGGAGGGGCACTGGATAGTCCTGTTTTCTGGGTGAGGAGAGTAGCTGGAGTCAATAAGAAAGGTTCCTCAGGGTCATTAGGGACTGGAGCCAAGGGCCTTGCGTTGATTATAGCTGCAGTTTCAGCCATGAAGGTGGTTAGGCTTTCATGGGTAAGTATTGCTGCTCCATCCGGAAGAAGAGTGGAGTCAAGAATTCTCCGTACTAGACCAATCATTCGTTCCCAAGATCCACCCATGTGTGAGGAGTGAGGTGGGTTGAATGACAATGTGAAACTTTGGTCACTTAGGAACCTCTCGAGAGTCTTGTAGTCTAGATTTGAAGGTATTCCCAATTCTTTTGCTGCACCAGTGAAATTGGTACCTCTGTCCGAACGTATATGTTTGATAGGACCATGGATGGCAATGAAACGTCTAAAAGCATTGATGAAGCTTGAAGTGTTAAGTGACTCAATGAGCTCTATGTGGACGGCTCTGATTGACAGACAGGTAAACATGATGTCCCAACGTTTATTATTAGCTTGTCTGCCTCTCGTGTGATGAGTAACAACTGACCAAGGCCCAAACACATCGAGACCAACGCTGGTAAAAGGAGGGTCTGGGCTGAGTCTCTCTGCTGGTAGGTCAGCCATCTTTTGGGTCTGAGTCGAACCACGAAGCTTATGGAAGGTAATGCATTTGTAGATGACACTACTGATGAGTTTCTTTGCACCGACAATCCACAGGTCAGCAGTTCTGATGGCTCCTTCTGTCAATAGTCTTCCTTGGTGTTTGACCAGATTGTGGTAGTGTTGTACGATTAGGTAGGCAACATGACATTTTCTGTGAATGATAAGAGGGAATTTCTCCTCAAACTCCATTTTAGCTTCTTTGAGTCGGCCTCCTACTCTCAGCAGACCGTTGTTGTCGATGGGTCGAGTTTTCTAAATGCGCTGCTCGCTGGTATTGGAGCTTTGTTAATTAATGAGACATTGGATTTCCACAGAGTAGTTTTCTCTCTGAACAGTGGATATATTTGGTTTCTGGAAGATTCCAAGTCGGAGGTAACATAGGTGTTTTTATAGGGATGCCAACCTTTACATCTTTCTGTTTCATAAGCTCTGGTGATCTTGAATGAGCAAGCTATATGAGTCAGGCAGGTAATGGCTCGAGTAAGTGACTTCCAACTTGAAAATTTGTCAAATCTGTGGGATCCAAGCTGGATAGCAAAGGTTGTTGTATGAAGTGTAGACACTTGAGGGTGAATTTCAGCATCTGAGTCCTCTCCTATTATTTCAAAGGTGTCCAGACAACGTTCCTCAGTGTACAATAGTTTTGGTCCCGAGAGCCATGTTGTGCTTCCTAGTCGACTTGCGTCAACTGCTCTAGTTGCGTGATCTGCAGGATTTTGGTCCGTGGGATGTAACGCCATTGTTTTGGATGAACTGATCTCCTAATTCGTAGAATCGTCTAGTTTCATTGTGGATGTATCCCAGGACAACTTTGCTGTCTGAGTAGAACTTGGCTTGTGTCAGGTCGATATTCATCTCGGATGCGATGAACTCTGCTAATTCAACTGCTAAGACTGCAACACAAAGCTCTAACCTGGGTATAGTGTACTCTGGCTGTGGATCAAGTTTGGCCTTCTCCATAGCAAATCCAATATGGCTCTGACATTTGGAATCCACAGTTTTGAGATGGGCAACAGCAGCAATTGCTTTCACAGAAGCATCTGCAAATACATACAGTCTTTGGCTTTGTATTTCTGTAGACAGCACAGGGGTGTATGGTCTTGGAACATTCAGGTTGGAGAGGGTTGCTAAAGAGTTCTTCCATACTTCCCACTGGATTCTCTTATCAGGTGGTAGAGGTGCATCCCAGTCAGATGTTTCCTTAGTTAAGTCTCTTAGTATGGCTTTGCCTTGTATAGTAACAGGAGCTGCAAAACCCAAGGGATCATACAGGCTGTTGATGGTAGACAGGACACCCCTGCATGTAAAAGGCTTTTCTTCCTGACTGACCTGAAAGGTGAAAGTGTCTGACTGTAGATTCAAGAGAATCCCTAGGCTGCGTTGCATTGGTGTGGGGTCTGACCCCAGGTCCAGGTCTCTGAGACCATTACACAAGTCTTGTGAAGGGAATGCTTTCATGAGTTCTTGGCTGTTTGAGGCTACTTTGTGAAGCCTGAGGTTAGAGCAAGCAAGCTGTAAGGACTGGGATTGTATATCTGTTTTGTCTACTCTTGCCCTTACTTCTGATGGATTCTGCCCTTAACCAAGATGGAGTTGCTGGCTTCACGGGGGCCATCTTGTTTCCTGTCTGAGACTCCTTGTTTCCTGTTTGCTGTATGTGGTGCCCCCAGGGGTATGGTTGCCACAGCGGCTTTGCCTTCCTCCAGGGGAGGGTAATGCCAGGCTTGGAGGCAATGATGGGTCTCTCTCGCAGTCAATCTATGCATGCAACACAGTTCCACTCTAGGCCAGCAGGGGGAACTCTGAACCGGGATTAAGAGGAAGAGTGCTCTCTGAGGGACAAGAGGAAGGGGTGGTTAGTTAGTCTGCGGAGGGTGAAGTGTGCAGATGTGTGGAAGGAGCGCTGAGATAGAGTGGAGAGGACGAGCTCATCTCTGGAGAGAGCGCATGAACTGGAGCCTGGTCTCCATGGTTGTACGGATACTAACGGTCCTGCAACAGACACCAGAGGAGTAGGAGCCTGTAAATGCCCTACTCCCATCTAAGACTTGAGGGCACAACAGCAGCTTGGATAGTGAGCCGGGACTCAGGAGAGAGGAGTCCCCAAGATAGGCTACAGCTGTCTGCCGTGCAAGTGAGGTTCTTGAGAACATCTGTCCGGAGGAACTCCAGTGTAACTCAGTACTGGGAGTACTTCATTCAAATAAGCGCTAGTAAGGAGACTGCACAACCCATCTGCTGAGAGAGATTCCCTGAATTGCTTCCAGGCTAGCCTGCTCCAATACCATCTGTAATCAGGACCTGGACTGCAGTTATCAAGTAAAGGTACAGAAATTGCAATCTGCTGTGTCTAGTCTGCATCCTACCTTTCTGGCACTGCTATATCCCCATGCCAACCACATCTACACTGCCCTGGGACTATAGCTTCACCTGTGGGGAGCTTTTACATCTTTGCTGCACCATATCATCAGTCCCAGCGGAACTGC
The DNA here is from genome assembly GCF_039654945.1 of Dendrobates tinctorius. Taxonomy (NCBI): domain Eukaryota; kingdom Metazoa; phylum Chordata; class Amphibia; order Anura; family Dendrobatidae; genus Dendrobates; species Dendrobates tinctorius. The sequence goes on along the minus strand of NW_027361762.1, from coordinate 14,233,852 downwards.
ATGCTGCGTTGGCTAAACACCTCCCTTGCTGAGCACCACAGGTGGCGTCACAAACTATTCATCTACTACATTCCACCATTCACATCTTCCTATTATTTGGGCGCCCAGGGCCATGGTCCGGGTCACCACTGCTGTGACACATCCCACTGATACCGGCCCGGTACCGAGTACCCCACAGCCCTGGGAGGGCGACCCAACTTGGCGTCACAAACAGGATTACGGAGCCCGGTACCCCCCGGGTCCTGTGTGCCATAGACTGTGTTTGTGTAGAAGACTGTGTGTGGTATTGGCTCTAATTTCAGCCATTGCCGCGCTGCTTGGTGCGCACGGGAAGAAGAAGGGGCAGGCCTTCGTGGGCGGAGCCTGCCACAGAGCGCGACGAAGTAAAGTGCCGCGCGGGAAGAGAGGACAGCAAGCGAGAAGGGGAGGAGCTGAGGCCTCCAGCCCAGAGCATCGGGCCTACGAAGCGGTCGCCGGTGAGCTCACACAACCCCCGGCCCTGGCTAACGTTAACTAGGGGGAGGAAGAGAATGTCCGTGCCACACAGCAATGCAGCGACGGACGCCGTTGCCAAGCCCACAGCGCCGCAAGGAGGAATGCCCGCTGCAGCGGTCCCCATAATGCCGCTGTCTATGCCCTACATACCGGGATGGGCCTGGCTACCGCAGTACTCGGGTGAGTCACATACACTGAGTGAATTTAAAGAGAGACTGTGCAGTTTGTTTAAAGTCTACCCTCTGTCTGAGAGCCAGAAAGTGAATATCCTGATTGGACAGCTAACGGGTGCAGCGCATAGAGAAGTGAAAGCCTGGCAGGACACTGATAAAGAAACTGTTGCAAAGATCCTGGCCAAGCTGAGAAGCACCTTTGACACCCTCACTGGAGCTGAAATCAAGATGAGGTTCTTTGGCTGTAAACAGAATGCACAGGACAGTATAAGGGACTATGCTCTCAACCTGCAGGAGGCGCTGCGAGCAGTTAAGCAAGTTGATCCTGACAGTGTGAAGGAGGATAAGCTGTTAAAGGAGCAGTTCATTGAAGTACTCCTATCCAGTACCCACAGAGGACAGTTGCGTATCATAACCCTGCAAAACCCTGATCTGGACTTTGCTGATTTTAAGGACAGGGCTATTCGGGTACTGCAGGAATCAACTGACAGCCGCCCAGTGCCCCCTAGGTGCCCAGCGATCACCTACCATCAGGAAGCAACATCTTTTCCTTCCATCCCTGTAGAGGCTGATGCACAGACTCTGGATAAAGATCCAACTGAGGAGCTGTGTCTTCAGGTCCAGGAGTTGACCAAAGGGATGGCTGCACTTACTAAAACCGTGCAGTCCCTGCAGGTGTCCTCCAAGGAGAAGATCCAGCTTGCTTCCAGTCCAGAGGATGTCCCATGGCTCCGGAGGAGGAGAGCCCCGCCACTTCGAGGGAGGAACAACGATCGCTATGACCAGGACGGACATCCCATCTGTCATCGCTGCTACAAGGCCGGTCATCTTGCAAGATTTTGTCCTTTAAACGAGCAACCCCTGGGGCAGAGGGTCAACCCCCAGGAGTAGGACCACAAGTCCCAAGGAACTGGCGACCCAAGTATGTGGGAGGGAGACTGATCCTTCCTGTGGTGATTAACGGCATCCCCATGAACGCTTTGCTGGACACTGGCTCCCAGGTGACCACTGTGCCGTACATTCTTTACGAGAGGTATTAGGCTGATTCAGAACTTACCCGTGACCCAACTGATGAACTGACAGTAGTTGCCAGTAATGGTCAGTCTTTGTCGCAGATAGGATTTAAAGAAATTACTGTTAAAGTGGGTCGGGTAGAGCTAGAGTCTCAAGGTCAGATAGTTGTTGATATTGATTGACGTGAATGTAATCCCATGATGACTCTTGGTACAAATGTAATTGAAAACTGTCTGTCCGAGGTTATTGTCTTGTTGCAACAGGTGGCTGAGACTGCTGGTTCCAGTGAACAACGAGTCTTGCTGGAGATCAGAACCCTGATGCAAAGACAACAGGTAGAACTCTCTGTCGGAGAAATTGGCAGTGTCAGAGTGAGTGATCCCTTCCCCATTGCAATATCCCCCAGATGTGAAATGTTGGTTTGTTGTCGGGCAGCTATAGGTCTTAGAGGGAATTACCAGGCATTGGTAGAACCTGTATACTCCGATAGCAGGCCCACTGTCCTGACAGCCAGAGGGTTGGTTGACGTACAAAAGGGGAAAGTACCTGTAAGCCTTTTGAATTGTGGGGAGGAGGAGGCCACGATACCTCGGTATGCCACAGTTGCTAAGCTGCTCACTGTCAATAATAACTCTTTGCAGGCAGCAGAGCCCTTGGTCTCATCCGATCAGGTGGGGGACAATGGCTCTGTGAAGCAGATGGAGGAGTGGTGCCAGCAACTGCAGGTGGGAATTGACTCTACACCCTCCTACCAGAAAAATGGGGTTTACAGAGTGACACAAGAGTATGAGCGGATATTCAGCAAACACCCACTAGATTTTGGGCAGGCAAAAGGGTTTCAACATCATATCCCCACTGGAGACCATCCACCCATAAAGGAGAGGTACCGACCTATACCCCCAAAACAATACCAATGTGCTAAGAGTATGTTGAGGGAGATGAAGGAAGCAGGTGTTATCGGAGACAGTTGTAGCCCATGGGCAGCTCCCATAGTTTTTGTAAATAAAAAGGATGGTACCATGAGAACGTGTGTTGATTACAGGAAAATTAACAGCATTACACATAAAGATGCCTACCCACTACCTAGAATTGAGGAATCATTAGCAGCACTTAAAACAGCTAACTACTTTTCCACCTTAGATCTCACTAGTGAGTATTGGCAGGTTCCTGTGGCAGAGGCAGACAAGGAGAAAACAGCATTTACCACTCCAATGGGTCTCTGTGAGTTCAATTATATGCCATTTGGACTCTGCACAGCCCCAGGAACATTTCAACGGCTGATGGAGTGCTGCCTGGGACACATGAACTTTGAGACGGTCCTGTTGTATCTGGATAATGTCATTGTTTTCTCCAAAACCTATGAAGATCATCTGGAACACCTGGCTGAAGTGTTTGAAGCTTTGTCCAATTTTGGCCTGAAGGTGAAGCCCTCCAAGTGCCACCTCCTGAAGCCCAAGGTGCAGTACCTCGGTCATGTGGTCAGTGCAGAAGTTGTGGTACCAGATCCTGATAAGGTCACAGTCATCCGGGACTGGCCGAAGTCCAGCAACCTTCATGAAGTATGCCAATTTCTGGGACTGGTAGGCTACTACTGAAGATTCATCAAAGGCTTTACTGAAATACCCACCCCTATGCAAAATCTTCTGGTGGGGCAGTCCAAGAAGACCAAACAGAAAAATTCAACCTTTGAATGGACTGAAGAGTTGGAAAGGTCCTTCACCAGATTGAAGATGGCTCTCACAGGAGATGAAGTTCTGGCCTACCCAGATTATGACAAACCCTTTGTGCTGTACACTGATGCCAGCAACGTGGGACTAAGAGCAGTACTGTCGCAGGTACAGAATGGGAAAGAAAGAGTGATCTCCTACGCCAGCAGGAAGCTGCGCCCCACTGAAAGGAACCCTGACAACTACAGTTCTATCAAGCTGGAGTTCCTTGCCATAGTCTGGGCTGTCACTGAAAGGTTCAAACATTACCCAGCCTCCGCCAAATTCACAATCTTCACGGACAACAACCCGTTGATGCACTTGGACACTGCAAAACTAGGTGCACTGGAACAGCGATGGATGGCTCGGCTGTCTAACCATGAGTTTACCATCAAGTACAGGGCACGGCACAAGAATGCCAATGCTGATGCGCTGTCCAGAATGCCTAACCTACCAGATGCTGGAGGAGACCCTGAGGCTCTTGAAGAGATAGAGTTACCTCCCTTCCACCGGCCACTTGCAGCCCAGCGTGCTCAAGGAGTGAGAAACAGATGGTCTGGCTTGAAGGAGGTCACCCTGAATCCAATGCCCCATCATGACTGGGCAGAAACGCAAGATAGTGACCCTGCTGTCCACCTGGTGAAGGAGCTACTGTCACAAGCTGACTCACGCCCAGAGTCGGATGCTCCTGAAGAAACCCAGCAGTTGTGGAAGGAGAGAGGCCAGCTGTTCATCTATGAAGGAAAGCTGTGTCAGAGGAGTATCAATGCCCGCACTCATGAGCTGGTTTGGCAGGTGATAGTCCCGAAGAGAGAGGCATCAATGGTCCTAGAGGCATACCACAATGGAGCTGGACACTTTGGATGGAAGAAGTTGGAAGCGTTGCTCCGGGAGAGGTTCTACTGGGCTGGTATGAGGAAAGCCATTGAGAGGTGGTGCCGGAAGTGTGGACAATGTAACCTGTGCAGAAAGGATCGAAACAGTCAGAGAACTCCTCTACAGCCAATCATCACCAAACAACCCCTTGAGTTGGTAGCCTTGGACGATGTGAAGCTGGTTCCAAGCTGGTCCGGCTACATCTATGCTCTTACCATTGTGGACCACTACTCAAGATTCCTGGTAGTTGTGCCTGTCAAAGATCAGACAGCCAGGACAGTAGCCAGAGCATTCCAACAGCACTTCTGTAGACCACATGGATATCCTGAAAGAGTGCTTACAGATCAAGGTCCAGCTTTCGAAGCAGAAGTGTTTCAGGAATTCTGTAACTTGTATGGTTGTAAGAAGATCCGGACAACACCGTACCACCCACAGACCAATGGCATGTGTGAGAAGATGAACCAGGTAGTGATTGATCTACTGAAGACTTTGCCCTTGGAGGAGAGGAATCTGTGGCCAGAGAAGTTGCCAGATCTGGTGGACCTCTACAACCATATTCCAGTGAATTCCACCAACTGTACCCCAGTCTACTTAATGAGGGCAAGACCTGGTAAACTGCCTATTGATTTGGACATGGGAGTCTTTACGCCCGAAGTAACGTCACCAGATGCTGACTGGGATACAGAAAGACAACAACAGTACAGAAGAGTTCAAGAATGCGTGGAAAAGAGTCTAGCCCAGGCAAGACAAAAGCAGGAAAAGCTTTACAATCAAAATGCACCTGCCATTCCTTTGTCGCCGGGAGAACAAGTCTTAAAAAGGAAGAGAACATTGCACAAATTGGATGATCAATGGGAAGCTGAGCCTTATACCATCCTGCACTCAAACTTTGATAATACCAAGGTTTGCCTTATTAGCAAAGATGGAGGAGAAACAATATCAAGAGATCACCTGAAACTATGTCCTGACCTGCTGAAGGAAAGAGTGGAAGAACCAGATAACATCCAACCCATAGAGCAAGAAGAGAAGGTAAATGATGCTATAGTGGTGCCGGTGTTGACATTTCCCCAATTGGTAGCACAGGAAGACGTGACTCAAGGAAATCCTGAGGATCAGGAAAATCAGGCAGCAGATGCCACACCAGCAGTGGAGCCAGAGAACCCTCGCCCTGCCAGTGGTGAACCTGTTATGCCCCTGGTGAGTCTAAGAGTTCGCAGACAATCTAGGATCCCTGTGCCATGCAGAACCCCCAGTAGTATATCCAGTACATTACCCACTACACCAGTATTACGCAGGTCTACCCGCATTATACAAGGGATACCACCCATCAGATATCGTATATAGATAAATGTAAATGTTGAAATTGTATGTGTATATATGTAACTGTTTTTCAAGTTTTGTGCCTACAGGTAACCTGTAAGAGTTTCCTTTAGATCTGCCAGTTTTCTTTTATGGACATTGTACCACAGGACTTGTGTGGTCAAAAGCTTTCCTGTATATAGTTCACAATGTGCCCAGGAATGGACCATGGACATTGATGCTTGGACTTATCATCATAGGACCATTTTTGAAGCTCTTGGTTTTTGTAACTTTTTCATTTTTAACTTTTGTACAATTATTATTGTCTAACTTTTTATATGTTTCATGTTTTTGTTCAGCCCAGGAGTGCTGACATGCACTAGGGTGGAGTGTGGTGCCCCCAGGGGTATAGTCACCACAGTGGCTTTGCCTTCCTCCAGGGGAGGGTAATGCCAGGCTTGGAGGCAATGTTGGGTCTCTCTTGCAGTCAATCTATGCATGCAACACAGTTTCACTCTAGGCCAGCAGGGGGAACTCTGAAACGGGATTAAGGGGAGGAGTGCTCTCTGAGGGCCAAGAGGAAGGGGTGGTTAGTTAGTTAGTCTGCGGAGGGTGAAGCGTGCAGACGTGTGGAAGTAGCGCTGAGATAGAGCGGAGAGGACGAGCTCATCTCTGGCGAGAGCGCATGAACTGGTGCCTGGTCTCCACGGTTGTACAGATACTAACCGTCCAGCAACAGACACCAGAGGAGTAGGAGGCTGTAAATGCCCTACTCCCATCTAAGACTAGAGGGCACAACAGCAGATTGAATAGTGAGCCGGGACTCAGGAGAGAGGAGTCCCCAAGATAGGCTACAGCTGTCTGCCGTGCAAGTGAGGTTCTTGAGAACATCTGTCCGGAGGAACTCCAGTGTAACTCAGTACTGGGAGTACTTCATTCGAATAAGCGCTAGTAAGGAGACTGCACAACCCATCTGCTGAGAGAGAATCCCTGAATTGCTTCCAGGCTAGCCTGCTCCAATACCATCTGTAATCAGGACCTGGACTGCAGTTATCAAGTAAAAGGTACAGAAATTGCACCCCGCTGTGTCTTGTTTGCTTCCTACCTTTCCGGCACTGCTACATCCCCATGCCAACCACATCTACACTGCCCTGGGACTATAGCTTCACCTGTGGGGAGCTTTTACATCTTTGCTGCACCATACCATCAGTCCCAGTGGATCTGCATGCAGCGTCGGCTTAACACCTCCCTTGCCGAGCACCACAAGTGGCGTCACGAACTATTCATCTAACTACATTCCACCATTCACATCTTCCTATTACTTGGGCGCCCAGGGCCACCGTCCGGGTCACCACTGCTGTGACACATCCCACTGATACCAGCCCGGTACCGAGTACCCCACAGCCCTGGGAGGGCGACCCATGTATACTTAAGGGAACTCTGCACACTATGCATTGCTTGTGTATCTTGTTCTTTACTTGCTGCCAAGCTGGAAGGACTAGCAACCTGTTTGCCCCTTCTACTCTTTGGGATACCCCGCTTGTTCCCGTATCTATGTACCACGGAAGGACTCTGCTGCTATACCTGCTCTGCACCCACCTCTGCTACGGTCTGCTCCCCATTAGGCCCGGGCTCTGGGTCCTGGATTCCGCATTGCTGGACTGGTATTCGCACCCTCGGTCTGTAATATTACTTGTGCATACTACTGAGACTGTCTTATTGTCTGCTTTGCATCTGTCAGTTTAAGTGCATATTTCCACAATAAGATATATTTACATCATGAACTGTGATATACAGTGTCTGTCTTAATTTCTGACCCACATCATCGGGCTCCATAGAATTCTAGTATAAACTTATAACACAAGCATCTCTTGAGCTCTCCTGAGAAGCAGGGCCGCCATCAGGGCATGACAGCCCTTATAAGTGTATGGGGCCCCAGTGATTAGGGGGGCCCGCCCCTGCCCGGCACCCGAGCACACTGGCAGCCCGAGCTCTGTCTGCTGTGTGCGCACAGGACCTGTGATGAGGTCACAAGATGGGAGGAGTCCGGTGTCACATGATCAGGGCCCTGGACGTATTCAGGACTCTGCTGTGCTTGTCGTGTACTGCTGGATGAGGTAAAGTTTCTGTGCGGGGACCCTGGTGATTAGGGGGGCCCGGTGCCCGCCCGGCGCCTGAGAACAATGGCAGCCCGGTCCACGCTCGGCCCCGGGCCCCCCTACATTTTGTTCAGGCTCCTCCAGCTCCGTCTGCTGTGTGCGCACAGGACCTGTGATGAGGTCACAGGAGGGGTGGAGCCAGGGGTCACATGATCAGGGGCCTCATGTCTGCAGGACTCTGCTGTGCTGGTTGTCATGGTGTACTGCTGGATGAGGTAAAGTTTCTGTGTGGGTTCAGGAGGGGTTTACAGGGTGGATGTAGCAGAGCTGTGTGTGTACGAGGTGTACGGAGCGGAGCCGCGCGTGTACGAGGAGTACGGAGAGGAGCCGCGCGTGTACGAGGAGTACGGAGAGGAGCCGCGCGTGTACGAGGAGTACGGAGAGGAGCCGCGCGTGTACGAGGAGTACGGAGAGGAGCCGCGCGTGTACGAGGAGTACGGAGAGGAGCCGCGCGTGTACGAGGAGTAAGGAGCGGAGCCTCGCGTGTACGAGAAGTAAGGAGCGGAGCCGTGTGTACGAGGAGTACGGAGCGGAGCCGTGCGTGTACGACGAGTACGGAGAGGAGCCGTGCGTGTAAGACGAGTACGGAGAGGAGCCGTGCGTGTAAGACGAGTACGGAGAGGAGCCGTGCGTGTAAGACGAGTACGGAGAGGAGCCATTCGTGTAAGACGAGTACGGAGAGGAGCCATTCGTGTACGACGAGTACGGAGAGGAGCCGTGCGTGTACGACGAGTACGGAGAAGAGCCGAGCGTGTACGAGGTGTACGGAGAGGAGCCGTGCGTGTACGAGGAGTAAGGAGCGGAGCCGTGTGTACGAGATGTACGGAGCGGAGCCGTGTGTACGAGATGTACGGAGCGGAGCCGTGTGTACGAGGAGTACGGAGCGGAGCCGTGTGTATGAGTTGTGCGGAGAGGAGCCGTGCGTGTACGACGAGTACGGAGAGGAGCCGTGCGTGTACGAGGTGTACGGAGCGGAGCCGTGTGTACGAGGTGTACGGAGCGGAGCATCGCGTGTACGAGGTGTACGGAGCGGAGCCGCATGTGTACGAGGTGAGCGGAGAGGAGCCGCGCGTGTACGAGGAGTACGGAGCGGAGCCGCGCGTGTACGAGGTGTACGGAGCGGAGCCGCGTGTGTACGAGGTGTACGGAGCGGAGCCGTGTCTGTACGAGGTGTACGGAGCGGAGCCGCGTGTGTGCGAGGTGTACGGAGCGGAGCCGTGTGTACGAGGTGTACAGAGCCGCTTGTGCATTTTGGCATTGGGGGGCCCATTAGAAAGTTATTATGCAACGTCGGCGGCGGGCGCTTATGGCCGTGTGAAGGGGATAAGGGAAACCGCGCTTCAGATAGGAGTTCTGCAGTAGCTGCGATATGACTGCGGCTCTCATGCTGAGAGAGCAAGGCTCTGTGGGGCAGCGGTTCCGTCCAGCTCAATAAACCTGTCTCCCCCTGAGGGGCTGCAGTGCCATTGTGGGGTTGGGAGCCTTAGGGTACATCCCTGTGTTGTACCCCACAGGGGCAGACTCCCACCCACCTGCCCTATATTCTCTGCTGCAGAGCCGGCTTCTTCCCACTTACCCTACTGTTTCAGGTTGCCCTATGTGCATGAGATGTCATCTTCTAGGGGTCTTTCACTTGTCCCCAGATGACTCCCAATACAGTAAATAAAGCCCCCCAGTCCTCTCCCTCCCCTGCACTAGCTGAAGGGTTCAGAGTCAGACATAGGGGAGGGGGTAATATTATCTAGTCTTTTCTTACCTCAGGGATTTTTTGGGGTCACCTTTTGACAACTCTTATAAAGTCACCTGCTCTATTCTCACAATGTGCAAGGCAGCGGAGAAGTCTGCAGTGTAAAATTGACTGGGGGCTTTATAGTCCCACTGGTTCTCAGTCCACTCTGTGCCATTTTTAGGGTCAGGGCTCTTTTGCAGGGTTTTGACAGAACAGATTTGTGATGGTAATGTAACATAAAGCGCAGTCCTGGGACCATTAGATACTTATAAATATGCATTTCTATTCCTCCAGGAAATGTGTGAGGAAATACAAATGAGTGGGAGATTCCCACTCAAATGTGCATTTTAAAATCCACAGTGTGTCACTTGTATGTGACAAGATCCACACGTGCCACATGATTTTGTTGAGGAAAGTCCACATTGAATGTGCTGCTCGTGCGCTTACTCTTAGGGCTGACCCTCACTACAGGTCTAGTGCTGAACATTGGGGATTTTCCAGTTCCCCTATGTCAATGTCATTCAGGTAAATTGATCTGATTGGCAGTTCACTATCAGATCTGTAGCAGTGGGGACATATTAGTCAGGGACATGGCAGCCCCTCCATTCTCATCTTGTCATCTTTGACTACTGGGACCTCGGATACCAGTGTCAGTGCTGATCACTGGCGATTTGTTAGCACAGTCTGTGTCTACAGAAGCATGTCTGGTCTGAAGTGCTGATATCTGCGATCTCATGTTTTGGGGTGCACATACACCTTACATAGCTGGCAGCCAAAAGCCCTTTTCTGAGAAGTTGGGGTCCTAAAGCCATGTTTGAATGGAGCATGAGGGATTTTGTGTGACCATCACCCATAGGCTGTGCCAGCGCGCCACGTGGTGGGACCAGGCTGGGAGCAGAAGATGGTGACCATGGACGGCAGCGGGACGGTGGATGGCGAGGCGCAGACGGTAGGCACTGGCAGACCAGTCACGAGGCGGCGAGCGAGCAGGGTGAGTAGACTGTCTGTCTCTGACTCTCTCCGATGTCTCCGTCTCCGGTGGCATGGTGGCGGTGCCCAAAGAGCCATGACGGGAGAGGGAACAGAATCTGGGGGTCTCATGGGGGGTACAATTACATTGACTTAATATGTGACCAACCTAATATAAGGTACTGCCTTTGCCCCCTTGCTGGAGTATGTTAGAGTTAGATGGGCACTGACTCAGTATCATCTGGTCATTGTCTGAAGATGGATGCACAATAATGGTTAAAAAAAGTTACCAAATGTTTAATAGGTTAGAGTAGAGTAGGGCCCTGTCAATAGAGTCTACCTTGTCATGGTGGCAGGCTTAAAAAATCTTTTGGTCAAAACTAAAGCTGATGGCTATGTATGTGATATGGTGTTGATGTGAGATTGGTGAGGGTGTGGTGTAGAAGTGAAGTTTTTCCAAGAAAGGGCGGAGGGATTTTGGAAGGTTCGCATGGTGGAGGAGGAGCTAGGGTGGAGGCGGAGCTGGGGGTGGAGCCTGGGCGGAGTCTCAAGGGGGGCCCCATAAATTTTGCCAGTATGGGGCCCCGAAATTCCTAGTGAGAGCCCTGCTGAGAAGACTATTGGCAGTCTCGTTTGAAGGCATGGCTTTCAGACAGTCGTCAACATAAAAGTCTTTTTCTTTTAAATTGTCTGACGTCTGATCCGTATTCTGTTTCTCCTTCTTGAGCTGACCTTTTGAGACCATAAATGGCGACTGCAGGAGAATGACTATTGCCAAAGATGTGCACTCTCATGCGATACTCTGTGACCTCTTTAGTAGGATCATTGTCTCTGTACCAGAAGAATCTTAGGAAGTTCCTGTCTCTCTCTCTCACAAGGAAACAATGGAAAATTTGATGGATGTCAGCGATGAATGCAATGGAATCCTTAAGGAAGCCCAAAAGTACTCCCAGCAGTTTGTTATTGAGGTCTGGTCCTGTCAGTAGAACATCATTCAGTGAGACATCATCAAACTTAGCACTGGAGTCAAACACCACTCTAATCTGGCCCGCTTTCTTAGGGTGGTATACTTTGAACATGGGTAGGAACCCTCATTCTTCAGAGTCTTTGAGAGTGGGAGCTGGTTCTGCATGGCAGTTCTCAAATATCTTTGACATGAAGGAGAACAAGTGATCTTTCATCTCTGGTTTCTTCTGCAGATTGTGTTTAAGAGAGGAGAAACGTTTTAATGCCTGATTTCTGTTGTCAGCTGAAGTGCATATTTCCGCAATAAGATATATATACATCTTGAACTTAAGATATTAAGATATTAAGAAATTAAGATATACCGTGTCTGTCTTAATTTCTGACCCACGTCATCGGGCTCCATGGGATTCTAGTATAAACTTATAACAGAATACACAAGCCACAAAAGATGGAGCTCACTGGGTCAGATACGGTGGAGACACGAGTGAAAAAGCTGTGCTCATTTGTCACAGGACTGCACGGGGAGCTGCAAGCAATTAAGACTAAGCTGGGGGCATTAGAGGCTCAAACTAATCATAATGCAAATGTGGCTGATAATTCTATCCAGGCTATAACCTCTTGCCTCTCAAATGTGGAGACTACAGCTGCAGCTGTGGTTCCAGTCCCAGCTCCAACTCCAGATCCGGTTTTCCCCAAACTCCCACCATTCAGTTTGGTGGAGAAAGAAAGAAATTTCGTGGCTTTCTGCATCAATGTCAGCTGTATTTTTTTGCACATGCTGCTCAGTTCACAACTGATTGGGATAAAGTATTAACCATGATAATGCTGCTAACAAACAAAGCTTTAGCCTGGGCAAATCCTCAAATTGAAACCAATGATGCATGTTTGAATTCTCTGAATGACTTTATTGCTGCTATGTGTCAGATGTTCGATGATCCTAACCGAAATGTCACGGCAGAAACTGCATTATTAGTACTTCACCAAGGAAAGCGTCCTGTTGTGGAATATGCTATGGAATTTTGGAGGTGGGTGCTGGACACTACATGGTGTGACTCAGCAAAATATGCAGTGTTCAGGAGGGGTTTGTCTGCTACTATTAAAGATGAACTGGCTTGGGGTGAATCAACTACTAACCTGACTGACTTTATAAATCATTGTATCCGGATAGATATTAGTCTCACGGAACGCCGGCGGGAGAAGTGCGCTGAGGCCAATCGTAATAACCCCATATTCCTCCCATCTTCCTCCAGGGATACTCAAAATAAATCGTCTTCTCCGGCAGAGGATGGACCTATGCAGATTGATGCGGTTCGGAGGAGTACCGTCGACACACAAGGAACATCGTTTTCGAGAAAATTTATGCTTTACTGCGGAAAATCGGGTCACTACATTTCGGTCTGTCCCAGAAATAATCGCAAGTCCACAGCTGCGGTAATCGAATGTGACTTTTCTGATATATCTTCTGTTGGTTCTGAGTTAAGTACTTGTAGGAGGATGATGGCAGGCAAAACCCCAGACTTCCCTCACTCGAGTTCAGGAGCATCGTCATCTGTGGGTGAGGAGGTTCTCTCAATAAGTACCGCTATGACGGTCTCAGGCGAAGCCGGAAAGGATACACTTTGTACTATTCCCATTGAAATCTGGGTGCAATCCCGTTGGATTACTAGTACAGCCATGATTGATTCTGGGGCTAGCGGCAATTGCATGGACATTGCATTTGTTAAAAAACACGGTATACACTCGCATAGTGTTGAGCATTCCGATACTGCAAATATTGGGTATCGGCCGATATTCGCGGTGTCGGAGTTCCGATACTGAGTTCCGATATTTTTACAATATCGAATACTGGAATCAGAAGTTCCCATAATGCAATGAGCCAGTCGAGGATCCTAAGAAGTGTGGGCACATCCTGTTAGGCATGCTGAAATTATGTCATCATGATGCGTTATAATGGAGTGTGGGTAGAGACTGCGTGTCTGTGTGTGCAGGCGGGGTCTGTGCGTGACCGTGGGGGGTCTGTGTGGGCCTCCTGGGGGACTGTGCGAGCCTGCCGGGGGTCTGTGTGGACCTCTCAGGGGTCTTTGTGTCTGTGTGCAGGCATCTTCCGATGGGACTACAAGTCCCATCGGGCTATGCCTGCTACAATGATAGTGATTGACACATTAGCCAATGATGGGACAGTAGTAGTCCCATCATCCGGCTAATGTGTTGAATGTAAAAAAAAAACATACAGACTACATACAACATACATACTGCATACAATACATTCATACAATACATACATATAGACATACAGTACATATAACATAGAGTACATACTCAACATCACTTGTCACTTTGATCCACGAAGCCAGTGTCATCTGTAAAAAATATTAAAATAACAAACAACCAATATACTTCCCTATAGAACAGTGACATCCATAGGACCTTCAGTGACACATTGACAGGAGACAATGGCTCCTGCAGTGCATCACTGAGAGGTTATTACTTTATAGTTCACTGGTCTCACTTTATGGCAAAAGCTGCGTGGGAACTTTCTCACACAGCAATGCCAAAAGTGAGACTAGGGACTATTTTGTTACAGTGGCGGAGGAATACAGGGCAGAAGGATACCTTCCTCCCATCATTGTATTCCTGGAGCCCCTAGAGAGTGGTCGCATCAGCTGATGCTGCTGTTCTCCACGGGAGATCGTCGTGGGACACTCGTGGATTTCTGCGGATCAGGGAGTATATTGTTTGTTTGTTATTTTAATATTTTTTACAGATGACACTGGCTTCGGGGATCAAAGTGACAAGTGATGGTGAGTATGTACTCTATGTTATATGTACTTTATGTCTATATGTATGTATTGTATGTAGTATATATGTAGTATGTATGTATGTAGTATGCATGTAGTATGTTGTATGTAGTATGTATGTTGTATGTATGTAGTATGTATGTTTGTGGGTTTTTTTTTACATTAAACACATTAGCCGGATGATGGGACTACTGCTGTCCCATCATTGGCTAATGTGTCAATCACTGTCATTGTAGCAGGCATTGCCCGATGGGACTTGTAGTCCCATCGGAAGATGCCTGCACAGACACAAAGACCCCCGAGAGGCCCGCACAGTCCCCCGGCAGGCCCGCACAGACCCCCGGCAGCCCGCACAGACCCCCGGCAGGCCCGCACAGAGCCACGGCAGGCCCGCACAGACTCCCGGCAGCCCGCACAGACCCCTGGCAGCCCGCACAGACCCCCGGCAGGCCCGCACAGACCCCCGAGAGGCCCGTACAGACCCCGCCCGCACACACAGACACACAATCGCCGCCCATGCACCGCTCACACTCTTCCCCTCCTCCCGAACTGGATGTGCAAGGAAAGAAAGGGTTTATTTTCAGATATTTGTGTCCCATTGACTTCCATTGGTTTCCGGTATCGGAATCGGCAATACCTGATATTTTTGGGGTATCGGTCCGATCTTATCTGATATTTCCAGATATCGGAAGGTATCGCTCAACACTACACTCGCAGAAGAAACGTTCACCAGTGTTAAAGAAGACTATAGATGGGTCCCCGTTGGTATCTGGGCCGGTAGATTCTCAAACTGTTAGGACTCAGATTTCTGCCTCTCCTTTGCTGAGATCTAGGTGCTCACATTCTGCAGTCTCCTGCGCTTTTCCTGCTGCAGAGGAGATTGCAGAGGAGATTGCCCTGCGGCAACTCTCTCCAGAGGCTAAGTCCTTTGTTCCCTCATCTGAGCATGCTCATGGGACGAACTCCCATTGG
This sequence comes from Dendrobates tinctorius, assembly GCF_039654945.1. Lineage (NCBI taxonomy): Eukaryota > Metazoa > Chordata > Amphibia > Anura > Dendrobatidae > Dendrobates > Dendrobates tinctorius. Next base: position 14,218,696 of record NW_027361762.1, on the reverse strand, counting down.
AGTTCAGGAGTCGGGTGCTCAGGTCCTGTGTCGAATCCCATTGGCTCTTCATGGAGCTTTGGAGATTTCCGGAAGGTCCCGTTTGGTATAAAAAGCGCGCATGGCTGTTCCGCCATGCGCTAGTATTTTTCATACTTGCTGCTGTATGTATGGTGATGGATGCTTGGACTGGTGACTGACTTATTAAGAAACCCCTTCCCTCTGATAATACGATTGTGTGAGTGTTTGGGTTCACCAGTAGCAGCGCTAGCGCGCCTTAGCTCCATCTTGCACAGCAGCTTAGCGTCTGCATTGCGCCAGCGTTATTGCAGCACCTTGCCAGCGGCTTAGTTCTTGCTGCGCTGCAGTTGCAGCTTATTTCTGTGTCCGCAGTTGCGACGCCACGCAGCTCATTTTACGGTAGGTATAGACGGAGTAGTCCTGCTGTCTAAGGCTGCTCCTGTGACCCTTAATACCGTGTCTGCGTCGCTGAAAGTCTGTGACTCTGAACAGACTCAGCGTTTAGTTTATGCTTTGTTTCTGCAGCTCTGTGAGCATAACAGAGCTTGCTTGTGTGCACTGGGTGCAGTTAAAACCCTGTGCACATTACCGCCTTAGTGCTCTGCCTCTTTCAGCAGCGTTTTTTCCATCCACCGCACGGTGGACCCCGAGTGGCGAAGGCACTTTATTTTTTATTTAGTGTCTTCTGCCACTCCTAACATAATACTAGCGCCAGGGTCTGGCTAGAGATGGCAGAACAGCAGCAACTTCTGCAGTGTGGATGTCAGCTCGAGACTCGCCTGGTTACCCTTGAGAGGTCCCTTGGTGCTGCGCAAGCCACAGATGCTGCTGTCTAGGCACTCACAGATGCGGTAGGGCGTATGTCCATGTCTTCCCTTGCGCCGACAGTTACCCGCCTCCCATTGCCCGATAAATTCTCTGGGGATGGCGCCTCCTGCTGGGGTTTCATCAGGCAGTGCTCAATACATCTGGAGCTGCTGGCTGTGAGAGCGGGCTAAGGTGGCCTTTATTATCTCCCTACTGTCGGGCAAGGCCTTAGAATGGGCTACGCCTTTATGGGAACATGGTGACCTCGAGATTCGGACCACTGCCAACTTGCTAACAGCCATCAAGCAAGTTTTTCTCGGTCCTCGGGTCTCTGCAACTACTCCCCCTTACTCAGGGGTCACTCTCGGTTAGCCAGTATGCCGTCCGTTTTTGGACACTGGCGTCCGAGTTGGAATGGTCCGGCAAAGCCCTCATCCCCATGTTTTGGTGAGGTCTAGCAGAGCACGTGAAGGATGCTCTCTCCACTAGAGAGATCCCCACCAGCTTGGAGGAGTTAATTTCTGTCTCCTCACGTATCGACCTCCGTTTTTCGGAGCGCGGTATGGAGCGGGCTCACTCCAAGCAAAGAGCTGTTTCGGCTTCTAAATTTTTTGAACCTCTTGAGCTGTCTGAGCCAGAGGTTCTACCCCCTGAGCCCATGGAGGTGTCTCGTACCAATCTTAATACAGACTCAGATCAGGAATCCATTTGCGGTTGTCACTATGTATGTGCGGTTTCTCCAGAAGCCAGCTCCCCACAACAGTCGGAGTCTGAACCAGTCATCGAGACCTTTGTCCCTCCTCATCTTAGGGCTCAGGTTCTTGCATGGGCGCATGCGTCCAATGCGCCTCACCATCGGGGCTACATGCAAATCTCGAAGCTTTTAGCCGGAGAGTATTGGTGGCCCCATAGAGCTCGGGACATTAAAAAATTCTTCCAGGCTTGCACCTCATGTGCTCAGAATAGCCTTCCTAGGCAGAGGGTGGCGACGGCCGCCCACTCACGGTGACGCTCTGTTGCATCGGCCGCTCCCGCCATTTCCCAGGTGTCTCTTCTGAAACCTGGTGACCTTGTCTCCACTGATGCCGTCCAGGTGTCCCGGTTTACCGTCTCACCTACCAGGACACCAGGCTTGCCTTCAGACGAGTTTGTGCCCTATGCCACCACAGGGTACAGGTTGATGGTCCAGAGGGCTCAGGGAGGAGGGGGTCCTAGGAGGGGGGGTAATGTTAGGACTCAGATTTGTGCCTCTCCTTTGCTGAGATCTAGGTCCTCACATTCTGCAGTCTCCTGCGCTTTTCCTGCTGCAGAGGAGATTGCAGAGGAGATTGCCCTACGGCAACTCTCTCCAGAGGCTAAGTCCTTTGTTCCCTCATCTGAGCATGCTCATGGGACGAACTCCCATTGAAGTTCGCGAGTCAGGTTCTCAGGTCCTGTGTCGAATCCCATTGGCTCTTCATGGAGCCTTGGAGATTTCCGGAAGGTCCCGTTTGGTATAAAAAGCACGCATGGCTGTTCCGCCATGCGCTAGTATTTTTCATACTTGCTACTGTATGTATGGTGATGGATGCTTGGACTGGTGACTGACTTATTAAGAAACCCCTTCCCTCTGATAATACGATTGTGTGAGTGTTTGGGTTCGCCAGTAGCAGCGCTAGCGCCAGCATGCCTTAGCTCCATCTTGCACAGCAGCTTAGCGTCTGCATTGCACCAGCGTTATTGCAGCGCCTTGCCAGCGGCTTAGTTCTTGCCGCGCTGCAGTTGCAGCTTATTTCTCCATCCACAGTTGCGACGCCACGCAGCTCATTTTACGGTAGGTATAGACGGAGTAGTCCTGCTGTCTAAGGCTACTCCTGTGACCCTTAATACCGTGTCTGTGTCGCTGAAAGTCTGTGACTCTGAACAGACTCAGCGTTTAGTTTATGCTTTGTTTCTTCAGCTCTTTGAGCATAACAGAGCTTGCTTGTGTGCACTGGGTTCAGTTAAAACACTGTGCACATTACCGCCTTAGTGCTCTGCCTCTTTTAGAAGCGGTTTTTCCATCCACCGCACAGTGGACCCCGAGTGCCGAAGGCACTTTATTTATTTTTTATTTAGTGTCTTCCGCCACTCCTAACACAAACTACCCCTCTGAAGATTCGTATGGGAGCAGGTCATTCTGAAAAACTGTCGTTCTTGCTAATTTCCTCCCCTAAATTTCCTATAATTCTAGGGTTACCATGGTTACAGCGGCAGAACCTCACTATCGATTGGAGGCCGAAAGAATTGCAGTTTCCAAGTAAACAGACATCATCCGGAGAATTAACTTCAATCAGACCAGTCTCTCACAATGGGAAGACCAACGCTCTGTCCAGAATTAATTTGCATGACGTGACCTCGGCTTCGCCTCCAAGGGCCCTACTGTCAGAACGAAACCGTCAGAAACTGTCAGAAAGTGTGCTGCACAATCAAGACCTATTAAAAGATATTAAAGAGGCCTACGCCACAGATTCACTTCTGATTCAACCATCTACTCAGGTAAATTTAACCTTAAGAAACGGCCTTTGGTTACAGAGACAACGTCTGTATGTCCCGGAAACAATAAAATTAAGGGTATTGAAACTAATGCATAACTCTAAGATCGCCGGTCATAGAGGAATTCAGAAAACTCAATAATTTGTGTCCCGCTTAATTTGGTGGCCGACTTTCCGGACAGACGTTCGACTGTATGTGTCATCATGTGAGGTATGTGCCAGATCAAAAGTTCCTCGCTCCTCACCTACTGGACTATTGCATTCTCTTCCTCGACTTCCGATAAACATATCTGTGCCTGCGGTAGCTGACCGCACTTCATCTCTTCAGGAGAATCTGGAAGTTCCGAAGCAGACACTGGCAGCAGACAGATTCCGTAAACCAGTACCCACATACAAGGTAGGAGACATGGTTTGGCTTTCAATGAAGAACTTGCAACTCAAGGTTCCAACATTAGAACTGGGGCAGAAATATGTTGGTCCATACAAGATCAGCAGCATAGTGAGTTCTGTAGTCTGTCGACTCAAGTTGCCTAGCTCTTTAAACATACATCCTGTTTTTCACGTCTCTCTGCTTAAACCGGTAGTGGCAAATCCTTCCTCCGGGTGCACCTCTGCTCCTCCTGGTCCAATTCTCATTGACAGGCAGGAAGAATTCATCGTGGAGAAGATCATTGATTCTCGGATCCGTTGGGGACGACTCCAATATCTGGTAAAATGGCAAGGATACTCGTCTGAAGAGAATTCCTGGGAACCTCTGGAGAATATTCACACTCCTCGTCTGATCAGACAGTTCCACAGCAGATACCCCAATAAACCAGATGTAAGATCGTCCAGAGGACATCTTTAAAGAGTAGAGTAATGTAAGTACTGGGATTGTATATCTGTTTTGTCCGCTCTTGCCCTTACTTCTGATGGATTCTGCCCTTAACCAAGATGGAGTTGCTGGCTTCACGGGGGCCATCTTGTTTCCTGTCTGAGACTCCTTGTTTCCTGTTTGCTGTATACTTAAGGGAACTCTTCACACTATGCTTTGCTTGTGCATCTTGTTCTTCACTTGCTGCCAAGCTGGAAGGACTAGCAACCTGTTTGCCCCTTCTACTCTTTGGGATACCCCGCTTGTTCCCGTATCTATGTACCACGGAAGGACTCTGCTGCTATACCTGCTCTGCACCCACCTCTGCTACGGACTGCTCCCTATTAGGCCCGGGCTCTGGGTCCTGGATTCCTCATTGCTGGACTGGTATTCGCACCCTCAGTCTGTACTATTACTTGTGCATACTACTGAGACTGTCTTATTGTCTGCTTTGCATCTGTCAGCTGAAGTGCATATTTCCACAATAAGATATATATACATCATGAACTGTGATATACAGTGTCTGTCTTAATTTCTGACCCACGTCATCGGGCTCCATAGAATTCTAGTATAAACTTATAACACAAGCATCTCTTGAGCTCTCCTGAGAAGACTGATGGCAGTCTCGTTTGAAGGCATGGCTTTCAGACAGTCATCAACATAAAAGTCTTTTTCTTTTAAATTGTCTGACGTCTGATCCGTATTCTGTTTCTCCTTCTTGAGCTGACCTTTTGAGACCATAAATGGCGACTGCAGGAGAATGACTATTGCCAAAAATGTGCACTCTCATGTGATACTCTGTGACCTCTTTAGTAGGATCATTGTCTCTGTACCAGAAGAATCTTAGGAAGTTTCTGTCTCTCTCTCTCACAAGGAAACAATGGAACATTTGATGGATGTCAGCGATGAATGCAATGGAATCCTTAAAGAAGCCCAAAAGTACTCCCAGCAGTTTGTTATTGAGGTCTGGTCCTGTCAGTAGAACATCATTCAGTGAGACATCATCAAACTTAGCACTGGAGTCAAACACCACTTTAATCTGGCCCGCTTTCTTAAGGTGGTATACTCCGAACATGGGTAGGAACCCTCATTCTTCAGAGTCTTTGAGAGTGGGAGATAGTTCTGCATGGCAGTTCTCAAATATCTTTGACATGAAGGAGAACAAGTGATCTTTCATCTCTGGTTTCTTCTGCAGATTGTGTTTAAGAGAGGAGAAACGTTTTAATGCCTGATTTCTGTTGTTTGGTAGACGTGGTCTATGGCTTCAGAAGGGGAGAGGTGCGACCCAGCTATTGGTCTCATCTTTTAACTTACCAGGGTGCCTTGCAACCTTCCCAGAATACATTGTGAACAGAGGGAAAATAGAAGCAGAATGAAAGTAAAATAGAATAACATTGGGGTTATGACTCTGGCCACTGAATGGAGCCAGAAACAATGAAAACATTAAATCTATGGAAGAAACTGAACATTCTTGATATTCACTAATAATATTATCAAATAGACAATTAAAGATTATGAATTAAGTGTCGGAGACAGAACAATGTAAGCATGTCCTTACTGTGGTTGTACGCTGATGAAGAAGTGAGATGACTTTGAAACGTGTAGATATTAAAAACCACATCCCATTTATCGAATCTCCCATATTATTCCCATGGATTTTTATCAGCAATGCAGACGAAACATTTAATTTCTCTTTTCCACAATCACTATTTCATGTCTTACTAATAAATGTGACATTGTCATCTCCGGGTTACTACAATTTCATGGTAAGTAATATAGAAATTGTAGGTAAAATCAGAAAGAAACAGTAAACCTGTACCATCACTGAGATCTTACACAATATGGAAATGATTCTATAATATGTCATATTTATGTAGCAGATCATACAGATATTATACCTAAAGGACCATTATTAGTTTAGGCTGATTGCAGGTCACTACACTTCCTGTGACTTGTTTTTATATCTATCCTATTTCCCTGAACATCAATTATACTGTATTTGTATTAAAAAAACAATAACAAAAAAAATGGCTCCAGAAATGCTGAGGCCTTACACTCTGCCACTAGAGGGCGCGTATTATGAAGAGAAACAAAAACTTCCAATTAATTGCTGAAATCCTGAAGTGCATCAGTCAGTTATTTGTGCATTTTTTAGTGATAATACTTTACAATTTTTGGCACGAATGTTTGTAATAAAAAATATTTACTTTTAAACTTAAAAGTTATATTTCTAACTAGTGTTGAGCATTCCGATACCGCAAGTATCGGGTATCGGCCGATATTCGCTGTATCGGAATTCCGATACTTAGTTCCGATACTTTTTTCATATCGAATACCGGAATCGGAAGTTCCCATAATGCTAGGAGCCCGCTCAATTTGATTCAGCCAATGGGGATCCTCAGAAGTGTGGGCACATCCTGTTAGGCATGTAGGCATGTTAACTACTGGCAGGGCTGTGATTGGCTGCTGAAATGATGTCATGATGCACTATAAAAACCGCAACAGCCACCATTTCGGGTTCACTCTGCTGTGAATTCAGTTAGGGACAGGCTGCTGTTGAAGACTGTGAGGGACAGTTAGAAATAGCGATCATCAAACATATCTATTGCTCTACCCAGGCTACATAATCCACCACTGTAGCATTTTTGTAGCCCAGCAGCGCTGTTTTAATAGCTGTCTGCAAGGGCTGTGTGAGTGCAGACCCACGCTGTGTAGTGTGTCCTGCAGGCACGTCTGCTTGTAGGCCGCCCAGCGTGTGTCTCTGCCTCATACACATTTTTCTTTTATTGCTGCTTTTTTTTTCTCCTGTATAGTGTGCTTCCATACGTATCCATATACGTTGGTTGCAAACACTAAAGAAGTGAACAGCGGAGCCTTTCAGTGCTATAGCCCATTTCTCTGCACTGTTTTTGGCTGTCTGATAGGTCTCTCTGTGTGTGAGTGCAGCTCACGTTGCAGTGTGTTCTACAGCCACCGCTCGTTGTAGTCCAGATTTTTGCTCCTATATTAGTGTGCTTCCATCCGCATCCATTGTCATTGGTTGGTTGCAAACACTATATAGGATTAGATAGAGGAGCCTTTTTGCTGGCTTGTGCCCTTCAGGGCCAGCCAGACTAGTATCACCCTATTTTTTGGAGCCTCATCAATTGCATTGTAGGTTAGCTTCCTGCATTGTAATCGCTCCAAAAAGTTTGTGATACTATAGCTTTCAAACTTTGGTCACATCCTTTTCTCCCCCCCCCCCAAAAAAAAAAGGAAATAAAGTTCACCAAACACTCCACTTTAGAGTTGTGTAGGCCACATTAGATAATATTAAAGTGTAGTACACACACTCTTAGCCAAATTAGTGTTTCTTATACTGGTTAGCAGGTGTTCAGGAATAAGAACACTAAGCCACCCCTTTTTTACTTTTCTGCCTATCTTTATCAGTCTACCAAGATGAAGAAGGCAGGGAGTAAGGCACGTGGTCGTGGCCGTGGAGTTTCAGCAGGGAGAGGACGGGGGGATTCAGCAGGGAGAGGATGTGGGGATTCGGTGTCTGCTGCGGCCACCAGTGACCCGGCATCCCCCACTTTTACCAGGCAACAGTCCTTCATGCGCAGCTTTGTAGGACCTCGCCGTACCCCACTGCTGCGTGACGAGCAAATTGAAGCCGTTGTCGGATGGATGGCAGCTAATGCATCCACTTCAATGACTTACGCATCCTCCCAGGGCCAGAGCACTGAAGAGCAACCATCTGTCTCTTCACCACCTGCCAAATTGCCCAGGCAGTCTGAGAGCCCTGGACAGGAGCCATCTCAATCTTTACTTCTGTTCTCAGAATCTGTTGGCTTGGAAAGAGGTGGCCAGCCAAGCAGCATTCTAGAGCATGAAGAAGAGGGAGTATGCAGTGATGCGCAACTGCTTTGTCCCTCTGAATCTGAAGAGGCGGGTGGGCCAGTGCCTATTGTCAGCTCACCTCAGTGCTCATCTGATGATGATGAGACTCAGTTGCCAATTTCTGGTGCGTACGGTGCTGGCGAGACAACCCAGGACCAGCCGGTGCTTGAAGAGGGGAGTGGAGATGATGAGGTCCTTGACCCATCATGGCGTCAGCCACAGGAAGGTGGTGGGAGCAGCTCTGAGGAAGAGATTCCCCGAACGGCCAAAAGAGGAGGGAGAGGGCGGGGGCAGACTTGGTTGCCTGTAGCCTCCACTTTGGCACCCGTGAGGAGCAATCCTCTTCCAAAACAGAAAACGGGCGCTCCCAGGACTTGCAGTGCGTGATCTTTTTTTGACACAGTTGCAGATGACATTTGCTTTGTCAAATGCAAGCTGTGTCATCAGAAAGTTAAACGAGGGAAAAATGTGAGCAACCTCAATACCACAAATATGTGGAAACGTGCGTACCAAGCACGAGGTGGAGTTACACAGACACACTGAAGATGTAGGCCAACCTTCAGCAGCACCTACCACCTCTTCAGCTCTTGTTGGGGCCTCTTCCTCCAGCTCACACACAGCTGGTTCGGCTTCCTCACTGGAACACCATGGAAGAACCTCTGCCACTGTTGTCCAGAGACCCAGTGAAATTCCACCCACTGAACCATGTTCTCAGTCATCAGCACACTCCCAGGCCACTCACCAGCAATCGGTAGCACAGGCATGGGAGAAAAAGCGGCCATACTCGGCAAACCATCCCCGAGCACTGGCTCTGAATGCCGGCATTGCCAAACTACTGGCCCTTGAGATGCTGTCATTCAGGCTGGTGGAGACTGACACCTTCCGGAACTTGATGTCATTGGCAGTTCCACAATACAATGTGCCCAGCCGCTTTTATTTCAGCAGGCAAGCCGTCCCTGCCCTGCAAAAGCATGTGGAGGGAAAAATTAAAAATGCACTACTAAACGCCGTCAGTAGCAAGGTCCACCTGACCACCGATGCGTGGACCAGTAGCCATGGACAGGGACGATACCTTTCCCTCACTGCCCATTGGGTCAATGTTGTGGAGCCGGGTACAGATCTGGAGAGTGGCTCTGTACGTATTCTGCCAACTCCAAGGATTGCAGGAATGCAGTCTGTACATATTGAGTCCTCCTCCTACTCTAGTTCCTCGGAATCAGCACTGCATGAGCCTGTTAGGCCAGATATGAGCACAGGTGTGGCCAAACGTTAACAGGCCGTCCTTAAATTAATTTCTTTGGGGAATCGGAGCCACACAGCACAGGAGCTCTGGAATGCCATCAAGCAGGAGAGCGATGTGTGGTTTGTGCCAGCGAATCTCCAGCCAGGTTTGGTAATGAGTGACAATGGCCGAAATCTAGTGGCAGCTCTGGGCCTAGGCAACCTCACTCACACACCATGTCTGGCACACGTGCTCAATTTAGTCGTGCAGAGCTTTCTGAGGGACTATCCGGATCTTGATGCACTGCTGCACAAGGTTCGCCTAGAGTGTGCTCACTTGCAGCGTTCCAGCATGGCAAGATCGCGCATTGCATCTCTGCAACGCCGATTCCGCCTGCCAGAACATCGCATCATATGTGACCTCCCCACCAGGTGGAATTCAACGTTACATATGTTGGAGCGGTTGTGTGAGCAGCAGGCAGCAGTAATGGAGTACCAGCTGCATCAGGCGCAAACAAGTCGCACTGTGCGCCGGACACACTTCACCACCACTGAGTGGGCCACTATGAGGGACATCTGCCAAGTTTTGCGTGCCTTCGATGACTCCCCGCGGATGGCCAGTGCAGATGATGCACTAGTCAGCATGACTGTCCCCCTTATCTGTCTGCTTCAAAAAACCTTACAAGCACTAAGTGAGGAGGTTTTTGAAGAGGTCGAGGATGAGGAGTCAGAAATGCCATCTGCTTCTGGCAAGTCTGCGCAACGTGCCTCCACACAAAGGCCCAGGCAGGGGACACTTAGTGAGGAGGATGACGAGGAGTCAATGGAGGAGGAGGAACACATCTCTCCAGAGGAGGGAGGTACACAAGGCTCTAGTAGTCAGTGTGTACAGCGAGGGTGGGGTGATGCTGAGCAGGCTGAGATGCTGCCTCAAGCTGGGGACAGCGTTTCTGGTCCAGTTGGCAGTCTGCAGCACATGGTTGATTTCATGCTGCAGTGCTTGTTAAATGACCGCCGCATCGCCAACATTCTCCACACGGCTGATTATTGTGTGTACACCCTCCTAGATCCTCGCTACCGGGACAACTTACAAAGCCTCATACCACAGTTGAACCGGGAGCGAAAAATGCGGGAGTACCAAGAAACACTTGTGCAGGCCATCATGTTCTCCATTCCCCCCGCAAGTGTTGCTGGTAGTGCTTTTCAAAGCAGCCATGTGGGTAGAGGCAGTGGAGGAAGCTCTGCACAAAGAGGTAGCAGAGGCAGTGCCGCAGGACAAGGCAAGGCCAGTATGGCCCAAATGTGGAAAAGTTTTGTGGGACCGCCACAAACGACTACACCATCACAGACGGCTCCAGTCAGCAGGAGGCAACGTTTCCGTCAGATGGTGACAGACTACTTGTCTTGCCCTGTCAGTGTACTCCCAGATGGCTCTTACCCACATCCTTATACAGCTCGTGGTCCTACAAGAGGTAGCACCACTCCCTCACTATGGAAGTCTGTAATAAACAGGGAGCCTGTGCGTCCTCCTCCTCCTTATACATGGAGATCACAAGCAACAGCACCGAGTCCGTGTCCACCCGACCGGTACTTTCCCTTCTGCTTTCAAACATGCCACAATCACGCCTATCCTTGAAAAGCCAACCCTCGACCCAACCGTTTTGTTCAGCTATCGCCCAATATCGTTGCTCCCATTCGCTTCCAAACTCCTGGAACAGCACGTCCTCGCTGAACTTCCCTCCCACCTATCATCTAACTTGCTCTTTGACAATTTACAATCTGGTTTCCACCCCCATCACTCCACTGAGACAGCCCTGTCCAAAATTACTAATGACCTACTTACAGCCAAATCAAATTGACAATACTCTATACTGCTTCTAGACCTGTCCTCTGCATTCGACACAGTTGACCACTGCCTCCTACTACAGATCCTCTCCTCCTTCGGCATCAAAGGCCTTGCCCTATCCTGGATCTCCTCATACCTTTCCAACTGCACATTCAGCGTCTCCCACTCCCGCACCACCTCCTCATCCCACCCTCTCTCTGTTGGAGTCCCCCAAGGCTCTGTTTTAGGACCCCTACTCTTCTCAATCTATACACTGGGTCTGGGACAACTCATAAAGTACCACGGATTCTACTACCACCTTTATACTGATGACACTCAGATCTACCTCTCTGGCCCAGACGTCCCCTCTCTGCTGTCCAGAATCCCAGAGTGTCTATCAGACATATCCTCCTCCTTCTCCTCTCGCTTCCTCAAGCTCAATGTGGACAAATCTGAACTCATCATCTTTCCTCTATCTCACAGATCTTCCTTACCCAACCTAGCTATAACAATTAATGACATCACACTTTCCCCAGTACCGGAAGTCCACTGCCTCAGAGTAACCTTTGACTCTGCCCTGTCCTTCAAACTGCACATCCAAGCTCTATCTACCTCCTGTCGCCTCTAGCTCAAAAATATTTCCAGAATCCGTCCTTTCCTCAACCCTCAATCTACTAAAATGCTTGTGCATGCCCTCATCATCTCCCGCCTCGACTACTGCAACATCCTTTTCTGTGGTCTCCCTGCTAACACCCTTGCACCTCTCCAGTCCATCCTTAACTCTGCCGCCTGACTAATTCAACTCTCTCCTCGCTACTCCTCCGCTTCTCCCCTCTGAAAATCTCTTCACTGGCTCCCATTCCATCAGCGTATCCAGTTCAAATTACTAATACTGACCTACAAGGCCATCTTTAACCTGTCTCCCCCATATGTCTCTGAACTAATCTCCTGATACCTTCCCTCACATAATCTCCGGTCCTCCCAAGACCTCCTTCTCTCCTCCACACTTATTTGCTCCTCACCCAACTGCCTCCAAGACTTCTCCCGAATAGACCCTATTCTCTGGAATTCTTTGCCCCAACAAGTCCGACTATCAACCACATTTGGATCCTTCAGACGGAACCTGAAAACCCACCTCTTCAAGAAAGCCTACAGCCTGCAATGACCCCGCTACCTCCTTCTCTCTCACCACTACCGGTGATATCACCTCAACCAACACCGGAACTGCTGCAACCCACCATCCTACTGTCTTCTTCCCCACAGTCCTGTAGCATGTAAGCCCGAAAAGGCAGTGTCCTCTCTCCCCTCTGTATCAGTCTGTCATTGTTAGTTTGTTTACTTTAAGTGATATCTGTAATTTGTATGTAACTCCTTCTCATGTACAGCACCATGGAATCAATGGTGCTATATAAATAATAATAATAATAATGAAACATATCCACCTCTACATGCTTCCATGGCTGAATCTAATATATAAGGCAGTAGCGTAGCTATTGGCAGGGCAGAGGGTGGGCCTCCCTTGACCCCACGCTCTGAGGGGCCCACCTTGAGCTATAATACTTTTAATTGTATAATTGTGCACAGGGCACCAATATAGCTAAGCTCTGTGGCAGACCATGAAGAATAGCTCTACCTGCACTGCCACATGGCAGTTATGGGGCCTGTGAGCCGGGGGGTGTCCGGTTTCAGGGCCGGCACCGAGCTCCTTCCCTCTGAAAGCTCAACTGTGTTGTCATCGGTTGATACAGTTGAAAGGAATGATGGAGGAGGGATCATCAGCTGATGCTTCCTTTCCCATCATTGTTCCTCGGCATCTGACATCTCAGCACGATAACATCGCTACATGGTGTCCTCTACGGTGAGATGTGCAATGCTTCAGAAGACAAGCTGCTGAGACCGTAACAGCAGAGGAACGAGGAGGAGTGGTGAGTATTAAATTTTATAATTGTTTTTAGAGCATGGTGGTGGCCATAATATTGTATTGATGACTATGATATGATATATGACTATGCATTATACTATATGGACTATGGTATGCATTATACTGTATAGACTATGGGGTGCATTATACTGAATGAGCTACAAGGTGCATTATGCTGTTCAGACTATGGGGTGCATTATGCTGTATGGTGGGCTATGTGGGGCAATTATAATATTTGGAAGGTTACATGGGAGCCATTAAATTGTATTCAAGCAATTATAAAGTGTGATGGTTTGTGTGGGGTCCATCACACTGGGTGGAGGGCTGTGTTGGGGTCATTATACAGTGTGGGGCCATTATATTGTATGTAGGCCCATTTTACTGCATGGAAGGCTCTGTGTGGGTCACAGTTGGGGGATCATACTGTGTTGGGGGTCACCATACTGTGCGTGTGGAGAGTATTGTGGAGGAATTCACTGTAGGGGTAGAGTTTGTGGGCACTTTTGTTGATATCATAGTTTATGGGTCCAATGAAAGTGCAATATAGGGCTCCAGTAGGAGGAAAATTGGAGGACATACAGTACCACTCAGTAGATGCAGTAAAATGGGTATTAGTAGCATAAGGAGTTTGTACGTGTTGTGAATAGATGGAGATTGTGTCTGAAATGTGAGAAGTCAAAGGTGTATTTGTGGTAATTTCTACAACTGAGTCCTGGTTTGAAGAAATTGCCATGTTGGTCTTGGCCAGATGGAAAAGATGGGAAAAGTGAATGACTTCCCCAGAAAGAATGTCAGTTGTAAGTCACTATCTGTATCTGTACTGTAATCTCTTATATGTTCTGCAGGATTGGTATCAACCAATATATTTCAACATATGGGGGTAATATCAGTGTTGTTCTTTGTATACTTTTTTTTAGTAACAACAGAGTCATCTCCTGAGATTTTTCTATATCCACTATTAGGATGTGCCACCATATTTGTAATTAGACTTTCATGGTTAGGGGCACGCTCAGATGTTTCACCCCCCTGAATCAAACCCCTAGTTACGCCTCTGATATAAGCAAAAACCAGAGACACTTAGCAGCATATCCACAGCAGCACAGCCAGGGGAAGCAGGAGGTATTCATCATCTCTGTTTCAGTCTTCATTTGTACACATGTTAAGGTTCGTCAGATGCAGGAAGCAGCAGGAGGCAGAGAAGCGGACAACAAGAGTTCTTTACTTAAGCGAATATTGAATATGTATTAAAGGAAACCTTCGCACAAGGAGGTATTAAAGCAACTAGTAAACTATACAGCAAAACACAACAAGAGGGTAAAAGTGAAAGTAATGACTTATCGATTGAAGGTTTTGTTGGAGAGTGGTTGGATTAGCTCCCTACGGCATGGCAGTTCATGAACAAAGTCTCTGGCTCGGCTGTTTAGAAATGAGATGCACTATCTCCTGACCGTGCTGAAGTTTCCTGATACGCTGGTCTTGAATCTGTTTAATTTGGGACCATTGAACTTGGGTCTGTTGAACTTGGGTCCGTTCGTGAAAGAGTACAGTTCCTTCTGTGGGTTCCTAGAGAGTGACATGGTACACACAGAGCACAATGCTGCACAGGCCGCAGGGGTAATAAGGACTCGTGCAGGATCACAACATCCAGGGGAGGTCGGTACGTCTGCTGCACTACCCATTCCGGGTCTCATTCGTGGAGGGATACTGGGCAAAGGGAGTAATAGGCGGACAGTCTGCAAAGGGCTGGTGTCAATGGCGGCTGTTTAGGAGAGGGAGTAAACCTTCGTCCTGCTCTGTAATCGCCTTCCCGCCAAGTCTCTCTCCTTCACGTGCTCTGCCCCTTTTAAGTCTCCCATGCCCCTTTCTGTCAGGTTCCCGAGTTCTCTCTGCCCAGGCAAGTCACCCCCCGGCAACAGTGATGATGGCCCCGATAATTCTGGCTCCAGAGTGTATTCCGGACCGATGGCATTGGTCCTGTTCATCCCCTTTCACACCTCTGCTTGACTGCCATATAGCAATAACTACATCCGCAAGCCCTGATTGTATGCTACTGCTTAAAATTCTAAATGGAGAATCCTCTTTAAGTTCCTCCTAGTAACAGCTATTTACCAACCACAAACTACAGTGGGAATTCTCTGGTACCATTTCTGCCTTTATTTTTCTTTCCAGGTACAATGTTTTCCTGCTAAACGGATGGTAATATTGAGGGTTTATAATCCATGTGCCCCATTCATTAGTTAGGAGCAGACAATGAAACAAAGTGCAGACATCTCTGATGATGACATATACACGTGGTTGGTACCCCTCATTTAATGCTGAAAAACCCACAATGGTCACAGAAATAACATGAATCTGACAAAAGTAATAATAAATCAAAAATCTATTAAAATTAACCAATGAAAGTCAGACATTGCTTTTCAACCATGCTTTCACAGAATGTTTAAAAAAATAAAATTCATGGAATAGGCCTGGACAGAAATGATGGTACCCTTAACGTAACATTTTGTTGTGCAACCTTTTGAGGCAATCACTGCAATCAAATGATTCCTGTAACTGTCAATGTGTCTTCTACACCTCTCGCCAGGTATTTTGGCCCACTCCCCTACATCAAACTGCTCCAGTTGTCTCGTGTTTGAAGGTTGCCTTTTCCAGACGGCATGTTTCAGCTCTTTCCAAAGATGCTCAATAGGATTTAGGTCAGGGCTCATAGAAGACCACTTCAGAATAGTCCAACGTTTTCCTCTTACCCTTTCTTGGGTGTTTTAGCTGTCTGGATTTCTAACTTTTACCTTTAACATGTTTGTCTATAATTTTCTTTCTAATCTCATGAGGCAACTCTTTCCTCTGCTTCCTCTGGTCCATGTTGAGTGTGATACACACCATGTCACCAAACAGCACAGTGAGTATCTGTAGCCCTCTATACAGGCCCACTCACTGATTCCAAGAATGTTGACACCTTTCGATGCTAATTAGTGGACACACCTTGATTTAACATGCCCTTTTGTCACATTATTTTCAGGGTTACCATAATATCTGTCCGGGTCTATTTCATGAGTTTTATTTTTTTTAAATTCTGTGGAAGCATGGTTCAAAAGCAATGTCGGACTTTGTTCATTTTTATACATTTTTGATTTATTATTACTTTTGTCAGATTCAAGTTATTTCTGTCACCATTGTGTTTTTTTTGTCATTAAACGAGGGGTACCAACAATTTTGGCCACGTGTGTAGATGAAATTCTTTCATTCCACATACTCACAATGTCAGTGTGAAAAGTGTCAAGCAGTTTATGAGAAATAAAAATGTGCCATGTTTCATCTCACACTTTCCCCCAGAAACATTACTGGATAACCTGAAGAAACGGTGCACCTAGTTACAGTTTACTCTCTGTTTTTCCAAATTAAAACTTAAGTGCCAGTACAGATACAGTATATGTAAATTTTAGTAAACTTTTGGAAAAAAATGTATTACAAATACACTATAAGAACCCCATGGAAATGTGTTTGAAACATATTGGGCTGCTATGCAGTTAGGGTAGATATTTATGGTCACATTTAAAGAGGGTTTTAGATGAACAAAGTTAATTTTAAATTTGATTTAAATCAATAAATCTTATAATAATAATGATTTCCACAATTACATGTGTTTAAAAAAAAATGTTCCTGTGCTGACATAAACTTATAAGTGTGCCCCTGCTGTGTATGGTGTAATGTCTGTGTCTGACCGTACAGGAACATGGTCTGCTCACACCACATCTCCTGTGAAGGAGAGGAAACAAGATTTACAGACATTACAGTATGGTATCACCGCTTATTCTTTTTGTGAGATAAAGTATTTCCCTGCTTGTTTTTAAAAAATGTTTTATCTCAAAGAAATAATTATTTGTGATCCCATGCTGTAATGTCTGTATATTCTCTTTTCCTTCCTCCCACCCATCCAGGAGATGTGGTATGATCAGACCATGTTCTTGCACGGTCAGACACAACCATTACACAGTACACAGCAGGGGCACATTTATAAGATTATTTTGGCACAGGAACATTTTATCTTAAACACATCCAATTGTGGAACTTATTATTATTCAAGCTCTATTGATTAAAATGAACTTTCTTTATGGGAAACACCTCTTTAAATCATTTAAACACATTGCAGGTGAACATAAAAAATTATATGTAGGGGAAAAAGCTGAGCAGAACTCTATGTAGGGTCTGGGGTACTCTCACCTTCCCCGGCGCTGCGGCCTCCGTCCCATCATCACGCGGTTTCCCCCGCAGCCTCCGTTCCTTGCTCCACTGTCCTGCGGGCCTTCCCTCCGGACTCGGGGGCTCCGCTGAGAAGTCCTCTGCTGGTATTGGTGGCGGCCGTTCTTGCTGACTCCACTCAGGCTCCGCTCCCCGGCTCAGCATCCCGCTGCCTGCCCGTGGTTCTGAAGATGACTTCTGGTGCAGCTCCATCTCTCGCCGCCATTGCCACTCTAGGCGGCCGATGCCCCGACACCCGCAGCATCTCATACCGTCCGTTGGACAGCACTCGAATGGCATCAGACAGCCGCAGCCAAGTTTTTCTTCTGTGCCACTCCTCCTGCTGGGTGGGGCGTTGGCAGACCTTTCCACCCATCTGCCAGGGTCCAGTACATGGGAGCGTCGGCCTCCGGGCACATACCGCTGTCCACGGGGGTACGTTGGAGGCTGCCCCAGTCCATTCAACACGACTGCAAACACTCAGACCTCTCCCCTGCGTTGTAGCAATGCCGCCATCTTGTGCAGAATCAGCTGCTGTCTTGGATCCTCTGCAGCAACGCAGATCCGCCACAGCGTCCCAATTTGTAATCCACAGGTCAGTAATTGGTAGTCCATAGGTGTTTATAATCCAAAGTAGAGCAGCCCAAGTTTTTCTCAGTTCTTCAGACGCAGGCCTGCCGCAGAAGATAGCATATTAGCGGCGGCGATCCAGCCGACTACGCCAAATGTAGGGTCGGTGGGCCGAGCTGGGGGGGTGGTCCCTCTTCTTACCGCGCAGAGACGAAACAGAGACAAGTTGAAGGCAGATTCTGGGTGCAACAGGTCCAAGTTTATTTCACTTGCCGTCCGTCTGACGGCCTCAGAGCACACCGCACTTTCTTTACCTCACGGCCCTCTGTTTCCAGGGCCGCTTACTCTGTACTGGGGACGCGTGTGCGTACACCGTCCCCTCTTCACTCGTCAACGCTCCTGACAGGTCCATCACTGTGGCCGCCTTAGGCCCGTAAACCAACAGCGCTTCCACTGATCAGTCGTCGTGTCAAATATGGTGTCTCACACCCAATGCCTCGTCCCTTCTGCGGTCCTTCCTGTCAGGACCACCCCCCTGACGTTCGCTCTCCTCAGTCCCCTTGGTTTAGATTCTCCTCACAGCGCACAGACTGTCGCAGTCCTCCTGTCACTGGAGCTCCCCCTGGGGACTGGACCCTTCTGGAACCCTCCCTAAGTATTTATAGCTCTCCCGGTCCCCTGTCACTGTAACCCCGCCCCCCATGACCAACGGTTTCTAAAGCCCTAAGCTGTTGTCAAGTCCTTTGCTCACACTCCTCCCTGCCAACTAATGGTCAACCCAAGGTACTGCATGTCCACTACACTTTCCTAGCTGTTTCCCCACAGTACATCTACCTACACTGTGCAAACCTTTCCTTCTTCACTCTGACTAGTCCGTCCATCCGTCAGGTCACCTTCCCTACACTATGTGGGGAGGCTGAGCTGGGTATGGTTCTGTCTGTAATAGGAGACAGAGTGATTGACAGTAGGTGTCATTTGGCAGTCCGCCATCAGAGGTCACTGGAGAGCACCGACAGCAATGGTTATGTAACTGTCATATGAGGGTTATATAACTGCCAGAGGTCAAGGTGAATCTGATTGGGCGAAAGTGACTGTCAGGTGACAGAGGGTGGGGCTACCTGGACTGGCTGAATAAATACTGAGGTAAGCTTCTAGAAGCTTCAGTCAGCCAGGGGAGCTCACAAGGAAAGAGAGACTGTTACACAGAGGGGACCCCTCAGAGAGTCTTGACAGTAGAAACGGTCACAGGGGGTGACCCTACAGGACATTGGTCACAGGTAGAGACGGCCTGTGAGGACCTGGTGTATAGTGGACTTTGTAAGGTGAAACGCCGTGGTGGATTAGCCTAGGGCAGCCACGGTGGATAGAGCCACGAAGTACGCTAGCTTAAGAAGTAAATAAGTGAAGGTACTGCAAGAGGACAAGAGGAGAACAGTGTGCAATATTTGTCATGCATTGTGCTTGTCATCATATGGGCGGCCAATAATAGAAAAATCTGTTGAATACATCTTCTGTCTCTGTCTCGTGCCTGTCGACGCCAAGAAGCGGGTCACCCCCCCATTCCTGTGAGTACAGCACACCTCCGCCGCCTACCAGCCACACCTCATAAATACCACAGCACGCTACCCTCCGCCACAGCCTGCCACCGGTCCCCTACAGTATCACCGCTTATTCTTTTTGTGAGATAAAGTATTTCCCTGCTTGTTTTTAAAAAATGTTTTATCTCAAAGAAATAATTATTTGTGATCCCATGCTGTAATGTCTGTATATTCTCTTTTCCTTCCTCCCACCCGTCCAGGAGATGTGGTGTGATCAGACCATGTTCTTGCATGGTCAGACACAGCCATTACACAGTAGGGACACATTTATAAGATTATATTGGCACAGGAACATTTTATCTTAAACACATCCAATTGTGGAACTTATTATTATTCAAGCTCTATTGATTAAAATGAACTTTCTTTATGGGAAACACCTCTTTAAATCATTTAAACACATTGCATGTGAACATAAAAAATTATATGTAGGGGAAAAAGCTGAGCAGAACTCTGGCTGACTTGTTCTTAGGGACTGGATTCAGATAAGTAACCTATTATGGTCTGAGCTTGGCATGCATATTCTTTTTTATGCTAACTGTGGTACTTTCAGATTATGATATAGTATCCCCACATTCAATGGGGACTATGAGCCATTGAGCATGCTTAGATATTTATTGACTGAGTGGCTTTATACTTTGGGTTTACCATATATGCTCATGTATAAGCCGACCAGTGTATAAGCCGACCCCCCTAATTTTGCCACAAAAAACTGGGAAAACTTATTGATTCACGTATAAGCCTAGGGTTAAATGGTGGTCTAAGAAGATGCTCCATAGATAAAACCCCCCATATGCTGCTGCACAAGGGTTAATGCTGGCCCAAGAAGATGCTCCATAAATACCCCCCATATGCTGCTGCAGAAGGGTTAAAGCTGCCCCATAAATACCCCCCATATGCTGCTCCACAAGGGTTAATGCTGCCCCATAAATAACCCCCATATGCTACTCCACAAGGTTTAATGCTGCCCCATAAATAACCCCCATATGCTGCTCCACAAGGGTTAATGCTGCCCCATAAATACCCCCCATATGCTGCTGCACAAGGGTTAATGCTGCCCCATAAATACCCCTCATATGCTGCTCCACAAGGGTTAATGCTGCCCAATAAATACCCCCCATATGCTGCTCCACAAGGGTTAATGCTGCCCCTTAAGATGCTCCATAAATACCCCTTATTTGCTGCTACTTCTGCTGCAATTAAAAAAAAATGACATACTCACCTCTCCGTCGCTGGGGGCCAGGTGCCGATGTCCTGAGCCCCTGGCAGTGGCGATATTCACCTGTCCCCGTTCCAAGCCATGCACCGCTGTGTCTCCTGGATCTCTGCATTGACAGCAGAGGGCACGCACTGACTATGTCATCGCGCCCTCTGCCATTACAGCAGGAGGACTCGGAGACACAGCGGTGCATGGCTTGAAACGGGGACAGGTGAATATCACTCTGCCCCCGTCATGCTCACCTCTCCTAACCACAAGGTCTTCTCTGCAGCGGCAGCCTCTGCTTCTCCCTCTGCCGTCTGCTTCCTGCATTCAGCTGGTCATGTGGTACCGCTCATTAAATATGCGCATATTCATGAGTTTAATGAGCGGTACCATGTGACCGCTGAATGCAGGCAGCAGATGGAGATGCCTGGGCTGCAGAGAAGTGCCAGGAGAGGTGAGTATGGTCTGTGACCCCCGCTCCCCCTCCCTCGCCCACCCCCGGTATATGACTCGCGTATAAGCCGAGATGGGGACTTTCAGCTCAAAAAAATGGGCTAAAAATCTCGGCTTATACCCAAGTATGTACGGTATTTATTTCATGTGCAGTTTATTGCAAAAGCCCATTATTTTGAGGGTAAGCTTTAGACTAGTAATCTTTCCAGGTAGTGGCACTCTTGGCCAATTAGTATTTTATATGGCCCAGTTTACGGGATAACTACTTGGCGAAAAATACCTCTGATTGAGGGTCAGTCTTTATGGGCACGTTTAAAATTGATATGTGCAATAAATAAGTGAGCCATTTTTTGAACTCATAGTGTACTATTTTTGGTAATAGCATTGTCTTTTTCAAAAAATCCTCATTGTCCACTTAGTCTTCCTCTTTTTTGTTTGGGTGGTGATAGGTTTTGTAAATTTTGCTTTGATCTCATTCCAACAGGATTTTTATATGATGAAATAAAATTACTGTTTTTATGTAATGGAGAGGGTATATTGTGCTAAACTTTCCTGTTGGGTTAGTATATACTGCTTTTTCGACCTATCTTAGGTGGTGTTAGTTTAATATTCGGTTATATATATATTCAGTCTATTAAGGTAGTAGAATTTTATAAAAAAATAAAATTTCATGGGTTTTCGTCATGGTGGAGCAATGGAGCAGAAAAAATGCAATAGGATCTCACCTAGTGGTAAGCAGTAATTTACCGTGAAAAAATTGCTCACCTGGTAAGGTTGTGTGATGAACAACAGTGATTAAAGCTTGTAGGCAATCAGCTGCTGCAGGCCCATGGGTTAGAAAACCATAAATACTAGCAGGAGAGATTAAGTGGTTCCTAGACAAAGAATGAGTCTTTAACACACCATGTGCTCTTGTCTTGTTTGTTGCCTTTATTACAATGTATACTGTTATGAATGGGCACCGCAGAGGATAGCAGGCCCAGGCTAAGCCACAGAAAACCAGAGAAGTTGGTAACTAAGCGAATGCAGACCCCTGATCCTGTCCACACAACCAGCAGTAGCCGTGGAGCGTGCCTACAATGATCCTAGATGCCTCGGCACAGCCGGAGAGCTAACTAAACCTAAAGCAAGAAAGGGGAAATCTAAACTGCCCCGGAGCACATGTAGAGGTGGGCCGAGCTGGGGGGGTGGTCCCTCTTTATACCGCGCAGAGACGTACAGAGACAATTGGAGGCAACATTCGGGTACAACAGGTCCAGGTTTATTCGCTGGCCGTCCGCCTGACGGCCTCTGAAGTACACCGCACTTCACTTAGATTCACTTCACTTTCCTGAGCCTCCGTTTCTAGGCCCGCTTTACACACCGTACCTTAGCACCAGGGACGTACATGCACGTACCGTCCCTACTTCACTTGATGACGCTGCTGACAGGTCCGTCACTGTGGCCGCCTTAGGCCCGTACACCAACAGTAAGTTTACTGGTCAGACGTCTTCTTCCACACGGTATGTTTCGCCTCTGTCTCGTCCTTTTTGCGGTACTTTCCTGTCAGGACCACCCCCCTGACGTTCTCTCTCCTCAGTCCCCCTGGTCTGGATTCACCTCACAGCGCACAGACTGTAGCAGTCCTCCTGTCACTGGAGCTCCCCCTGGGGACTGGAACCTTCTGGAACCCTCCCTCAGTATTTATAGCTAACCCGGTTCCTTGAAACTGTCACTCCGCCCCCCATGACTAACGGTTTCTAAAGCCCTAAGCTGATGTCAAGTCCTTTGCTCACACTCCTCCCTGCCATCTAATGGTCAACCCAAGGTACTGCACGTCCACTACACTTTCCTAGCTGTTTTCCCACTGTAATACCTGACACCTACCCACACTGTGCAAACCTTTCCTTCTTCACTCTGACTAGTCCGTCCGTCAGGTCACCTTCCCTACACTCCCCCTTCCTTTGTCCATTGTCGTCCTCGACAATCGTCATCCCTGCCTTCGTCGTTCTGAAGCTACACCTACATTTTGTTGTCGGACCAGCTGTTGAGCCAAACCCACTATCTGCGGGGGCCGAACCATACTGGGAGCTCTATGCTCTGAGCAGCCTACTGCTACTCACCAGCGCGTATGCCACATGACAACGTCTTTCAAATTGGGCTAGGTACACCCATATTCTCTCTATGGCGTGTACCTTCCCCTACTCTCCCCTACTGTCACCTTCCACAATTCGGTACTCCATGATCGAGGTCTCTTACCTTCCAGATCATTACCAGCGCCCGCCTTCCTCCTTCAGGGGTGTCCGTGGTGTTGGGGACCTGACCTAGGACGGCTGTCTTCCTCACGTCTTCCAACTCATTTTCCTTTCTTTCAATAACATGTCATGGTCGGCGTCCCGGTCTCCCAGACCTCCTCAACGCTTAGATCCCTACCGGATCTCACACTTTCCTTTGGTCCCGCAGACCTTCCCTTACCCGGACCTGTTGCATTTTACCTTGGCATATTATACATTAAACAACTTTATAATAGCACAAGTACCCATTTTTTTATATTTTTTTTTTTCGTTTTCTTTTGCTCATTTTAAAACCAACATATAACAACATAACATTGCATGTCTTCTTTCTCCCCCCTTCCTTGGACCTGAACACTCCTCTCTTCTAAGTATCCCCGCTTTGTCAGTCTAACAAGTAAACATGGACTATCCTGTAAGAGGAACATAGAAAAACAGAAATAAAAATCACAGATAAACATTTTTTTTTTAAAATCTGACCGCGAACTGTCCTTTTGACCTGCACAACGGTGCAACGAACTCCTGACAGTTCAATCCTCCTTTCGGTGGTCAGTAGTAAGGGACCCCACAACCGTGGAGCTCCCAGGATGCAAGAAGTGTCCCTTTCTGCAAGTTAGTATAAACAAGCCGTCCCGGGGATCGTGCAGCCGCCATGCCAGCCTCTCCCCTCTCATGAAGCAGGTTCCAGACTTCTTGCCCCCTGGCCCTCTTCTTCTCTATAACTCCTGCGACCCAAACAGAGGGTCCGGCACGAGCCCTGGAGTCCGGTGGGCGGGACTTAACCGAGGAAGGGCGTGGATCAGAGGCGGCCGATGATTTCTGTGGCTCAGCAGCCGCTGGAGCCAGGTGGCAAATGGGGACAACCGGGTCCTCGGAGGCTGGAATCACAGGGCCCACTAAGTCGGCTGCAGTCGACTCCAGCAGCGGCATAACCGCGGCCTCAGGCCAGGCCGCATCCACTACTTTCAATGGAGCTGGAGTAACGGCCGGTCCCAACGACGCAGCTGCTATCAGCAGGGGGAACGCAGCAGCGTCTTCTTTGGATGACTTCCACACTGGCGGCTCCAGGCGGGGTACCTCAGGGACTTGAGCAGGGGCCTCGCTCAACTCTGCATACACCACCGGGCCCGATGTACCAAGGCCTTCCGGTGCGCAGGGGGAAGCGTGCTGCGGCGGAATGATGAGGGCCGCTGGCGGAGGCACTGTTGGTGCTGGGGGTACTCTCACCTTCCCCGGCGCTGCGGCCTCCATCACATCAATACGCGGCTTCACCCGCAGCCTCCGTCCCTCGCTCCACTGTCCTGCGGGTCTTTCCCCCAAACTCGGGGGCTCCGCTGAGAAGTCCTCTGCTGGTATTGGTGGCGGCCATTCTCGCTGACTCCGCTCAGGCTCCGCTCCCCAGCTCAGCATCCCGCTGCTCTCCCGTGGCTCTGAGGGCGACTTCTGGCACAGCTCCATCCCCTGCCGCCACTGCCACTCTAGGCGGCCGATGCCCCGACACCTGCAGAGTCTCATACCGTCCGTTGGGCAGCACTCGAATGGCATCAGACAGCCGCAGTCAAGTTTTTCTTCTGTGCCACTCCCTCTATGAGGTGAGGTGTCGGCAGGCCTCTCCACCCTCCTGTCAGGGTCCAATATATGGAAGCGTCGATCTCCAGGCACATACTGCTTCCTTTTGGGGTACGTTGGAGGGGGTCCCAGTCCATTCTGAACAACTGCAAACACTCGGACCTCTCCTCCGCTCTGAAGCAACACCACCATACTGCACAGTACCAGTTACCGCCCCGGATCCTCTTCTGGCCACACAGATCCACCACAGCGCTCCCCATTTGTATTCCACAGGTAGGTAATTTGTAATCCACAGGTAATTGTAATCCAAACAGAGTAGTCCAAGTCCTTTTCCATTCTTTAAGGCAGGCCTGCCGCAGAAGATGATGTATTAGCGGCGGCGATCCTGCCGACTACGCCAAATGTAGAGGTGGGCCGAGCTGGGGGGTGGTCCCTCTTTATACCGCGCAGAGACGTACAGAGACAATTGGAGGTAACATTCGGGTACAACAGGTCCAGGTTTATTCGCTGGCCGTCCGCCTGACGGCCTCTGAAGTACACCGCACTTCACTTCAATTCACTTCACTTTCCTGAGCCTCCGTTTCTAGGCCCGCTTTACACACCGTACCTTAGCACCAGGGACGTACATGCACGTACCGTCCCTACTTCACTTGATGACGCTGCTGACAGGTCCGTCACTGTGGCCGCCTTAGGCCCGTACACCAACAGTAAGTTTACTGGTCAGACGTCTTCTTCCACACGGTATGTTTCGCCTCTGTCTCGTCCTTTTTGCGGTACTTTCCTGTCAGGACCACCCCCCTGACGTTCTCTCTCCTCAGTCCCCCTGGTCTGGATTCACCTCACAGCGCACAGACTGTAGCAGTCCTCCTGTCACTGGAGCTCCCCCTGGGGACTGGAACCTTCTGGAACCCTCCCTCAGTATTTATAGCTAACCCGGTTCCTTGAAACTGTCACTCCGCCCCCCATGACTAACGGTTTCTAAAGCCCTAAGCTGATGTCAAGTCCTTTGCTCACACTCCTCCCTGCCATCTAATGGTCAACCCAAGGTACTGCACGTCCACTACACTTTCCTAGCTGTTTTCCCACTGTAATACCTGACACCTACCCACACTGTGCAAACCTTTCCTTCACTCTGACTAGTCCATCCATCCGTCAGGTCACCTTCCCTACACACACTCCAAGGGAATAGATAGCCCCCAAACATATATTGTCGGTGAGACAAGATGAAAACACAAACTCAGGCAGAAAAATAGACTGAGCAAACGATGGGGCCAAGACTGACTAGACAGGACAGGAAAGGAAAGCCACTGTCTGCAATCACACAAAAAAACCCTGCAAAAAGTCCAACACATCTGATGCACAAAAACACTGAAGTCGCACGACTTCGCCCCACTATATCAGCACTCTGGTATATTCTGAAAGCAAAGCAAAAAGAGACCAATATAACAGGGGACAAAACAAACTGGCACATGCAGTAACATATGGGCGGTGATTCAGCACAGCCCCAGCCGGAGCTGGCTGACCCACACAAAGCAGAGATAAACAAAACCAGATCAAATGCAAACAGAATAACAAATGAACCTCTTACCTGAACATGCAGCGAAAGAGCAGGAGACACCAGACCTCAGAAGGAACAGGAAGAAAATCACAAGCAGGGATAGAGGGAGTCAGCTATCTTAAATCGCAATCAGAAACCCCAGATCTCCAATCATCTTCCTCATTATCAGATGGCAAGCCTCTGTCAATCAGATCAGCTCCTGTTGTGAGTTAAATTTTCCCTTCACCAGTGAGGTCTGATGAACTCCCTCTTCTGGCGAAGGAAGGTAGTGAGGCTGATTACCAAACAGCTGAGCAGGTAGATGATGACTGGGTCACAGGAACTGATGACTGGATATAAGGCAGCCGACGCCCTGCTGCCTTGCCGGTGATTTTCCTGCTGGATTCTTGGAGACCAGTCTGATTTCTGCTTCTCAAAGCTAAGTTTTGCTCTGCCTTTTGTACACTTTAGTTCTGGTTTTGTTTGCCTTGTTTTTTTTGGAGTTCAGCCATCCCCGGCCGGGGGTGAGCTGAATTCCATTTTTGTCTCTGATCTGTTGATCTCTGGCTCTGTCTTCAGAATATACCTGAGTGCTGATATAGTCTTTTGAAGCCTAGCAACTTCAGGGCCTGTTTCTCCTATCAGTCTGTTGGAACATTTTTGGATAGGGTTTTTGCGGATTGCAGACAGCAGCTTTTCTATCCTGTCCTATTTAGTTAGCTTGGGCCCCATCATTTGCTCAACCTATCTTTCTATCTGTGTTAGTGTTTTTCATCTTGCTTCACAGTCATTATATGTTGGGGGCTGCCTATCGCTTTGGGGTCTGCTCTGGGGCAGTTTAGATTCCCCTTTCTGTCTTTAGGCTAATTTATTTCTCCGGCTGTGATCGAGGGGTCTAGGGCACCGTAGGAACCCCCACGGCTACTGCTAGTTGTTTTGGATAGGTTCAGGGGTCTGCAATCCGATAGCTGCCAACTTCTCTGGTTTTCTGGACTTAGCTATTATTTTTGTTTTTTCCTCCTTCGGTGACTCATCCATAACAGAATCACCGGCCATACCGCAGATCGTAGGGTACTCAATAGCAGGAAAGAATTCTAAGAAAAAAAAAAAGGTGTCAGAATTTCTTTGTGTATATTTTTTCCTCTATATCTCTGAGGCCGTAGGGGGAATTTTTTTCTCTCAATGGAGATGAAGCAATTGTCTGATCGTGTGGAGCAGCTCGCTGCGGAAGTGCGGGGAATTTCCGCCTATCTTACTCATTCACATGCTGCTGAACCAAAGATCCCTACTCCTAATGTGTTTTTTGGGGATCGGTCTAAATTTTTGAATTTCAAGAATAATTGTAAATTATTTTTTGCCTTGAAGCCTAACTTGTCGGGGAGCTCCGCGCAGCGGGTTAAAATTGTCATCTCTTTGCTGCACGGCGATCCCCAGGATTGGGCGTTTTCTTTGAAACCTGATGATCCTATTCTAAATAATGTGGATGCATTTTTTCAAGCCTTGGGGTTGATGTATGATGAACCTAATGCTATTGATCAGACTGAAAAGGCCCTGTTGGCATTGAGCCAAGGTCG
This sequence comes from Dendrobates tinctorius, assembly GCF_039654945.1. Classification (NCBI taxonomy): domain Eukaryota; kingdom Metazoa; phylum Chordata; class Amphibia; order Anura; family Dendrobatidae; genus Dendrobates; species Dendrobates tinctorius. The sequence continues at coordinate 14,190,666 of NW_027361762.1, read as the reverse complement.
GAATTCTGCAGAGTTGTACTGTCAAAAATTCAGAAAGTGGGCGGTCCTTACTACCTGGAATGATGATGCCTTGGCAAGCTCTCTTTCGGAAAGGTTTGTCAGAAACCGTAAAAGATACTATGGTGGGATTTCCTGGTCCCTCTGGTCTTGAAGATTCTATGTCATTAGCCATTCAGGTTGATCAGCGTTTGCGTGAACGCAAGACCGCACGAGAGGTGTTGCCACCTGTTGAACAAATGTCTGAACCTATGCAATGTGATAGAGTTTTGTCCAGGGCGCAACGTCAGGAGTTCAGAAGGCATAATAAGCTGTGTTTTTTTTGTGGAGATGCCTCGCATATTATTTCTGTCTGCCCTAAACGAGAGAAATGTTGTGCTCACACGTTTTCTGTGGGTGGTGTTCAACCTAAGTTTCTTCTGGCAATTACTCTGATCTGCTCCCTGTCCACATTTTCCGCCAAAGCTTTTGTGGATTCGGGAGCAGCTCTGAACCTGATGGACTTGGATTTTGCTAAACGTTGTGGATTTCCTATGACGCCTTTGCGGACGCCTATCCCTTTGAGGGGTATTGATGCGACTCCTTTGGCAAAAAATAAACCTCAGTTTTGGACCCAGGTGGTAATGCGGGTCGCCCCAGACCATCAAGAAAATTGCAGATTTTTGGTGTTGCATAATTTGCATGATACCATTGTTCTGGGGTTTCCCTGGTTGCAAATCCATAATCCAGTTTTGGATTGGAAATCTGTGTCTGTGGTGAGTTGGGGTTGTCGGTGTGCCCTTAGTCATGCTCCTGTTTTCTCCACCTCTCCCCAGTCGCATGATGTTCCTGACTATTTGGCTGAATTTTATGATGTATTTAGTGAGAATGAGTCTGCGTCTTTGCCTCCTCATAGGAGTTATGACTGTGCAATTGAGCTGAGCCCGGGGTGTAAATTTCCCAAGGGTCGGCTTTTCAATTTATCTGTACCCGAGCACGAGGCTATGCAATCCTATATTAAGGAGTCGTTGGAGAAGGGTCATATTAGACCATCCTCTTCACCCTTAGGTGCTGTTTTTTTTTTCGTGGCTAAAAAAGATGGTTCATTAAGGCCTTGTATTGACTATCGTGCCCTCAACAAAATTACTGTTAAATATCAGTATCCGTTACCCCTGATTTCTGATCTATTCTCCAGAGTTAAAGGTGCTTGCTGGTTTACCAAGCTTGACCTCAGGGGGCATATAATCTTATTCGCATTAAGCATGGGAATGAATGGAAGACGGCGTTTAATACTCCGGAGGGACATTTTGAGTACCTGGTGATGCCTTTTGGGCTCACTAATGCCCCTTCTGTCTTCCAATCCTTTATGAACGATATTTTACGAGACTTTGTGGATAAATTTTTGATTATCTATTTGGATGATATTTTGATCTTTTCCAAGGATTGGGACTCCCATGTGGAACATGTTCGGACTGTGTTCCGGATATTGAGGGAGAATTCCCTGTATGTCAAGGGATCGAAATGCCTTTTTGGGGTACAGAGGATTTCATTTTTGGGATTCATTTTGTTTCCGTCAACTATTGAAATGGACCCGGCCAAGGTACAGGCCATTTATGATTGGGTTCAGCCCACTTCCTTGAAGGCCCTCCAGAAGTTTTTGGGTTTTCCTAATTTTTATCGGAAATTTATAGCTAATTTTTCTGTTATTGCCAAACCATTGACTGATTTGACTAAGAAGGGTGCTGATGTGCTGAATTGGTCTCCGGAGGCTGTTTCTTCCTTTCAGGAGCTGAAGCGAAGATTCACTTCTGCTCTGGTTCTGCGGCAACCTGATGTCTCACTCCCGTTTCAGGTAGAGGTGGACGCCTCTGAGATTGGTGCAGGAGCTGTTTTGTCCCAAAAAGATCCTGTGACATCTAAAATGAATCCCTGTGCTTTCTTTTCCCGAAAGTTCTCCCCATCCGAACGTAACTATGATGTGGGGAATTGGGAACTGTTGGCCATGAAATGGGCATTTGAGGAGTGGAGACATTGGTTGGAGGGAGCTAAACACCAGGTCTTGGTCCTTACTGACCACAAGAATTTGATTTACCTGGAGTCGGCCAAACGCTTGAATCCTAGACAGGCTAGGTGGGCCTTGTTTTTCACACGTTTTGATTTTGTGGTCTCTTTTCTTCCTGGAACTAAGAATGTCAAGGCAGACGCCCTCTCTAGGAGTTTCTTTGCTGATTCTCCTGTTGTGACCAAGCCTGCTACCATCTTAGGCGAGGGGGTAGTTCTTTCTGCCATCTCGCCCGATTTGAGACGTGCTCTGGAAGAGTTTCAGGAGGACAAACCTGAGCGTTGCCCCAGTGGAAAGTTGTATGTTCCTGACCAGTGGAGGAAGAGAGTGATGTCTGAAGTTCATTGCTCTCCATTGGCTGGTCATCCAGGTATTTTTGGTACTAGAGATCTGGTGAGTCGGTCTTTTTGGTGGCCCGCCTTGTCCCGTGATGTCAGGAATTTTGTGCAGTCCTGTGGGACTTGCTCCCGGTCTAAACCTTGTTCTCACTCTAGTGGGTTGTTGATGCCTTTGCCGGTGCCCAAGAGGCCATGGACCCATATTTCAATGGATTTTATCTCTGATATGCCTGTCTCTCAGAGAATGACTGTTATTTGGGTGATTTGTGATAGATTCTCTAAGATGGTCCATCTTGTACCACTCCCTAAGTTGCCATCTTCCTCTGAGTTGGTGCCCTTGTTTTTGCAACAGGTAGTACGCTTGCACGGGATTCCTGAGAACGTTGTGTCTGACAGAGGAGTTCAGTTTGTGTCTAGATTTTGGAGGACTTTCTGTTCCAAGCTGGGAATTCAGTTGTCCTCCTCTGCATTTCACCCTCAGACCAACGGGCAGACGGAGAGAACAAGCCAGACTTTGGAGTCGTATTTGAGATGTTTTATTTCGGCTGATCAGGATGATTGGGTTTCATTTTTGCCCTTGGCCGAATTTGCTTTAAATAATAGAGCTAGTTCTGCCACTTTGATGTCACTTTTTTTTGTAACTTTGGGTTTCATCCTCGATTTTCTTCAGGGCAGATGGAGCCTTCTGCCTGCCCAGGTGTTGACACTGTGGTGGAGAGAATGCACCAGATCTGGGACCAAGTGGTGGATAAGTTGTCTCTCTCCCAGGAAAAGGCCCAGCGGTTTTCCAACTGGCATAGCACCATTGGTCCCCAGTTTAAGGTGGGTGATATGGTTTGGTTGTCATCAAAAAATATCGCTATGAAGGTGGCTTCTCCTAAGTTTAAGCCTAGATTTATTGGACCTTACAAGATTTTGGAGATTATTAATCCGGTCTCTTTTCGGTTGGCTCTTCCTGTCACGTTTAAGATTCATAATGTGTTCCATAAGTCCTTGTTGAAGAGGTTTATTGAACCAGTAGTTCCTGGGGTGGCACCTCCTGACCCTGTATTGGTTGAAGGTAACATGGAGTATGAGGTAGAGAAGATACTGGATTCCCGTCTGGCTAGACGGAGACTCCAGTATTTGGTTAAGTGGAAGGGTTATGGTCAGGAGGATAATTCCTGGGTCTCTGCCTCTGATATTCATGCCGAAAGATTGGTGCGTGCCTTTCATCGGGCTCACTCTGATCGCCCTGGTGGCATGCATGAGGGTTCGGTGACCCCTCCTCAAGGGGGAGGTACTGTTGTGAGTTAATTTTTCCCTTCACCAGTGAGGTCTGATGAACTCCCTCTTCTGGCGAAGGAAGGTAGTGAGGCTGATTACCAAACAGCTGAGCAGGTAGATGATGACTGTGTCACAGGAACTGATGACTGGATATAAGGCAGCCGACGCCCTGCTGCCTTGCCGGTGATTTTCCTGCTGGATTCTTGGAGACCAGTCTGATTTCTGCTTCTCAAAGCTAAGTTTTGCTCTGCCTTTTGTACACTTTAGTTCTGGTTTTGTTTGCCTTGTTTTTTTTGGACTTCAGCCATCCCCGGCCAGGGGTGAGCTGAATTCCATTTTTGTCTCTGATCTGTTGATCTCTGGCTCTGTCTTCAGAATATACCTGAGTGCTGATATAGTCTTTTGAAGCCTAGCAACTTCAGGGCCTGTTTCTCCTATCAGTCTGTTGGAACATTTTTGGATAGGGTTTTTGCGGATTGCAGACAGCAGCTTTTCTATCCTGTCCTATTTAGTTAGCTTGGGCCCCATCATTTGCTCAACCTATCTTTCTATCTGTGTTAGTGTTTTTCATCTTGCTTCACAGTCATTATATGTTGGGGGCTGCCTATCGCTTTGGGGTCTGCTCTGGGGCAGTTTAGATTCCCCTTTCTGTCTTTAGGCTAATTTATTTCTCCGGCTGTGATCGAGGGGTCTAGGGCACCGTAGGAACCCCCACGGCTACTGCTAGTTGTTTTGGATAGGTTCAGGGGTCTGCAATCCGATAGCTGCCAACTTCTCTGGTTTTCTGGACTTAGCTATTATTTTTGTTTTTTCCTCCTTCGGTGACTCATCCATAACAAGCTTCACTACCTCCAGTAACCACCAGAGGGAGTCCAGGAAGAGAACTCACAACCCCTCTGTCAATCTGACCAGCTCCACTACCTTCAGTAATCACCAGAGGGAAGCCAGAGAGAGAATTCACAACAGTATACCCTATTTAAGGCTGTTACAATGTATGTTCTGTCCTCACTAATTGAAGCAGACTTCATGTAGCTTATACAGGCAGCTAAACCGCTATGCCGGGGTCCAATAAGGAGAATGTAGGTTGAACCTGTATTTTATTGAACATGGTGGTATATTGATGTGGTGAAACTACAAACAAAACCTATAAATACACTGAATCAATATAGGGTACATCAGGGATACATATCATACATAATACATTATGAATCAACATCTGCACTACTAGCTGAGGAGGGGAAACTGAGCAGGCTGATCTCAGACAGAAATTAGATACATGAAGCATGTTTACATACCAGCGATGCTGACACAAGGGGTGGAGAGGAATGAGATGCTTCCAGGATGCAGGCTGAGAGAAAATGGAGAACTGGAGGGAAAATGGGGGCTGGACTAACCATGATCCTTTGCAAAACTTACCAGGGTGCCTTGCAACCTTCCCAGAATACATTGTGAATGGAGGGAAAATAGAAGCAAAATGAAAGTAAAATAGAATAACACTACGGTTATGACTCTGTCCACTAAATGGAGCCAGAAACAATGAAAACATTAAATCTATGGAAGAAACTGAACATTCTTGATATTCACTAGTAATTAGTGTTGAGCGATACCGTCCGATACTTAAAAGTATCGGATCGGAATGGATTGGCCGATCTAAAAAAAATATCGGGAATTTCCCACGCAGCAATGGCATAAAGTGAGACTAGGGACTTTTTTTTTTTTTACAGTGGTGGAGGAATACAGTGCGGAAGGATACCTACCTTCCGTCATTGTATTCCTGGAGCTGGTAGAGAACGGTAGCATCAGCTGATGCTGCTGTTCTCCACGCAAGATCGACGTGGGACCCTCGTGGACTTCTGCGGATCGGGGTAAGTATATTGGTGTTTTTTTATTTTGATATTTATTCCTCAGGCGACAATGGCTTCAGGGATCAAAGTGACAAGTGACGGTGAGTATGTACTCTATGTTATATGTACTGTATGTCTATATGTATGTATTGTATGTAGTATATATGTATGTTGCATGCATGTAGTATATATGCAGTATATATGTAGTATGCATGTTGCATGCATGTGGTATATATGTAGTATGTATGTTGCATGCATGTAGTGTATGTATGTAGTATGTATGTAGTATGCATGTAGTATGTAGCATGTATGTAGTATGTATGTTGCATGTATGTAGCATGTAGTATATATGTAGTATGTATGTTACATGTAATATATATAGTATATATGTAGTATGCATGTTGCATGCATGTAGTATATATGTAGTATGCATGTTGTATGTATGTAGCATGTATGTAGCATGTATGTAGCATGTAAATTTTTTTTTTTTTTTATTACATTCAACACATAGGCCGGATGATGGGACTACTACTGTCCCATCATTGGCTAATGTGTCAATCACTGTCATGGTAGCAGGCATCGCCCGATGGGACTTGTAGTCCCATCGGACGATGCCTGCACAGACCCCCGGAGCCTGCACAGACCACCGGCAGGCCGGCACAGCCCCCCTGGCAGGCCGGTACAGACCCCCGGGCAGTCGGCACAGACCCCCGCAGCCTGCACAGACCACCGACAGACTGGCACAGCCCCCCGGCAGGCCGGTACAGACCCCTGGGCAGTCGGCACAGACCCCCGGAGCCTGCACAGACCACCGGCAGGCCGGTACAGACCCCCAGACAGTCGGCACAGACCCCCCGAAGGCCCGAACTAACGGCGCATCATGATGCGCACAGACAGCGCATCATGATGACGTCATTTCGGCAGCCAATCAGAGCCACAAAAGTGGCTCATTGCATTTTGAACTTCCGATTCCGGTATCCGATACGAAAAAAGTATCGGTACTCGGTATCGGAATTCCGATACGGCAAATATCGGCCGATACCCGATACTTGCGGTATCGGAAAGCTCAACACTACTAGTAATATTATCAGATAGACAATTAAAGATTATGAATTAAGTGTCGGCGACAGAACAATGTAATTATGTCCTTATGGTGGTTGTATGCTGATGAAGAAGCCAGATGACTTTGAAACACGTAGATATTAAAAACCACATCCCATTTATCGAATCTCCCCGATTATTCCCGTGGATTTTTATCAGCAATGCAGACGAACCATTTAATTTCTCCTTTCCACAATCACTGTGTCATGTCTTACTAATAAATGTGACATTGTCATCTCTGGGTTACTACAATCAAGTGGTAAGTAATATAGAAATCAGAAAGAAACAGTAAACCTGTACCATCACTGAAATCTTACACAATATGTAAATGATTCTAGAATATGTCATATTTATATAGCAGATCATACAGATATTCTACCTATAGGACCATTATTAGTTTAGGCTGATTGCAGGTCACTACTAGTGTTGAGTACTCCGATACCGCAAGTATCGGGTATCGGCCGATATTCATTGTATCGGAATTCCGATACTGAGTTCCGATACTTTTAGCATATCGAATACCAGAATCGGAAGTTCCCATAATGCTATGAGCCAGTTTGATTTGATTCAGCCAATGACAATCCTCAGAAGTGTGGGTGCATCCTGTTAGGCATGTAGGCATCTTAACTAATGGCATGGCTGTGATTGGCTGCTGAAATGATGTCATGATGCACTATAAAAGCCGCCGCAGCTGCCATTTCTGGTTCAGTCTGCTGTGAATTCAGTTAGGGACAGGCTGCTGTTCAAGACTGTGAGGGACAGTTAGAGATAGCGATTTTCAGAATCATAGTGTGCTTTACCCAGGCTACATAATCCACCACTGTAGCTTTCTTTTGCCTTGCAGGAGTGTTCACAGCTGTCTGCAAGGCCTGTGAGTGCAGCTCACGCTGAGTAGTGTGTCCTGCAGCAACGTCTGGTTGTAGGCCGCTCAGCGTGTCACTGCCTCATACATATTTTTATTTTTTTGCTGCTCATTTTTCATTCTCCTATTAGCGTGCACTGTGCATCCATCCGTATCCATATACGTTGGTTGCAAACACTATAGGAGTAGACAGCGGAGCCTCTCTGCAGCCTTTCAGTGCTAGTGCCCAATTTGCTGCACTGTTCACGGCTGTCTGAGAGGCCTCTGTGTGTGAGTGCAGCTCACGCTGAGTAGTGTGTCCTTCAGCTACGTCTGGTTGTAGGCCGCTCAGCGTGCGCCACTGCCTCACACATATTTTTCTTTTATTGCAGCTCATTTTTTATTCTTCTATTAGTGTGCATCCATCCATATCCATATACGGTGATTGCAAACACTATAGGAGTAGACAGCGGACCCTCTCTGCAGCCTTTCAGTGCTAGTGCCCACTTATCTGCACTGTTCACGGCTGTCTGAGAGGTCTCTGACTGTGTGTGAGTGCAGCTCACGCTGAGTAGTGTGTCCTGCAGCTACGTCTGGTTGTAGGCCGCTCAGCGTGCGTCACTGCTTCACACATATTTTTCTTTTATTGCAGCTCATTTTTTATTCTCCTATTAGTGTGCATCCATCCGTATCCATCTACATTGGTTGGTTGCAAACACTATATAGGAGTAGATAGAGGAGCCTTTTTTCTGGCTTGTGCCCTTCAGCTGCAGCCAGATTAGAATTACCCTATTTCTTGGAGCCTCATCTTTTGCATTGTAGGTTACCTTCCTGCATTGTAATAGCTCCAAAAAGCTAGTGATACTATCGCTTTCAAATCTTTGGTCACATCCTTTTAGTTTTTTTTAAAAAAAAACAAAACAAAATAAAGTTCACCAAACCCTCCATTTGACAGTTGTGTAGGCCACATTAGCTCCTATTAAAGTGTAGTCCACACACACATTTCATAAAATTAGTGTTTCTTATACCTGTTACCAGCTGTTCAGGAATAAGCACACTAAGCCCCCCCTTTGTACATTTCTGCCTATCTTTATCAGTCTACCAAGGGAGGGAGGGAGGCAGGGAGTAAGGCACGTGGGCGTGGGCATGGAGTTTCAGCAGGGAGAGGACGTGGTGATTCTGCAGGGAGAGGACGTGGGGATTCTGTGCCTGCTGCGGGCACCAGTGAGTCAGCATCCCCCAGTTTTAGCAGGCAACAGTCCTTAATGTGCAGCTTTGTAGGACCTCGCCGTACCCCACTGCTGCGGGAGGAACAAATTGAAGCCGTTGTCGGATGGATGGCAGCTAACGCATCGACTTCAATGACTTCCACGTCCTCTCAGGGCCAGAGCACTGAAGAGCAACCATCTGTCTCTTCACCACCTGCCAAAGTGCCCAGGCAGTCGGAGAGCCCTGGACAGGAGCCATCACAGTCTCTACTTCTGTTCTCTGAATCTGTTGGCTTGGAATGAGGGGGACAGCCAAGCAGCATTCAAGAATGTGAAGAAGAGGGAGTATGCAGTGATGCGCAACTTCTTTGTCCCTCTGAATCTGAAGAGGCGGGTGGGCCAGTGCCTATGGTCAGCACACCTCAGTACCCATCATGGCGTGAGGAACAGGAAGGTGGTGGGAGCAGCTCTGAGGAAGAGATTCCCTGAACGGCCAAAACAGGAGGGAGAGGGAGGGGGCAGACTTGGTTGCCTGTAGCCTCCACTTCGGCACCCGTTAGGAGCATTCCTCTTTCAAAAGCCAAAACGGGCGCTCCCAAGACTTGCAGTGCATGGTCAACGTACAGCACCACCTACCACCTCTTCAGCTCGTGTTGGGGCCTCTTCCTCCAGCTCACACACAGCTGGTTCGGCTTCCTCACAGGATCGCTAAGGAAGAACCTCTTGCACTGTTGTCCGGAAACCCAGTGACATTCCACCCACAGCACCACGTTCCCAGTCATCCTCACACTCCCAGGCCACTCTACAGCCAATCGGTAGCACAGGCATGGGATAAAAGGCGGCCATACTCGGCAAACCATCCCCGAGCACAGTCTCTGAATGCTGGCATTGCCAAACTACTGGCCCTTGAAATGCTGTCATTCAGGCTGGTGGAGACTGACACCTTCCGGAACTTCATGGCATTGGCAGTCCCACAATACACCATGCCCAGCCGCTTTTATTTCAGCAGGCAAGCCGTCCCTGCCCTGCAAAAACATGTGGAGGGAAAACTAAAACATGCGCTACTAAACGCCGTCAGTAGCAAGGTTCACCTGACCACTGATGCATGGACCAGTAACCATGGACAAGGACGATATCTTTCCCTCACTGCCCATTGGGTCAATGTTGTGGAGCCGGGTACAGATCTGGAGAGTGGTGCTGTATGTGTTCTGCCAACTCCACGGATTGCAGGAATCCAGTCTGTACACATTGACTCCTCCTCCTACTCAATTTCCTCAGAAACAGCACTGCAGGAGCCTGTTACAACCGATATGAGCACAGCCGTGGCCAAACATCAACAAGCCGTACTCAAATTAATTTCTTTGGGGAATCAAAGCCACACAGCGCAGGAGCTCTGGAATGCCATCAAGCATGAGAGCGACGTGTGGTTTGTGCCAGCGAATCTCCAGCCGGGCTTGGTAGTGTGTGACAATGGCCGAAATCTGGTGGCAGCTCTGGGCCTACGCAACCTCACTCACATCCCATGTCTGGCACATGTGCTGAACTTGGTCGTGCAGAGCTTTCTGAGGGACTATCCGGATCTTGATGCACTGCTGCACAAGGTCCGCATAGAGTGTGTTCACTTGCGGCGTTCCAGCATGGCAAGATCGCACCTTGCTGCTCTGCAACGCCGATTACGCCTTCCGGAACATCGCATCATATGTGACCTACCCACCAGGTGGAATTCAACATTACATATGTTGGAGCAGTTGTGTGAGCAGCAGGAAGCAGTCTTGGAGTACCAGCTGCATCAGGCGCAAACAAGTCGCACTGTGCGCCGATCACACTTCAGCACCACTGAGTGGGCCTATTTGAAGGACATCTGCCTCGTTTTGAGTGCCTTCCATGATTCCACGCGGATGGCGAGTGCAGATGATGCACTAGTCAGCATGACTGTCCCCCTTATCTGCCTGCTTCAAAAAACACTGCAAGCACTAAGGGATGAGGTTTTGGAAGAGGTGGAGGATGAGGAGTCACAAATGCCATCTGCTTCTGGACAGTCTGCGCTACGTGGTTCCTCACAAAGGCCTAGGCAGGGAACACTTTGAGAGCAGGATGAGGAGGACTCAATGGAGGAGGAAGACATCTCTCCAGAGGATGGAGGTACATAATGCTCTAGTCAGTATGTACAGCGAGGGTGGGGTCTTGCAGAGCAGGCAGAGATGACAACTCAAGCAGGGGACAGCGCTTCTTTGGCAGTTGGGAGTCTGCAGCACATGGTTGATTTCATGCTGCAGTGCCTGAGAAACGACCGCCGCATCGCCCACATTCTCAACACGACTGATTATTGGGTGTACACCTTCCTAGATCCCCGCTACCGGGACAACTTACAAAGCCTCATATCACCGTTGAACCGGGAGCGTAAACTGCGGAAGTACCAAGACACACTGGTGCAGTCAATCATGTTCTCCATTCCACCCGACAGCAGTGCTGCTAGTGCTTTACAAAGCAGCTCTGTGCGTCGAGGCAGTGGAGGAAGCTCGGCACAAAGAGGGAGCAGAGGCAGCGCCTCAGCACAAGGCGAGACCACTATGGCCCAAATGTGGCAAAGTTTTGTGTGTCCGCCACAAATGTCTACACCATCACAGACGGCTCCAGTCAGCAGGAGGCAACGTTTCCGTCAGATGGTGACAGACTATATGTCTTGCCCTGTCAGTGCACTCCCAGATGGCTCTTCCCCCTTCAAGTTTTGGGTCTCAAAGCTGGATCCATGGCCAGAGCTTAGCCAGTATGCATTGGAGGTGCTGGTTTGCCCTGCTGCCAGTATATTATCGGAACGTGTCTTTAGTGCCGCAGGTGGTGTACTAACAGACCGTTGCACGCGACTATCCTCCGATAATGTTGACCGGCTTACTTTTCTGGAAATGAACAAGGCCTGGATCTCGCCAGAATTTGCCAGTCCTCTACCAGAATAAATAATTGGTTGGCAACAGTATCCAGGTCTGCTGTTGTCTTCATGTTTCTACCACCTGAACTGTAATCCCTGGGCTTCAACACAGCCAGTTGTCGCTCAGAAGTGCCATCTGCACAGAGAAAATCACTAGCTCCTGTGTTAGTGGGGTTCAGTAATGTCATCTGCTCCCCTGCTGTGTGGACGGCAAAGTCTCCTGCTCAATCCACAATCGAACTACTACTGATTTTTTACCGTGCTCCACTATGGCTTCTGGCTCCACTGTCTCTAGTATTTCCCCTGGCCTCCAACCCCGCCAGTTGCTGCTCTGAAGTGGCGTCTGCACAATCCACACTTGTTCCTGTGTTACTGGGTCTCAGTCACGTCTGATGATTCCCTGATGTGTATCCGGCAAGGTCTCTTGCTCTGTCCACATTCTCATTACTAGTAGTGGGAATGTGGACAGAGCAGGAGACCTTGCCGGACACACATCAGGGGATCAACTGACGTGACTGAGCCCCAGTAACACAGGAACAAGTGTGGATTGTGCAGACGCCACTTTAGAGCAGCAACTGGCGGGGTTGGAGGCCAGGGGAAATACTAGAGACAGTGGAGCCAGAGGCCATAGTGGAGCACGGTTACAATCAGTAGTAGTCAACAACCTATATCAAACTTGCTGCAAGTTGGCCTCCGCCTGCTGTATGATTGATCCTGGGCTTCAACACAGCCAGTTGTCGCTCGTAAGTGCTGTCCGCACAGAGAAAAACACTAGCTCCTGTGTTAGTGGGGTTCAGTAACGTCTGCTGTTCCCCTGCTGTGTGGACTGCAATATCTCCTGCTGCCTCCATATTCAAAACACATCAGGCCTCAGCCTGCTCCATGCTTGATCCTGGACTCCAACAACGCCAGTTGGTGTTCAGAAGTGCCATCTTCACAGAGAAAAACACTAGCTCCTGTGTTAGTGGGGTTCAGTAACGTCTGCTGTTCCCCTGCTGTGTGGACTGCAATATCTCCTGCTGCCTCCATATTCAAAACACATCAGGCCTCAGCCTGCTCCATGCTTGATCCTGGGCTCCAACAACGCCAGTTGGTGTTCAGAAGTGCCATTTTTACAGAGAAAAACACGAGCTCCTGTGTTAATGGGGTTCAGTAACGTCAGCTGTTCCCCTGCTGTGTGGACGACAAAAGGTACTGTCACACTTAGCGATGTACCAGCGATCCCGACCAGCGATATGACACGGTCAGGATCGCTGGTACATCGCTAAGTGGTCGCTAGTGAGCTGCCACACAGGCAGATCTCACCAGCGACATCGCTGGGGACGGGGGTCGCTACTTACCTGTCACACCAGGCGATCCTGCGTCCTCCCGCCCGGCTCCATGCGCCGCTTGTCGTCACAGCAGGAAGCGCCGCAGGAAGCTGACGACGAGAAACAGTCCAGGACATTCTCGTGCGATCAGCGATAACCAGCGGGGGAGCGGGTTGTAGGTAAGTATCACACACAGCGATATCGCTAGCAATATCGCTATAATGTCACAAGTTACAGCGATATTGCTAGTGATATCGCTTAGTGTCACAGTACCTAAAGTCTCCTGCTGCCTCCACATTCAAAATCCATCAGGCCTCTGCCTGCTCCATGCTTGATCCTGGGCTCCAACAACGCCAGTTAGTGTTCAGAAGTCCCGTCTTCACCGAGAAAAACACACTAGCTCCTGTGTTAGTGGGGTTCAGTAACGTCAGCTGTTCCCCTGCTGTGTGGACGACAAAGTCTCCTGCTGCCTCCACATTCAAAAACCATCAGGCCTCAGCCTGCTCCATGCTTGATCCTGGGCTCCAACAACGCCAGTTGGTGTTCAGAAGTCCCGTCTTCACCGAGAAAAACACACTAGCTCCTGTGTTAGTGGGGTTCAGTAACGTCAGCTGATCCCCTGCTGTGTGGACGACAAAGTCTCCTGCTGTCTCCACATTCAAAAACCATCAGGCCTCAGCCTGCTCCATGCTTGATCCTGGGCTCCAACAACGCCAGTTGGTGTTCAGAAGTGCCGCCTTCACAGAGAAAAACACGAGCTTCTGTGTAAGTGGGGTTCAGTAACGTCAGCTGTTCCCCTGCTGTGTGGACGACAAAGTCTCCTGTTGCCTCCACATTCAAAAACCATCAGGCCTCAGCCTGCTCCATGCTTGATCCTGGACTCCAACAACGCCAGTTGGTGTTCAGAAGTGCCATCTTCACAGAGAAAAACACTAGCTCCTGTGTTAGTGGGGTTCAGTAACGTCTGCTGTTCCCCTGCTGTGTGGACGACAAAGTCTCCTGCTGCCTCCACATTCAAAAACCATCAGGCCTCTGCCTGCTCCATGCTTGATCCTGGGCTCCAACAATGCCAGTTGGTGTTCAGAAGTGCCGTCTTCACAGAGAAAAACACGAGCTCCTGTGTTAGTGGGGTTCAGTAACGTCAGCTGTTCCCCTGCTGTGTGGACGACAAAGTCTCCTGGTGCCTCCACATTCAAAAACAATCAGGCCTCAGCCTGCTCAATGCTTGATCCTGGGCTCCAACAACGCCAGTTGGTATTCAGAAGTGCCGTCTTCACAGAGAAAAACACGAGCTCCTGTGTTAGTGGGGCTCAGTAAAGTCTGCTGTTCCCCTGCTGTGTGGACTACAAAGTCTCCTGCTGCCTCCACATTCAAAAACCATCAGGCCTCAGCCTGCTCCATGCTTGATCCTGGGCTCCAACAATGCCAGTTGGTGTTCAGAAGTGCCATTTTTACAGAGAAAAACACGAGCTCCTGTGTTAGTGGGGTTCAGTAACGTCAGCTGCTCCCCTGCTATGTGGACGACAAAGTCTCCTGCTGCCTCCAAAATCACACTACATCTTATTTTCTACTCACTCCAAGTAGGCCTCAGCCTGCTCCATGATTGATCCTGGGCTCCAACAATGCCAGTTGGTGTTCAGAAGTGCCATTTTTACAGAGAGAAACACTAGCTCCTGTGTCAGTGGGGTTCAGTAACACCAGCTGCTCCCCTGCTGTGTGGATGGCAAAGTCTCCTGCTGCCTACACAGTCACACTACTACTGATTTTTAACAGTGCTCCACTATGGCCTCTGGCTCTACTGTCTCTAGTATTTCCCCTGGCCTCCAACCCCGCCAGTTGCTGCTCTGAAGTGGCGTCTGCACAATCCACACTTGTTCCTGTGTTACTGGGGCTCAGTCACATCAGTTGATCCCCTGATGTGTGTCCGGCAAGGTCTCCTGCTCTGTCCACATACCCATTACTAGTAGTGTGAATGTGGATAGAGCAGGAGACCTTGCCGGATACACATCAGGGGATCACCTGACGTGACTGAGCCCCTGTAACCCAAGAACAAGTGTGGATTGTGCAGACGCCACTCCAGAGCAGCAACTGGCGGGGATGGAGGCCAAGGGAAAAACTAGAGACAGTAGAGCCAGAGGCCTAAGTGGAGCACGGTTACAATCAGTAGTAGTGTTCAACTGATATAAAACTTGCTTCAAGTAGGCCTCAGCCTGCTCCATGATTGATCCTGGGCTTCAACACAGCCAGTTGTTGCTCGGAAGTGCCGTCTGCACAGAGAAAAACACATGCTCCAGTGTGGAGTTCAGTAACGCCAGCTGCTCCCCTGCTGTGTGGACGACAAAGTCTCCTGCTGCCTCCAAAATCACACTACATCTTATTTACTACTCGCTCCAAGTAGGCTTCAGCCTGCTGCATGATTAACCCTGGGCTCCAACATCACCAGTTGCTGCTCAGAAGTGTCTTTGGCACGGGTACTCCCTCCTGCCCAGCCTGGTTCCAGCACGCCAGCTGTTTCCGGGGATTGTCAACGTCACTTTGCCACCAAAATGTTGTCCAGTCGTGTTGCGGTCGGGTTAGCCGAGTCTATGGTGCCTGCAGTTTAGGTGCTTCCTATGTGGGCTGCGGGTTCTGGTAATAAAGGCTGGCTCCGTAGTGCCAATAGGACAAGCACCCCCTGTAGGACTGTGGGTTTCGGTAACTGCGGCCGGCTTGCGGCCTTGCAACGTTGTTTTTCAGGGGTAGCTTCTACTACCCATCTGGGTTCCAGTGCCGTCAGCTGGTTCTCGGCAGTGCCTTTGGCCTAGGTGCCTCCTTCTCGGTATCCGAGTTCTAGCAACGTCTGCTGGTCCTTGGTAGTGCTTTGAAGCACAGGTACCTCCTGCTTAGTAACCATGTTCCAGCACCGTCAGCTGGTCCACGGTTGTGCCATTAGCTCTTGTTCCTTCTGCTGCCACTCTGGGTTCCAGCACCGTCAGCTGGTTCTCGGCAGTGCCTTTGGCCTAGGTGCATCCTTCTCAGTATCCAAGTTCCAGCAACGTCTGCTAGTCCACGGTTGTGCCATTGGCTCTTGTTCCTTTTGCTGCCCCTCCGGGTTCCAGCACCGTCAGCTGGTCCTCGCTAGTTCCATTTGCTCTTGTTCCTTCTGCTACCCATCCGGGTTCCAGCACTGTCAGCTGGTTCTCGGCAGTGTCTTTGGCCTAGGTGCCTCCTTCTCGGTATCCGAGTTCCAGCAACGTCTGCAGGTCCTTGGTAGTGCTTTATAGCACAGGTACCTCCTGCTTAGTAACCGTGTTCCAGCACCGTCAGCTGTTCCACGGTTGTGCCATTGGCTCTTGTTCCTTCTGCTGCCCATCCGGGTTCCAGTACCATCAGCTGGTTCTCGGCAGTTCCTCAGCCTTCTTGTACCTTCTGCTACTTTTCAAAGTTCACGCTTGTGGAAATGGTTTTTGGTTCTCACTCTGGATCTCCCTGACGATGACCCTGAAGACGACGACACTGAAGACCACACCGAAGAAGACCAAAATGATGACCCTGAAGAAGATGACCAAGAGGACAAAGAACATGAAGATAACCACCAAGATGCAGAACAACAAGAGACAGAAGAGCAAGAAGCAGAAAAACCAAAAGCAGAAGAACATTAAGCATAAGACTAAAAATCAGAGCAAATGATAGTATCTAAATTATAAGCAGAAGAAGACTAAGCAGTGTATGGGGGTGAGTCCGTTCCTCCTCGTGGTGCCCCTGGAAAATGCCTGCTGCTGCAGGCCAAACTGAACGCGGACAAATCCTGTTGTAAATCTTTTGTGACAGGCAGAATGGAAGGTGTAATCTTCAAACTTTTATAGATAACAACTACAGGAATGCCTGTCACAAATAAGAATATGATGAAGAAGAATAATAGGAAGAAGATGAATAAGAAGAATATGAAGAATGTACAAAAAAAGAATAATAGGAAGAAGATGAAGAAAGTAAAAAAAAGAATAATAGGAAGAAGGTGAAGAAGAAGAAGATGAATAAGGTGAAGAAGAAGTTGATGAAAAAGATGCTGCTGCTGCTGAGGATGATGAAGGAGAAAGTGTTGGAGAAGTAAAAAAGAAGGTGAAGAGCATGGAAGTAGTGAAACATACATATCTAACAAAATATACAAAAGGTTAACATAGTCAATATCTTTGCAACTCCGAACATCTTTAAAAAATTTTTTTATTCCTGCTATTCCATTTGATTGGGCTAAACCTCTATGCCTTTAATGTCTCCTCCACCTCCCCTAATACATTATTCTTAGTTGTTTTTCTTCATGTAGAATTAAACTACAGGGAAAGAAAGGTTTTTTTTTAATTCCGATATTTCTGTTCCATTGACTAGAATGGGACTTCCGGGATCGGAATCGGCGATACCAGATACTTTTTTGATATCGGCCGATCCAATCCGATCCGATATTTTTCAATATCGGGTGGTATCGCTCAACACTAGTCACTACACTTCCTATGACTTGTTTTTATATCTATCCTATTTCCCTGTACATCAATTATACTGGATTTGTATAAAAAAAAAACAATAGCAAAGAGAAAATGGCTCCACAAATGCTCAGGCGTTACACTCTGACACTAGAGGGCGCGTATTATGAAGAGAAACAAAAACTTCCGATTAATAGCTGAAATCCTGAAGTGCATCAGTCAGTTATTTGTGCATTTTTTAGTGATAATACTTTTACCATTATTGGCACGAATGTTTGTAATAAAAAATATATACTTTTAAACTTAAAAGTTATATTTCTAACATAATATAAACAACAAACAATGCGCTAATTTCTTTTCTTATTTATTTTGAAATTCCCAAGTCTAAAAAAAGAGGGGCAACATTCCAATGAATCCGGAAAAAATATAGTGTTTGTCCACGCAAAGTAATGTTTCAACTCAACCCAATGTGAACCTTTATCAAGCAAAAAAGAAAACGGAGCTGAAACGCTGCTGTGTGGGCAAATAAAACACCGTATCTTATCCCTATATTTCTTCACAGGTTAATAGGAGAGCAGAGTTTTCTAGACATTTAGATTAAATAGCGCCAACATATTATGCAGCGCAGTACTGTACATAGATGCCATTCTCTTACTTCAGCATTATTTGCAGTGACTGCAACCTGAAAATCTTCCTGACTAAAAGGCTGTGACTGTGAATTTATTACAGAATATTATTCCACCACTAGAGGATTTTTAACAAGAATTAGAATAATCTAAAAGTCTAAACAGAATGATCTAGAAACAGCAGCAGAATGAGAAAACAATCATTATCAGGAAGGTATCCCTTCCCCCAGTGCTGAGTGCTGCATGAGCAACTAACAGGAAACGAGCCAGCCCTCCCCCACACAGATCAGAAACTGAAGTCTGAGCACTGAGCCGGCCCTCCCCCACACAGATCAGAGACTGAAGCCTGAGCACTGAGCCGGCCCTCCCCCACAAAGATCAGAGACTGAAGCCTGAGCACTGAGCTGGCCCTCCCCCACACAGATCAGAGACTGAAGCCTGAGAACTGAGCCGGCCCTCCCCCACACACATCAGAGACTGAAGCCTGAGCACTGAGCCTATCCCTCCCCCACACAGAGACTGAAGCCTGAGCACTGAGCCGGCCCTCCCCCACACAGATCAGAGACTGAAGCCTGAGCACTGAGCCGGCCCTCCCCCACACAGATCAGGAACTGAAGCCTGAGCACTGAGCCGGCCCTCCCCCACAAAAATCAGAGACTGAAGCCTGAGCACTGAGCTGGCCCTCCCCCACACAGATCAGAGACTGAAGCATGAGAACTGAGCCGGCCCTCCCCCACACACATCAGAGACTGAAGCCTGAGCACTGAGCCAGCCCTCCCCCACACAGATCAGAGACTGAAGCCTGAGCACTGAGCCGGCCCTCCCCCATACAGATCAGAGACTGAAGCCTGAGAACTGAGCCGGCCCTCCCCCACACACATCAGAGACTGAAGCCTGAGAACTGAGCCAGCCCTACCCCACACAGATCAGAGACTGAAGCCTGATAACTGAGCCGGCCCTCCCCCACACACATCAGAGACTGAGCACTGAGCCAGCCCTCCCCCACACAGATCAGAGACTGAAGCCTGAGCACTGAGCCGGCCCTCCCCCACACAGATCAGAGACTGAGCACTGAGCTGGCCCTCCCCCACACAGATCAGAGACTGAGCACTGTGCCGGCCCTCCCCCACACAGATCAGAGACTGAGCACTGAGCCAGCCCTCCCCCACACAGATCAGAGACTGAAGCCTGAGCACTGAGCCGGCCCTCCCCCACACAGATCAGAGACTGAGCACTGAGCTGGCCCTCCCCCACACAGATCAGAGACTGAGCACTGTGCCGGCCCTCCCCCACACAGATCAGAGACTGAAGCCTGAGCACTGAGCTGGCCCTCCCCCACACAGATCAGAGATTGAAGCCTGAGCACTGAGTCGGCCCTCCCCACACAGATCAGAGACTGAGCACTGAGCCGGCCCTCCCCCACACAGATGAGAGACTGAAGCCTGAGCACTCAACCGTCCCTCCCCCACACAGATCAGAGACTGAGCACTGAGCCGGCCCTCCCCCACACAGATCAGAGACTGAAGCCTGAGCACTGAGCCAGCCCTCCCCCACACAGATCAGAGACTGAGCACTGAGCCGGCCCTCCCCCTCACAGATCAGAGACTGAAGCCTGAGCACTGAGCTGGCCCTCTCCCACACAGATCAGAGACTGAAGCCTGAGCACTGAGCTGGCCCTCCCCCACACAGATCAGAGACTGAGCACTGAGTCGGCCCTCCCCCACACAGATCAGAGACTGAGCGCTGAGCCGGCTCTCCCCCACACAGATCAGAGACTGAGCACTGAGCTGGCCCTCCCCACACAGATCAGAGACTGAAGCCTCAGCACTGAGCCGGCACTCCCCACACAGATCAGAGACTGAAGCCTCAGCACTGAGCCGGCCCTCCCCACACAGATCAGAGACTGAAGCCTCAGCACTGAGCCTGCCCTCCCCCACACAGATCAGAGACTGAAGCCTGAGCACTGAGCCGGCCCTCCCCCACACAGATCAGAGACTGAAGCCTCAGCACTGAGCCGGCCATCCCCCACACAGATCAGAGACTGAAGCCTCAGCACTGAGCCGGCACTCCCCACACAGATCAGAGACTGAGCGCTGAGCCGGCCCTCCCCCAAACAGATCAGAGACTGAGCACTGAGCCGGCCCTACCTCACACAGATCAGAGGCTGAGCGTTGAGCCTATCCCTCCCCACCACAAGGCAAGAAACATGAGAGCACACAAAGGAGAGCTCAGAGAGAGAGAGAGCGCCACTCCCTCACTATGGAGGTGTGCAATAACCAGGGAACCTGTGCCTCCTCCTTATACAGGGGATTAGGGGCAGTATAAGAACAAGAGTATTGTGAGCAATGTTTCTCCTGACAACAATGTGTTTTTTTGGAGAGAAATAAAGTTGTGCAATGTTTCATCACATGCTGCATTATGTCGGAATTTTTCCATAGTAGAAGCATTACTGGAGGTCATGACGACGTATAAGGGCACACGGCGCAGTTAGTTTGAGTTTATTCTATTTTTCCAGTTTAACAGTAAAGTCTCCACCCGCGCGGTGCCAGGACAATTCCAGAACATGTAAACCTCTATATAGGGCAAACGCTGAGCAGAACTCTGGCCGACTTGTTCTTAGATCTGACTCCACAATCACTATGTCATGTCCTCCTCGTACTTGTGACATTGTTATCTCCGTGTAGCTACAATCTAGTGAAATGTAGTAAAATAGAAATTGTAAATAATATCAGTACAACTATAAAACTGGACCCTCACTGAGATCTTAAACAATATGGAAATGATTCTACAATATGTAATATTAGTGTACAGATCATACAGATGTTATACCTTTAGGCCAATCATTAGGGTGTGTGCAGACGCTGCGGAATCCGCTGCGGATTAATCCGCACGGATTTTGCAAAAACAGCAGATAAACCGCAGGTCAAAAGACCTGTGGATTATCTGCGGTTTTGCCTGCGGTTTGGTCCTGCGGATTCACCATCTCCACAATGGTGGAGATAGGAACCCGCTGCGGATTCCGCAGAAAGATTTTTCCGCAACGTCTACACAGCGTTTTTTTTTTACCATTCATTTGAATGGTACTGTACACCGCAGCTAAAACTGCTGTGGGTCCGCAGCGGTCAAAACCGCTGCGGAATCGCAGCGGAATCCGCAGCGTGTGCACATACCCTTAGACTTGTTTATATCTAGTCTGTTTCCTTATGTATCAATTATACTGTAATTTTAGAAAAAAATACAATAAAGAGAAAATGGCTCCAGAAATGCTCAGGTCTTACACTCTGCCACTAGAGGGCACTTCTTAAGGCAAGAAAATAAAACTTCCTCCTATATGTCAATTAAATGGTGAAATCCTGAAATGCGTCAGTCAGTTATTTGTAAGTCTTTAATGGTAATACTTATACATAAATAACACTAATGTTTTTATTAAAAATAATAGTTCTATAACTTTTATATATATTAATTTATTTCTAATATAAATTCCAAATCTAGGGGCTGGATCTGAGACGCTGCTGTGTGTGAGCAAATACGAATCCCTATATTACCCCTATCTTTTTCACAGATACATTTGAGAGCTGAATTTTCAGAAATGTGTACGTTTAGTCATGGCACCGGAAGGTTTGCAGCTCTTGTGTTTTACTATATGGATTGTAAAGTTTGGATTTGGATTACACTGCGATGTACTGAATCCTGTTGTACATAACATAACACACAGTTTACTCTTCAAGTGAATAATGTGCAGCATTCCTTCAATTCTCAATATATTCCCACCTCCTTCCAAAGAATGCAGGAGTACAGAGAGCCAAGCTAGGAGTAATGAGTAAGTGGCCGCCTTTAGGGTATGTGCACACATTGTGGATTCCTGTGCAGATTTTTCTGCGCGGAATCTGCTGGTAAAATGACCTGCGTTTTACCTGCGGATTCACTGCAGAATTAGTGCGGATTTTCTGCATATTTTGTGTGGATTTGGGCTGCGCTTTAACACCTGCGGATTCCTATAATGGTATGGGTGTAAAAACGCTGCGGAATCCGCACAAAGAATTTTGACATGCTGCTGAAAATAAACCGTTGCGTTTCTGCGCGGAATCTTCTGCAGCATGAGCACAGCGGGTTTTTGTTTTGCATAAGCTAAAATGGTACTGTACACCGCATGAGAATCTACAGCGGATTCACAGGGCCAAATCAGCTGCAGATCCGCACACAACATGTGCACAGACCCTTAGCGGGGGCTCAGCTCACCCTGCAGCTCATATACCTTATGGGTGCTGCCAAACAGTAATGTACATGGAGCCATTTACTCGCAGGCAATGTGTGGCGCATGGCTTCCATTAACCCTTCGGCTATGTGTACATGTTTAGTATTCGCAGCAGATTTTTCTGTTGCAAAAAACAGAATGTTGGCAGGAAAAACACTGCATCAAATAAGTGTGTTTGTTTCCTTCTTTATGCACTTTAAATTGTTGTTTCTTCTCGTTCATTTGAATGGGTGTACGTGTACATGAGATTTCAGAAGTCTCATTCACTTTGCTGGTGCTGTAAGATGCTGTTATTCCGTGACATAACCACAATGGTGGAAAAAACGCAATGTATGAACAAGCCCTTAATGGGATCATTTTTGGGCTATTTTTCCATAATGAAAAACATATTTATATTTCTCTGTGTAAATATAATGTTGCTTACAAGAAATTATGACACTGCAGTATTATTTATTATTTATATATATAATTGTTATTCTTTGATATCAGCATTATTTGCAATCCGCTAATCTACTTGCATCACATTAGAAAAGTGTTACAGGAAATGAGAATTATGTTTTACCACTCCGATGTATTGCATCATGTTGTATGTTTCAGATAAGATTTTAAACAAAGAAATAGAATGATCTAGAAGACAAACAGAATGATCTAGAAACAGCAGCAGAGTGAGAACCCGATTATTAGCAGGAACAAGGACCAGTCCTCCCTTCCCCCAGTGCAGGGCTTTGCATAACCAATAACCATCCCTCCCCCACACAGAGCAGAGGCTGAGCACTGAGCCTATCCCTCCCCACCGCAAGGCTAGAAACATGAGAGCACACAAAGGAGAGCTCAGAGAGAGAGAGAGAGCGCCACTCCCTCACTATGGAATTGTGCAATAACCAGGGAGCCTGTGCCTCCTCCTTATACAGGGGATTAGGGGAAGTACAAGAACAAGAGTATTGTGAGCAGCATTTTTCCTGACAACACTCTGGTTTTTGGTTCAAAAAATAAGCTGCAAATACTCAATGTGTGCACACACCCTTATACATCACATAGATATAATACACAACCTCCTCATGACCTACAAAATAGAAATGTGCAGCATGTCCGGCCTGTCACACCCGTATATATGACACGGATATAAAAGCTATCCCTCCCCAGCACACAACTGAGTCATGTGAATGTCTGCTGTATCCTGCACATGTGACATGTACAGATGAACCGTACCCGCCTCTACATGCTTCCATGGCTGCATCTAATATACTGTATAAGGCAGTAGCATAGCTATTGGCAGGGCAGAAGGTGGGCCTCCCTTGACCCCATGCTCTGAGGTGCCCACCCTGAGCTATAATGCTTTTACCTGTGTGAGGAGACTGCAGGCACGTAGGATGCAGTAACGGACTGTAACGGACAGACCAAAGGTAAAAGGGTTTATTATACAGTAGAAATGCCATGCAGGGAAAAAAATGGAGGGATAATATTCCCTAATACAGCAAAAGTCTAATGGGATAACTTAAGGAATAGGGACAAGTAAAGCCAACAATACAATAAAATATAACTTATCATATACCTTCCAACTTTTGAATAAGGGAAAGAGGGACAAAGGCTGCGGCACACGCAGCATGCCTCAGCAAATTTTTGGTCCTGCCCCCGACCATACCCATTTCACAACTAGCAACACCCATGTCCACACCCCAACCACACCGATTTAGCACTGCTGATTACACTGACTGGTACTGAGGCCCAGTAGAGCAAAAAGGTTACAGCCAACAGCATAAGGACTTGTAGAATCCACGCCCCAAGGATCCCAGGACCCAATGGGATCAACAGCTCACAGAAAACATAAGAAGGAGCAGCATCCTTTCCAGGTGAAGAAAAATCTTTAGTTTTATTCTGCCATCAATAGATACTATCTATTGATGGCAGAATAAAACTAAAGATTTTTCTTCACCTGGAACGGATGCTGCTCCTTCTTATGTTTTCTGTGGTACTGAGGCCCAGTGTCTGGCATTATGGGCACAGTGGCTGGCATTATGGGCACAAAGGATGTACTGAAGAAAATAATAAAAGTAAGAACAGAGAGAGAAAGAAAGCACAGAGAGGGAAAAAAAACAGAGAGAGAGAAAAAGAAAACAGAGAAAGAAAGAATGGAGAGAGAGAAAGACTTAACAGAGAGTGAAAGAAAGAACAGAGAGAGCAAAAGAAAGAACAGAGAGAGAAAAATAAAGAAAAAGAAAGAGAAAAGGGAGAGCGAAAGAAAGAGGGGAAGGAAAGAAAGAACAGAGAGAGAAAAGAGAGAGAGAAAGAGAAAAGAAAGAACAGAGAAAGAGAGAAAGAAAAAGGGGAAAGAACAGAGAGAGGATGAAAGAACACAGAGAAAGAAAGAACAGAGAGAAAGAAAGAATAGTGTGAGAAAGAAGGAACAGAGAGAGAAAGGAAGAACAGAGTGAGAGAAAGAAAGAGGGGAAGAAAGAACAGAGAGTGAAAGAAACAATAGAGAGAGAAAGAGGGGAAGAAAGAAAGAACAGAGAGACATAAGAGAAAGAAAGCATGAAAGAGAGGAAAGAAAGAACAGAGAGAGAAAGAAAGAGGAGAAAGAAAGAACAGAGAGAGTAAGAAAAAAGAAAGAGGGGAAATAAAGAGAACAGAGAGAAAGAATGAAAGAAAGAGGGGAAAAATAAAGAACAGAGAGAGAGAAAGAAAGAAAGAACAGAGAGAGAGAAAGAGGGGAAAGAATGAAAGAACAAAGATAGAAAGAAAGGGGATGGAAAAAAAGAACAGAGAGAGAAGGAAAGAAAGAACAGAGAGGGAGAGAGAAAGAACAGAGAGAGAGAGAAAGAAAGAACAGAGAGAGAGAAAGAGAGAACAGAGTGAGAAAGAAATAACAGAGAAAGAAAGAACAGAGAGAGAAAAAAGAAAGATTAGAGAGAGAAAGAACAGAGAGAAAAGGAAAGAAATATTAGAGCGGGAAAGAAAGAACAGAGAGAGAGAAAGAAACAGAGAGAGAAAGAAAGAAACAGAGAGAAAAAAAGAAAGGACAGAGAGAAAGAAAGAGAGAGAGAAAGAAAGATTCTATAAAGATACTAAAGCAGCCCAGCTTCCTTTGTAGTGCCCACCTGAGCCTCCCAGTGCAGGACATATCGTGATCTGCTCACATGGCCGGCATCCCCGATTTCAAGGCGCTCCTGTTGTCCGCGCTGTCGGAGGAGGACACAGTGATGGATCTGAAGAATTCCCTGAATTGCCTCTATGGTTCCGTCACAATCTCCTCCTGAAATTACTTAATTTCCGGTCAGCTTCCAGAACATCACTTCCAGTAGAACGTCACGTGCGAGTTTTAAAGTGCTCTGCCGTGTACGCCTGTTTCTGTGGGAAAAGTAAGCTCCCGGCCGGGACAGCGGGGCAGACTCTCAAAATCGGGACTGTCCTGCTGAATCCGGGATGGATGAGAGGTATGAATGCTCCGCACTATACACCTCACACACAGCTCCACTCAGTACACACATGGCTCCACTCCGCAAACCTCATACACACACGGCTCTGCTCCGCTCCGTACACACATGGCTCAGCTTCGTACACTTCGAAGACACAGGGATTCTTTTTGTACCCCTCGCACACACACTGCTCCACTCAGTACACACATGGCTCCACTTCGTAAACCTTGTACACACATGGCTCTGCTCCGCTCCGTACACACATGGCTTAGCTCCATACACTTCGAACACACAGGGCTCCTTTTTGTACACCTCGCACACACATGGTTCCACTCAGTACACACATGGCTCCACTCCGTAAACCTCATACACACACGGCTCAGCTCCGTACACTTCGAACACACAGGACTCCTTTTTGTACACCTCGTACACACGCGGCTCCGCTCCGTGCACCCCGTACACACACATGGCTCCATGCTCTTCATACACACAAGGCTCCACTCTGTACAACAAGTACATACATGGCTCAGTTCCGTACACCTTGTAAACACACGGCTCCACATGCAGCTCTGCTCCGCACAACCCATACACATGCAGCTCTGCTCCACATACTCCATACACATGTGGCTCCGCTCCGTACACCTCGTAAACACATGGCGCCGCTCCATACAGCTCATATACACATGGCTCCGCTCCGTACACCTTGCACACACACGGATCCGCTCCGCACACCTCGTACACATTTCCGCTCTGAACATGTCATACACGCGTGACTCTGCTCTGTACACCTCATACACGTGGTTCCACTCTGTACACATCGTACACACATGGATCCGCTCTGCATACCTCGTACACCCATAGCTCCACTCCGTACACCTCGTACACACACGGCTCCGCTCAGCACACCTCGTTCACATCTCCGCTCTGTGCATCTCATACACGTGCAGCTCCGCTCTGTACACCTCACACACATGTGGCTCCGCTCCGCACACCTCGTACACACACAGCTTTGCTACATCCACCCTATAAACCCCTTCTGACCCCACACAAAAACTTCCCCTCATCCAGCACCATGATAATCAGCACAGCAGAGTCCTGCAAACACGGAGGCCCCTGATCATGTGACCCTGACTCTTCCCCTTCTGTGACCTCTTCACAGGTCCTGTGCGCAAAGAGTAGCCCAGCCACGTCATTGCTGGGATTTATCAGTGAAGGGCTGCGGTGGGACTTTCTGGGAGGGCAAGGAATGGATGGGGTTAGTGCATGGGGGGCATGGCGGCTCAGTGCAGTGCAGGAAGGTAAAATCCTGGTCAGGACAGCGTGGGTAGCTGTGAAAATCAGGACTGTCCCGTTGGATCCAGGACGGTTGGGAGGCTTGCTTATCACTCAGGCGTGTTATGATTGAGTCACCGAGGAGGAAGAAACAAAACACAAGCTCAGCCCAGAAAATCAGAGAGGTTAGAAACTAGCAGATTGCAGACCCCTAATGCTATCACACAACTAGCAGTAGCCGTGGAGTGTTCCTACGGTGATCCTAGACACCACGTCACAGCCGGAGATCTAAATAAGCCTAAAGAGAGAAAAGGGAAAAACTGAGTGCCCCAGAGCAGATCCCAAAGCAATAGGCAGCCCCCAACATATAATGATGGTGAAGCAAGATGAAAACACTAACACAGATAGAAAGATAGGTTGAGCAAACGATGGGGCCCAAGCTAACTAAAAAGGACAGGACAGAAAAGCTGCTGTCTGCAATCCGAGAAAACCCTGCTAAAAATATTACCAACATAACTGATAAGCAAAAAGGACCCTGAAGTCACTAGACTTCAAACCCTATATCAGCACTCAGAATATTCTGAAAGCAGAGCAAAAGAGAACACTGATCAAGGAATAAGAATCCATTGCACCCCTAGCCGGGGATGGCTGAACTCAAAAAACAAAATAAACAAAACCAAAACTAATAAGTTCAATAGCAGAGCAAAAACTTATCTTTGAGAAGCAGGAATCAGACTGGTCTCCAAGAATCCAGCAGAGAAATCACCAGCCACTCAGAAGGGCGTCGGCTGCCTTATATCCAGTCTGAAGTTCCTGTTACCCAGTCACAATCCACCTGATCAGGTGTTTGGTTTCTTTCATCCAAATCAGCCTCACTACCTTCCTTCACCAGAAGAGGGAGATCCTCGGACACAAAAGGTGAATGAACAGATGAGCTCACAACACAGGCGTCAGTCACAGACCAAGGGTGAAAGTGGCTTATTATACAGTAGAAATGCCACGCAGGGAGAAAACGGAGGGATAATATTCCCTAATACAGCAAAAGGTTAATGGGGATAACTTAAGGAACAGGGACAAGTAAAGTCAACAATACAATAAAAAATAACTTATCACTCAGGCACCAGTCACGGTTGAACTTCTGTCTGTGACTGGTGCTGCCTAGATTGCATCATAGTGGGGGTCTGGCACAATCCTGAGGTAAATGATGCAGTATCTTTTGATGTTGGCGGTGTCCTCCCGTGGTCCTGATGATAACGGCGAATCCATGGGATCCTGATGCGGGTCTTGTGTCCAGTAGATGAGGTGATGAAGAGGGATATGTCCTTATCCTCAACGGTGAGTGTCCCAACACTATGAACATTTGCAGCACTGCCCAAACACAATTTACAATGGGCAGCCTGGATTGCTGTGCCAAATCGACACACGCCTAAGTCCCATTCACAGACCTTGTCTCTAACGGTCAGAACTGTCAGTGGAGGCTGCTGTGGCTGAGGGGGTGGCTGTGGCAGCGGTCTCAGTGAGAGCAGTGACTGGGACAGCGGTGTCTGAGCGGTACTCAGTCGGTGGTCAAAGCGCTCTGCCGTCCCAGGCTCTCCTCTGCCCAGACGCCTCTCAGCTGATTTTACCTCACTGGCGTCCCGTGCACCCAAAGTTCCCGCCCGAACTGTCTGTTTACTCACTCGCCGCAGCTCTGTCCGCTTAGCCATGCCCCCTTTTCTCAAACACAGTGTTTGGTCTGGAGTCTCAAGCTTTCTACCCTGCAATATAGGTGACAGCCCCAACGGTTCCAGGCCCTTCATGGAGGAGACATGCCTAGTTTGTTCCTTCCCCTTACATTCCCCCTCTCTTTGTGCTCGTCATTCTACGGGTGAGAGTTCTTGAAGTATGCGTTGACATTCTTCTGTGTTTCGAATAACATGTTGCCAAATAAAACTATCCTGATCAAATCGGTGAGGGGATTTTCCTGCTGTCAAATGTTCAGAACGTCGTAACTGGAAATATCAGTTGGTTCTACTTGAGTAATAGAATCAGGCTGCATGGACAAAGGTGGGGGCACACTCAGCCCTGGAGAAACAGCCCTTGTGGGAATTTCAGGAGTCCCAAGAGTCTCAGGTTTCTGATCTTCTGGTTCTGCCTGTGGTGTTTCAAGGCATTTGTCATCTTCATCTTCACTAGTGAATGATAGAAGATTCTCAGAAGAATCGTGCTTTCTTTCTCTATTTGTGTAGGGTTTCTAGAAATGCAGGGGCGTAACATGTTTCGGTGCACAATATGAGTTGGATCATCGGCCCCCTCGGGCTGAATTTCATAGATAGGCCCTTCAGGACTGACTCGCCGCCGTACACGATACAGTGTATTCTCCCATTGATGATCTATCTTGTCTCGAGGATGTTTTTCTCTCACTAGTACTCAGTCTCCTGTCTGTAGAGCTGTCCCCCATAGAGGAGCCATCTCTGGGTGTTCCAACTCTTGAAACCGGGTCTGCACCAGACGATGTAGAGTCTGCAATTGATGACGGTATTCCATGGGTAGTCCTCCTCCGGGTCCAGCTCCAGTTCGGGGATCTCTTTTCCTGGCCTGCCAAAAAGTAGACTACATGCCCTAGCATGTATCCTGTGGTGCAATATATTAGTATTTCTATTTCTGTGTTGGTGTCTATCCAATTGGATCACTGTATATTATATTTATATTCATTCATTAATATGACGAGAACTTCATGCACTTTCTTGATCCATGTATGCGCTCCATTTCTTCATGTGGACGCTTCCTTGAGCTGACCGCTTCAAACGTCTGCGCATACGCTGTCACTCAGTGACACGCTTGTGCTTGCGTTCCACATGGACCGCAAACAGAAGCTGTCACTTTTGGACATATGGGATTATGTTGCACATGCGTCGACTAACTGGTCTCTTCAGGCTCATGAAACAGCAAACTTTGTAATCTTCTGCACCTGCGTTCTTCTAATTTTCATTGGTCCACGGGCATTATAAAACTGATGTCCCCCCTCCCCAACGTGCGTCTCCTGATGAAGTGAAGCCACGAAACGTGCGTTGGGGCGAAAGGAATATCATTTACGAGCTCATGCTTAGCAAGTTATTTTTCACATGTCTGACACTGCTCCATTTTAAATGTGTATTGCAATTCATTATAAGTTTATCTTACTCTGTGTGGTGATGTCCTTATACAAATTTAACACAGTTGTTGCACCTTTTTGCATTAGTTTGCACCATTAGTGATTATATTCACTCTTTATTTATTTTTAAGCAGCAGCATTGCACATATATTTTTTCAGTAATTGCACAGTGGCACTTTATTGAATATTTTACAGAGAGTATCTTACACTATTTTGCACCTTACTACTCGATATATATAATTTTTATATGGTGGCATTTTTTAGCTTTATGCGATTTTTTTGCACTTTTTTGCATTTTTATTTTTTGCACAATTTGTGATTATATTTATATCTTTATTTTATCTTACTATAACTTTATCTTACTCTGTGTGGTGATGTCTTTATACTAATTTAACACAGTTGTTGCACCTTTTTGCATTAGTTTGCACAATTAGTGATTATATTCACTCTATTTTTCAAGCTGCAGCATTGTATATATTTTTTCAGTAATTGCACATAGGCACTTTATTGAATATTTTACAGTGAGTATATTACAATATTTTGCACCTTACTACTCGATAAATATAATTTTTATATGGTGGCTTTTTTAGCTTTATGCGTTTTTTGCACTTTTTTTGCACAATTTGTGATTATATTTATATCTTTATTTTATCATTAATTTTTGTCAGCATTTTCAAATCACTAGGCACTTTATGTGAATATATTTCTAATTATATTGTATATTCAATCGGACAGCCATGAGAATGATTTTTTAATACATTGTGATAATATTTATTTCTGGAGTTTATGTTGATTAAATTGTGAAAATTTTAAATTTATGCATTTATTAAGAGCCAGTATACGTATGTAGATCTCCCCTGATAGTTTTTTCATTGCCTTTGTTTTTTGGCTGTAAAAGGAATTTTTCATATTATATAATAATTTTTAATACTTCTTCCATCTGCATACATATTAGTCCTTTAAACCTAAAAGCATAGGTCTCACTCCATGCTAAACTACGTTAACCAAAACAAATTGATGGCTCAAGGAGTGTGTATAAAAAAATCACATACTTTTATTCACAAAAAAAAATAATATACAAAATCAGATCAGTGTGCACATAAGATGCCTCAAAAACATGAACTAGACAGAAGCATGCAGCGAGATAGGGTAACATAACATAGTAACAAAATAACATAGTTAGTAAGGCCGAAAAAAGACATTAGTCCATCCAGTTCAGCCTATAATATTCTGTCAGAATAAATCTCCAGATCGACGTCCTTCTAAAGAACCTAATAACTGTAAGATACAATATTGTTACGCTCCAGGAAGACATCCAGGCCTGTCTTGTACCCTTCGACTGAGTTCGCCATCACCACCTCCTCAGGCAGGGAATTCCAGATTCTCACTGTCCTAACTGTAAAGAATCCTCTTCTATGTTCTCTCCAGACGCAGAGAATGCCCCCGTGTGACTGTCACCTTCCTTGGTATAAACAGATCCTCGGAGAGATATTTGTATTGTCCCCTTATATACTTATACATGGTTATTAGATCGCCCCTCAGTCGTCTTTTTTCTAGACTAAATAATCCTAATTTTGCTAATCTCTCTGGGTATTGTAGTTCCCCCATCCCCTTTATTAATTTTGCTGCCCTCCTTTGTACCCGCTCTAGTTCCATTATATCCTTCCTGAGCACCGGTGCCCAAAACTGTACACAGTACTCCATGTGCAGTCTAACCAGAGATTTGAACAGAGGCAGTATAATGCTCTCATCATGTGTATCCAGACCTCTTTTAATGCACCCCTTGATCCTGTTTGCCTTGGCAGCCGCTGCCTGGCACTGACTGCTCCAGGTAAGTTTATCATTAACTAGGATCCCCAAGTCGTTCTCCATGTCAGATTTACCCAGTGGTTTACCGTTCAGTGTGTAATGGTGATATTGATTCCTTCTTCCCATGTGTATAACCTTACATTTATCATTGTTAAACTGCATCTGCCACCTTTCGGCCCAAGTTCCCAACTTATCCAGATCGATCTGTAGCAGAATACTATCTTCTCTTGTATTGACTGCTTTACATAGTTTTGTATCATCTGCAAATATCGATATTTAACTGTGCAAACCTTCTACCAGATAGTTAATAAATGTGTTGAAGAAAATAGGTCCCAACACTGACCCCTGCAATACCCCACTGGTCACAGCGACCCAGTTAGAGAATATACCATTTATAACCACCCTCTGCTTTCTATCACTAAGCCAGTTACTTACCCATTTACACACATTTTTCCCCAGACCCAGCATTCTCATTTTGTGTACCAACCTCTTGTGTGGCACGGTATCAAACGCTTTGGAAAAATCAAGATATACCACATCCAATGCCTCACCTTGGTCCAGTCTATAGCTTATCTCTTCATAAAAACTGATTAGATTGGTTTGACAGGAGCGATTCCTCATAAACCCATGCTGATATGGCGTTAAACAGTTATTCTCATTGAGATAATCCAGAATAACATCCCTGAGAAACCCTTCAAATATTTTACCAACAATAGAGGTTAGACTTACTGGCCTATAATTTACAAACTACAATAGTTAATAAATAGCCGCTATATGGTACCTCAATGCTGATTCACAAAACATTGCCACTATTTATATGTCGGCTATAAATGCCTAAATAGTAAGGTGGATTGCTGAGCCATCAAGAAAAAGGAAACCATAAACTAGTGCATGTCAACGTAATAATACCTGTAGTGTGTGTCCCAGCTGCTGCTACGGCCAACTCTGACGCGCGTTTCGCCTTTTTCTTCTTCCGGGGGCCCCCGTCAGGGTAAAAGCTTGTGAGGAATGACTGCTTGCCAAGTGACATTCAGGTCCCGCTGTAGCTCCACTTTTCCATATAGCAATCCTTCTTTTAGATGGAGCCTCTCCCATTGCAGTAGGATTTGTTTCATACCAGGAGACTAGAGTAGAGCGAAACGGGTCGAAAAAATTCAAAAGTCGCCGACTTTTAGCAAAGTCGGGTTTCATGAAACGAAACCCGACCCTAGGATGAGGTCGGCCACGAGGTCGGCGACTTACGCGCCAAAGTCGCGTTTCAAAAGTTTGTTTTGCGCTCTTTTTCAGTCAATCAGGATCCACGGACACTGTGGGCAACGTGATGACATAGGCACGGGTCACCACCATCTTTCAGAAGGGCATGCAAGTGATTGGCTTGCTTTGGTGGGCGTCACAGGGGGTATAAAAGGGCGTGCACGCCGACCACCATCTTACTTCTGCCGATCTTAGTATAGGGAGAGGTTGCTGCTGATTCTGTAGGGAGAGCGTTAGGCAGGGAAGAAGACAAAAAAACTGCTTCTGCTGCTAGCGATTTGGCCTGCACAACACACCAGTCACTGTGTGTGCAGTGCAAGGGGAGGCTATATATTGGTGTATCAGTGGTGTTGGTTGTTGGGCTGCCTTTTAAGGCTTCCTCACAGGCTGGCATTGCTGTTTACCCACTGCTCCGCAAACTGCTTTTTTAAAAGCAATCCCAATTTTTTTTTTTTGTCCTGCTGAGAAGAAAAAAAAACTGCTTCTGCTGCTAGCAATTTGGCCTGCACAACACACCAGTCACTGTGTGTGCAGTGCAAGGGGAGGCTATATAGTGGTGTATCAGTGGTGTTGGTTGTTGGGCTGCCTTTTAAGGCTTCCTGACAGGCTGGCATTGCTGTTTACCCACTGCTCCGCAAACTGCTTTTTTAAAAGCAATCCAATCTCCCTTATCCTCTAGTCACTTTTGTCACAGCTCTGCCATCGAGCCTGTCACATAGCGCTCAGATATCAGTGGGCCTCACACAATCCAAAAGTGTCCACTGTCCACAAGTGTGTGCAGAAATTCAAAATCTCCCTTATCCTCTAGTCACTTTTGTCACAGCTGTGCCATCGAGCCTGTCACATAGCGCTCAGCTATCAGTGGGCCTCACACAATCCAAAAGTGTCCACTGTCCACAAGTGTGTGCAGAAATTCAAAATCTCCCTTATCCTCTAATCACTTTTGTCACAGCTGTGCCATCGAGCCTGTCACATAGCGCTCAGATATCAGTGGGCCTCACACAATCCAAAAGTGTCCACTGTCCACAAGTGTGTGCAGAAATTCAAAATCTCCCTTATCCTCTAGTCACTTTTGTCACAGCTGTGCCATCGAGCCTGTCACATAGCGCTCAGATATCAGTGGGCCTCACACAATCCAAAAGTGTCCACTGTCCACAAGTGTGTGCAGAAATTCAAAATCTCCCTTATCCTCTAGTCACTTTTGTCACAGCTGTGCCATCGAGCCTGTCACATAGCGCTCAGATATCAGTGGGCCTCACACAATCCAAAAGTGTCCACTGTCCACAAGTGTGTGCAGAAATTCAAAATCTCACTTATCCTCTAGTCACTTAGGTCACAGCTGTGCCATCAAGCCTGTCACATAGCGCTCAGATATTCATTGGTCCTCACACAATCCAAAAGTGTCCAGTGTCCAAAAGTGTGTGCAGAGATTCAAAATCTCACTTATCCTCTAGTCACTTAGGTCACAGCTGTGCTATCAAGCCTGTCACATAGCGCTCAGATATCAGTGGGCCTCACACAATCCAAAAGTGTCCAGTGTCCAAAAGTGTGTGCAGAAATTCAAAATCTCACTTATCCTCTAGTCACTTAGGTCACAGCTGTGCCATCAAGCCTGTCACATAGCGCTCAGATATCAGTGGGCCTCACACAATCCAAAAGTGTCCAGTGTCCAAAAGTGTGTGCAGAAATTCAAAATCTCACTTATCCTCTAGTCACTTAGGTCACAGCTGTGCCATCAAGCCAGTCACATAGCGCTCAGATATCAGTGGGCCTCACACAATCCAAAAGTGTCCAGTGTCCAAAAGTGTGTGCAGAGATTCAAAATCTCACTTATCCTCTAGTCACTTAGGTCACAGCTGTGCCATCAAGCCTGTCACATAGCGCTCAGATATCAGTGGGCCTCACACAATCCAAAAGTGTCCAGTGTCCAAAAGTGTGTGCAGAGATTCAAAATCTCACTTATCCTCTAGTCACTTAGGTCACAGCTGTGCCATCAAGCCTGTCACATAGCGCTCAGATATCAGTGGGCCTCACACAATCCAAAAGTGTCCAGTGTCCAAAAGTGTGTGCAGAGATTCAAAATCTCACTTATCCTCTAGTCACTTAGGTCACAGCTGTGCCATCAAGCCTGTCACATAGCGCTCAGATATCAGTGGGCCTCACACAATCCAAAAGTGTCCAGTGTCCAAAAGTGTGTGCAGAGATTCAAAATCTCACTTATCCTCTAGTCACTTAGGTCACAGCTGTGCCATCAAGCCTGTCACATAGCGCTCAGATATCAGTGGGCCTCACACAATCCAAAAGTGTCCAGTGTCCAAAAGTGTGTGCAGAAATTCAAAATCTCACTTATCCTCTAGTCACTTAGGTCACAGCTGTGCCATCAAGCCTGTCACATAGTGCTCAGATATCAGTGGGCCTCACACAATCCAAAAGTGTCCAGTGTCCAAAAGTGTGTGCAGAGATTCAAAATCTCACTTATCCTCTAGTCACTTAGGTCACAGCTGTGCCATCAAGCCTGTCACATAGCGCTCAGATATCAGTGGGCCTCACACAATCCAAAAGTGTCCAGTGTCCAAAAGTGTGTGCAGAGATTCAAAATCTCACTTATCCTCTAGTCACTTAGGTCACAGCTGTGCCATCAAGCCTGTCACATAGCGCTCAGATATCAGTGGGCCTCACACAATCCAAAAGTGTCCAGTGTCCAAAAGTGTGTGCAGAAATTCAAAATCTCACTTATCCTCTAGTCACTTAGGTCACAGCTGTGCCATCAAGCCTGTCACATAGCGCTCAGATATCAGTGGGCCTCACACAATCCAAAAGTGTCCAGTGTCCAAAAGTGTGTGCAGAGATTCAAAATCTCACTTATCCTCTAGTCACTTAGGTCACAGCTGTGCTATCAAGCCTGTCACATAGCGCTCAGATATCAGTGGGCCTCACACAATCCAAAAGTGTCCAGTGTCCAAAAGTGTGTGCAGAAATTCAAAATCTCACTTATCCTCTAGTCACTTAGGTCACAGCTGTGCCATCAAGCCTGTCACATAGCGCTCAGATATCAGTGGGCCTCACACAATCAAAAAGTGTCCAGTGTCCAAAAGTGTGTGCAGAGATTCAAAATCTCACTTATCCTCTAGTCACTTAGGTCACAGCTGTGCCATCAAGCCTGTCACATAGCGCTCAGATATCAGTGGGCCTCACACAATCCAAAAGTGTCCAGTGTCCAAAAGTGTGTGCAGAGATTCAAAATCTCACTTATCCTCTAGTCACTTAGGTCACAGCTGTGCCATCAAGCCTGTCACATAGCGCTCAGATATCAGTGGGCCTCACACAATCCAAAAGTGTCCAGTGTCCAAAAGTGTGTGCAGAGATTCAAAATCTCACTTATCCTCTAGTCACTTAGGTCACAGCTGTGCCATCAAGCCTGTCACATAGCGCTCAGATATCAGTGGGCCTCACACAATCCAAAAGTGTCCAGTGTCCAAAAGTGTGTGCAGAAATTCAAAATCTCACTTATCCTCTAGTCACTTAGGTCACAGCTGTGCCATCAAGCCTGTCACATAGCGCTCAGATATCAGTGGGCCTCACACAATCAAAAAGTGTCCAGTGTCCAAAAGTGTGTGCAGAGATTCAAAATCTCACTTATCCTCTAGTCACTTAGGTCACAGCTGTGCCATCAAGCCTGTCACATAGCGCTCAGATATCAGTGGGCCTCACACAATCCAAAAGTGTCCAGTGTCCAAAAGTGTGTGCAGAAATTCAAAATCTCACTTATCCTCTAGTCACTTAGGTCACAGCTGTGCCATCAAGCCTGTCACATAGCGCTCAGATATCAGTGGGCCTCACACAATCCAAAAGTGTCCAGTGTCCAAAAGTGTGTGCAGAGATTCAAAATCTCACTTATCCTCTAGTCACTTAGGTCACAGCTGTGCCATCAAGCCTGTCACATAGCGCTCAGATATCAGTGGGCCTCACACAATCCAAAAGTGTCCAGTGTCCAAAAGTGTGTGCAGAAATTCAAAATCTCACTTATCCTCTAGTCACTTAGGTCACAGCTGTGCCATCAAGCCTGTCACATAGCGCTCAGATATCAGTGGGCCTCACACAATCCAAAAGTGTCCAGTGTCCAAAAGTGTGTGCAGAGATTCAAAATCTCACTTATCCTCTAGTCACTTAGGTCACAGCTGTGCCATCAAGCCTGTCACATAGCGCTCAGATATCAGTGGGCCTCACACAATCAAAAAGTGTCCAGTGTCCAAAAGTGTGTGCAGAGATTCAAAATCTCACTTATCCTCTAGTCACTTAGGTCACAGCTGTGCCATCAAGCCTGTCACATAGCGCTCAGATATCAGTGGGCCTCACACAATCCAAAAGTGTCCAGTGTCCAAAAGTGTGTGCAGAGATTCAAAATCTCACTTATCCTCTAGTCACTTAGGTCACAGCTGTGCCATCAAGCCTGTCACATAGCGCTCAGATATCAGTGGGCCTCACACAATCCAAAAGTGTCCAGTGTCCAAAAGTGTGTGCAGAAATTCAAAATCTCCCCTGTCCTATAGACACCTTGTACCTTGTTTTACATACTATATAGTTTGTTGGATTTTGTCTACATTTCTACCAAAAATGAGGAAGGCTGGTGGAAGAGGCCGTGGAATTGGGCGGGGGTTGGCAGCTGGTAATGATGGTGTTGGTGGTGGATCTGATGGTAGTGGCAAGAGCAAAATAGGACCGAATGCAGGAGGTGTTGAGCCTGCGTCATCGTCTGGCTACATAAGGCCTCGAACGCTTAGTTTTCTAGGAGTTGGCAAACCGCTTTTAAAGCCAGAGCATCAGGAAAAAGTTTTGTCTTACATTGCTGACTCAGCCTCCAGCTCTATCGCCTCCTCTTCTTCAGTTGTAAAAAGTAAAAGCACTGAGTTGTCATTGGAGGCTCATGTTCATGAACCACACCTTTCCTTGTGTCCTTCACCCCAACCAAGATTGAAGGATGACGCAGGCCATACTACTGATTACTCCATGGAGCTGTTTTCACATACCATGCCTGGATTATCAAGTGAAATGGTGAATTACCCAGGCCAAGATGAATCTGACATGGAGTGCACTGATGCACAGCCGCTGATGGATGATTCTGCTGGTACATTCACTCAGAGCACTACATTGTCCTCGCAGTGTACAGAGCCATATTCTGACCCTGATGAGACTCAGGTGCCCCTTCCCGAACACTATACCACCATACACGGTGACACAGAGGAAAGTGCACATGACATAGAAGAGGAGGTGATGGATGACCCAGTTGTTGACCCAGATTGGCATCCATTGGGGGAAGAGGGTGCTGCTTCCAATAGCTCAGATGAGGAGCATCCACAGCAGACATCGACATCGCAACAGCTGTTATCTGGCAGGCCCGGAGCACTCCAAAGATAGGTTCCAAACATCAAAAGAGTTGCTGGACAGCTTGTCCAGAGGGTGAAAAGATCACAGCGTGCTAGGCCGCAAAATGTCTGCCAAAGTAGGAAGAGTGCAGTGTGGCACTTTTTTGAACAAAATCCTCATGATCAGGCCAAGGTTATCTGTAAGAAGTGCGCAAAGACCTTTAGCCGAGGGAAAAATCTGAAAAATTTGAATACCAGTTGCATGCTTAGACATTTAACCAGCATGCACATGCAAGCGTGGACACAACACCAAACCTCAAGTGCCACATGTGCAACTGATCACAACGAAGGTAGTCAGCAACGCTACATTGTTTTCCCCACTGTAAGCCCACCGGTTAGCACAGCAGCAAATGTTGAGGTGTCGTTGCAAGACCACAGCAGTCAGGGAATCCCACTGTTATAGCAACAAAAGACTGATTCTAGGCCATCAGAAAGAACACCAACTCCATCACCATCATCAACCCTCTCTCAGTCCGCCCTGTCCACCGCTACTTCCACCATATGCAGCTCTCAAGTCCAGCTCACCCTCCCAGACACTATGAGTAGGTCAAGAAAGTACTCAGTCGCTCATCCGCGTACACTGGGTTTGAACGCCCACATTGCCAAACTAATCTCATTTGAGATGATGCCCTTTCGGTTGGTGGAAAGCACAGCTTTCCGCGAACTCATGGCCTATGCAGTACCACGCTATGACCTACCCAGTCGCCACTTCTTCTCTCGCAAAGCCATCCCAGCCCTCCACCATCATGTGAAAGACCGCATTGTCCATGCACTCAAGCAGTCAGTGAGCGGAAAGGTGCACCTCACAACTGATGCATGGTCCAGTCGGCATGGCCAGGGCCGTTACGTGTCCATCACTGTGCACTGGGTTAATGTGGTGGATGCAGGGTCCACAGGGGACAGCGGTGGTGGGACAGTGCTGCCTAGCCCATGGTATAGGAAACAGTTGGCTGTAGGCGTTCGACCCTCCTCCTCCTCCTCCTCCTCCAGAAGCGAAAGCTCGTCCACAGAGCGCAGTCGTACGAGCACTCCATCTGCAGCTGCCACTGTTGCACACGATGTGTCCCCCATCGAGCAGCTAGTGGAAAGCATCAGCAGGCTGTGTTGCAGATGATGTGTTTGGGCGACAGACACACCGCCGAGGTGCTGGCCGACTACTTGAAGCGACAAACTGAGTCATGGCTGGGCAGTGTACATCTTGAGGCAGGCAAGGTAGTTAGTGATAACGGCCGTAATTTTGTGGCAGCCATAGCCCTTTCAAAACTCAGCCACATACCTTGCTTGGCTCACACCTTGAACCTGGTGGTGCAGTGCTTCCTCAAAAATTATCCGGAGTTAACAGCCCTGCTCCAGAAGATGCGAAGACTGTGCGCGCACATCCGCCGGTCGCCTGTACACTCCGTTGGTATGCAGAAGCTGCAGCGATTGCTCCACCTTCCCAACCACCGCCTCATTATCGACATTGCAACAAGGTGGAACTCCACCCTGCACATGGTGGAGCGGCTGTGCAAGCAGAGGCAGGCCATAATGCATTTGTGGGAGGATACACGGCCAGGCACTTTGAGAGCAGACATGGAGTTGACAGGTGTGCAGTGGTCGAAACTGAAAGACCTTTGTAAAGTCCTTCAGTGTTTTGAGGAATGCACACGGCTGGTAAGCGCAGACGACGCCATCCTAAGCATGAGCATCCCACTTATGCGTCTGCTCATGCAAACTTTGACGCACCTTAAGGAGCAGGCGTCTGCAGCCAATGTTGATGAGGAGGAAGAGGAGGAGGGAATCCTTGATGACATTCAGCCATTGTCTGCTCAGGGACCTCTCCTGGACGAGGTGGAGGAAGAAGAGGAGGAGGAGGAGGATGATTACTTAGGGGAGGAGGATGCATCTCGTGGGGCAAGTGAAAATGTTGGCGTGGCAAGGTCTGGTACAGGGTTTGTGCATGACTGGAGGGATGTGGATTTGCCAGAAAGTGCTCCTCCACCCAGCACTCGCAGTGCATCATTGACACCGGGAACATTGGCCCACATGTCAGATTATGCCTTGCGGATCCTAAAAAGGGACCCCCGCATTGCCAAAATGATGAACGATGACGACTACTGGTTGGCCAGCATCCTGGATCCACGCTATAAAGGCAAATTACAAAACATCATGCCACAGGAGAACCTTGACCTAATATTGGCTAATAAACAAGCAACTCTGGTAAATCGGTTGCTTGAGGCATTCCCAGCACACAGCAGCGGTGATGGTTCTCACACGAGCCGTACGGGCCGGGGGCAGCTTGGCAGAGGTGTTCGTGGTGCACACAGCAGAAGTGGCGTTGGAGACAGGGGTTTCATGACAATGTTGTAGACTGATTTTTCAAATACCGCTCACACAACTGGTAATACTGCATCGATGGAAAGTGACAGGAGACAGCAGTTGTCAACTATGGTAACAAACTACTTTTCCTCCCATATCGATGTTCTCCCACACAGGTCATTCCCCTTTGACTATTGGGCTGCTAAACTGGACACCTGGCCTGAATTGGCCCAATATGCCCTACAGGAGCTCGCTTGCCCAGCTGCAAGTGTGCTATCGGAAAGAGTCTTCAGTGCAGCTGGATCAATCCTGACAGAAAAAAGGACCCGTCTGTCAACCCAAAATGTGGATGATCTAACCTTCATTAAAATGAACCACGCATGGGTTTCCAAGGATTTTGTCCCACCTTCCCCTGATGACACATAGGGTGACAGAAAAATGGCTTGCTTTGGTCCACCTCTTCCTGGTACTTCACCTATTTCGCCTTTTGCATCAGCTGAATGTCCAACATCAACATATGCCACTTTCTAAAACTCCCTAACTGTGCTGCCTCCCCCCCATGGCCGGGGTCACCACCTACCGCACGACACCGTGCGAGTGCCGTTGCCCTGGACAGGTGGGTAGGCCGACTCTTGGGCGCGGGCACTGGCACAGGGTCCCTCATAGTGCAATCAAGTGTCTCTGACGGTGGTGGTGCACACCCGCCGTCAGACACACCGCTGTACTATGAGGTGCCCAGGGCCAGTACCAACGCCCACGAGTGGGCCCCCCTTGCTTGGGCAGGGCCCCAGCATTTGCAATCTTTACCTCTCCCTGCTCCTCCGCTGTGTAATCTGGGCCGTCAAATCCATACTGTGCCTGACACCGTCTGAGCCTGCCTCCTGAGACATATATTTTGAATGTGTACGCTATCCATACATGTTATCCAGGGATACGGTACCCTTTCTAACCTTTGTGCAATCACGTGCAATCCATACTGGGCCTAACACCGTCTGAGCCTGCCTCATGCTGTATAGACATA
The DNA here is from genome assembly GCF_039654945.1 of Dendrobates tinctorius. NCBI lineage: Eukaryota > Metazoa > Chordata > Amphibia > Anura > Dendrobatidae > Dendrobates > Dendrobates tinctorius. The sequence goes on along the minus strand of NW_027361762.1, from coordinate 14,148,833 downwards.
TATTTTGAATGTGTACGCTATCCATACATGTTATCCAGGGATACGGTACCCTTTCTAACCTTTGTGCAATCACGTGCAATCCATACTGGGCCTAACACCGTCTGAGCCTGCCTCCTGAGACATATATTTTGAATGTGTACGCTATCCATACATGTTATCCAGGGATACGGTACCCTTTCTAACCTTTGTGCAATCACGTGCAATCCATACTGGGCCTAACACCGTCTGAGCCTGCCTCCTGAGACATATATTTTGAATGTGTACGCTATCCATACATGTTATCCAGGGATACGGTACCCTTTCTAACCTTTGTGCAATCACGTGCAATCCATACTGGGCCTAACACCGTCTGAGCCTGCCTCATGCTGTATAGACATATATTTTGAATGTGTACGCTATCCATACATGTTATCCAGGGATACGGTACCCTTTCTAACCTTTGTGCAATCACGTGCAATCCATACTGGGCCTAACACCGTCTGAGCCTGCCTCATGCTGTATAGACATATATTTTGAATGTGTACGCTATCCATACATGTTATCCAGGGATACGGTACCCTTTCTAACCTTTGTGCAATCACGTGCAATCCATACTGGGCCTAACACCGTCTGAGCCTGCCTCCTGAGACATATATTTTGAATGTGTACGCTATCCATACATGTTATCCAGGGATACGGTACCCTTTCTAACCTTTGTGCAATCACGTGCAATCCATACTGGGCCTAACACCGTCTGAGCCTGCCTCCTGAGACATATATTTTGAATGTGTACGCTATCCATACATGTTATCCAGGGATACGGTACCCTTTCTAACCTTTGTGCAATCACGTGCAATCCATACTGGGCCTAACACCGTCTGAGCCTGCCTCATGCTGTATAGACATATATTTTGAATGTGTACGCTATCCATACATGTTATCCAGGGATACGGTACCCTTTCTAACCTTTGTGCAATCACGTGCAATCCATACTGGGCCTAACACCGTCTGAGCCTGCCTCATGCTGTATAGACATATATTTTGAATGTGTACGCTATCCATACATGTTATCCAGGGATACGGTACCCTTTCTAACCTTTGTGCAATCACGTGCAATCCATACTGGGCCTAACACCGTCTGAGCCTGCCTCATGCTGTATAGACATATATTTTGAATGTGTACGCTATCCATACATGTTATCCAGGGATACGGTACCCTTTCTAACCTTTGTGCAATCACGTGCAATCCATACTGGGCCTGACACCGTCTGAGTCTGCCTCCTGAGACATATATTTTGAATGTGTACGCTATCCATACATGTTATCTGGGGATACGGTACCCTTTCTAACCTTTGTGCAATCACGTGCAATCCATACTGGGCCTAACACCGTCTGAGCCTGCCTCCTGAGACATATATTTTGAATGTGTACGCTATCCATACATGTTATCCAGGGATACGGTACCCTTTCTAACCTTTGTGCAATCACGTGCAATCCATACTGGGCCTAACACCGTCTGAGCCTGCCTCATGCTGTATAGACATATATTTTGAATGTGTACGCTATCCATACATGTTATCCAGGGATACGGTACCCTTTCTAACCTTTGTGCAATCACGTGCAATCCATACTGGGCCTAACACCGTCTGAGCCTGCCTCCTGAGACATATATTTTGAATGTGTACGCTATCCATACATGTTATCCAGGGATACGGTACCCTTTCTAACCTTTGTGCAATCACGTGCAATCCATACTGGGCCTAACACCGTCTGAGCCTGCCTCCTGAGACATATATTTTGAATGTGTACGCTATCCATACATGTTATCCAGGGATACGGTACCCTTTCTAACCTTTGTGCAATCACGTGCAATCCATACTGGGCCTAACACCGTCTGAGCCTGCCTCATGCTGTATAGACATATATTTTGAATGTGTACGCTATCCATACATGTTATCCAGGGATACGGTACCCTTTCTAACCTTTGTGCAATCACGTGCAATCCATACTGGGCCTAACACCGTCTGAGCCTGCCTCATGCTGTATAGACATATATTTTGAATGTGTTCGCTATCCATACATGTTATCCAGGGATACGGTACCCTTTCTAACCTTTGTGCAATCACGTGCAATCCATACTGGGCCTAACACCATCTGAGCCTGCCTCATGCTGTATAGACATATATTTTGAATGTGTACGCTATCCATACATGTTATCCGGGGATACGGTACCCTTTCTAACCTTTGTGCAATCACGTGCAATCCATACTGGGCCTAACACCGTCTGAGCCTGCCTCATGCTGTATAGACATATATTTTGAATGTGTACGCTATCCATACATGTTATCCAGGGATACGGTACCCTTTCTAACCTTTGTGCAATCACGTGCAATCCATACTGGGCCTGACACCGTCTGAGTCTGCCTCCTGAGACATATATTTTGAATGTGTACGCTATCCATACATGTTATCTGGGGATACGGTACCCTTTCTAACCTTTGTGCAATCACGTGCAATCCATACTGGGCCTAACACCGTCTGAGCCTGCCTCCTGAGACATATATTTTGAATGTGTACGCTATCCATACATGTTATCCAGGGATACGGTACCCTTTCTAACCTTTGTGCAATCACGTGCAATCCATACTGGGCCTAACACCGTCTGAGCCTGCCTCATGCTGTATAGACATATATTTTGAATGTGTACGCTATCCATACATGTTATCCGGGGATACGGTACCCTTTCTAACCTTTGTGCAATCACGTGCAATCCATACTGGGCCTAACACCGTCTGAGCCTGCCTCCTGAGACATATATTTTGAATGTGTACGCTATCCATACATGTTATCCAGGGATACGGTACCCTTTCTAACCTTTGTGCAATCACGTGCAATCCATACTGGGCCTAACACCGTCTGAGCCTGCCTCATGCTGTATAGACATATATTTTGAATGTGTACGCTATCCATACATGTTATCCAGGGATACAGTACCCTTTCTAACCTTTGTGCAATCACGTGCAATCCATACTGGGCCTAACACCGTCTGAGCCTGCCTCATGCTGTATAGACATATATTTTGAATGTGTACGCTATCCATACATGTTATCCAGGGATACGGTACCCTTTCTAACCTTTGTGCAATCACGTGCAATCCATACTGGGCCTAACACCGTCTGAGCCTGCCTCATGCTGTATAGACATATATTTTGAATGTGTACGCTATCCATGCATGTTATCCAGGGATACGGTACCCTTTCTAACCTTTGTGCAATCACGTGCAATCCATACTGGGCCTAACACCGTCTGAGCCTGCCTCATGCTGTATATACATATAGTTTGAATGTGTACGCTATCCATACATGTTATCCAGGGATACGGTACCCTTTCTAACCTTTGTGCAATCACGTGCAATCCATACTGGGCCTAACACCATCTGAGCCTGCCTCATGCTGTATAGACATATATTTTGAATGTGTACGCTATCCATACATGTTATCCGGGGATACGGTACCCTTTCTAACCTTTGTGCAATCACGTGCAATCCATACTGGGCCTAACACCGTCTGAGCCTGCCTCATGCTGTATAGACATATATTTTGAATGTGTACGCTATCCATACATGTTATCCAGGGATACGGTACCCTTTCTAACCTTTGTGCAATCACGTGCAATCCATACTGGGCCTGACACCGTCTGAGTCTGCCTCCTGAGACATATATTTTGAATGTGTACGCTATCCATACATGTTATCTGGGGATACGGTACCCTTTCTAACCTTTGTGCAATCACGTGCAATCCATACTGGGCCTAACACCGTCTGAGCCTGCCTCCTGAGACATATATTTTGAATGTTTACGCTATCCATGCATGTTATCTGGGGATACGGTACCCTTTCTCACCTTTGTGCAATCACGTGCAATCCATACTGGGCGTGAGAACGGCTGGCGAGCTGTTAAGCAAGCTACAGCACCTGTCCAGACAAGTACAGGGATTCCCTAGCGAGGAGACTTATTTGATTGTTTTCAATGTTGGGACAGCAATTTTTGGGGAGCACTATACTCTGGAGAATGATAGATGGGGCCCACCATACACTGGAACATTCCAAAGGTGGACATCAGACACTGGAGCAGCATTTACAGGGCCCATTATACACTAGAGCATTAGAAATGGGGCCCATTATGTTTGGAGCATTATTTGGGCCCATAAGACAGTGGAGCTTCATCCATGGGGACCAACATATACTGTAGCATTATGTGGAGCTCATCATATACTGTTTCAAACATTATATGGGACCAATGATTCTGTATGGAGAAATAGATGGGCCTCGTCATGAGATGTAAAAAGTGAGGTATTTTTCATTGTACTATACCGCTATTTCTCTGCCGTATCGGAGCATGATGAGTTGTGGTATGTGTTAAAGGGGCGCTCTTTCGCCCAGGGCACATGAAAACCTGGAGCCAGCCCTCCCCCCCACAGTTTGTAGCCAAATAACCCCCATTTTTCAGTGCGTAACTTGTATTATGAAGTTAATTAAGGTTGACAAGCTTAAGAAAGAAGAATTGATGCTTTTGGCATTCAAATGGGCACTGTAGGTGTGTTTCCTGTCCTCCTCTCACTGGCGACTTTTATTCCCCATTGACTTACATTGGGTTTCGTGTTTCGGGACGACCCCGACTTTTCCCTATAATCGGACGATCTTGCTCGACCCGACTTTTGGAAAAGTCGGGTTTCACGAAACGAAACGCGACCCTAAAAAACCAAAAGTCGCTCAACTCTACAGGAGACAGGTTTTCTCTCTCCTCCCGGCTAGGCAGTTGTTTGAGGGCCACCCACTGCCGAAGTCGGGCGAGATCTCAATCCTCCTGCTGAATTTGTACTCACTTATCATGAGGCTCTCCCAGCACACCTTTGTGAGATTCTGACCGATTTTGTTCCCCCTTAGCTGCCAACGTCCTGGCAGATCCTCTGAACTCTGCACTTCGTCAGCATCTAGCTCTTCATCTCGGTAATGGCCGGGCTGCTTATATGGAACCCTGGATAACGCATCTGCATGGGTGTTTTCAGCCCCCCATTTGTAGGCTATTTTGTACTGGTATTTGGCGATTCTAGCAACCCAGCGTTGCTCCATAACCCTTAGCTTCGCATTCTCCAAGTGGGCCAGTGGGTTGTTGTCTCTGCGCACCAGTACCTCAGATCTGGATAGATATTCCGCAAACTTTTCTGTCATGGCCCATACCAGTGCCAACAATTCTAGTTTGAAAGAGCTAAGAACAAAGTCCACTGATACATATCAATATATCCTAATTAGCAAAAATGCCTCTCAAAGGACAACAACAATAACATTGGAAACTCCAAACACTCATTAATCCTACAGGGAAAACATGGAGTACTGATATCTAGAGATGAGCGACTTTGCCTTTTTTAGGGTCGAGTCGGGTTTCATGAAACCCGACACCCGACTTTCTCAAAAGTCGGGTCGAACGAAATCGGCCGACTATAGGGAAAGGTCGGAGGCCGACTGAAACACGAAACCCAATGAAAGTCAATGGAGAAGCAAAGTCGGCAGGGAGTGGAGGACAGTAAAAACACTTACAGTGCCCATTTCAATGCCCAAAACATCAATTCTTATTACTGAAGCTTGTCAACCTTAATTTACTTCCTAATAATAGTTACGCATTGAAAACAGGGGGTTATTTGGCTAAGGTTATGGGGGGGTAGGGCTGGCTCCAGGTTTTCTTGTGCCCTGGGCCAAAGAGTGTCAGTGCGCCCCTTTAACACATACCACAACTCATGATGCTCCGATACGGCACAGAAACATTGGTATAGTACAATGACAAATACTTCACTGCTTACATGACATGACTGATCTACTTTAAATTGTACAATAGCTCAAAAAAAGGACAGTTTATTACTCCATACAGTGCTATGGCCACCACATTGTGCACCATAAAGAATAATGAGCCCCATATATTTCACCATACATAATAATTGGCCACATATAATGTTCCATACAGTATTTGATGAGCTCCACATAATGCTACAGTATATGATGGTCCCCATGGACGATGCTTCAGCGTGTTATGGGCCCTTTAAATGCTGCCAAGTGTCTGATGTTCCCAATCTGGAATGCTCCAGTATATGATGGGCCTCATGGATGATGCTCCAGTGTATGATGGGCCCTAATAATGCTCAATATATAATGGGCTCCATTTGTAATGCTCCTGTGTATAAAGGGCCCCGTAAATGCTGCTCCAGTGTCTGATATCCCCTATTTGGAATGCTCCAGTATATGATGGGCCTCATGGATGATGTTCCTGTGTCCTTTGGGCCCCAATAATGCTCCATATATAATGGGCCCCATTTCTAATGCTCCAGTGTATCATGTGCCCCATAGATGCTGCTCCAGTGTCTGATCTGCCCCATTTGGAATGCTCCAGTATATGATGGGCCTCATGGATGACGCTACAGTGTATGATGGGCCCTAATAATGCTCCATATATAATGGGCTCCAATTCTAATGCTCCAGTGTCTAATGGGCCCAGTAAATGCTGCTCCAGTGTCTGATGTCCCCCATTTGGAATGCTCCAGTATATGATGGGCCTCATGGATGATGCTCCAGTGTATGGTGGGCCTCATGGATTATGCTGCAGTGTCTTATGGGCCCTAATAATGTTCCATATATAATGGGCCCCATTTCTAATGCCCCAGTGTATCAAATGCCCCATAGATGCTGCTCCAGTGTCTGATCTGCCCCATTTAGAATGCTCCAGTATATGATGGGCTTCATGGATGATGCTCCAGTGTCAGATGTCCCCCATTTTGAATGCTCCAGTATATGATGGGCCCCATTTTTAATTATCCCAGGCATGGTATGTGAAAAGAGACCAAGGAAGAATTTGAAGTGTGTGCTGCCGCATCCTTCACTTTTGGTGTGGGTGAAGGACACAAGGAAAGTGGTTGCTCTTGACTAAAAGCCTGCACTTACGACTCAGTGCTTGCATTTTTTTAAACTTCAGAAGAGGAGGCGATAGAGCTGGAGGCTGTTTCAGCAATGTAAGCCAAAAACAGTTCCTGATGCTCCAGCTTTAAAAGCAGTCTACCTACTTCCAGAAAACGGAGCCTTACAGGCCTTCCAGAGCTACACCATGATGCAGGTTCAACACCTCCTGCATTGTGTTTTTGGCGCTACCAGCAGATGCACCACCACCACCATCAGCACCAGGTGGCCCCCCACACCCACGTCCGCATCCTCCTCCATCATACTTCCTCATGTTTTGGAAAATGGACCCAGAATACCAGCAGATATATGGTACTGTATCAGAAGCGTACAGCTCTATACAGTCTAGGGATAACAGTAAATCTCCGTATATATTTCATGAGTCATACACAGACGCTCACAGGCTCAGTATGGATTACCCAATAAAATAAAAAGGTGAAAAAGGGTACAGTATCACCAGATACAAGGTATATATAGTATAGTGTAAACATTCTGAATCTCCGTATACATTTCAGGAGGCAGACACAAATGCTATCAGGCCCAGAATGGATTACACAAGAATATGAAAAGCTGTAAATGGGTAATGTAACACAAGTGTACAGCTGTATACAGTGTTGGCCAAATTTGAAATCTCGGTATATATTTCCGGAGTCACCCTCAGACGCTCACTCAGTCTGGGTTTGAACATAATAAAAAATGTCGTAAAAAGGTACTGGATAACAAGATAGCAAGTATATATATTATAGGGTACAATTGAAATCTCTGTATACATAGTCCCATAGTCAGTCTCAGACGCTTACCCAGTATGGATTTGACCGTAATACTAAATGTGGAACAAAGGTACTGTATAACAAGATACAAGCTGTATCGAGTATAGGGTAAAAATTGGTATCTCTGATTCACCGTATATATAGAAGGCGTAAACCACACACACACTCACTATGGATGATACCGTAATACAAAATTTTGAACAAAGGTATACAGTATACAGTATTGTGGTACTTTTAAATCTTCGTATATATTTCAATCTCAGTAAGCCAGTCCAGACTCTCTGCTACTGGAAACTACATGGATACAAGTACAGATGGTAAGTCGAGTGTTAGCAGAAATTTGGGAATTACTCATCATGGGAAATCTTCCCGGTAGATGTTGCAGAGGCGATGCAGACCCTCAATTACTGTGTCTGTGCAGACAGTGAAAACGGTTCTTTGTGAAGAAAGGATTGCTTTATCGCAGTAGCGTTGATCACATCACCGTTACTCATCTCCATCAAATTGTGATCACAGGGAGAGATGTGGACATGGTCTTCACTGCCTATCATGATGTGTCTGGTCATTTTGGAGTGCAAAAGACAAAAGACACAGACCATAGGCGATTCTATTGGATTGGCATGAGAGGAGACATTGAGAAATGGTGGCAGGAATGTCACACGTCTGTGACTATCACAACTGTGAAAAGTGATCATAAAGCACCACTGCATCCGCTAGTAAGTTGACGTCCATTCCAAATGGTAGCCATTGATCATCTGAAAGTAGAGGCCAGCAGGACTGGGCATAGCTACATCTTAACCATCACCGATCAATACACCAAATTTCTAGTGGCCGTCCCTGTGAAGGATTTAACTGCCCAGACTACACAGCGGTGGAGCAGGGAGAGGTAAGTATTGCAACTTGCAAGTGCTGTGGCCATGACCAAGCAAGGGGGCGCACTCGTGGTTGATGATACTGGCACAGGGCCCCTCATAGTACGCTGGTGTGTCTGACTGCAAGTGGGCCCCCCCACCATCAGAGACACTGTATTGTACTTTGAGGGGCCCTGTGCCGTCGGCCATCTGTGGGCCCATCCACCTGTTCAGAGCAACGGCACTTGCCCGGGTGAGCCAGGTGTTGACCCCAGCCATTGGGGGGGTGGGCAGCCCACTTATGGAGATTTAAAAAATGGCATATGTTGATGTGTTGGCTGGACATTCAGCTGCTGCAAAGGGCAGAATTGGGCAAGTCCGAGGAAGAGTAGGACAAAAGTGAGGCAGTTTTCTGGCAACCTATGTGTCATCAGCGGAAGGTGGTACAAAATCCTTTGAAACCCATGCATGGTTCATTTTAATGAAGGTTAGATCATCAACATTTTGGGTAGATAGATGGGTCCTTTTTTCTGTCAGGATTGATCCAGCAGCAGTGAAGACTATTTCAGATAACACACTAGCAGCAGGGCAAGTGAGCTCCTGTAAGGCATATTGTGCCAATTCAGGCCAGGAGTCCAGTTTAGAGGCCCAATAGTCAAAGGGAAATGACCTGTGAGGGAGAACATCGATATGGGAGGAGAAGTAGTTTGTAACCATAGTTGACAACTGCTGTCTCCTGTCACTTTTAATTGATGCAGTATTAGCAGTCGTGTGAGCGGTACTTGAGAAATCATTCCACAACATGGTCATTAAACCCCTGTCTCCAACGCCATTTCGGCTGTGTGCACCACGAACACCTTTTCCATTGTGCCCACTACGGCTCGTGGGAGAACCAGCACCGCTGCTGTGTTCTGTGAAAGCCTCAAACAAACGGTTTACCAGAGTTGCTTGTTTGCTAGCCAATATTATCTCTAGGTTCTCCTGTGGCATGATGTTGTGTAATTTGCCTTTCTAGCGTGGATCGAGGATTCTGGACAGCCAGTAGTCATCATTAGAGTTGAACGAAACGAGTCAAAAAAATTCAAAAGTCGCCGACTTTCGCCAAAGTCGGGTTTCATGAAACGAAACCCGACCTTAACGTGAGGTCGGCCAAGAGGTCGGCGACCATCGCACCAAAGTCACGTTTCAAAAGATGCTTTAGCGCCTTTTTTCAGCCAATCAGTAAGAACGGACACTGTGGGCAACGTGATGACATAGGCAGGGTTCACCACCATCTTTGAGAAGGGCATGCAAGTGATTAGCTTGTTTTGTGTGGCGTCAAAGGGGGTATAAAAGGGTGTGCACGCCGACCGCCATGTTACTTATGCTGATCTCACAATAGGGAGAGCTGCTGCTGCTCATTCTGTAGGGAGAGCGTTAGGAAGGCCAAAAGAAAAAAAAATGCTTCTGCTGATAACGCTTTTCACTGTAGTTAGTGTGCAGTGAAAGGTGAAGATTTTTGCTTTTGTGCAGCAGCGCTCGTGGTGATTAGGCTGCCTTTTAAGGCTACCTGCTTGCTGTGTGCACACTGGTGTTCAAACTGCTTTTTTAAAAGCAATCCAAATGTTATTGTTTTGTTCTGGTGAGGCACTGAGCATTCATTTTTTCACACACCGTACAGCGGTGTACGCTCCTCACACAGTACCATGTACCGGCTGTTATCACGGCCAAATTGAAGCTATCTGTGTGTGACTCTGTAAGGAAAAGCCGAGTAGTTTGTCCATTCTTACAGACCTACACCTTAGAGTTTTGTCCGTTTTTAAAACAGTTTCGTATATTTGCTGTTTGATTACATTCAAAACTAGAGAGAGCGTGTGTCAGTCAGTATACAAAAACACGGAGCTTGACAATTTTACATACACACACCGTACAGCGGTGAACGTGTACGCTCCTCACACAGTACCGTGTACCGGCTTTTATCACGGCCAAATTAAAGCTATCTGTGTGTGACTCTGTAAGGAAAAGCCGAGGAGTTTGTCTGTTCTTACAGACCTGCACCTTAGAGTTTTGTCCGTTTTTCCAACAGTTTCGTATACCTGCTGTTAGATTACATTCAAAACTAGAGAGAGACAGCGTGTGTCAGTCCATGTACAAAAACACGGAGCTTGACAATCTGTGTGTGACTCTGCAAGGAAAAGCCGAGGAGTTTGTCCATTCTTACAGACCTACACTTTAGAGTTTTGCCCGTTTTTCAAACAGTTTTGTATATCTGCTGTTTGATTACATTCAAAACTAGAGAGAGCGTGTGTCAGTCCGTATACAAAAACACGGAGCTTGACAATTTTACATACACACACCGTACAGCGGTGTACATGTACGCTCCTCACACAGTACCGTGTACCGGCTGGTATCACGGCCAAATTGAAGCTATCCGGGTGTGACTCTGCAAGAAAAAGCCGAGGAGTTTGTCCGTTCTTACAGACCTACACTCTAGGGAGATTCCAGTTCTGCCCAATTCTATATACACCTTGTAGTTTGTCATACACTAGGCAATTTCTGCCTGTTACATTGCGGTGTAATATACACAGGGCCTGACAGAATCCAACTGTGTCCTGAAATCTGTAGAGAGATTCCATTTCTCCCCAGCCCTCTATACACCTCTTTTACACCATCCAGAATCAGCCTGTTACTTTGAGGTGTTATATACCCAGGGCCGTACAGAATCCAACTGTGTCCTGAAGTCTGTAGAGAGATTCCATTTCTCCCCAGTCCTCTATACACCTTTTTTACACCATCCAGAATCAGCCTGTTAATTTGACGTGTAATATACCCAGGGCCTGACAGAATCCAACTGTGTCCTGAAGTCTGTAGAGAGATTCCATTTCTCCCCAGTCCCCTATACACCTTTTTTACACCATCCAGAATCAGCCTGCTAATTTGAGGTGTAATATACCCAGGGCCTGACAGAATCCAACTGTGTCCAGAAGTGTGTAAGGAGATTCAAATTCTCCCCAGTCCTCTATACACATTTTTTACACCATCCAAAATCAGCATGTTACATTGAGGTGTAATATACACAGGGCCTGAGAGAATCCTTCAGTGTCCTCAAGTCTGTAGAGAGATTCCAATTCTCTCCAGTCCTCTATACACATTTTTTACACCATCCAAAATCAGCCTGTTACATTGAGGTGTAACATACACAGGGCCTGAGAGAATACTTCAGAATCCAGAAGTGTGTAAGGAGATTCAAATTCTCCCCAGTCCTCTATACACATTTTTTACACCACCCAAAATCATCCTGTTACATTGAAATGTAACATACACATGGCCTGAGAGAATACTTCAGTATCCAGAAGTGTGTAGAGAGATTCCATTTCTCCCCAGTCCTCTATACACCTCTTTTACACCATCCAGAATCAGCCTGTTACTTTGAGGTGTAATATACCCAGGGCCTGACAGAATCCAACCGTGTACTGAAGTCTGTAGAGAGATTCCATTTCTCCCCAGTCCTCTATACACCTTTTTTACATCATCCAGAATCAGCCTGTTAATTTGAGGTGTAATATACCCAGGGCCTGACAGAATCCAAATGTGTCCAGAAATGTGTAGGGAGATTCAAATTATCCCCAGTCCTCTATACACATTTTTTACACCATCCAAATCAGCCTGTTACATTGAGGTGTAATATACACTGGGCCTGAGAGAATCCTTCAGTGTCCTCAAGTCTGTAGAGAGATTCAAATTCTCCCCAGTCCTCTATACACATTTTTTACACCATCCAAAATCAGCTTGTTACATTGTGGTGTAATATACACTGGACCTGAGAGAACCCTTCAGTGTCCTCAAGTCTGTAGAGAGATTCCAATTCTCCCCAGTCCTCTATACACATTTTTTACACCATCCAAAATCAGCCTGTTACATTGCGGTGTAATATACACTGGGCCTGAGAGAATCCTTCAGTGTCCTCAAGTCAGTAGAGAGATTCAAATTCTCTCCAGTCCTCTATACACATTTTTTACACCATCCAAAATCAGCCTGCTACATTGAGGTGTAACATACACAGGGCCTGAGAGAATACTTCAGTATCCAGAAGTGTGTAAGGAGATTCAAATTCTCCCCACTACTATATACACCTTGTACCTTGTTTTACAGTACCATATAGTTAGTGGAATTTTGGGTACATTTTCACCAAAAATGAGGAAGTGTGGTGGAAGAGGCCGTGGAAGTGGGCGGGGGTTGCCAGCTGATAATGATGGGGTTGATGGTGGTGGTGGTGGATCTGCTGGTAGTGGCAAAAGCAAAGTAGCACCTAATGCAGGAAGTGTTGAGCCTGCGTCATCGGCTGGCTCCACAAGACCTCGAAGGCTCCCTTTTCTGGGAGTAGGTAAACCGCTTTTAAAGCCGGAGCTTCAGGAATAAGTTTTGGCTTACATTGCTGACTCAGCCTCCAGCTCTATTGCCTCCTCTTCTGAAGTTTTAAAAAATAAAAGCACTGAGTCGTCATTGGAGGCTCATGGTCATGAACCACACCTTTCCTTGTGTCCTTCACCCCTACCAAAATTGAAGGATGCGGCAGGCCACACTACAGATTACTCCATGGAGCTATTTTCACATACCATGCCTGGGTTATCAAGTCAAATCGTTAATTACCCAGGCAAAGATGAATTTGACATGGAGTGTACTGATGCACAGCCACTGATAGATGATTCTGCTGGTACATTCACTCAGAGCACTACATTGTCCTCGCAGTGTACTGAGCCAGAATTTGACCCAGATGAAACTCAGGTGCCCCTTCCCGCATACTATACCACCATACACGGTGACACAGAGGAAGGTGCACATGACATTGAAAAGGAGGTGATGGATGAACCAGTTGTTGACCCAGATTGGCATCCATTGGGGGAAGTGGGTGCCGCTGCCAATAGCTCAGAAGAGGAAGAGGAGCATCCGCAGCAGGCATCGACATCGCAACAGCTGTTATCTGGCAGGCCCGGAGCAGTCCAAAAACGGGTTACAAAAACCAAAAGAGTTGCAGGACAGCTTGGCCAGACGGTCAAAATAGCAGAGCGTGCAAGGCCTCAAAATGTCATCCTTAGTAGGAAGAGTGCAGTGTGGCACTTTTTTGAACAAAATCCTAATGATCAGGCAAAGGTTATCTGTAAGAAGTGCGCAAAGACCTTTAGCCGAGGGAAAAATCTGAAAAATTTGAATACCAGTTGCATGCTTAGACATTTAACCAGCATGCACATGCAAGCGTGGACACAACACCAAACCTCAAGTGCCACATGTGCAACTGATCACAACGAAGGTAGTCAGCAACGCTACATTGTTTCCCCCACTGTAAGCCCACCGGTTAGCACAGCAGCAAATGTTGAGGTGTCGTTGCAAGGCCACAGCAGTCAGGGAATCCCACTGTTATATCAACGAAAGACTGATTCTAGGCCATCAGAAAGAACACCAACTCCATCACCATCATCAACCCTCTCTCAGTCCGCCATGTCCACGGCTAGTTCCACCATATGCAGCTCTCAAGTCCAGCTCACCCTACCAGAGACTGTGAGTAGGACAAGAAAGTACTCATCCTCTCATCCGCTTACACTTGGTTTGAACGCCCACATTTCCAAACTAATCTCGTTAGAGATGATGTCCTATCGGTTGGTTGAAAGTGCAGCTTTCCGCGAACTCATGGCCTACGCAGTACCACGCTATGACCTACCCAGTCGCCACTTCTTTTCTCACAAAGCCATCCCAGCCCTCCACCTTCATGTGAAAGACCAGATTGTCCATGCACTCAGCAATCAGTGAGTGGAAAGGTGCACCTCACAACTGATGCATGGTCCAGTAGGCATGGCCAGGGTCATTATGTATCCATCACTGCGCACTGGGTTAATGTGGTGGATGCAGGGTCCACAGGGGACAGCTGTGATGGCACAGTGCTGCCTAGCCCACGATATAGGAAACAGTTGGCTGTAGGTGTTCGACCCTCCTCCTCCTCCAGAAGCGAAAGCTCGTCCACAGAGCGCAGTCGCACGAGCTGACAGTGGTGCACACGATGTGTCCCACTATCGATCAGCTAGTGGAAAGCGTCAGCAGGCTGTGTTGCAGATGATGTGTTTGGGCGACAGACACACGGCAGAGGTACTGGCCCACTACTTTCAGCGACAAACTGAGTCATGGCTGGGCAGTCTACATCTTGAGGCAGGCAAGGTAGTTAGTGATAACGGCCGTAATTTTGTGGCAGCCATAGCCCTTTCAAAACTCAGACACATACCTTGCTTGGCTCACACCTTAAACCTGGTGGTGCAGTGCTTCCTCACTAATTATCCGGAGTTAACAGGCCTGCTCCATAAGGTTCGAAGACTGTGCTTGCACATCCGCCGGTCGCCGGTACTCTCCAGCCGTATGCAGAAGCTGCAGCGATTGCTCCACCTTCCCAAGCACCGCCTAATTATCGACGTTGCAACAAGGTGGAACTCCACCCTGCACCTGGTTGAGTGGCTGTGCAAACAGAGGCAGGCCGTAATGCATTTGTGGGAGGATACACGGGCAGGCACTTTGAGGGCAGACATGGAGTTGACAAGTGTGCAGTGGTCGAAGCTGAAAGACCTCTGTAAAGTCCTTCAATGTTTTGAGGAATGCACACGGCTGGTACGCGCAGACGACGCCATCATAAGCATGAGCATCCCACTTATGCATCTGCTCATGCAAACTTTGACGCACATCAAGGAGCAGGCGTCTGCAGCTGAGGATGATGAGGAAGAGGAGGAGGGAAGCCTTGATGACAGTCAGCCATTGTCTGTTCAGGGAACTGTCGTGGACGAGGTGGAGGAAGAAGAGGAGGAGGATGATGATGGGGATGATTATTTAGGGGAGGAGGATGCTTCTCGTGGGGCAAGAGAAAATGTTGGCGTGGCAAGGTCTGGTACTGGGTTTGTGCATGACTGGAGGGATGTGGATTTGCCTGAAAGTGCTCCTCCACCCAACACTCGCAGTGCATCATTGACACCGGGAACATTGGCACACATGTCAGATTATGCCTTGCAGATCCTAAAAAGGGACCCCGCATTTCCAAAATGATGAACGATGATGACTACTGTTTGGCCAGCATCCTGGATCCACGCTATAAAGGCAAATTCCAAAACACATGCCACAGGAGAACCTTGACCTAATATTGGCTAACATACAAGCAATATCCAAACAGTCCCTCATAACCAAATGAAGGGCAAAGAAGAGATCCCACAATAAACTTCAATTAAAAGGTATATATTTTTATTAACAAAATTCTAAAAACAATGTGAACAAGCAGCAAGATAGCCATGATAGAGAACACCTAATAATAAAAAATGGGCTATAACATTGTGCAGGGTATAGGACAAATCCAAACACATGAATAAAGGGATATTTAATATAAATCCATTGTAATACACAATGAGGAATTCCAAGTGAAGAATAATCCCCTAATACAATAGTTAAATATTTCACCCTTAATAATCCATGCTGCATAAGTAAATTACCCCATACACATACTATGTAAAAACCCTAAGAATGGTAATTAGCCACAAAGGAAGATAAACCGTTACCAGAGCTCCATTATTAAGGACCATAAATCAGTCGGTAAATAAACCCTAATAGGGAAAAAAAATAAATAAATAAAGGAGCAAATAATTATATCTACCTGTGGCACAGAATCAAAAGGTGTCCCCACACCCCGACGCGCGTTTCGCCGCCAGCTTCTTCCAGGGGCGTGTCTACAGGCAGGGTGACCATGCTTTTATATATCGAGAGGCCAATCAAAGAGAAGAAAGGTTGTGAGGGGCAGCACCCGTCAGTATGATCGGCGCATAGCGCGTCCGCCCACGTCCCCTTGCTCACTTCCCATCGACGCTCAATGGCACGCAAACAGAACGTTGCGTGTCAATAGGTGAGCGTCATAGGAAGCGACAGAGATACGAGAGGAGGTGCATGCGCACCACTGTCAGATCGCCCCTTACACAAAAACCAAGGAAGCCATCGGCAACGACCCAGATATGGGAGGATACTCGCACACATCGCCATATGATCGCTCCTAGATATAAAGGAAATGGGGACAGGCAGCTAAAATACCAGTCTTAATATCTGGGATCCGAGGACATGAAAAAAGACAAAAAAGCAAAAGGTATAAATAAAATAAAAATAAAATATAAATAAGATATAAATATGGTGATAAAAATAAAATAAAAACAAAAAAATGAAAAATAATAAATAAATAATATAATGATAATAATAAATAAACCACCAGAATGGTGACAGATACCACCACACAAAAACATATACACTCACTGGCCACTTTATTAGGTACACCATGCTAGAAACGGGTTGGACCCCCTTTTGCCTTCAGAACTGCCTCAATTCTTCGTGGCAGAGATTCAACAAGGTGCTGGAAGCATTCCTCAGAGATTTTGGACCATATTGACATGATGGCATCACACAGTTGGCGCAGATTTGTCGGCTGCACATCCCTGATGCGAATCTCCCGTTCCACCACATCCCAAAGATGCTCTATTGGATTGAGATCTGGTGACTGAGGAGGCCATTTGAGTACAGTGAACTCATTGTCATGTTCAAGAAACCAATCTGAGATGATTCGAGCTTTATGACATGGCGCATTATCCTGCTGAAAGTAGCCATCAGATGCCTGTTCTTAGCTGAGAGGAGTGGTACCCAGTGTGGTCTTCTGCTGCTGTAGCCCATCTGCCTCAAAGTTCGACGCACTGTGCGTTCAGAGATGCTCTTCTGCCTACCTTGGTTGTAACGGGTGGCAATTTGAGTCACTGTTGCCTTTCTATCAGTTCGAACCAGTATGCCCATTCTCCTCTGACCTCTGGCATCAACAAGGCATTTCCGGCCACAGAACTGCCGCTCACTGGATTTTTTTTCTTTTTCGGACCATTCTCTGTAAACCCAAGAGATGGTTGTGCGTGAAAATCCCAGTAGATCAGCAGTTTCTGAAATACTCAGACCAGCCCTTCTGGCAACAACAATCATGCCACGTTCAAAGGCACTCAAATCACCTTTCTTCCCCATACTGATGCTCGGTTTGAACTGCAGGAGATTGTCTTGACCATGTCTACATGCCTAAATGCACTGAGTTGCCGCCATGTGATTGGCTGATTAGAAATTAAGTCTTAACACACAGTTGGACAGGTGTACCTAATAAAGTGGCCAGTGAGTGTATATCTAAATGGGAAACTTCAAAAATCAATATAAACAAAAATAGTGATAAAAAATACCTCTAATGAAAATTTAAAGGTGACAATGTGAATTCATTAAAAAGCCAAATAAATCCTCATATCAGAGAGACTTAGTGACTATAAAGTGACAGTGCAAGACCAAAATATGTCCATTTTGTACCAACAGTGTACATAATTTAATATTGTAAACTACACGAGAGGAGTTGCCACCTTTTGGACAAATGTCTGAACCTATGCAATGTGATAGAGTTTTGTCTAGGGCGCAACGTCAGGAGTTTTGAAGGCGTAATAAGCTGTGTTTTTTCTGTGGAGACGTCTCTCATATTATGTCTGTCTGCCCAAGACAAGAAAAACGTTTTGCACACACATTTGCTGTGGGCAGTATACAACCTAAGTTTCTTTTGGCAATTACACTGATCTGCTCCTTATCCACATTTCCCACGAAGGCTTTTGTGGATTCAGGAGCAGCGTTGAATCTGATGGATTTGGACTTTGCTAAACGTTGTGGTTTATCCATGACGCCTCTGCGGATGCCTATTCCTTTGAGGGGTATTGATGCTACTCCTTTGGTGGAGAATAAACCTCAGTTTTGGACCCAGGTGACGATGCGGGTTGCCCCAGACCACCAAGAAAATTGTAAATTTTTGGTGCTGCATAATTTGCATGATACTATTGTTCAGGGTTTTCCTTGGTTGCAAACTCATAATCCAGTTTTGGATTGGAAATCTGGGTCTGTGGTGAGTTGGGGTTGTTAGTGTGTTATTAGGGACACTCCTGTTTCCTCCACCTCTCCTCAGTCTCATGATATTCCTGATTATCTAGCCGATTTTTCTGATGTATTTAGTGAGAGCAAGTCTGCGTCTTTGCCTCCTCATAGGAGTTATGACTGTGCAATTGAGTTGATGCCTGGGTGTAAATTTCCCAAGGGTCGGCTTTTCAACTTATCAGTACCCGAACATGATGCTATGCGATCCTATATTAAGGAGTCATTGGAGAAGGGTCATATTAGACCATCCTGGTCACCTTTAGGTGCTGGGGTTTTTTTGTGGCCAAGAAAGATAGTTCATTAAGACCGTGTATTGATTATCGTTCCCTTAACAAGATGACGGTTAAATATCAGTACCCGTTACCTCTGATGTCTGATTTATTCTCCAGAGTTAAGAGTGCCTGCTGGTTTACTAAGCTTGACCTCAGGGGGGCGTATAATCTTATTCGCATCAAGCATGGGGATGAATGGAAGACGGCGTTTAATACTCCGGAGGGACATTTTGAGTACCTGGTGATGCCTTTTGGGCTCACTAATGCCCCTTCTGTCTTCCAGTGCTTCATGAACGACATTTTCCGGGATTTTGTGGATAAATTTTTGATTATCTATCTGGATGATATTTTGATCTTCTCCAAGGATTGGGAGTCTCATGTGGAACATGTTCGGACTGTGTTCCGGATCTTGAGGGAGAATTCCCTGTATGTCAAAGGATCGAAATGCGTTTTTGGGGTACAGAGGATTTCATTTTTGGGAATTATTTTGTCTCCGTCAACTATTGAAATGGACCCGGCCAAGGTACAGGCCATTTATGATTGGGTTCAGCCCACTTCTTTGAAGGCCCTCCAGAAGTTTTTGGGTTTTGCTAATTTTTATCGGAAATTTATAGCAAAATTTTCTAGTATTGCCAAGCCATTGACTGATCTGACTAAGAAGGGTGCTGATGTGTTGAATTGGTCTCCGTAGGCTGTTTCTTCCTTTCAGGAGCTGAAGCGAAGATTCACTTCTGCCCCGGTTTTGCGGCAACCTGATGTCTCACTCCCGTTCCAGGTAGAGGTGGACGCTTCTGAGATTGGTGCAGGAGCTGTTTTGTCCCAAAAGGATCCTGTAACATCTAAAATGAATCCCTGTGCTTTCTTTTCCTGAAAGTTCTCTCCATCTGAACATAACTATGATTTGGGGAATCGGGAACTGTTAGCCATGAAATGGGCATTTGAGGAGTGGAGACATTGGTTGGAGGGAGCTAAACATCAAGTCGTGGTCCTCACTGACCACAAGAATTTGATTTACCTGGAGTCGGCCAAACGCTTGAACCCTAGACAGGCTAGGTGGGCCTTGTTTTTTACACGTTTTGATTTTGTGGTCTCTTTTCTTCCTGGCACTAAGAATGTCAAGGCTGACGCTCTCTCTAGGAGCTTCTTTGCTGATTCTCCTGTGGTGACCAAGCCTGCTACCATCTTAGGCGAAGGGGTAGTTCTTTCTGCCATCTCGCCCGATTTGAGACATGCTCTGGAAGAGTTCCAGGAGGACAAACCTGAGCGTTGTCCCAGTGGAAAGTTGTATGTTCCTGACCAGTGGAAGAAGAGAGTTATGTCTGAAGTTCATTGCTCTGCATTGGCTGGTCATCCAGGTATTTTTGGTACTAGAGATCTGGTGAGTCGGTCTTTTTGGTGGCCTGCCTTGTCTCGTGATGTCAGGAATTTTGTGCAGTCCTGTGGGACTTGCTCCCTTTCTAAACCTTGTTCTCGCTCTAGTGGCTTGTTGATGCCTTTGCCGGTCCCCAGGAGGCCATGGACCCATATTTCAATGGATTTCATCTCTGATATGCCTGTCTCTCAGAGAATGACTGTTATTTGGGTGATTTGTGATAGGTTCTCTAAGATGGTTCATCTTGTACCACTCCCTAAGTTGCCATCTTCCTCTGAGTTGGTGCCCCTGTTTTTGCAACAGGTGGTTCGCTTGCACGGGATTCCTGAGAACATTGTGTCTGACAGAGGAGTTCAGTTTGTGTCTAGATTTTGGAGGACATTCTGTTCCAAGCTAGGAATTCAGTTGTCCTTCTCCTCTGCTTTTCACCCTCAGACCAATGGGCAGACGGAGAGAACAAACCAGACCTTGGAGTCGTATTTGAGATGTTTTATTTCTGCTGATCAGGATGATTGGGTTTCATTTTTGCCCTTGGCCGAATTTGCTTTAAATAATAGAGGTAGTTCTGCCACTTTGATGTCACCTTTTTTTTGTAACTTTGGGTTTCATCCTCGATTTTCTTCAGGGCAGGTGGAGCCTTCTGTCTGCCCAGGTGTTGACACTGTGGTGGAGAGAATGCACCAGATCTGGGACCAAGTGGTGGATAAGTTGTCTCTCTCCCAGGAAAAGGCCCAGCGGTTTTCCAACCGACATAGGACCATTGGTCCCCAGTTTAAGGTTGGTGATATGGTTTGGTTATCATCAAAAAATATCGCTATGAAGGTGGCTTCTCCTAAGTTTAAGCCTAGATTTATTGGACCTTACAAGATTTTGGAGATTATTAATCCGGTCTCTTTTCGTTTGGCTCTTTCTGTCACATTTAAAATCCATAATGTATTTCATAAGTCCTTGTTAAAGAGGTTTGTTGAACCAGTTGTTCCTGGGGTGGCACCTGCAGACCCTGTATTGGTTGAAGGTAACATGGCATATGAGGTAGAGAAGATACTGGATTCCCGTCTGGCTAGACGGAGACTCCAGTATTTCGTTAAGTGGAAGGGTTATGGTCAGGATAATAATTCCTGGGTCTCTGCCTCTGATATTCATGCCAAAAGATTGATGCGTGCCTTTCATCGGGCTCACCCTGATCACCCTGGTGGCGTGGATGAGGGTTTGGTGACCCCTCCTCAAGGGGGAGGTACTGTTGTGAGTTAATTTTCCCCTTCACCATTGAGGTCTGATGAACTCCCTCTTCTGGTGAAGGAAGGTAGTGAGGCTGATTACCAAGCACCTGAGCAGGATGATGATGACTGGGTGACTGGAATTGCTGACTGGATATAAGGCAGCCGATGCCCTTCTGCCTTGCTGGTGATTTCTCAGAGGGATTCTAGGAGACCAGTCTTATTCCTGCTCCTCAAAAGCTAAGTTTCCTGCTCTGCTTTTTGCATTTGTGTTTTGATTTTGTTTTGCCTTGTATTTCTGGATTTCTGCCATTCCCTGCTGGGGTGAGCTGAATTCCTTTTTGCTCTGTCTTCAGAAAATACCTGAGTACTGATATCGTCTTTTTGAAGCCTAGCGTCTTCAGGGCTTTTTTCCCTATCAGTCTGTTGGCTCTTGTTTTGATAGGGTTTTGGCGGATTGCAGACAGCAGCTTTTCTATCCTGTCCTATATAGTTAGCTTGGGCCCCATCATTTGCTCAGCCTATCTTTCTATCTATGTGAGTGTTTTTTCATCTTGCTTCACTGTCATTATATGTTGGGGGCTGCCTATTGCTTTGGAGTCTGCTTTGGGGCAGTTTAGATTTCCCTTTCTGTCTTTAGGCTATTTAGTTCTCCGGCTGTGATCGAGGGGTCTAGGGCACCGTAGGAGCCCCCCACGGCTACTGCTAGTTGTTGTTGATAGGTTCAGGGGTCTGCAATCCGATAGCTGCCAACTTCTCTGGTTTTCTG
This sequence comes from Dendrobates tinctorius, assembly GCF_039654945.1. Classification (NCBI taxonomy): domain Eukaryota; kingdom Metazoa; phylum Chordata; class Amphibia; order Anura; family Dendrobatidae; genus Dendrobates; species Dendrobates tinctorius. The sequence goes on along the minus strand of NW_027361762.1, from coordinate 14,126,628 downwards.
GACTTAGCTAGTATTTCTGTTTATGCCTCCTACGGTGACTCATTCATAACATTTTATGCCCTTAATTTACAAGCGCTTGGAGACAAAGGAGACTGCACACACACACGCGTCGTGGGCAAATCACTTTTATCTGACGTAATGAAACACAAGGCAATATTTTATACCATTTACAACAAATGTAACTCTATGTGGCTCATGTAGCCCCCACCCCTCAGGGTCATACCTTGTTTACAATGTACCCAGAACATGTTGTTACTGACTATTGAGAAAATATATGATAACCTGTATAGTCTCCTTGAATCAGAGACTAATAGTCTGCAGTGTTATAAGAATAATTCTAGCAATAATAGGCAAAAGGCAATTGAAGTATTAAAGGGAGTTAAAGCCATATAAAGGCAAACCATTAATCCTTCTATATCAATTCCCCCTTTTGTAAATGGTATAACCTTTGCCACAGGGTCAGCTGATGTCCAGAAAGGAGCTACTGTCTCATGGGTCTAGTACCCATAAGGGGGCTTCCTACCTGCTTCGCCCATCCACCCTCAGTGTGGACGCTCACTTTCCCCATCAGCAATGGCTATCTGGGGTCTATGATACACTACAGAAGGTTCAGCCTTAGATTTTTTTTTATTCATACATTATTCAGTAGCTTAAGTAATACATATATTAGCGCTTTTACAGCTATATAAAACAATAAGCAAAACAACAAAATTTGCATACAAGTCTGTACAATGCCAAAAATCCATCCTGCTACGCCATTAGGCTGGAGTCACATACAACGATTAAAAAATCGGTCTGATTTTAACGGTACGAAATCGCACAAAGATTTCTTGTCCAGGGATCAGTCTGTCATCCGATTTTCCGGCTATGAACCGATTTTATTCGCATCTAAGCATCAATTTGACATCCAATGCCAATGCCTGATGCTCTTTCCTGTTGACCTGGAGAAGTCTTGAGATTTAATCGCAAGCCACACGTGTGGTGCGTTTTCAATGCGATTTTTAATCGCATCCATAGACTTGCATTGGCGAATCCTATCCGAAAATCGGTGACAATCGCAGCATGCTGCGATTGTCTCAGTCCGAGGAACGGGTCCGATAAAAAAACAGATGATGGGAGCAGCACCATAGAATAACATAGGGACGACTGCAATGCGATTTTTTATCGCATTACATTCGTCCAATTTAATCGCTAGTGTGACTCCGGCCTAAACCAATTTGCTGGATTTAAAAAAAAAAAGAATGTGTTACCTCACCAGGAGTCTCTGTTTGCACTGTGTTGTTTTAACCATTGGTCTCTAAGTTCACCTATTTTGTCCATACTGGCCCTGATCTGGAGATTGCCAGCAGGGTCGATATAATTACAACAGGTTGGACCAATTATTTCACACATTCCTCCTTCACATTTGTAGCTTAAGGGCCTGTCACACTAAGCGATATCGCTAGCAATATCGCTATAACGTCACTGGTTTTTGTGACGTTATAGCGATATTGCTAGCGATATCGCTATGTCTGATACTTACCTCCGACCGCTCCACCGCTGATTGCGCGAGAACGTCCTGGGCCGTTTCTCGTTGTCAGCTTCCTGCTGGGGCTTCCTCCTGTGGAGACGAGCGACGGGTGGACGCTGGCGGGAGGACATCAGGATCGCCTCATCCGAAAGGTAAGTAGCGACCCCCGACCCCTGCGATGTCGCTGGTGAGATCTGCCTGTGTGGCAGCTCACTAGCGACCACTTATCAATGCACCAGCGATCCTGACCGCGTCATATCGGGATTGTTGGTGTATCGCTAAGTGTGACAGTACCTTTAGGCCGCGTTATATTAAACTAAAACCAGGGATTAGTGGCCCATCCGATTATAGCCAATGAGGCTGATATATCACGGGGCACATCTTTTCCCCAAAACCTAGATTGAGTCCAAGTCTCACTGTGTATGCAGTATGGGGTTAATACCTTGCATGGCTCCAGAGGTAAGGCTAAGTACGGCATAGTCCTTGCAGATACTGGGCTGTATGTACAGATCCAACAGTCTTTCGGTTTCTGTCCTTCCATGTCCTTTATGAAAAGAGCATGATGCCGAATAAGTTTTTTGTCCCAATCAGCATTTAAGAGTTTGTCCTGTGTCTCTGTAGAGTGCAGTGAAAAATAAAATGCAAAGAGAGGCGCAGTGAGTGTACCTGTGTTTAAATTAATTCCCTAACTTTATCGACAGGGTGCTCACCTAACAGGGTTGTGCCACCCTTGCACAACCACGGTGTGAACGTGAATGGTAGTTGGCGAGCGTGAGGGTTTCTGCCTCTCCTTTAGCGCTCCTATAGACCGCTTTTTTTTGTTGTTGCTTCACTCTGTAGAGTGCAGTAACCCTGTCACTGCCAGCAAGGTGATTAGGAGAACAGTTATTCTGCTGTTAAAAGGACCTTCTTGCAGTGACTGGCATGAATCCAGGTGGGCTTTCCCTCAAGTTTTTACTGAGGTGGATGTGGTCAGCTGGACTTGGAAGGGGCCGTCAAATCTTGGGTCCAGGCTCCTTCTCATGTGTCTGCGTATAACCACCCAATCACCTGGATTCAGATGATGCACATCTGCACTGGCTAGAGATGAGCGACTTTTGGTTTTTTAGGGTCGCGTTTCGTTTCGTGAAACCCGACTTTTCCAAAAGTCGGGTCGAGCAAGATCGTCCGATTATAGGGAAAAGTCGGGGTCGTCCCGAAACACGAAACCCAATGTAAGTCAATGGGGAATAAAAGTCGGCAGTGAGAGGAGGACAGGAAACACACCTACAGTGCCCATTTGAATGCCAAAAGCATCAATTCTTCTTACTTAAGCTTGTCAACCTTAATTAACTTCATAATACAAGTTACGCACTGAAAAATGGGGGTTATTTGGCTAAAGTTGTGGGGGGGGAGGGCTGGCTGCAGGTTTTCATGTGCCCTGGGCGAAAGAGCGCCCCTTTAACACATACCACAACTCATCATGCTCCGATACGGCAGAGAAATAGCGGTATAGTACAATGAAAAATACCTCACTTTTTACATCTCATGACGAGGCCCATCTATTTCTCCATACAGAATCATTGGTCCCATATAATGTTTGAAACAGTATATGATGAGCTCCACATAATGCTACAGTATATGCTGGTCCCCATGGATGAAGCTCCACTGTCTTATGGGCCCAAATAATGCTCCAAACATAATGGGCCCCATTTCTAATGCTCTAGTGTATAATGGGCCCTGTAAATGCTGCTCCAGTGTCTGATGTCCACCTTTGGAATGTTCCAGTGTATGGTGGGCCCCATCTATCATTCTCCAGAGTATAGTGCTCCCCAAAAATTGCTGTCCCAACATTGAAAACAATCAAATAAGTCTCCTCGCTAGGGAATCCCTGTACTTGTCTGGATTCCTCGTCGTCCCCATCTTCCATCTCACTGCACAGTATTTCAACTTTGCAAGTGCTGTGATCCTGGGCAAGCAGGGGGGGCCCACTCGTTGGCGACGGCACTGGCACAGGGCCCCTGATAGTACGGTGGTGTGTCTGATGGCGGGTGGGCCGAACCTGCACTTTCATCTGCAGCTTCCTCTTTGTCACCGTGTAAGATGGAACTGTATATGGGAAGGGTAACCTGAGTTTCATCAGGGTCAGATTCAGGTCGTGTAGCGTGCGAGGGGAATGAAGTGGTCTGGGTCAATGTACCAGCAGATTCATCGAGCAGTGGCTGGGCATCAGTGCACTTGTGTCGCCCCCAGGAGTACGGTCGCCACAGTGGCATTACCTTCTTCCTAGGGAGTGTGATGTCATGCTTGGGAGCAACGAAGGATCTCTCTAGCAGGTTAACTGATTGGGCGGCGTTATTCCCACGAGTCATGACCCTCCAAACAGCGTTCATGAAGGCAAAGTGTTTGTTTTACGTGGGCAGTATGGTTGCAAAGCTGAACCTTAAAGGAATGTCCAGAAGGGCACCACCAGGAGTGGAGCCTACTGCGTAATTTGACTCAACACGGGCAACCTCAACCATGCCAGCTACAGAACAGATGCACACATTGCAAGCTTAATTCCGTTAACGAACGAGACTCCGTCATACCCCGCGGTCCGAGTCCGGCTTACTAGAGGGACACGTGAGGCTCTGGCACATGAGATTGGCTAATAACTGGTGTGTCATGCCCTTACATGTCCGTGGCTGCATGTGCGCTACACTGAAAAGGCCAGTGTTTGTCGCTTACAGGTGCAGATAACCCGCTGAACAACGTTAGTGATGGGGATCACTGATTACAATTATCACCCGCGAACAATGATTTCCCAGTAAGTGCAGGTCAACCGCAGTTCCGGAATTAGGCCTAACCGTCATTCCTGAAAAAATGAAAAACTTACGTGTGCAAACCACAGGTGCTATAGCTTGCTTAACAGCTCGCCAGCCGTTCTCACGCCCAGTATGGATTACACGTGATTGCACAAAGGTTAGAAAGGGTACCGTTTCCCCGGATAACATGTATGGATAGCGTACACATTCAAAATATATGTCTCAGGAGGCAGGCTCAGACGGTGTTAGGCCCAGTATGGATTGCACGTGATTGCACAAAGGTTAGAAAGGGTACCGTATCCCCAGATAACATGTATGGATAGTGTACACATTCAAAATATATGTCTATACAGCAGGAGGCAGGCTCAGACGGTGTTAGGCCCAGTATGGATTGCACGTGATTGCACAAAGGTTAGAAAGGGTACCGTATCCCCAGATAACATGTATGGATAGCGTACACATTCAAAATATATGTCTCAGGAGGCAGGCTCAGACGGTGTCAGGCACAGTATGGATTTGACGGCCCAGACTACACAGCGGAGGAGCATGGAGAGGTAAAGATTGCAAATGCTGGGGCCCTGCCCAAGCAAGGGGGGCCCACTCGTGGGCGTCGGTACTGGCACTGGGCCCCTCATAGTACAGCGGTGTGTCTGACGGCGGGTGTGCACCACCACCGTCAGAGACCCTTGATTGCACTATGAGGGACCCTGTGCCAGTGCCCGCGCCCAAGAGTCGGCCTACCCACCTGTCCAGGGCAACGGCACTCGCACGGTGTCGTGCGCTAGGTGGTGACCCCGGCCATGGGGGGGGAGGCAGCACAGTTAGGGAGTTTTAGAAAGTGGCATATGTTGATGTTGGACATTCAGCTGATGCAAAAGGCGAAATAGGTGAAGTCCCAGGAAGAGGTGGACCAAAGCAAGCCATTTTTCTGTCACCCTATGTGTCATCAGGGGAAGGTGGGACAAAATCCTTGGAAACCCATGCATGGTTCATTTTAATGAAGGTTAGATCATCCACATTTTGGGTTGACAGACGGGTCCTTTTTTCTGTCAGGATTGATCCAGCTGCACTGAAGACTCTTTCCGATAGCACACCTGCAGCTGGGCAAGCGAGCTCCTGTAAGGCATATTGGGCCAATTCAGGCCAGGTGTCCAGTTTAGCGGCCCAATAGTCAAAGGGGAATGACCTGTGTGGGAGAACATCGATATGGGAGGAAAAGTAGTTTGTAACCATAGTTGACAACTGCTGTCTCCTGTCACTTTCCATCGATGCGGTATTACCAGTTGTGTGAGCGGTATTTGAAAAATCAGTCCACAACATTGTCATGAAACCCCTGTCTCCAATGCCACTTCTGCTGTGTGCACCACGAACACCTCTGCCAAGCTGCCCCCGGCCCGTACGGCTCGTGTGAGAACCATCAACGCTGCTGTGTGCTGGGAATGCCTCAAGCAACCGATTTACCAGAGTTGCTTGTTTATTAGGCAATATTAGGTCAAGGTTCTCGTGTGGCATGATGTTTTGTAATTTGCCTTTATAGCGTGGATCCAGGATGCTGGCCAACCAGTAGTCGTCATCGTTCATCATTTTGGCAATGCGGGGGTCCCTTTTTAGGATCTGCAAGGCATAATCTGACATGTGGGCCAATGTTCCCGGTGTCAATGATGCACTGCGAGTGCTGGTTGGAGGAGCACTTTCTGGCAAATCCACATCCCTCCAGACACGCACAAACCCTGTACCAGACCTTGTCACGCCAACATTTTCACTTGCCCCACGAGATGCATCCTCCTCCCCTAAGTAATCATCCCCATCATCATCCTCCTCCTCCTCTTCTTCCTCCACCTCGTCCAGGAGAGGTCCCTGAGCAGACAATGGCTGAATGTCATCAAGGATTCCCTCCTCGTCCTCCTCATCAACATTGGCTGCAGACGCCTGCTCCTTAAGGTGCGTCAAAGTTTGCATGAGCAGACGCATAAGTGGGATGCTCATGCTTAGGATGGCGTCGTCTGCGCTTACCAGCCGTGTGCATTCCTCAAAACACTGAAGGACTTTACAGAGGTCTTTCAGCTTCGACCACTGCACACCTGTCAACTCCATGTCTGCTCTCAAAGTGCCTGGCCGTGTATCCTCCCACAAATGCATTATGGCCTGCCTCTGCTCGCACAGCCGCTCCACCATGTGCAGGGTGGAGTTCCACCTTGTTGCAATGTCGATAATGAGGCAGTGGTTGGGAAGGTGGAGCAATCGCTGCAGCTTCTGCATACGAACGGAGTGTACAGGCGACCGGCGGATGTGCGCGCACAGTCTTCGCACCTTCTGGAGCAGGGCTGTTAACTCCGGATAATTTTTGAGGAAGCACTGCACCACCAGGTTCAAGGTGTGAGCCAAGCAAGGTATGTGGCTGAGTTATGAAAGGGCTATGGCTGCCACAAAATTATGGCCGTTATCACTAACTACCTTGCCTGCCTCAAGATGTACACTGCCCAGCCATGACTCAGTTTGTCGCTTCAAGTACTCGGCCAGCACCTCGGCGGTGTGTCTGTTGCCCAAACACATCATCTGCAACACAGCCTGCTGACGCTTTCCACTAGCTGCTCGATAGGGGGACACATCGTGTGCAACAGTGGCAGCTGCAGATGGAGTGCTCGTACGACTGCGCTCTGTGGACGAGCTTTCGCTTCTGGAGGAGGAGGAGGGTCGAACGCCTACAGCCAACTGTTTCCTATACCGTGGGCTAGGCAGCACTGTCCCACCACCGCTGTCCCCTGTGGACCCTGCATCCACCACATTAACCCAGTGCGCAGTGATGGACACGTAACGGCCCTGGCCATGCCGACTGGACCATGCATCAGTTGTGAGGTGCACCTTTCCGCTCACTGACTGCTTGAGTGCATGGACAATGCGGTCTTTCACATGATGGTGGAGGGCTGGGATGGCTTTGCGAGAGAAGAAGTGGCGACTGGGTAGGTCATAGCGTGGTACTGCATAGGCCATGAGTTCGCGGAAAGCTGTGCTTTCCACCAACCGAAAGGGCATCATCTCAAACGAGATTAGTTTGGCAATGTGGGCGTTCAAACCCAGTGTACGCGGATGAGAGACTGAGTACTTTCTTGACCTACTCATAGTGTCTGGGAGGGTGAGCTGGACTTGAGAGCTGCATATGGTGGAAGTAGCGGTGGACAGGGCGGACTGAGAGAGGGTTGATGATGGTGATGGAGTTGGTGTTCTTTCTGATGGCCTAGAATCAGTCTTTCGTTGATATAACAGTGGGATTCCCTGACTGCTGTGGCCTTGCAACGACACCTCAACATTTGCTGCTGTGCTAACCGGTGTGCTTACAGTGGGGGAAACAATGTAGCGTTGCTGACTACCTTCGTTGTGATCAGTTGCACATGTGGCACTTGAGGTCTGGTGTTGTGTCAATGCTTGCAAGTGCATGCTGGATAAATGTCTAAGCATGCAACTGGTATTCAAATTTTTCAGATTTTTCCCTCAGCTAAAGGTCTTTGCGCACTTCTTACACATAACCTTGGCCTGATCATGAGGATTTTGTTCAAAAAAGTGCCACACTGCACTCTTCCTACTTTGGCAGACATTTTGCGGCCTAGCACGCTGTGATCTTTTGACCCTCTGGACAAGCTGTCCAGCAACTCTTTTGATGTTTGGAACCTGTCTTTGGAGTGCTCCGGGCCTGCCAGATAACAGCTGTTGCGATGTCGATGTCTGCTGTGGATGCTCCTCATCTGAGCTATTGGAAGCAGCACCCTCTTCCCCCAATGGATGCCAATCTGGGTCAACAACTGGGTCATCCATCACCTCCTCTTCAATGTCATGTGCACCTTCCTCTGTGTCACCGTGTATGGTGGCATAGTGTGCGGGAAGGGGCACCTGAGTCTCATCAGGGTCAGAATCTGGCTCTGTACACTGCGAGGACAATGTAGTGCTCTGAGTGAATGTACCAGCAGAATCATCCATCAGCGGCTGTGCATCAGTGCACTCCATGTCAGATTCATCTTGGCCTGGGTAATTCACCATTTCACTTGATAATCCAGGCATGGTATGTGAAAACAGCTCCATGGAGTAATCAGTAGTATGGCCTGCGTCATCCTTCAATCTTGGTTGGGGTGAAGGACACAAGGACAGGTGTGGTTCATGAACATGAGCCTCCAATGACGACTCAGTGCTTTTACTTTTTACAACTGAAGAAGAGGAGGCGATAGAGCTGGAGGCTGAGTCAGCAATGTAAGACAAAACTTTTTCCTGATGCTCTGGCTTTAAAAGCGGTTTGCCAACTCCTAGAAAACTAAGCGTTCGAGGCCTTATGTAGCCAGACAATGACGCAGGCTCAACACCTCCTGCATTCGGTCCTATTTTGCTCTTGCCACTACCATCAGATCCACCACCAACACCATCATTACCAGCTGCCAACCCCCGCCCAATTCCACGGCCTCTTCCACCAGCCTTCCTCATTTTTGGTAGAAATGTAGACAAAATCCAACAAACTATTACTATTAGTAATGTAAAACAAGGTACAAGGTGTCTATAGGACAGGGGAGATTTTGAATTTCTGCAGACACTTGTGGACACTGGACACTTTTGGATTGTGTGAGGCCCAATGAATATCTGAGCGCTATGTGACAGGCTCGATGGCACAGCTGTGACCAAAGTGACGAGAGGATAAGGGAGATTTTGAATCTCTGCACACACTTTTGGACACTGGACACTTTTGGATTGTGTGAGGCCCAATGAATATCTGAGCGCTATGTGACAGGCTCGATGGCACAGCTGTGACCAAAGTGACTACAGGATAAGGGAGATTTTGAATCTCTGCACACACTTTTGGACACTGGACACTTTTGGATTGTGTGAGGCCCAATGAATATCTGAGCGCTATGTGACAGGCTCGATGGCACAGCTGTGACCAAAGTGACGAGAGGATAAGGGAGATTTTGAATCTCTGCACACACTTTTGGACACTGGACACTTTTGGATTGTGTGAGGCCCAATGAATATCTGAGCGCTATGTGACAGGCTCGATGGCACAGCTGTGACCAAAGTGACGAGAGGATAAGGGAGATTTTGAATCTCTGCACACACTTTTGGACACTGGACACTTTTGGATTGTGTGAGGCCCAATGAATATCTGAGCGCTATGTGACAGGCTCGATGGCACAGCTGTGACCAAAGTGACGAGAGGATAAGGGAGATTTTGAATCTCTGCACACACTTTTGGACACTGGACACTTTTGGATTGTGTGAGGCCCAATGAATATCTGAGCGCTATGTGACAGGCTCGATGGCACAGCTGTGACCAAAGTGACTACAGGATAAGGGAGATTGGATTGCTTTTAAAAAAGCAGTTTGCGGAGCAGTGGGTAAACAGCAATGCCAGCCTGTCAGGAAGCCTTAAAAGGCAGCCCAACAACCAACACCACTGATACACCACAATATAGCCTCCCCTTGCACTGCACACACAGTGACTTGTGTGTTGTGCAGGCCAAATTGCTAGCAGGAGAAGCAGTTTTTTTTTCTTCTCAGCAGGACAAAAAAAAAAAATTGGGATTGCTTTTAAAAAAGCAGTTTGCGGAGCAGTGGGTAAACAGCAATGCAGGAATGTCAGGAAGCCTTAGAAGGCAGCCCAACAACCAACACCACTGATACACCACTATATAGCCTCCCCTTGCACTGCACACACAGTGACTGGTGTGTTGTGCAGGCCAAATCGCTAGCAGCAGAAGCAGTTTTTTTGTCTTCTTCCCTGCCTAACGCTCTCCCTACAGAATCAGCAGCAACCTCTCCCTATACTGAGATCGGCAGAAGTAAGATGGCGGTCGGCGTGCACGCCCTTTTATACCCCCTGTGACGCCCACCAAAGCAAGCCAATCACTTGCATGCCCTTCTGAAAGATGGTGGTGACCCCTGCCTATGTCATCACGTTGCCCACAGTGCCTGTGGATCCTGATTGGCTGAAAAAGAGCGCAAAACAAACTTTTGAAAAGCGACTTTGGCGCGTAAGACGCCGACCTCGTGGCTGACCTCATCCTAGGGTCGGGTTTCGTTTCATGAAACCCGACTTTGACAAAAGTCGGCGACTTTTGAAATTTTTCGACCCGTTTCGCTCCACTCTAGCACTGGCATTAGGATCTGGAAAGGATGATAACTAGAGTTGAGCGACTTTTGCTTTCTTAGGGTCGAGTTTCGTTTCATGAAAAGCAGAATTGGCCGACTATAGGGAAAAGTCGGGGGTCCGACCGAAACACGAAACCCAATGTAAGTCAATGGGGAATTAAAGTCGGCAGTGAGAGGAGGACAGGAAACACACCTACAGTGCCCATTTGAATGCCAAAAGCATCAATTCTTCTTACTTAAGCTTGTCAACCTTAATTAACTTCATAATACTAGTTACGCACTGAAAAATGGGGGTTATTTGGCTAAAGTTGTGGGGGGGTAGGGCTGGCTCCAGGTTTTCATGTGCCCTGGGCGAAAGAGCGCCCCTTTAACACATACCACAACTCATGATGCTCCGATACGGCAGAGAAATAGCGGTATAGTACAATGAAAAATACTTCACTTTTTACATCTCATGACGAGGCCCATCTATTTCTCCATACAGAATCATTGGTCCCATATAATGTTTGAAACAGTATATGATGAGCTCCACATAATGCTACAGTATATGTTGGTCCCCATGGATGAAGCTCCACTGTCTTATGGGCCCAAATAATGCTCCAAACATAATGGGCCCCATTTCTAATGCTCTAGTGTATAATGGGCCCTGTAAATGCTGCTCCAGTGTCTGATGTCCACCTTTGGAATGTTCCAGTGTATGGTGGGCCCCATCTATGATTCTCCAGAGTATAGTGCTCCCCAAAAATTGCTGTCCCAACATTGAAAACAATGAAATAAGTCTCCTCGCTAGGGAATCCCTGTACTAGTCTGGACTCCTCGTCGTCCCCATCTTCCATCTCACTGCACAGTATTTCAACCTTGCAAGTGCTGTGATCCTGAGCAAGCAGGGGGGGCCCACTCGTTGGCGACAGCACTGGCACAGGGCCCCTGATAGTACGGTGGTGTGTCTGACGGCGGGTGGGCCGAACCTGCACTTTCATCTGCAGTTTCCTCTTTGTCACCGTGTAAGATGGAACTGTATATGGGAAGGGTAACCTGAGTTTCATCAGGGTCAGATTCAGGCCGGGTAGCGTGCGAGGGGAATGTAGTGGTCTGGGTCAATGTACCAGCAGATTCATCGAGCAGTGGCTGGGCATCAGTGCACTTGTGTCGCCCCCAGGAGTACGGTCGCCACAGTGGCATTACCTTCCTCCTAGGCAGTGTGATGTCATGCTTGGGAGCAACGAAGGATCTCTCTAGCAGGTTAACTGATTGGGTGACGTTATTCCCACGAGTCACGACCCTCCAAACAGAGTTCATGAAGGCAAAATGTTTGTTTTACGTGGGCAGTATGGTTGCAAAGCTGAACCTTAAAGGAATGTCCAGAAGGGCACCACCAGGAGTGGAGCCTACGGCGTAATTTGACTCAACCTGGGCAACCTCAACCATCCAGCCACAAAAAAGATGCACACATTGCAAGCTTAATTCCGTTAACGAACGAGACTCCGTCATGCCCGCGGTCCGAGTCCGGCTTACTAGAGGGACACGCGAGGCTCTGGCACGTGAGATTGGCCAATAACTGGTGTGTCATGCCCTTACATGTCCGTGGCTGCATGTGCGCTACACTGAAAAGGCCAGCGTTTGTCGCTTACAGGTGCAGATAACCCGCTGAACAACGTTAGTGACGGGGATCTGGTATTACAATTATTACCTGCGAACGATGATTTCCCAGTAAGTGCAGGTCAACCGCAGTTCCGGAATTAGGCCTAACCGTCATTCCTGAAAAAATGAAAAACTTACGTGTGCAAACCACAGGTGCTGTAGCTTGCTTAACAGCTCGCCAGCCGTTCTCAGGCCCAGTATGGATTACACGTGATTGCGCAAAGGTGAGAAAGGGTACCGTATCACCGGATAACATGTATGGATAGCATAGTGTACACATTCAAAATATATGTCTATAGATCAGGAGGCAGGCTCAAACGGTGTCAGGCCCAGTATGGATTACACGTGATTGCACAAAGGTGAGAAAGGGTACCGTATCACCGGATAACATGTATGGATAGCATAGTGTACACATTCAAAATATATGTCTATACATCAGGAGGCAGGCTCAGACGGTGTCAGGCCCAGTATGGATTACACGTGATTGCACAAAGGTGAGAAAGGGTACCGTATCACCGGATAACATGTATGGATAGCATAGTGTACACATTCAAAATATATGTCTATAGATCAGGAGGCAGGCTCAGACGGTGTCAGGCCCAGTATGGATTACACGTGATTGCACAAAGGTGAGAAAGGGTACCGTATCCCCGGATAACATGTATAGATAGCATAGTGTACACATTCAAAATATATGTCTATAGATCAGGAGGCAGGCTCAGACGGTGTCAGGCCCAGTATGGATTACACGTGATTGCACAAAGGTGAGAAAGGGTACCGTATCACCGGATAACATGTATGGATAGCATAGTGTACACATTCAAAATATATGTCTATAGATCAGGAGGCAGGCTCAAACGGTGTCAGGCCCAGTATGGATTACACGTGATTGCACAAAGGTGAGAAAGGGTACCGTATCACCGGATAACATGTATGGATAGCATAGTGTACACATTCAAAATATATGTCTATAGATCAGGAGGCAGGCTCAGACGGTGTCAGGCCCAGTATGGATTACACATGATTGCACAAAGGTGAGAAAGGGTACCGTATCACCGGATAACATGTATGGATAGCATAGTGTAAACATTCAAAATATATGTCTATAGATCAGGAGGCAGGCTCAAACAGTGTCAGGCCCAGTATGGATTACACGTGATTGCACAAAGGTGAGAAAGGGTACCGTGTCCCCGGATAACATGTATGGATAGCATAGTGTACACATTCAAAATATATGTCTATAGATCAGGAGGCAGGCTCAGACGGTGTCAGGCCCAGTATGGATTTGACGGCCCAGACTACACAGCGGAGGAGCAGGGAGAGGTAAAGTTTGCAAATGCTGGGGCCCTGCCCAAGCAAGGGGTGCCCACTTGCGGGCGTCAGTACTGGCACTGGGCCCCTCATAGTACGGCGGTGTGTCTGACGGCGGGTGTGCACCACCACCGTCAGAGACACTTGATTGCACTATGAGGGACCCTGTGCCAGTGCCCACGCCCAAGAGTCGGCCTACCCACCTGTCCAGGGCAACGGCACTCGCACGGTTTCGTGCGCTAGGTGGTGACCCCGGCCGTGGGGGGGGGGAGGCAGCACAGTTAGGGAGTTTTAGAAAGTGGCATATGTTGATGTTGGACATTCAGCTGATGCAAAAGGCGAAATTGTTCAAGTCCCAGGAAGAGGAGGACCAAAGCAAGCCATTTTTCTGTCACCCTATGTGTCATCAGAGGAAGGTGGGACAAAATCCTTGGAAACCCATGCATGGTTCATTTTAATGAAGGTTAGATCATCTACATTTTGGGTTGACAGACGGGTCCTTTTTTCTGTCAGGATTGATCCAGCTGCACTGAAGACTCTTTCCGATAGCACACTTGCAGCTGGGCAAGCGAGCTCCTGTAAGGCATATTGTGCCAATTCAGGCCAGGTGTCCAGTTTAGCGGCCCAATAGTCAAAGGGGAATGACCTGTGCGGGAGAACATCGATATAGGAGGAAAAGTAGTTTGTAACCATAGTTGACAACTGCTGTCTCCTGTCACTTTCCATCGATGCAGTATAACCAGTTGTGTGAGCGGTACTTGAAAAATCAGTCCACAACATTGTCATGAAACCCCTGTCTCCAACACCACTTCTGCTGTGTGCACCACAAACACCTCTGCCAAGCTGCCCCCGGCCCGTACGGCTCGTGTGAGAACCATCACCGCTGCTGTGTGCTGGGAATGCCTCAACCAACCGGTTTACCAGAGTTGCTTGTTTATTAGCCAATATTAGGTCAAGGTTCTCGTGTGGCATGATGTTTTGTAATTTGCCTTTATATTGTGGATCCAGGATGCTGGCCAACTAGTAGTCGTCATCGTTCATCATTTTGGCAATGCGGGGGTCCCTTTTTAGGATCTGCAAGGCATAATCTGACATGTGGGCCAATGTTCCCGGTGTCAATGATGCACTGCGAGTGCTGGTTGGAGGAGCACTTTCTGGCAAATCCACATCCCTCCAGTCACGCAGAAACCCTGTACCAGACCTTGCCACGCCAACATTTTCACTTGCCCCACGAGATGCATCCTCCTCTCATAAGTAATCATCCCCATCATCATCCTCCTCCTCCTCTTCTTCCTCCACCTCGTCCAGGAGAGGTCCCTGAGCAGACAATGGCTGAATGTCATCAAGGATTCCCTCCTCCTCTTCCTCCTTGTCAACATTGGCTGCAGACGCCTGCTCCTTAAGGTGCGTCAAAGTTTGCATGAGCAGACACATAAGTGGGATGCTCATGCTTAGGATGGCGTCGTCTGCGCTTACCAGTCGTGTGCATTCCTCAAAACACTGAAGGACTTTACAGAGGTCTTTCAGCTTCAACCACCGCACCCCTGTCAACTCCATGTCTGCTCTCAAAGTGCCTGGCCGTGTATCCTCCCACAAATGCATTATGGCCTGCCTCTGTTCCCACAGCCGCTCAACCATGCGCAGGGTGGAGTTCCACCTTGTTGCAATGTCGATAATGAGGCGGTGGTTGGGAAGATGGAGCAATCGCTGCAGCTTCTGCATACGAATGGAGTGTACAGGCGACCGGCGGATGTGCGCGCACAGTCTTCGCACCTTCTGGAGCAGGGCTGTTAACTCCGGATAATTGTTGAGGAAGCACTGCACCACCAGGTTCAAGGTGTGAGCCAAGCAAGGTACGTGTCTGAGTTTTGAAAGGGCTATGGCTGCCACAAAATTACGGCCGTTATCACTAACTACCTTGCCTGCCTCAAGATGTATACTGCCCAGCCATGACTCAGTTTGTCGCTGAAAGTACTCGGCCAGCACCTCCGTGGTGTGTCTGTCGCCCAAACACATCATCTGCAACACAGCCTGCTGACGCTTTCCACTAGCTGCTCGATAGGGGGACACCTCGTGTGCAACAGTGGCAGCTGCAGATGGAGTGCTCGTACGACTGCGCTCTGTGGACGAGCTTTCGCTTCTGGAGGAGGAGGAGGGTCGAACGCCTACAGCCAACTGTTTCCTATACCGTGGGCTAGGCAGCACTGTCCCACCACCGCTGTCCCCTGTGGACCCTGCATCCACCACATTAACCCAGTGCGCAGTGATGGACACGTAACGGCCCTGGCCATGCCGACTGGACCATGCATCTGTTGTGAGGTGCACCTTTCCACTCACTGACTACTTGAGTGCATGGACAATGCAGTCTTTCACATGATGGTGGAGGGCTGGGATGGCTTTGCGAGAGAAGAAGTGGCGACTGGGTAGGTCATAGCGTGGTACTGCATAGGCCATGAGTTTGCGGAAAGCTGCGCTTTCCACCAACCGATAGGGCATCATCTCTAACGAGATTAGTTTGGCAATGTGGGCGTTCAAACCCAGTGTACGCGGATGAGAGACTGAGTACTTTCTTGACCTACTCATAGTCTCTGGGAGGGTGAGCTGGACTTGAGAGCTGCATATGGTGGAACTAGCGGTGGACAGGGCGGACTGAGAGAGGGTTGATGATGGTGATGGAGTTGGTGTTCTTTCTGATGGCCTAGATTCAGTCTTTCGTTGATATAACAGTGGGATTCCCTGACTGCTTTGGTCTTGCAACGACACCTCAACATTTGCTGCTGTGCTAACCGGTGGGCTTACAGTGGGGGAAACAATGTAGCGTTGCTGACTACCTTCTTTGTGATCAGTTGCACATGTGGTACTTGAGGTTTTGTGTTGTGTCCACGCTTGCAAGTGCATGCTGGTTAAATGTCTAAGCATGCAACTGGTATTCAAATTTATCAGATTTTTCCTTCGGCTAAAGGTCTTTGCGCACTTCTTACAGATAACCTTGGCCTGATCATAAGGATTTTGTTCAAAAAAGTGCCACACTGCACTCTTCCTACTTTGGAAGACATTTTGCGGCCTAGCACGCTGTGCTATTTTGACCCTCTGGAGAAGCTGTCCAGCAACTCTTTTGATTTTTGGAACCTGTCTTTGGAGTGCTCCGGGCCTGCCAGATAACAGCTGTTGCGATGTCGATGTCTGCTGTGGATGCTCCTCCTCCTCATCTGAACTATTGGAAGCAGCACCCTCTTCCCCCAATGGATGCCAATCTGGGTCAACAACTGGGTCATCCATCACCTCCTCTTCAATGTCATGTGCACCTTCCTCTGTGTCACCGTGTATGGTGGTATAGAATGCGGGAAGGGGCACCTGAGTCTCATCAGGGTCAGAATCTGGCTCATTACACTGCGAGGACAATGTAGTGCTCTGACTGAATGTACCAGCAGAATCATCTATCAGTGGCTGTGCATCAGTACACTCCATGTCAGATTCATCTTGGCCTGGGTAATTCACCATTTCACTTGATAACCCAGGCATGGTATGTGAAAACAGCTCCATGGAGTAATCAGTTGTATGGCCTGCGTCATCCTTCAATCTTGGTCGGGGTGAAGGACACAAGGAAAGGTGTGGTTCATGAACATGACCCTCCAATGACGACTCAGTGCTTTTATTTTTTACAACTTCAGAAGAGGAGGCGATAGAGCTGGAGGCTGAGTCAGCAATGTAAGCCAAAACTTTTTCCTGAAGCTCTGGCTTTGAAAGCGGTTTGACAACTCCTAGAAAACTAAGCCTTCGAGGCCTTGTGGAGCCAGACGATGACGCAGGCTCAACACCTCCTGCATTCGGTCCTATTTTGCTTTTGCCACTACCATCAGATCCACCACCAACACCAATCATTACCAGCTGGCAACTCCCGCCCAATTCCACGGCCTTTTCCACCAGCCTTCCTCATTTTTGGTAAAAATGTACACAAAATCTCACAAACAATATAGTAATATAAAACAAGGTACAAGGTGTATATAGGACAGGGGAAACGTAGAATTTCTGAACACACTTGTGGACACTGTTGGATTGTGTGAGGCCCACTTAATATCACACCGCTATGTCACAGGCTCAATGTCGCAGGTGTGAAAAATGTCACTATAGGACAGGGGAGATGTAGAATTTCTGACCACACTTGTGGACACTGCTGGATTGTGTGAGGCCCAGTTAATATCACACCGCTATGTCACAGGCTCAATGTCGCAGGTGTGAAAAATGTCACTATAGGACAGGGGAGATGTAGAATTTCTGACCACACTTGTGGACACTGCTGGATTGTGTGAGGCCCAGTTAATATCACACCGCTATGTCACAGGCTCAATGTCGTAGGTGTGAAAAATGTCACTATAGGACAGGGGAGATGTAGAATTTCTGAACACACTTGTGGACACTGTTGGATTGTGTGAGGCCCACTTAATATCACACCGCTATGTCACAGGCTCAATGTCGTAGGTGTGAAAAATGTCACTATAGGAGAGGGGAGATGTAGAATTTCTGAACACACTTGTGGACACTGTGGGATTGTGTGAGGCCCAGTTAATATCACACTGCTATGTCACAGGCTCAATGTCGCAGGTGTGAAAAATGTCACTATAGGACAGGGGAGATGTAGAATTTCTGAACACACTTGTGGACACTGTTGGATTGTGTGAGGCCCAGTGAATATCACACCGCTATGTCACAGGCAGAAATTGGTTAGTATGACAAACTACAAGGTGTGTATAGAATTGGGCAGAATAGGAATCTCCCTAGAGTGTAGGTCTGTAAGAACGGAACATGCCCTCGACTTATCCTTACAGAGTGACACACAGATAGCTTCACTGTGGCCGTGATAACAGCCGTTGCATGGTACTGAGAGAGGAGCGTGCACGTACACCGCTGTCCGGTGTCCGTAAAATTGTCAAGCTCCGTGTTTTTTAAGTATACAGACTGACACACGCTGTCTCTCTATAGTTTTGAATGTGATCAAACAGCAAATATACTTAACTGTTTGAAAAGCAGGCAAAACTAGAAGGTGGAGGTCTGTAAGAGCGGAACATGTCCTCGACTTATTCTTACAGAGTCACCCACAGATAGCTTCACTGTGGCCGTGATAACAGCCGTTACACGGTACTGTGTGAGGAGCGTACACCGCTGTATGGTGTGAAAAAATGCACGCTCAGTACCTCAACAGGACAAAAAAAAAAATTTGGATTGCTTTTAAAAAAGCAGTTTGCAGAGCAGTGGGAAAACAGCAATGCAGCTATCAGGAAGCCTTATAAGGCAGCCTAACAACCAACACAGCTGATCCAGCAAAATATAGCCTCCACTTGCACTGCACACACAGTGACTGGTGTGTTGTACAGGCAAAATCGCTAGCAGCAGAAGCAGTTTTTGGTGTCTTCTTCCCTGCCTAACGCTCTCCCTACAGAATCATCATCAGCAGCAGCAGTTCTCCCTATTCTGAGATCAGCATGAGTAACATGGCGGTCGGCGTGCATGCCCTTTTATACCCACTGTGACGCCCCCCAAAGCAAGCCAATCACTTGCATGCCCTTCTCAAAGATGGTGGTGACCCCTGCCTATGTCATCACGTTGCCCACAGTGTCCGTGGATCCTGATTGGCTGAAAAAGGGCGGAAAACAAACTTTTGAAACGCGACTTTGGCGGTAAAGTCGCCGAGCTTGTGGCCGACCTCACCCTAGAGTCGGGTTTCGTTTCATGAAACCCAACTTTACCAAAAGTCGGCGACTTTTGAAATTTTTCGACCCGTTTCGCTCAACTCTAATGATAACTAGTGTTGAGCGATACCTTCCGATATCGGGAAATATCGGATCGGATTGGATCGGACCGATACCCCAAAAATATCGGGTATCGCCGATTCCGATACCAGAAACCCATGCAAGTCAATGGGGCACAAATATTGGAATGAAAATAAACCCTTTCTTTCCTTGCACATCCAGTTCGGGAGGGGGAAAAGTGTGGGCGTCGCGTGGGCGGAGACTGTGTGTGTGTGTGCGGGGTCTGTGCGGGCCTGCCGGGGGTCTGTGCGGGCCTGCTGGGGGTTGTGTGTGTGCAGGCATCGTCCGATGGGACTTCAAGTCCCATAGGGCTCTGCCTGCTACAATGACAGTGATTGACACATTAGCCAATGATGGGACAGTACTAGTCCCATCATCCGGCTAATGTGTTGAATGTAAAAAGAAAAAAAAACATACATACTACATACATACTTCATATATACTACATTCATACAACATACATACATGCTACATATATACTACATACATACTGTGAGAATCATGTGGGAATAGTGGATGAGGGCAGGTATATCTCACCCAGATTCCTTTCCTATGTGGCCTAGTCTGGTCAGTATCGCACCTGCTTGCTAATGAATAATGGGAGGTGGATATAAAAGGAGGCCAGGTGGTTGTGTGAGTGTCAAAGGCTGGTTTCACATTAGCGCTTTTTAAGCGCACGCACGGCCGGGGGTAGCTCCGCCCCCGAGCCGGCTCTCTGCCCAGCGTGCCCGCCCCTTGCTTGTAGCGCCGCCTCCTAGCGCACAGCGGCGCCTGCGATCGGCGCACGCTATCTTTAGCATAGGGTGCGCAGATCGTGCGCAGGCCGTGCGCTAGTTGCGCTTTGACCTGCGCTGCGCACTTTTGACGGTGCGCCGTGCGCGCCAAAATCAAACTTTTCGGATTTTGGCGCCACGGCGCACCGTCAAAAGTGCGCAGCGCAGGTCAAAGCGCAACTAGCACACGGCCTGCGCACGATCTGCGCACCCTATGCTAAAGATAGGGTGCGCCGATCGCAGGCGCCGCTGTGCGCTAGGAGGCGGCGCTACAAGCAAGGGGCGGGCACGCCGGGCAGAGAGCCGGCTCGGGGCGGAGCTACCCCCGGCCGTGCGTGCGCTTAAAAAGCGCTAATGTGAAACCAGCCTCAGCCTGGGAACACAGAGAGCCTGTCTGTGTGAGAGACACATGTGAGTGAAAGCAGTGCCCACTGCAACTGTGGTTTGGCTGGATGGGAGAAGCCCGCCAGTTGGTTGTTAGGTTGTACATTGTTTAGTTAGTGCCGGACAGGCAAGGATTTGTTTCATGTTTTATTTCCTTTTGCATTTCTTTCACCGTTAATAAACATGACCCAGGGTCAGTTACACCCGTATCCCAGCTCTGCGCCTGAGTTTCATGCTGAACGCACGTGACCTTTGACCCCAGCAAAGCCGATCCCGGAGTGTTTTATCACAATACATACTACATATATACTACATTCATACAACATACATACTACATAATACATACATACTACATATATTCTACATTCATACAACATACATACATACTACATTCATACAACATACATACATAGTACATACTACAGACTTACAACATACATAAAACATGCTACAGCCATACAACATACATACTACATACTACATACAATACATTCATACATTCATACAATACATACATATGGACATACAGTACATATAACATAGAGTACATACTCACCATCACTTGTCACTTTGATCCCCGAAGCCAGTGTCATCTGTCAAAAATATTAAAATAACAAACAACTAATATACTCCCTGATCCGCAGAAATCCACGAGTGTCCCACGACGATCTCCCGTGGAGAACAGCAGCATCATCTGATGCAACTGCTCTTTATGGGCTCCAGGAATACAATGACGGGAGGTAGGTATCCTTCTGCACTGCATTCCTCTGCCACTGTAAAAAAATAGTCCCTAGTCTCACTTTTGGCATTGCTGTGTGAGAAAGTTCCCACGCAGATTTTGCCATAAAGTGAGACCAGTGAACTATAGTAACCTATCAGTGATGCACTGCAGGAGATCGTCGTGGGACACTTGTGGATTTCTGCGGATCAGGGAGTATATTGGTTGTTTGTTATTTTAATATTTTATACAGTGAGATGACACTGGCTTCGGGGATCAAAGTGACATGTGATGGTGAGTATGTACTCTATGTTATATGTACTGTATGTCTATATGTATGTATTGTATGAATGTATTGTATGTAGTATGTATGTTGTATGTAGTGAGTATGTATGTATGTTGTATGAATGTAGTATGTATGTAGTATGTATGTTGTATGAATGTAGAATATATGTAGTGTGTATGTAGTATGTATGTATGTTGTATGAATGTAGTATATATTAGTATGTATGTATGTAGCATGTATGTATGTATGTTGTATGAATGTAGTATATATGTGGTATGTATGTATTGTGGTGTGACAGGTGATCGCGTGGTAAATGAGAGATATGTCACATGGAGGGATGCTCCCTGCGATGCAACCCGGAGTATTTTGCCTATAGTGTACATGAGCACTAAAGATGTCATTTAGTGCACTGGGTGCTGACTGTACTCCGTTTTGCCTGAAGATATGTGTATGTTCAGGACCTGTGGTGAAGTCCAGACCATGTGACCAGCTCATGTGATCCATACCTCACCTATGGGTGTGATTACAGGGCTATGTAATTGAGGTGTTTAGCACATGTGAGAGAGAGTGTGAGGGAGTTTGTCAGAGTGTGGACAGACTTCCATGTGTCCAGGTGGGACCCTACAGAAAGTGGTCTGTGTTCTAAGGAAGGGAGAAACCTTCCTGTGTCTGCAGCTGCAGAGGCAGCGCTGCTCTAGACATTGCCCTGGCCTGGGTATATTAGTTGTATATGGGGAGGACTACACCTCCCAGCATGTGCTGAGACTCTCGGTCCGAGTCTGAAGCCACGGACGTTTATGTTCTTTTTTGCCTAAGCTAGAGGCTATTTTGGTGATATGCAGATTTATGGTTTATGGAGCAAATTAACCTCATGAACTTTGGGAAGAACCTGTCTCATGATTGTCTCCCGCTGCACTTGAGCGAGTCACATCCTTACAATTGGTGACAGACTGCGTGGCAGCGATTCCCAGAAGCACGTGTGGCAGTGCTGGCGATTCTGAGCCAGGAGAGCAGACGGTCTGACAACCGTGAGTAATACTGACCGAGGTCAGAGAAAGTGACTGTATTAATATTTGTGGGATACCTCTGAGGAGAAGAGGCGTCCAGGAACCTGTTGGGCTGACACCAGTAGGTAACAGACAGGAGTCTGTGTTGCACTGACCAAGGTCAATGAGAGACTGTGTACCTGGAGGGTTCAGTGAGCAAGGTCCTGGAGGGTCAGTGTTGGGAAGAGCCCTGAAGCACGTGGTATGACCTTGGACCTGGTGAGGCGTGTGTTGGGCAGTCTCAGGCGGAGACGGATGTCCTGAAGAGCACCCGCTGAGCCCCTGGACCTGGTGAGACCGGTGTGTTGGGAAACCTTGGGAGGAGGGCTGCTCCCTGAATAGCACCCGGTGCGCCCTGTATGTTGTACGGTCTCAGGCGGAGACGGTGCTTGCTGTGGCTCAGTGGGGTCATGAAGGTCTCGCAGCACAGGGACCTGGTGTTTTTCCTCTTTGAGCATTGGTAGCAGACGCTGTCTGTCTACACCAACCTGCTGCAGCTTTATTACATATGTCTAAGCGGATACAGTAGTTGTGGCTTTACACAACTATTAAGGGTGAGTACCCTGTATTATGTTATACCCATTATACCTGCACTGGTAAGGCCCTATGGGCGCGCTTTTGTGGTTTGTTTATCTTTGAGGGTGACAAGCGGCTTCCGGTGGATCGGCTCGTCCACGAAGATGGCGCAGAAGGAGCTGCAGAGACACCAGCAGCTGCTTGTGAGCGACGGCAGGAGCTGAGGCAGCGCCAGAAAGAAGTGGTGTGGTGTCGTGCTTAAGGGGCCAATACCAGCCTGAAGAAAAAAAAAAAAAACTGTACTGTGTTGACTGTGGCATAAGAAGTTCTGCAGAACGGTCATGGGGAAATCCCGAAAGGGGATGGTGACCCAAATTGGAGTGGTAACCCAAAAGGGGGTGGAGTTCCAAAAGGGGGCGGTGACCCAAATTGGAGTGGTAACCCAAAAGGGGGTGGAGTCCCAAAAAGCTGGCGGTGACCCAAATTGGAGTGGTAACCCAAAAGGGGTGGAGTCCCAAAAGGGGGTGGTGACCCAAATTGGGGTGGTAACCCAAAAAGGGGTGGAGTCCCGGGAGGGGGCAGCAACCCAAAGTGGGGTGGTGGTCCAGAAAGGGGCCAAGTTTGAAGAATTGACCACTGGGTGACTCAGTAGGTATGTCTGGAATACCGCAGTGTACGTGCAGGTCTTTTCAGAATGTGGAATATCCTTTCCGGGCAGTAATGACGGGCCACAGATGTGTACAGTGATGCTGCACCGGGAAGGAGCCTTTGGTTGGCTGGACTCAGAGAGTCAGGTAACTCTGACAGGAACTCCTCTCGTTTTCTCTCTGACCGAGAAAAACGTCAGGGTTCACTGTAAACATTTGGGTCACGGTGAAGTACGCAGTAGACAGTAGTTTTTGAGGGGACCAAAGGTGGTGAGTGCCAAGGGGGAGGGATACCACGGGACTTATTCTATGCCTGGGAGAGGGGCCGGGACTTTGTTTTGTTTGATGACGTTTGGTCGGACGATGGAGATGCTTCGACTGTGGGGCCAGCGGACACTGAGACAGTGACGGCTCCTGACGTGGACAGGTCAGAGGTAGAACTGACCGGAAGAAGGACATCTGCCCAACTTACGGACCTGACGTCTCGTGATAAGACAGATGGTGGGCTGTGAGATGAGACGACTGGACTAGACACATGGGTGCTGGACGGTAACTGGAGGGTTCACTTGACTGGTGTGACTGACCCAGTGGTACCCTTTGACGATATAATTAAAGAGGTAGTGGTGAGACACGTGCTGGCCAAAAGAGAACAAGATGGTGAGATACAGCTGATAAAGGAGACTGTAACAGAACATGTCGAACGGGAAAGAGTCCTAAGGCAAGCAGCTGAGCACAGAGTGGATGAGCTGGAGAAGGAAGTCTCTGAGCTCAGAGGTCACCTATCAGCGTGTAAAACCATGAACAAGACCCTGTTGGAAGATATGGAGGTGCTCAGAGAGGCCCAAGAGAAGCATCAACAGGAGATTCTCGGGAGAGAGGATGAGCGTCGCTACCTGGCAGAGGAGCGAGAAAAAGTTCTGCAAGAACTCAGTGGAGTAGTAAAAGGTCTTCTGCAGGAGAAGTGGATGGGCGAAGACGTACAGCGGCCGTGCCCGACTGATAGCAAGGCAGAACTGCCAAAGCCCATCTTGGAAAAGGGTCCTGAGGACTGTAAATCTCAGGAAGATGGTGAGCCAAGAGCTGCACAAGACAGTCATCCGATCGTGACAGATATCTTGAGGGAAGTGTCCGTAGGGAACCCAGAGCCATCTGTCCAGGATGAGAGCAAGTCCACGACCTTCAAGGTTGTAATTGATGTACCAGAAGACATGCAGGAAGCCTGTGAAGGTGGGCATGAGGCCTTTAGGAAGGCTATAGAAGCATGTAGTGTGATCTGGGCACCAGAGACGAAGCAGCTGGTCATACTGTCATCTAAGGAAGTCACAAGGAAGCGGATTACTATCCTGAGGGATATGCATCTACAATGCCTCCGCACAAGGCAGATGATCCTGTTGGAAAAAAAAAGAAGCCGCTCGATGTCTAGAGTGTGCGAGGAAAGTTCAAAGTCAGTGTCACGCTCGCGCCTTGGCTGAATGGCGCGAACCGGGGGGTTGTGGCCCCACTGTGCCACAAACCAGACTACCCTGGAAGGGGCGTGACTACGACAGCTACCTCGGTCTTCACTGGAGCCTCTGATGGTGAGGTCAGGCTTGTGCAGCAGATAGCTGTCGGGTGCCACTCCAGGGTGGTGTCTGGCTGTGGCTGCTGGTCCCACTCGGGGACAAGTCACTTGGACAGGTGTGACTAACAGGCAGGCTGAGACACTAGGCAAGCAGGCACGGCTTGGTACACTGGCAGGCAGGCACGGCTTGGAGACACTGGGCAAGCGGGCACGGCTTGGAGACACTGGACACGGCTTGGAGACACTGGACACGGCTTGGAGACACTGGACAGGTAGGTGACGGCTTGAGACACAGAGCAAGCAGGAGTGGTATATGAGAGAACAGGTTTGGACACGTTCACACCGGAGATGCAGGTATTGATATAGGCAGGAAGGAGTGGTATATGAGAGAACAGGTTTGGACCTGTTCACACAGGAGATGCAGGTAGACAGAGCAGGAGTGCGGAGCAGGCTGAGCCGCAGGAGTGCGGAGCAGGCAGAGCCGCAGGAGTGCGGAGCAGGCAGAGCCGCAGGAGTGCGGAGCAGGCAGAGCCGCAGGAGTGCGGAGCAGGCAGAGCGGCTAAGAAGCCGTGCAGACAGAGCTGTGAGGGTGCAGATGCACAGATAAAGCTGCGAGGGTGCAGATGCACAGATAAAGCTGCGAGGGTGCAGATGCACAGATAAAGCTGCGAGGGTGCAGATGCACAGATAAAGCTGCGAGGGTGCAGATGCACAGATAAAGCTGCGAGGGTGCAGATGCACAGATAAAGCTGCGAGGGTGCAGATGCACAGATAAAGCTGCGAGGGTGCAGATGCACAGATAAAGCTGCGAGGGTGCAGATGCACAGATAAAGCTGCGAAGGTGCAGATGCACAGATAAAGCTGCGAAGGTGCAGATGCACAGATAAAGCTGCCAGAGTGCAGATGCACAGATAGAGCTGCGAGGGTGCAGATGCACAGATAGAGCTGCGAGGGTGCAGATGCACAGATAGGGAGGACACAAGGAAAGACACGGCAGAGAAGGAACCACAAACAAGGAGACTGACAGACAGAGGTAAGACTGAGTTCAGACAGAGACACCGGGACAAAGACACAAGGACTAGGATATTCTGCCTCCTGGCAAGCAGACAGAGAACAGACAAGGCACTGGGAACAAGACTCAAGGGCCAGGATATTCAGCCTCCTGGCAGGCAGACAAGGTACAAAGCAAGACTAGGAGTAAACCTCCAGAGAAGGAGATACACAGAACAGGGCCTGGCCTCCTCAGCAGCAAGATACTAACTGAGTATAGACATTGCACAGGCAATGTTTCAGTGGGAGTGGCGAAACTAAATAGTCAAGGGCTCCAGGTGATTGGTCAGGGACAGATTACCCAGGTGCACCCAGACTGCATAAGAACCAGAGAGTTCAGGCGCCGCCCCCCTATACACACAGTCAGGAAACATGGAGAGCAAGCAGGAGAACAAGAGGCATAGCACATGGAGCTCAGGGCTGGCAACAGACAGATTTCACAGCATGGCTTGAAGCAGAAAGTAAGTTGGTGTGGGGGGATGGGAGGCCATGAAGTGATGCCAGCAGGGTTGTTACAGTACCCCCCCTTTACGGCCCCTCTTCCTCAACCCTGCCAGAATGACCTGAAGGAGTATGGGACCACACACAGTCCAGGTTGACACGACATCCTTTAGGTAGGGTGGAGTATGTGTGCCATCAGGAATCCCAGATTGCCCAGTTTCTTGGTGCCCAAGGGAGTCAGTTTCCAATACAGAGGGTACAAAGACTTCTTCCTCCTGTTTGGCAGAAGGCAGGGACCTGGAAGCTTCAGACTTGACCCCTACATCAGCCGGCCAGCTAGAAACAGAAGACACCATCACCGAGTCCGAATTCCGCCCGATGTGCCAGAAAAATTGGACCTCCTCCTCCCGGTTGGTGAGAAATGGAGATAGGTAGGTCACTGCTCCAACATCTTCACCCACCTGCCAAATGGAAGCTGGAGGCATACATACAGGGAGCCACTTGAGCCTGCTACCCTGAAAAAACTGGACCACATCTTCCTGGTTAGATAATGGGTGAAGCTCTGTCTTGGGACCTTCACCCCTGGGCCACAGGGGAGCTGAAGGCATACACTCAGGATCCATCTTCAGCCCTTTATCCTGGGGAAGACAATCAAGAGGCAGGGGTGCTCTTGGGAGCAGAACACTGGTATAGTGGTATAGTCGCTGGGGATGTGTGAGGAGACTGAGACCGCCTCCCCCTCTTCAGAGGCATCCTCGCACCTTGACTCGGCGACTAGCAAACCAGGCGAAGAAGACGACCTTGCTGACTGAATGCGACGCAAGGGAACCAGACACCTCTTGTCACTTGGTTGTTTCAAGTGTGGTGCCTTGCTGGGTCTCCAAACATAGATGGGCATCAGGATCTCTGGTTCAGAATGACCCATGGGCATACCAGACAGCCAATGGAAGACGAACTTCTTCGTATACAAAGCTCCGACCTGGAGCTGTAGTTGTCCTTGCAGGACTAGACTGTTCTCCAATAGGGCTCGGCCACCTCGAGACAACGCCCACACCGGCTTCGGGAGCTGTATGACAGAGACCACACACTGACTCTGTAAAACTGGTGACTTAAACACACCAAAGCTCCCTGAAGGCAGAGAAACAGTTAAAGAGTTTAATGGAGAGGGAGTACTCTCGCCAGGGGCAGCCTCTTCTACTGACCCAGGGTTCTGGAGTACAGGCTTCACAGGGCAGAGGCCAGATTCCGGCTGTAACTTGGCCCGCTTCTTCTTTTTAGACCTCTTGGATCTTGCACGGGAGGCCACATCGGCAGACTGTGGAACAGGTGATGGCTGGATGGTCATAGGTGGTTGAGATGTTTCACCCACAGGTTCCTCTTGTCTAGTTTGTCTCTGGAAGCTTGGAGGGGAAGACTTTTCAGGAGCAACTGGTCGAGGCATGTCGAAAACTTTACGGAAGGCCACCAGGAAGGCCCCCAGGCTCATGACGACAGGGTCCCCTGCTTCCCAAAGGGGACAGATCCAATTCAAGGCATCACCAGCTAGGTAGGACATGATATATGCCACCTTGACCCGGTCAGAGGGGAAACAAACTGCATTCTGCAGGATGTAGTACAGGCACTTTTTCAGGAACCCTTGGCACTCTTTGGGGTCCCCATAGAACCTAGGCGGATCTGCTGGGTCGTGCTCTTCGTAGGCCAGGAGCTGCTCATAGATGGCCTTGGAGACTATGAGTGGTTCTGAAGTCTCCACAATTGGGACCACACAAGGCGGAACAAACTCTTCTGGTGGCTCACACTGGCAGGGAGAGAGTTCATGACGCTCTGCGAGCGGAAGGACATGGGACTCAGCGGGGACCATGGCCTGTGCAAACTGTCATGCTCGCTCCTTGGCTGAATGGCGCGAACCGGGGGGTTGTGGCCCCACTGTGCCACAAACCAGACTACCCTGGAAGGGGCGTGACTACGACAGCTACCTCGGTCTTCACTGGAGCCTCTGATGGTGAGGTCAGGCTTGTGCGGCAGATAGCTGTCGGGTGCCACTCCAGGGTGGTGTCTGGCTGTGGCTGCTGGTCCCACTCGGGGACAAGTCACTTGGACAGGTGTGACTAACAGGCAGGCTGAGACACTGGGCAAGCAGGCACGGCTTGGTACACTGGCAGGCAGGCACGGCTTGGAGGCACTGGGCAAGCGGGCATAGCTTGGAGACACTGGGCAAGCGGGCACGGCTTGGAGACACTGGACACGGCTTGGAGACACTGGACATGGCTTGGAGACACTGGACACGGCTTGGAGACACTGGACACGGCTTGGAGACACTGGACACGGCTTGGAGACACTGGACACGGCTTGGAGACACTGGACAGGTAGGTGACGGCTTGAGACACAGGGCAAGCAGGAGTGGTATATGAGAGAACAGGTTTGGACCTGTTCACACCGGAGATGCAGGTATGGATATAGGCAGGAAGGAGTGGTATATGAGAGAACAGGTTTGGACCTGTTCACACTGGAGATGCAGGTATGGATATAGGCAGGAAGGAGTGGTATATGAGAGAACAGGTTTGGACCTGTTCACACAGGAGATGCAGGTAGACAGAGCCGCCGGAGTGCGGAGCAGGCAGAGCCGCCGGAGTGCGGAGCAGGCAGAGCCGCCGGAGTGCGGAGCAGGCAGAGCCGCCGGAGTGCGGAGCAGGCAGAGCGGCTAAGAAGCCGTGCAGACAGAGCTGTGAGGGTGCAGATGCACAGATAAAGCTGTGAGGGTGCAGATGCACAGATAAAGCTGTGAGGGTGCAGATGCACAGATAAAGCTGCGAGGGTGCAGATGCACAGATAAAGCTGCGAGGGTGCAGATGCACAGATAAAGCTGCGAGGGTGCAGATGCACAGATAAAGCTGCGAGGGTGCAGATGCACAGATAAAGCTGCGAGGGTGCAGATGCACAGATAAAGCTGCGAGGGTGCAGATGCACAGATAAAGCTGCGAAGGTGCAGATGCACAAATAAAGCTGCGAGGGTGCAGATGCACAGATAGAGCTGCGAGAGTGCAGATGCACAGATAGAGCTGCGAGAGTGCAGATGCACAGATAAAGCTGCGAGAGTGCAGATGCACAGATAGGGAGGACACAAGGAAAGACACGGCAGAGAAGGAACCACAAACAAGGAGACTGACAGACAGAGGTAAGACTGAGTTCAGACAGAGACACCGGGACAAAGACACAAGGACCAGGATATTCTGCCTCCTGGCAAGTGGACAGAGAACAGACAAGGCACTGGGAACAAGACTCAAGGGCCAGGATATTCAGCCTCCTAGCAGGCAGACAAGGTACAAAGCTAGACTAGGAGTAAACCTCCAGAGAAGGAGATACACAGAACAGGGCCTGGCCTCCTCAGCAGCAAGATACTAACAGTATAGACATTGCACAGGCAATGTTTCAGTGGGAGTGGCGAAACTAAATAGTCAAGGGCTCCAGGTGATTGGTCAGGGACAGATTACCCAGGTGCACCCAGACTGCATAAGAACCATAGAGTTCAGGCGCCCCCCCCCTATACACACAGTCAGGAAACATGGAGAGCAAGCAGGAGAACAAGAGGCATAGCACATGGAGCTCAGGGCTGGCAACAGACAGATTTCACAGCATGGCTTGAAGCAGAAAGTAAGTTGGTGTGCGGGGGATGGGGGCCATGAAGTGATGCCAGCAGGGTTGTTACAGTCAGCAGGGCATTGCAGAAGACATCATTCAAGTGCCCAGAGGTCTGGTGAGGAAAGTCATTGGAAGGTTTGGGAAAGTGATGCAGGACATGGTGAACAGGTCTAGCGTGATGAGAGTGAGGATTCCGGCTGATGACGAAGCCCAGGACATGGGTGAAGATGGGATGGTTCCATTCCTCGTTGTCGGGTCCATGGAGAGCCTTGGGAATATCCGGATGCTCCTGGAGTATCGCGTGTCATACCTGAAAGAAGTAGAGCAGCTAAGACTTGAGAGGAAGCAGATCAGTAGAGAGCGGGAGGAAATGGAAAGAAGATGGCCTTCAACTCGCGGTATAGAAAGGCAAAGAGGTTCACTTAAGACTGGAAGTCCTCAAGCTGGAGATAAGAGAGTACATAGAGATAAATGGAAGGAGAGGAGACAGTAGGTGGCCTGATGGAAGAGGAAGTAGTGATGCCTCAGTTAGCTCAGAGCTGAGTGACCTAGGCGGGAGACCCTGTAGAAGACGTGGTGACAAAGAGTCAGTCCAGACAAGAGGTATGGGGGCAAGGGAGTCGCAACACCATACTGACCGCCGGGGATGCGGGTGGTCTGACATGGGACCATCTTTATCAAAGAACAAGACAGAGTTGGATAATGGACGCCTACTGAAGGGTTCACTAGCAGGGCCTGACTTTGATAGACTATTTGACTGGCAGAGACGACCGAGAAGGATCTCTGGTCGAGTAATAGAAAGTGCCAAGCCCCACGACTTTAGGCAGAGGAGGGGGATATGTGGTGTGACAGGTGATCGCGTGGTTAATGGGAGATATGTCACATGGAGGGATGCTCCCTGCGATGCAACCCGGAGTATTTTGCCTATAGTGTACATGAGCACTAAAGATGTCATTTAGTGCACTGGGTGCTGACTGTACTCCATTTTGCCTGAAGATATGTGTATGTTCAGGACCTGTGGTGAAGTCCTGACCATGTGACCAGCTCATGTGATCCATACCTCACCTATGGGTGTGATTACAGGGCTATGTAATTGAGGTGTTTAGCACATGTGAGAGAGAGTGTGAGGGAGTCTGTCAGAGTGTGGACAGACTTCCATGTGTCCAGGTGGGACCCTACAGAAAGTGGTCTGTGTTCTAAGGAAGGAGAAGCCTTCCTGTGTCTGCGGCTGCAGATGGAGCGCTGCTCTGGACATTGCCCTGGCCTGGGTATATTAGTTGTATATGGGGAGGACTACACCTCCCAGCATGTGCTGAGACTCTCGGTCTGAGTCTGAAGCCACGGACGTTTATGTTCTTTTTTGCCTAAGCTAGAGGCTATTTTGGTGATATGCAGATTTATGGTTTATGGAGCAAATAAACCTCATGAACTTTGGGAAGAACCTGTTTCATGATTGTCTCCCGCTGCACTTGAGCGAGTCACATCCCTACAGTATGTATGTTGTATGAATGTTGTATGTATGTATGTTGTATGAATGTAGTATGTATGTATTATGTAGTATGTATATATGCTGTATGAATGTAGTATATATGTAGTATGTATGTTGTATAAATGTAATATATATGAAGTATGTATGTAGTATGTTGTATGAATGTTGTATATATGTAGTATGTATGTTTTTTTTTTTTTCATTCAACACATTAGCCGGATGATGGGACAGTAGTAGTTGGCTAATGTGTCAATCACTGTCATTGTAGCAGGCATAGCCCGATGGGACTTGTAGTCCCATCGGACGATGCCTGCACACACACACAACCCCCGGCAGGCCCGCACAGACCCCCGGCAGGCCCGCACAGACCCCCGGCAGCCTGCACAGACCCCCGACAGGCCCATACAGATCCCCGCCAGGCCCGCACAGACCCCCGCCAGGCCCGCACAGACCCCCAGCAGGCCCGTACAGACCTCCGGCAGGCCTTCACAGACCGCGCATCATGATGACATCATTTCAGCAGCCAATCACAGCCATGCCATTAGTTAACATGGCTAACACAACTGGCTCATTGCATTATGGGAATTTCCGATTCCGGTATTCGATATTGTAAAAATATCAGAACCCGGTATCGGAACTCCGATACAGCGAATATTGGCCGATACCCGATATTTTCAGTATCGGAATGCTCAACACTAATGATAACACATGTTTATGCACCACATTAAGTCTTTTCGCAAAGCCTGGACATAGGTTGTCAAATCACCGTGTTGCATTTGTAGCACCTGTGGGAAGTACAGACCAGTCTTTGGTGCACTACCAAACAGGATTTCAAAAGGAGACAAACCTATGTTTCTATTTGGAGTGTGTCTGACTGAAAAGAGTGCAAGAGGCAAGCACTCTACCCAGCTCTTTCCTGTGTCTGCCATGGCCTTTTGAATTTTCAGTTTAAGTGTCCCATTTAGTCTTTCCACTTTCCCACTACTTTGTGGCCTATATGGTGTATGAAATGCTTGCTGTGCACCCAGGGCCTGCATGACTTCCCTCATTATTTCTCCCATGAAGTGTGTACCCCTATTGGTTTCTACGGTTTCTGGGACATCATACCTGCAGATCAGTTCTTTCATCAGTTTGTCTGCAGTCATTTTAGCATTTTCACATTTTACCGAATAGGCTTCTGGCCAACCAGAGAAGAGATCTACACATACTAGGACATTTGCATACACTCTTACCTAGGTAGCTGTATGTAGTCAATCTGCAGTCTCTGAAACAGGTAGAGAGGCCTAGGTGTCGCTTTCTTAGGGACTTTTTACTGTTTTACCTGGGTTGTGCTGTGCACAGATGAGGCATGATTGTACGAGTTTTGCGGCTGCTTAACTGAAACCAGGAGCGATCCAGAAGGCATCTACCATGGCACACATGTGACTTTTTGAGGCATGAGAGGGGCCATGTGTTGCTTGCGCCATGATTGGGAACAGGGACTTCGGTAGGCACAATTTATTCTTATTCTATTCTCCCATCCTCCGTTTGAGTTCAGCTCAGCTCCCAGTCTCCCCCAGTGTAGCTTCTCTGTTTGGGCAGCCTGTTGCTGGAGAGATTTCAGGACATCTAGGCTCAGTGTGGCTGGAATACGCTGACTCCCCGCCACCATCCACTGCTCCTTAGGCCACCTTGCTGCTACTTTAGCAGCCTCGTCCGCCCTTCTGTTGCCCTCTACCTCCAAGGAGTCACCTTTTGTGTGTGCTTTTACCTTGACAATACCAACCTGGACTGGTAACATCAATGCCTCCATTAATTGTTTCACCAGCTCTGCATTTTTAATGGGCTTACCGGCTGATGTAAGGAGCACTCTGCTTCTCCAGATAGGGCCATAATCATGGGCTATTCCCCATACATAATTCAAATCGGTGTAAATAATAGCAACTTTACCTGCAGCGGTTCTACACGCCTCAGTGAGGGCCTTCAACTCTGCCTCCTGTGCCGACATTTGAGGAGGGAGTGCTTCAGCTCGGATTACCTCATGTGAGGATACTACTGCATATCCAGTGTAGAATCGCCCATCCTGGTGGTATCTGGAGCAATCTACAAAAAAATTCAAAATCTGCATTAGGAACAGGTTTTTCATGAACGTGTGCAAAACCCAATGTCTCCTGACTCATCAGTTCTATGCAGTCATGTTCATGCGTCATGTCAAAGTATTCTTCCTCACTTGCTAATACGGTCACCAATTCCCCCTTTTCTGAATCCACAGGCAGGAGGGTGGCTGGATTCAGAACGTTACACCTTTTGAGGGTGACATATTCAGGAATTAGTAAAGCACATTCAAGTCGGAGCTGTCTGGCCATAGACAGATGTTTTGGTTGGACTTGTATGATCACATAGGTGACCCTCTGATCACTGGGTCTAATTGTGCTGAGTAGTAAGCTATTGGTCTCTGTTTCCCTCCATGTTGTTGTGTAAGTACTGCGGTATCATGTCCTCCCTGCTCTGTGCAAAACAAGAAAAATGGCTGGTCATAGTTTGGCATGCCTAAGGCCGGGGCTGACACAATGAGCAGTTTGAGGGAGTGGAAGGAATCAATTGTTCTTGAGTGAGATCATTAGGGGTCTGATGATAAGCAGTCATGAAGTGGTTGCATCATTTGTGAAGCAGACCTTATCCAAGGCCTACAGTAGGTCACCAAGCCTAGGAAGGTGCGTAGATGCTGATGTGACCTGGGTAAAGGGAGATTTTGAATTGCCTGTTTCCTGTCTTCAGTCAGGTGTCTCGTCCCTTCTGCAATACAATGTCCCAAAAATGTCACCTTTTGTTTGCAATAGTGTAATTGGTCACGTGAGACATTGCAACCCTTTTCTGCTAAAAAAACATAGCAAGGAAACTGTAGCTTCCCTGCAGGACCTCTGGTGCAGGCAGAACAGCAAAAGGTCATCCACGTACAATCTGCGGATGAGGTGATTGCCACTACTCAAGGATCCCTGCCATCGCTGCTGAATAGATGGCAGGGGATTTCTTTCCCCCTTTGAGGGAGGACTGTCCAACAATATTGTTTACCTTTATGAGTAAAGGAAAAGATACTGACAGTCAGGGTGCAGGGGTACAGAGAAAAATGCACCCGCTAAATCAATGACTGTGTAGCATTTTGACATCACTGGGATCTGTGACAGATGTGTGTGGATCAGGGACAATTGAGGTTATACTCTCTGTAATATCATTAATAGCCCTTAAGTCATGAACCATTCTGTGTCAGGGGAACCCTTTGGTCCTTTTTTCATAATGGGATACAAAGGGCTGTTGCAGGGGGAAGATCTTTGCACCAGAACCCCTGTCTTATCATACTCTTTAATAGCCCTGCTCAGGGCCATTGATTTGGCTAGGCTCAAGGGGTATTGCTTTAAACAAGGAGGAGTGTTTCCTTTTTTTTTCCCCCAATTTAATCATGACTGTAAATTCATAGGGGTACTCCAATTGTCACTAACAATAAGTTTTGTAAGCACCACAATTTCAGCACCTCACTGTTTCTAGGTCCCTTGGTCCCTTATTACATCTCCACTGTTTTCATTGTGCTCCAGCATACATGTAAGGTTGTCTTATCGTCCTTGTGTGCTCAACTACTTTAGCTACCTTAAGGAGGTCTTTCGGATCTACATATCTGCATTCAGGTCTGGCTGTCTGTACTGCGTCTCGTAAGTCTTTGTTCATACCGTCAATGAATGCATTCACCAGTATTCTAACATCAAGTGGGTTCATGCAAATGTACCCCATGTCTGCCCATTTCAGCTGTAACCGTCCAAAGTACATCTCAACAGTATGACCTAGGTGGTACGCAACTTTAGCACGCCGTTCGCAGCGCGCGATCCCGTCGACGACGCAAGAAGACGAGCATCTCCGGAATTTTGGTTTACGCTTTGGCGTCCGCGCTACAGTTTCTCGCCTCCTGACCATCCGTGGGGCCGAGGTTGAGGCTGGTATCGCGCATGCCTAAGTCTTATGACATGCCGGATGTGACGGTAACATCAAGTGGGTTCATGCAAATGTACCCCATGTCTGCCCATTTCAGCTGTAACCGTCCAAAGTACATCTCTACACTCTCTCCTTTTTGCTGTGTCAAGTTATTCAGGAGTACAGACTGCTCTGAATGTTACACTGTAGCCCACTGTTTTAGTGACTCACAGTACGTCTCCCCAGACAGTGCAGATTTATCATCCATGCCCCAAGCCTGATTCTTTGCCACATCTGTGTGTGTCTTAATTATATATCCTAGTGCGTCACCTGCCTATAAACTCACCAACCTCTCTAGGTCTGCCCAGGTACACCTATATGTCTGCTGTATTTCCTTTATGTGTCTGTAAAATGGGAATGGTTGGTTTTCAGGATCAGGCTGCTGCTCCAGCAAAGCTAGCTGGTCAGAGGGGTTCCAGGGATAATACACCTGCATCTTTCTTATTCTAGTCACCCTTCTAGGTCCTGATGTGGTTGGTCATCTGATGTCTACTGTCAGATTACTCCTCAAAGGTCAATGTCCCCACTACCCACTAACGACACTATTATGTCAGTTTCTTATGTTACTACATATGTATGATCTTGTCTGAACAGGATTTAGCGCAAGTCGCTTAGGTCAGTAGCACAGGTCACACAAGTAGCTATTCAGTCTTGGTTTGTCTGAGTCTGACCACAGTGTTTACAAGTCCATCTATTTTGTCTGGGTCTCTGGTTAAACTTTGTCAATCAAAACATTCATAATACACCTTCCACACTGCTGCACATTCTCAAACATAATTTATTCACTTGCTATTTTCTTCCCTTGTCTGTGCCTTTTTGTACATCCATTGCAAAAAAAGGGGGAGACAAAAAAGCGCAATAGGGTCTTATCCACGTTACAAGAGACAGTATATCATGAAATATGCTCACCTGGTTAGGATGAGATAAGAGCGTGTAGGTAGCGGCTGCTGCAGATCCACAGGTCTTCAGCGACCAAAGAAATCATGAATCCAAAGGGAGTTTGTAGCTATATTCCGCGCTGCCGCTTTAGACAAATTCCAGGAGAGTGCTGTATGATTGCAGTGGTTTTATTCTACGCGTTTCAGGGGTCTCATGCCCCCTTCATCAGGAAATACCACAAATACATACAAGTATCACAGACATAAATAGGTTTGAAAGGATGCTGGATTTCAAAAAAATGAGTGCCAACAAGTCAGATGATGCAGTGTCAAAGTTCAATGACACCACATGATTAACAGTTAACCTAAGATATATTACAAAAGAATACGTATTTTAAAAGATTTTTTGATTAAATTTTCATTTACAAAACAGATAAGGCTACTTTCACACATCAGGTTTTCGGCGTCAGACGCGATCCGGCGTCGTGCCGGAATGCCGGATCCGGCAAATGTTTTGTAAGACCTGCTGTGCCGGATCCGGTTTTCTGCCGGATCCGTCTTGTTCTTGACAGACAAAACCGGATCCGTCTCATCCGGTTCATCCGTTTTTCTATCCGTTTTTCGACGGATTACGCCGGATCCGGTTTTTAAAATTGACCCTTGTGGCCTTCCGAACGGGATTGGCTACTGGAAAACTATATATAGCATGTTCCTACAGCCCTTCTTTGACAGGTTGTAGAGAAGAAAGTGCAGGTTGGAGAGAAGAGCAAGCTACTGGCGAAGATGGATGTTGTCATTGGAAATATTACCACTAGAAGTTCTGTGACGGTTTCAGTAATGAGGGACAATTTTGCACTATACTTTATGTCACCTCAAGGCAGAGTACACTGGCAGGATGACAGAGTGTGAAAGATTTGTGCCCTAACCAAACTTGTGTACCTTCTGGACCAACAGTATATACCTTTGCCAACCAAAGTTGGCTATCTTGTCATGGTCTTACTATTTTTAGCTTTAGGCCACAGGTGTGTACCTGGTTGTGTTTTATGCAAAGTATTTCACCTTTTAACAAAAGTTGTGTACATTGTTAGGAAATCACCAACAATAAACACAACTTTTTAGGTGAAATACTTTGCTTCAAACACAACCAGGAACACAACTGTGGCAAAAAGCTAAAATTTACCCACAGTTATATACCTGGTTTTGAATACCTTTTTACCTTTGAAATACCCTGTATTTAACCTTTTTTTTAAACATAGTTCGCCGCAGAAAGAAATGACAGACAACCATTGTGAAACGATAATTTAACTTTTATTTAAATTTTTTTTTTTTTTTGTAAAATGTTTTTAAAGTGCAAAAAACTTTTTTAATAAAGGTTTTAAACCCAATGGGCATTTTTATTAAAAAACACACATTACAAATCTGTGTAGTGTGGGGTGGAAATACTGCTGGAGGGGCTGCGGGACACTTCGACACTGGCTGTGTGGAGAGAGGACTGGGATCGTGGTGGGGAAGGAACAGTTAGAGGTGAAGGTGTGGAAAAAGCTACAGAATGGGTGGACATGTGGGAGGCAGAAGAGGTGGTGGGCGGTGGAGTGGAGGGTTGGGCAGGGACTGTAGGAGCAGATGATGTTGATGGAAAGTTGTATGGGGAAGGAGTTTGGTACGGGGAAGGAGTTTGGTACGGGGAAGGAGTTTGGTACGGGGCAGGTTGCTGGAAGTGGGGAGATGTCTGGTACTGGGGAGGTTGCTGGTACTGGTGAGGTTGCTGGTATGTAATAGGAGGGGGAGGATGGAAAGTGGCTGGAGGGGGTGCAGATGTAATAGGAGGGGGAGGATGGAAAGTGGCTGGAGGGGGTGCAGATGTAATAGGAGGGGGAGGATGGAAAGTGGCTGGAGGGGGTGCAGGTGGAGGAACTACAGTGGTGGGAGGTGGAGGTTGGGAGGTAACCTGCTGTAGAGCACCGTGGCACGAATGCATTACATGCATCTGCTGGGTAGGAGATAGTGTTGCCATGCGCTCCACAACAGACCTGAAAAAAGTGTGGTTTGGCGAAGATCTTGCAGAAGTGTCTTCACCTCCAGAATGCTGGAGTTGATCTGCTGAAAGCCTGCGGAGATTTGCTCTGACAAGACTTTTAGACAGTTCTGGAAAGATGCATTCAGATGCAAGAGCTCTTGCGCATAACTCTTTTCCTGACCCCTCTGCCGCTGCCGCCCAGTACCCGCAGGTGTACTAGAGGTGGCAGGGGCAGAAGGGTGGGGTAAAGGGAAAGCGATTTCCTCACCAGCAGCTTCATGTAATGTAGGCGGCCACGATGCTCCTGTGCTGGTGGATGGGACAGATGGGTCGAATGTGTGGGAAGGCTGGGAAGGTGCAGATGTACCGGGGCGGTCGAAGTGTCCCTCGGTGCCGGTCTCCTCAGGGATCGCCTCAGAAGGGTCCAATCGTGCAGGCTCCCGAGTGCTGCTCACCGTGCTGTGGAATAAAGAGAAAAAAAAACAATTAAAATACTGACATGGTATGGCCCTGGCTGAAAAAAAAAGTTACATCTAACATTTTTTTTCACATGTGGTGTGTAATATTTACCTTCTGGTGAGCATTGTTTCCCGGAGGAACGACAGGGCTTGTGCGTACTTGTACTTGCTCCTGCGTCCTCCAGATCCACTCGGATATAAATATAAATATAAAATTGCAATTAGGTATTGCATTAAGTACAAACATTCTGAGCAGCGCTGACTGCTGTGCAGCTTCTCGTGTGTTGCTGCTTTTAGCATCCTTTATTATTTTTTAAACCCATTTCCTCTATACTAAAAAATAACTTTATATTTAATTTTTTAGAATTTAACTAAAATTATATATTTTTTATTGGTAAAGAATTAAAATTATGTTTTTACTTTTTTCCCCTTTTTGTATAAAAATTGCAATGCTTTCAATGAAAAAAAGCAGTTTGCTGTTTCCATACGATAGTCCACTTGTAAGGTATCCACCTCTAAACAGGAATAAACTCCCCCCTTCCCTTTTTTTTTTTTTTTGTTTAAATCGTAAATTTGACTTTATTATCTGTTTTGTAAACGAAAATTTAATCAAAAAATCTTTTAAAATACGTATTCTTTTGTAATATATCTTAGGTTAACTGTTAATCATGTGGTGTCATTGAACTTTGACACTGCATCATCTGACTTGTTGGCACTCATTTTTTTGAAATCCAGCATCCTTTCAAACCTATTTATGTCTGTGATACCTGTATGTATTTGTAGTATTTCCTGATGAAGGGGGCATGAGACCCCTGAAACGCGTAGAATAAAACCACTGCAATCATACAGCACTCTCCTGGAATTTGTCTAAAGTGGCAGCTCGGAATATAGCTACAAACTCCCTTTGGATTCATGATTTTTTTGTACATCCAAACATTCACACTCTGGTATTTTTGCCTTTTTCAGTATTGGTCCCACTTGTTTTACTGCTTCCTTTCTTCTGTTTTTTACAATTTGCATAGCTGTCTTGGATCCCATTGGGGCACCGACTGTACACAGAAAAAGTTGCCCATGGCTTCAACCTTTTCTCCCGACAGCTCACCTTTCTTCTGAAATGCCCCTCTGTGTGCCTGGACATTTGTCTTACAGGCCACACATAGCAAGTCAGAGCCTGCCAAGGTGTAGCGGAAAGGCTCCTTGCCTCTCACCCGGTAGACCTACAGGATGTAACGAGAAGGCTGTCTGCCTCTCACCCGTTAGATCAGCTGGCTAGAATAGGAATAGGCCTTTTTTCTTCCAGCCCAGCTCCATGGAATGTGGGAAGGCTGCTTCAACTTAGACAGCTCATCTTTCATCTGAAATGCCCTTCTGTGTGCCTGGACCTGTGTCTTACAGGCCACACATAGCAAGTCAGAGTGAGCCTGCCAAGATGTATCCAGAAGGCTCCTTGCCCTCACCTCTCACCCAGTACAAAAAACCCGCTGACTAAAGTAAGAAGGCCCAGGTGTGATAGGCCTCTAACCTACTTTACCAGCCATAGAGTCGACTACCTCCTTTGCTTGATCCACAATTTGCTATAAATCAATCACACAACTAGAAGCAGGTTAAAACAAATTAATGACCAAACAATCACTTACACTTTCCTTCTAAATTAGGCACCATGATGATGATTTTCGGATAAACCCTCTTGCCAAATTCTCCTGGATGTAGTCCGACATAGCCTGAGTCTCTGCCTGGGAAAGAGGGTAAACTCTCCCACTGGGAGGAGATGTTCCCGGAAGAAGATCTATTGGACAGTCGTATGACCGGTGAGGGGGAAGTTTTTCAGCATCCTTTTTCCCGAAGACATCCAAGAAGGACCAGTAAGCGGATGGCAATCCAGGCGGGGTAGCAGGTTGGACTGGGGGTGAAACTGGTTCAATCCGGGTTAAGCAACAGTCCGAGCAGGAATCTCCCCAATGCAGAATTTTGCCTGTTCTCCAATTAAGGACTGGTTCATGTTTCTGGAACCAAGGCAAACCTAAAAGCAAGGAGTGAGACAAACCAGGGTACACATAAAAACGGATTCTTTCTGAATGCATTAGACCTACCCAGAGTTCCACTGGCTCAATCTGGAACTGGATGGGTTTGGTCAGTGGCTGGCCATCGATAGCGGTCACCTGCAATGGATTGGCAAGAGCCTGAACTGGTAAGCGGTAATAATCCACAAGCGTCTGCTGGATAAAACTCCCGGCGGCTCCGGAATCCAACAGACAGAGTCCAGAAAATTTTATTGCTCCGCAGGTCACGGAGACCAAGATCTGCAACGAAGGAAAGGAATATTCTCTACCTAGGGTGGCCTATCCTACCGAGCCTAGGCACAGGAGTTTCCTGACTTCTTTGGACAGG
The DNA here is from genome assembly GCF_039654945.1 of Dendrobates tinctorius. Classification (NCBI taxonomy): domain Eukaryota; kingdom Metazoa; phylum Chordata; class Amphibia; order Anura; family Dendrobatidae; genus Dendrobates; species Dendrobates tinctorius. Next base: position 14,085,160 of record NW_027361762.1, on the reverse strand, counting down.
AGCGGATCAGGTGTTCGGAACTACCACAATATAGACAGCTTCCGTCTTTGCGACGTGCCTCCTGGTGGTGGCTGGCCAGACTTAGTCGATCTATCTCCATAGCTTTGGGAGAAGATGAGGTAGCCATCTTTGAAGAACTAGAGTCCAGGTGGTAGGAGCTCTTGTCTCACTTGATCTCCATGGAACACTCCTGGAAACGCAGGTCAATCCGGGTTGCCAAGGAAATCAGGTCATCTAAGATGGTAGGCCTGTCCCGTCCGGCCAGCTCATCCTTATTTTTTCTGGATAGGCCCTCCTAGGAGGTAGCCAGCAAGGCCTCATTGTTCCAGGATAACTCAGACGAGCGGGTGCGGAACTGAACAGCATACTGAGCCACCGTGAGGGTTCCTTGGTGTAAGCGAAGCAGGGCAGAAGCGGTCGACGTGGCCCGGCCAGGTTCATCGAAGGTCCTGCGAAAAGTCTCTAGGAAAGATTGAAGATCATTAACCAGCGGGTCTCCTCTCTCCCATAACAGGTTTAGCCAGGCAAGAGCCTCTCCTGCTAGATGTGACATGAAGCCCACTTTGGCACGGTCAGAAGCAAACATGTGCCCCAAGATTTCAAAGTGTAGGGTACACTGATTGAGAAAACCCCGACACTGAGTGGGATCACCATGGAAGCGGGGAGGAGCCACCAGGCGAGGACCCTTGCTTGCCATGACAGCAGGTACCTGGGTGCTGATAGGTGAATCAGGAGCAGCCAGGTTCAGCAGAGAATCCATGCAGGTGGACAGGTTACGTAGATAAGACATGATGTTGTCCTGTTGATCCTTTAAGCGGGTCACCTCTTGGCACAGTTCCATAGTCGGAGGCCTCTGGGGTCCAGCGGATTCCATGGCCGGAGCAATCTGTAAAGAATGGAAGTGGAGGCAGAGATGGTGAAGTTCACATTAGTTTTTTATTCTTAAAGTGGAACCTCGGGACCACGATCCAGGGGGCTCTGAAGGGGGCATGACTAGTGAGCCACGGGTACCCATAGTAAAGCCCCTCAGACAGGACCAGAATGGAATACCCGGAGAAAACAGGTGCTACCTCCAGTTAGACCCCGGACACGTGGCAGCTGTCCCAGTGGGACCAAAAGGGATAACAGAAGTGACAACAGAGTCCGTAGTGAGACGGGTCCTGGATCAGTGTAGTTGTTAGTAGCTGGTTCCAGTGACCTAGACACAGTCCTCGGACTCGGATGGCTGTTGGCGGAACAGGATGGCTTTCGCCCAGATGGTTGCAGATATATCCAGACGCAGTGCAGACAAGTTAGCAAGAGAACCGGATGTAGCAATGACTGATACTCGTTGCTCCGGCGCTCTCCCTATGGAGGAGAGGCCAGAAATAGCAGCAAGTGTGCTGCGATTGGTTAATTGCCCATTTTGAAAATTGCACGCTGTCCCTTTAAAAAGGCAGGAGAGCACGTGGGAGTGCCCTAATAGCTCTAGCTGCAGATCTGCTGACAGGACGCCAGGAGGTGGGGGAAGGGGAGAGACCCGAATGTTGAGCAGCTGCATGAGACACAGAGGAAGCCAACTGCTGCCTAAGGACAGCGTGCGAGGCATGAGGTGAGTGCCCAGAACGGGAGGCAGGGCAGACCTGGACGCTGCGCCAGTACGGGGACCAGGTGTAACAGTGGCAGACCTGGGCGCCACACCAGGACAGGGACCGGGTGTAACAGACGTGTTCTATCCCAAGGTCTGACAGTGTCCCGGCTTCCACTATGTTAACCCAGTGTACTGTCAGCGAGATGTACCTTCCCTGGCCACAAGCACTTGTCCATGTGTCCGTGCTTAGGTGTACTTTCCCAGTAACTGCATTGTTGAGGGCACTGGTAATGTTGTGGGAAACGTGCTTGTGTAATGCCTGGACGGCACAGCGGGAGAAATAGTGGTGGCTGGGGACCGAGTACTTTGGGATGGCCATAAGGTTCCGTCTCCGCGAGCCTAAAAGGCAACATTTCAAGTGCAAGCAGACAAGAAATGTGTGAATATAGTACTGTGGCCTGTGGGGCATTGGCTGCTTATTTACGCTTAAGTTCCAATGACTGAGGTATGGACAACTGAAGGCTGCGCTGGGACAAGAACGTGGACGGCCTTTATGATGATGCTATTTGACTGTGGGCAATGGCAGGTGCAGGGCAGGAGGCATCTTCGCATGCACCGTGAACAGTGGATTGGCTTGCACACACACACCAGCAGTGGAAGAAGCAGTGATGTCACCCGCAGACACTGTTCCTGAAACATGGGGTTGGGTCCACAAAGTCGGGTGCTTTCCTGCCATGTGCGTGATCATGCTGATGGTGGTAAGGCTGGTAGTTTTGCTACCCCTGCTTATGCTGGCCTGACAGGTTTTGCAAATCGCCTGTTTGGGGTTATCGGCAGAGTCTTTAAAATATTACCAGACTCGGGAAGATCTAACAGTTGGACTGGTAACTTCCATCATGTTGTTGTTACGTGGAATGGTTGCCCGCCTTCTGTATTTAGCCACCATACTGCTTCTTCCTGCCTGAAAGGGTGCTACACCTCAGTGGCGTAGCAACTGTTTGTGGCGCCCGGGGCGGTCGAAAAATTTGCCGCCCCTTTGGTCGATGATAATCCGGAAGCATCAGGAGAGCCCACACTACACTCAAAGATCTAATTTTTAGTCTGCTACTAACTCTGCTGTTATTATTTCTACATTTCTAGACTTTCATCTTCTTGCAGTTCTCTCTCTCTATATATATGTATGTATTAGCTTGATGATGCTGGATGAAGACCTAATGGCTTTTTTTAATAATAATTTTTAATAATGTGACAGAAAAAAACAGAAAATATATGGGGAGGAGATGTACGAGGACACGTATATGGGGGGATGTACGAGGACACGTATAGGGGGAGATGTACGAGGACACGTATATATGGATATGGGGGATGTACGAGGACACGTATATATGGGGGGGATGTACGAGGACACATATAGGGGGATGTACGAGGACACGTATATATGGGGGGATGTACGAGAACACTTATATGGGGGATGATTATTGTATTAGGACACCTGTGGTGTGATGTCTATGTGGCATGTGACAGCTGTCTGTGGCTTCTCCCGTACAGATGTTGGTGGTGCATTCTCCGGTAATGGCCGCGGTGCACCCAGCAGCCTCTCCCACAAATCGCCCCCATACCATGCTCCCCAGTATCCCACCTCACCCCGTGCAGTACTGTCCTACCCTTTTCCTCTCGCTCCCAGCCGGGGCAGCAGCACCGCCATATTCTTTCCTCCTCCCGGGAGCATCAATAGGGCGGAGCCTCTGCAGCTGCTACGGTGCCAGGACGGGACAGAAAACCTAGGAAAGCAGAGCTGCTGCTGTGCTGACACATGCGCAGAGTGTACACACACAGGTGTATACACACACACAGACACACACACACAGGCATACACACACATAGGTGTATATACACACACACACACACACACACACAGGTGTATACACACACACACACGTGTATACACACACACACAGACACACACACACAGGCATACACAAACACAGGCATACACACACTCATAGGTGTATATACACACACAGGTGTATACACACACACAGGCGTACACACACACAGGTGTATACATACACACACACATAGGTGTATATACACAGACACACACACACAGGCGTACACACACACAGGTGTATACACACACACACACAGACACAGACACACACACAGGCGTACACACACACACATAGGTGTATATACACACACACAGACACACACACACACAGGTGTATACACACACACAGACACACACACAGGCATACACAAACACAGGTGTACACACACATAGGTGGATACACACACAGGCGTACACACACACAGGTGTATACATACACACACATAGGTGGATACACACACACAGGTGTACACACACACACATAGGTGTACATACACACACATAGGTGGATACACACAAACAGGTGTACACACACACACATAGGTGTACATACACACACATAGGTGGATACACACAAACAGGTGTACACACACACACATAGGTGTACATACACACACATAGGTGGATACACACACACGGGCGTACACACACACACACACAGGTGTATACACACACACACACACAGGCATACACAAACACAGGCATACACACACACATAGGTGTATATACACAGACACACACACAGGCGTACACAAACACACACACACAGACACACACACACACAGGCATACACAAATACAGGTGTACACACACATAGGTGGATACACACACAGGTGTACACACACACACACACAGGTGTACACACACATAGGTGGATACACACACAGGTGTACACACACACACAGGTGTACACACACACACACAGGTGTATACATACACACACAGACATACACACACACAGGTGTACATACACACACACACACAGGTGTACATACACACACACACACAGGTGTACATACACACACACACACACACACACACAGGTGTACACACACACACACACACACACACACACACACAGGTGTACACACACACACACACATAAGTGTACATACACACACACACAGTGTGGCTGCATGCACAGATCCTTTCGCTGCTGCACATGGTGAGACACAGGCAGCGGTGTTGGTGGCACATAACTGCACACAATGGAGGCAGACACACACCCAGCGCAGCCTGTGATGAGGATGACAGCTGCCTGCACACAGGGCCGCCGGGGGCAGCCGCAGACCACCTTACCCCAGCCCCGCACTCACCAGCTCACTGCTTGGCTCTTCCTAACATGGCTCCTTGTGTGCATCACATTCCTGGCAGTCGCGACCATCCCACCATGACAGTCCTCCAGTGCAGCGGGGCTGACGTCAGCACTGCCTCTGCCCAGCGCAGCGCTGCTCACTGAGGGTCCAGGCGGAGAGGAGGGAGAAGCTGCTAGGTAGCAGGGGTACAGAGACTCTCGATAGGCGGAGGAGAAGGATGGAGGAAGGGTGGGAAGAGGCTGCATTACATTACCCCCTCACTGCACAGCCCCGCAGGCCGAAATGTACAGTCAGTGAGTCCAGGCTCCGCGCTTCTCCCACAGAGGAGAGGAATTGCTTCTGCTGCCGCGCCGCCCCCACACACGTGCCGCCTGGGGCGGACCGCCCCCCCCACGCTACGCCACTGCTACACCTCCCTCCCCCTGTGTGCTGCTGTCCTCTCTCTGCAAGTCCTTCTGCCAGGTTGGGTCAGTTACTATATCATGCACCACCTCATCTTCCACTTCCACACCCTGGTCTTCCCCCTTACTTTCTGGCAATTGTGTCTCATCATCGTCCACGTCTTGTGACCGTGGCTGCTCAAATATTTGTGCATCGCTACATGGAATCTCGTCTTGCAAGTGGAGTAGGCGAGAGGCACAAATCTATTAATGTTATCTCAACAGCTCTTCGGAGTGTCCAAGTGTGGGATCAGTTGTTTCAAGGCACACAGCATGCTGAGCGGAAGGAGGATCAGGGTGAGGAATATGCAATCTAGATTCACAGCTACTCAAACTTGACCATGTGGAAGACCGGGTGCCTATGGTGATGGACAGATTTGAGCGAAACAGGTCGGTCAGATTCAAAAATCGCCGACTTTCGCCAAAGTCGGGTTTCGCCGATCGAAACCCGACCCTAGCGTGAGGTCGGCCATGAGGTCACCGATCAGCGTGCCAAAGTCGCATATCAAATAATGCTTTCAGCGCCTTTTCTCACCCAATGATGGAGGACGCACACTGTGGGCAACACGATGACATGCGCAGCGGCCAGCACCATCTTAGAGAAGGGCATTGAGGTATTTGGCTGGCTTTGTGTGGCGTCACAGGGGGTATAAAAGGCTGTGAACGCCGACCGCCATCTTATTTCTGACGATCTTAGCATAGGGAGAGGTGCTGCTGCTGATTCTGAACAGGGAGAGCGTTAGGCAGGGAAGAAGAAAAAAAAACTGCTTCTGCTGATAGCGCTTTTCACTGTACAGTTAGTGTGTAGTGAAAGGGGAGGATTTTTGCTGTGTTCAGCAGTGCTGGTGGTGATTAGGCTGCCTTTTAAGGCTAGCTGTATTGCTGTGTGCACACTGCTGTTCAATCTGCTTTTTTCAAAGCACTCAAAACTTTATTGTTTTGTCCTGGTGAGTTACTGAGCGTTCACTTTTTCACACACCGTCTAGCGGTGTACGCTCCTCACACACTACCGTGTACTGGCTGGTATCACGGACAAATAGAAGCTACCTGTGTGTGACTCTGGAAAAAAAAAGAGAGTAGTTTGTCCATTTTTCCACACCTACACCTTAGAGTCCTGTCCAAACTGTCCATTTTTCAAACAGTTTTGTATATCTCCTGTTTGATTACAGTCAAAACTAGACAGAGACAGCGTGTGTCAGTCCGTATACAAATACACTGAGCTTGACAATTTTACATACACACACCATACAGCGGTGTACGCTCCTCACACACTACCGTGTAATCCGGCTGGTATCACGGACAAATAGAAGCTACCTGTGTGTGACTCTGAAAAAAAAAACCGAGGAGTTTGTCCGTTATTACACACCTACACCTTAGAGTCGTGTCCATTTTTCAAACAGTTTCGTATATCTGCTGTTTGATTACAGTCAAAACTATACAGAGACAGCGTGTCAGTCCGTATACGAATACACGGACCTTGACAATTTTATATACACACACCGTACAGCGGTGTGCGCTCCTCACACACTACCGTGTATTCCGTCTGGTATCGCGGACAAATAGAAGCTACCTGTGTGTGACTCTGGAAAAAAAAAATGAGAAGTTTGTCCGTTTTTCCAGACCTACACCTTAGAGTCGTATTCATTTTTCAAACAGTTCCGTATATCTGCTTGTTGGATTACGGTCCAATGCATACTGTGAGAGCGTCTGTGCGTAACATAATATATACAATACGTTGATTTAATTTGTTTAACCCTAGTATGCGTGACATCTGAAATCTTCATATTAACGTATTGGGGGCCTTTTAGGCCCCCATGCAAATCATATGGAAAAACACGCTTACATAACTTTTGCAAGTTTATTTTAAAACTGCTAAATAAAATATGATTAGTAAACAAAATTTTAATTATAATTTTTCACCGAAAACAGGAACATTTTTTTTTTCAAAATTTCACACAAACATATGGAAAAATGCATAAAAACGCATAGAAATCTATACCAAACTAGCTGCAGCTACATTTCTATTATGTTTCTTTTCTATTATATTAGTCTTCCAAACAATTTTGACAAGTTATTTTTTCGGAAGGATGTTCTTTGCAGACATTTTCATTACATATTGAACAAAATCTCCCAGAAATAATTGTCCATGGTAATGTTTCCACCTGAATTGAATATTGGAACAGCAAGAGTTTTGACAATTTCAGACCCAAGATCCTTCTGTACTGGTGCACCAACCTCTTTGTCACAGTAGATTACGCCATTTATGCCATAATAATTTGCAGAATCACACATCCAGAAGTTTTTGATTCCATAATTGTCTGGCTTGCAGGGCATGCATTGTATGAACTTGCAGCGTCCTCTGAACGGTACAAGTTGCTCATCTACTGTAACATTAGTACTAGGATTGTAAAGTTTGGTGCAATTTTTGATAAATATGTTCCAGATATAACTGATAGGGGCTAATTTGTCTGTTTCAAACCTCAATGCACGTGTTCGCTTATCATCAAATCGAATGTGTCTTCTAATTTCCTCATATCTGTCCACTGACATTGTCGCCTTATAGTGTGTATCAGAAAGTGGGTCCAGAAATAATTCTCGTATTGGAACATCATACGATTTTTGACTCCCTGCCAGCAGTAAAAGTCCAAAAGTCCAATCCAGAGAAACTGAAACTGAATCAGACTTCCTCTCAACATCTTATCTTATCTCAGGTCCTTCACAATTAGCGCACAGTGTATACTGTCCTCTTTACTCTCTACACAGTTCATTACTGTGTTCCGAAGGACCTGAGATGATGTCATGGCCTTATCTCTCCCTCCAAAAATCACATGACATCCTCTTATCCACACCCTGGCCCCTCCACCGGCATTACTGAGTACAAATAAAGTAACTTGAGACACAAACACTACTGAGAACATGATAAAAAATACATGGGGGCCTAAAAGGCCCCCAATCCGTGCAGATGTGGTTTTCACCAAAAAAGCATTGTTACACCGAAATGCCTATGAAAAAAATTATATGAACAACTGGATATTACCAACAACGACATACTTGAGGATTACCTGGAGTTTCAAAATTCTAGCTTAAGTAATTTTGCAGATAATAGCAAAAAAGTAAGCATGGGGGCCTAAAAGGCCCCCAATATGCATGCTAGTGTTAATACACCTTGCACAGCTGGACGCTCCTCATACAGTACCATCTCTCTGCTGGTATTTTTGGCACATTTTCCCAAACATGAGGAAGTATGGTGGAAGAGTCCGCAAATGTGGCCAGGGGGGCGCAGCTGGTACTGATGGTGGTGCATCGGCTGGTTCTTGCAAAAGCACAATAGCAGCTAAGGCAGGAGGTGTTGAGCCTGCGTCATCCTCTGGCCCAAGAAGGCCTGTAAGGTTGCCTTTTCTTGGAGTCGGAAAACCGCTTTTAAAACCGGAGCATCAGGAACAGGTTTTGGCGTACATTGCCGAAACAGCCACCAGCTCTATTGCCTCGTCTTCTGAACGGTCGAAAACTGCAAGCATGAGTCGCCAGTGCAGGGTTCTGGTCATAAAAAACCCCTTTCCTTGTGTCCTTCACCCCCACCAAAAGTTACGGATGCGGTAGCCCACACCTCAGATTACTCTATGGAGCTCTTTTCACATAACCATGCCTGGGTTATCCAGTCAAATCCAGAATTCCCCAATCCAAGATGAATCTTACATGGAGTGCACTGATGCACAGCCACTGCTAGATGATTCTGCTGGTACATTGACCCACAGCACTACATTGCCCTCGCAGTCTATTGAGCCAGAATCTGACCCAGATGAAACCCAGGTGCCCCTTCCTGCATACCATACCACCTTACACGGTGACACAGAGGAAAGTAAAGAGGAAGGTGCAGATGACTTTGAAGAGGAGGTGATGGATGACCCAGTTCTAGACCCGGATTGGCATCCATTGGGGAGGAGGGTGGCGCTGGCAATAGTTCAGATAAGGAGAAGGATCCGCAGCAGGCATTGACAATGCAGTAGTGGTTATCTAGCAGGCCCGTAGCTGTCCTAAAACGTGGAACAAAAACTAAAAGAGTTGCAGGACAGATTGACCAGACGGTCAACTTAGCACAGCGTGCAAGGCCAGAAAATGTTTACCATAGTAGGAAGAGTGCAGTGTGGCACTTCCTTGTTCAAAATCCTACTGACGAAGCAAATGTTACCTGTAAGAAGTGAGGAAGGACCTTTAGCTGAGGTAAACAACTCAGAAATTTGAATACCAGTTGCATGCTTAGACATTTAATCAACATGCACTTGCAAGTGTGGACGGACTACAAAACCTCAGGTAGCACATGTGCACCTGCTCCGACTGAAGGTAGCCAACAACGCTCCATCGCTACCCTCACTGTAAGACCACCGCCACCATTAGCACACCACCAGCACTAAATGTGGAGGTGTTGTCGCAAGGCCAAAGCACTCAGGGAATCACAATGGTTTTGCAACACAACACTGAATCTAGGCCATCACCAACCCCCTCTCACTCCGTCCGGTCCACCGCTACTTCCCCCATATGCAGCTCTCCAGTCCAGATCACCCTACCAGACACTCTGAGTAGGACAAGAAAGTACTCATCCTCTCATCCGCGTACACTGTGTTTGAACGCCTACATTGCCAAACTAATCTCATTAGAGATGATGCCCTACCGTTTGGTTGAAAGCGAAGCTTTCCGTGACCTCCTGGCCTACGCTGCCCCACTCTATGACCTACCCAGTCGTCACTTCTTTTCTCGAAAAGCCATCCCTGCCCTCCACTGGCATGTGAAAGACCGCATTGTCCATGCACTAAAACAGTCAGTGAGTGGAAAGGTCCACCTCACAATGGATGCATGGACCAGTAGGCATGGCCAGGGCCGTTACGTGTCCTTCACTGCGGGCTGGGTTAATGTGGTGGATGCAGGCTCCATTGGGGACAGCGGCGGTGGAACAGTGCTGCCTAGCCCACGGTATAGGAGACAGTTGGCTGTAGGCTTTCACTCCTCCTCCTCGTCTATCAGCAAAAGCTCGTCCACAGAGCGCAGTCGCACGAGCACTACATCCGCAGCTGGCAGTGTTGGACACTCGGTGTCCCACTATCGAAAAGCTAGTGGTAAGCATCAGCAGGCTGTGTTAAAGATGATGTCTTTGGGCAACAACAGACACACCGCAGAGGTACTGGCTGACTACTTGCAGCGACAAACAGAGTCGGGCAGTCTACATCTTGAGGCTGGCAAGGTAGTCAGTGATAACGGCCGTAATTTTGTGGCAGCCATAGCCCGTGCAAAACTCACACACATACCTTCCCTGGCTCACACTTTGAACCTGGTGGTGCAGTGCTTCCTTAATAATTATCCGGAATTAACATCCCTGCTCCATAAGGTGCGAAGACTGTGCTCGCACATCCGTCGCTCGGCCGTACACTCCAGTCATATGCAGAAGCTGCAGCGATTGCTCCACCTCCCCAAGCACCGCCTAATCATAGACGTTGCAACAAGGTGGAACTTCACCCTGCACATGGTTGAGAGGCTGTGCGAACAGATGCAGGCTGTAATGCATTTGTGGGAGGATACACGGGCAGGCAGTTTGAGAGAAGACATAGAATTGTCAGGTGTGCAGTGGTCAAAGCTGAAAGACCTCTGTAAAGTCCTTCAGTGTTTTGAGGAATGCACATGGCTGGTAAGCGCAGACGATGCCATCATAAGCATGAGCATCCCACTTATGCGTCTGCTCATGCAAAGTTTGACGCACACTAAGGATCAGGCGGAGGAGGGAAGCCTTGATGACAGTCAGCCATTGTCTGGTTAGGGAACTGCCCTGGTCGAGGTGGAGGAAGAAGAGGAAGAGGAGGAGGATGAGGGAGATGATTATTTTGGGCAGGAGGATGTGTCTGAGGGGGCAAGAGAAAATGTTGGCGTTCCAAGGTCAGGGCAGTGTTTGTGCGTGACTGGAGGGATGTGGATTTGCCAGAAACTGCTTCTCCACCCACCACGGGCAGTGCATCATTGACACCTGGAACATTGGCCCACATGTGCGATTATGCCTTGTGGATCCTAAAAAAGGACCCCTGCATTGCCAAAATGATGAGGGTGACGACTACTGGCTGGCCAGCATCCTCGATCCACGCTACAAAGGCAAGTTACACAACATCATGCCACAGGAGAACCTAGAGATAATATTGGCAAACAAACAAGCAACTCTGGTAAACCGTTTGTTTGAGGCTTTCCCAGCACACAGCAGCGGTGCTAGTTCTCCCACGAACCGTAGTGGGCACAATGGAAGAGGTGTTCGTGGTGTACACAGCAGAAGTGGCATCGGAGACAGGGGTTTAATGACCATGTTGTGGAATGATTTCTCAAGTACCGCTCACACGACTGCTAATACTGCATCGATTAAAATTGACAGGAGGCAGCAGTTGTCAACTATGGTTACAAACTACTTTTCCTCCAATATCGATGTTCTCCCTCACAGGGCATTCCCCTTTGACTATTTGGCCTCTAAACTGGACACCTGGCCTGAATTGGCACAATATGCCTTACAGGAGCTCGCTTGCCCTGCTGTTAGTGTGTTATCTGAAAGAGTCTTCACTGCTGCTGGATCATTCCGGACAGAAAAAAGGACCCGTCTGTCGACCCAAAATGTGGATGATCTAACCTTCATTAAAATGAACCATGCATGGGTTTCAAAGGATTTTGTACCACCTTCCCCTGATGACCCATAGGTTACCAGAAAAGTGCCTCGTTTTTTCCCTCCTCTTCCTCGGACTTGCCCAATTACGCCCTTTGCAGCAGTTGAATGTCCAGCCAACACATCTACATATGCCAATTTTTAAACCTCCATAACTGGGCTGCCCACCCCTTCCCCAACGGCTGGGTTCAAGACCTGGCGCTCCCGGGCAAGTGCCGTTGCTCTGAACAGGTGGATGGGCCCACTGATGGCTGACGGCACTGGCACAGGGCCCCTCATAGTACAATACAGTGTCTCAGATGGTGGGAGGGCCCACTCGCCATCAGACACACCAGCGTACTTTGAGGGGCCCTGTGCCAGTACCGTTGACCACGATTGTGCCCCCTCTGCGTGGTCATGGCCACAGCACTTGAAAGTTGCAATACTTACCTCTCCCTGCTCCACTGCTGTGTAGTCTGGGCAGTTAAATCCTTCACAGGGATGGTAACTAGAAATCTGGTGTATTGATCAATGATGGTTAAGATGTAGCTATGGCCTGTCCTGCTGGCCTCTACCTTCAGATGATCAATGGCTACCATTTGAAATGGACTTCAACTTACAAGCGGATGCAGTGGTGGTTTATGATCACCTTTCACAGTTGTGATAGTCACAGACGTGTGACATTCCTGCCACCATTTTTCAATGTCTCCTCTCATGCCATTCCAATAGAATCGCGTACGGCCTGTGGCTTCTGTCTTTTGCACTCCATAATGACCAGACACATCATGATAGGCGTTGAGGACCATGGGTACATCTCTCCCTGTGATCACAATTTGATGGAGACGAGTAACGGTGATGTGATCCACGCTACTGCGATAAAGCAATCCATTCTTTGCAAAGAACCTTTTTCGCTTTCTCCACAGACACAGTAATTGAGGGTCTGCATCGCCTCTGCAACATATACCAGGAGGTTTTCCCGCGATGAGTAATTCCAAAATTTCTGCTAACACTCGACTTTGCGTCTGTACTTGTTTCCATGTAGTTTCCAGTAGCGGAGATTCTTGACTGGCTTACTGAGATTGAAATATATACGAACATTTAAAAGTACCACAACACTGTATACTGATGTACGCTATGAATACCTTTCCCTTTTTCTACTTTTTAAATTCTGGTGTAATACATTGTGAGCCTGTGAGTGTCTGTGTCTGACTCCGGAAGTATAGACGGAAATTTAACCCTAGACTGGACACACCTGGTATATGCTGATACAGTACCTTGTTTCAAAAATTTGTATTAAGGTATCATCTGTAGGATAACCAACTGTGGGGGGGGGGACCCTCTTCTTGCCGCAGACAAACACGAGACTGAGACAGAGTTTGTATTGAACAGGTCCGTTTTTAGTGCCCATCCTTCTGTCGACAACAGCAGTTCACCACAGCCGTTTCACATTTCTTTGTACACAGGCCCCGGTACCTTCACTTCCTTTGTAACTATAATCGTGGCATCCTCTGTGACTCGTCCACTGTGGCTGGCCTAGGCCCAACCACCACAGCGCTGCACCAGTCTGAGCACACCGTCTGTATGATAGCCCCAGGCCGTCTTCGTCTGCTGCTACCATCCTCTGGGCCACACCCCCGTGACCGCCTCAACTGTCAGTCCTCTCTGGAGCCTTTCCTCTGTCTCTATTTCCTCAGCAGAACTTCCTCTTTACTGTGCTCCCTTCGCTGACTGACTCTTACAGAACCTTCCCTCAGCCTTTTATACTTCCAGTTTGGGTAACTCCGCCCACCATCACCTAACCGTTTCTCTGAAAAATGGCAGTTATTCAGTCCCACTCCTGCACTGCCCTCCAATGGGCAAGCTAAAACACTGCACCCTTTCTCTTTATCTTTGCGTTTTCACACCTACACTGCGTTACACCTCTGCTTCTCACTACAGGCTGGATTGTCTGTCAGTCCACCTTACCTACATCATCCATAGTGAGTGAGCGTATGTGGGTTACGCCTTCTATATATACGGTGAATCGGAGAAACCAATTTTTATACTATACTCGATACAGCTTGTATCTTGTTATACAGTACCTTTGTTCGACATTTATCATTACGGTCAAATCCATACTGTGTAAGCGTCTGAGAGTGACTACAGGACTATTTATACGGAGATTTCAATTGTACCCTAAAAAATATATACTTGCTATCTTGTTAGCCAGGAACTTTTTTACAACATTTTTTATTATGGTCAAAATCAAACTGAGTGAGCGTCTGAGGCTGACTACGGAAATATATACCGATATTTTCAATTTGGCCAACACTGTATACAGCAGAACGCTTCTGATACAGTAACCTTTTTAGCTATTTAGATTCTGGTGTAATCCATAATAAGCCTGTAAACGTCTGTCTGTTACTCCGGCAATATATTTGGAACTTTAAGATTACCCCAACTCTGTATACAGCTGTACGCTAGTGTTACATAACCCATTTACAGCTTTTCATATTCTTGTGTAATCCATACTGGGCCTTAGAGCGTTTGTGTCTGCCTCCTGAAATGCATATGGAGAATCAAAATGCTTACACTATACTATATATACCTTGTATCTGGTGATACTGTTCCTCTTTTTCAACTTGTTATTTTATTGGGTAATCCATACTGAGCCTGTGAGCGTCTGTGTATGCCTCCTGAAATATATATGGAGATTTACTGTTATCCATATACTGTATAGAGCTGTATGCTTCTGATACAGTACGATATATCTGCTGGTATTTTGGGTCCATTTTAAAAAACATGAGGAAGTATGGTGGAAGAGGACACAGATGTGGGCGTGGAGGGCCACCTGGTACTGATGGTGGTGGTGGTGCATCTGCTGGTAGAGCAAAAAACACTATAGCAGCTAAGGCAGGAGGTGTTGAGCCAGCATCATGGTGTAGCTCTGGAAGGCCTGTAAGGCTTCCTTTTCTGGGAGTAGGTAGACTGCTTTTAAAGCCGGAGCATCAGGAACTGTTTTTGGCTTACATTGCTGAAACAGCCTCCAGCTCTATCGCATCCTCTTCTGACGTTGTAAAAAATGCAAGCACTGAGTCGTAACTGCAGGCTTCTGGTCAGGAGCAACCCCTTTCCTTGTGTCCTTCACCCACACCAAAAGTGAAGGATGTGGAAGCACACACCTCAGATTACTCCATGGAGCTCTTTTCACATACTATGCCTGGGTTAACTAAAAATAGGGCCCATCATGTACTGGAGCAATGTAAATGGGGCAGATCAGACACTGGAGCAGCATCTAAGGGGCACATTATACACTGGAGCATAACAAATGTGGGCCATTATATATGGAGCATTATTATAGCCCATCATACATTGGAGCATCATCCATGAGGCCCATCATGTACTGGAGCAATGTAAATGGGGCAGATCAGACACTGGAGAAGCATCTAAGGGGCACATTATACACTGGAGCATAACAAATGTGGCCCATTATATATGGAGCATTATTAGAGCCCATCATACACTGGAGCATCATCCATGAGGCCCATTGTGTACTGGAGCAATGTAGATGGGGCAGATCAGACACTGGAGCAGCATCTAAGGGGCACATTATTCACTGGAGCAATACAAATGGGGCCCATTATATATGGAGCATTATGTGGAGCTCATCATATACTGTATGGAACATTATATGTGACTAATTATTTGGTATGGAGAAATATATGGGGCTCATTATTTTGTATGGCGCATGGTGGCCATAACACTGTATGGAGTAATATACTGTCCTTTTTTTGAGCTATTGTACAATTTTTAAAATAGATCAGTCATGTAAGCAGTGAAGTATGTGTCATTGTACTATACCTATATTTCTGTGGCGTATCGGAGCATCATGAGTTGTGGTATGTGTTAAAGGGTCACACTGACACTCTTTGGCCCAGGGCACACGAAAACCTGGAGCCAGCCCAACCCCCCACAACTTTAGCCAAATAACCCCCAGTTTTCAATGCGTAACTATTCTTAGGAAGTAAATTAAGGTTGACAAGCTTCAATTATAAGAATTGATGCTTTTGGCATTGAAATGGGCACTGTAGGTGTGTTTACTGTCTTCCACTCCCTGCCGACTTTGCTTCCCCATTGACTTGCATTGGGTTTCGTGTTTCAGTCGTCCTACGACTTTTCCATATAGTCGGCCGATTTCGTTCGACCCGACTTTTGCGAAAGTAGGGTTTCATGAAACCTGACTCGACCCGAAAAAAGGCAAAGTCTCTCATCTCTAGTGATGGATAAGTAACTGGAAGTATTATCCGCTGTCCAACCAACAACCTTTTCACACTGCTCTGGCTTCAATAGTGCTGTCTTGCTGCAGTCCCCTAGGACTTACGACACTAAGGTCCAGCAAGAAGATGTGGGTGTTTTTGGTGGCCCAATTTCAGCTTACCCACAGCCTCGGCATGCACCATCACCATCACGTCCACTTCCCCGTCCCTTGCCACGCGCCTTGCCTATTGTATATAGACTAGAATACTATACACGTTCACTACAAATGGCTGAATTGGGAGCAACCTTGTATGTGATACGTGCCCAAACATGGAGAATGCAGATACGATGCCTGGCACGGAGATACCACACTCCCAAATACAGTATGCAGCCTGTTTTTTTTAAATGCAAAATAGTGCTGTATATAACTAGAGTGACAGACAGGAAAACACTGGAATGCCATCCTAAAATCTCCAAACTTGGACCACGCAGATATATGAGGCCTGGCAAGGAGATACCACACTGCCAAATATGTGACCTGTTAATTTTTTAAGGCCGGAGTCACACTACAGCGAGATACGGCCGAGTCTCGCAGGTTAAAACCAAGCTCTGGCGCCGGCACTCCGGAGCGGAGCGTGCAGCTCCATGTATTGCTGTGCGGCTGCACGCTCTGCTCCGGAGTGCCGGCGCCAGAGCTTGGTTTTAACCTGCGAGACTCGGCCGTATCTTGCTGTGTGTGATCCCGGCCTAAATGCAAAATAGTGCTGTATATAACTAGAGTGACAGACAGCAAACAAAATGAAGTTTAGGCCTAAAATGCCCAAATTTTTAGCACACGGATGTATGAGGCGTGTCACAGATATACCACACTGTAAAATATGAGGCCTGTTTTTTTTTTAATGCAAAATAGTGCTGTATATAACTAGAGTGACAGACAGGAAAACACTGGAATACCGGCCTAAAATGGCCAAACATGGACCACGCAGATATGAGGCCTGGCATGGAGACACCACACTGCCAAATATGTGGCCTGCGTTTTTAAAGAATGCTAAATAGTGCTGTATATAGCTAGAGTAACAGACAGGAAAACACTAAAATACCCCGCCTAAAATGGCCAAACATGGACCACGCAGATATATGAGGCCTGGCACGGAGATACCACACTGCCAAATATGTGAACTGTTTTTCTTTAAATCAAAATTGTGCTGTATATAACTAGAGTGACAGACAGCAAAAAAAATGGAATTTAGGTGGGGATGAGCGAGCATATTCGTGGGTATTTAGTACTCAGCGAGTAATGCGGTACTCACGGTACTCAAAACATAGCGAGTATTTCACTACTCGCCTCGCTATTTGGTTCTCCCGCCCAGCAGTTGCCAATCACAGTAATGCCGCACCCTTCTTGGTTGTGGGCGGCATTACTATGATTGGTTGGCCGCCCAGCGTCCTACGAGTCATCAATCATAGCCTGGCACTAAGCCCTGCCTGCCGCCGCCATTTTATGCACATTGCATGCAGAACACAGCTAGTGTAGGGAGAGTGTGAGCAGCTGCTAGGGAGAGTTGTGTTTTTTGGTTCAAATCAGCCAGAAATCCTCTGTGAAACCCAAAAGCTCTTTTCAGAGCTGAAAGTATAAGGTCAGGGTGGGACTGAGTATTGACCGTTTTCCCAGCTTTTTTTAGGTCACATTTACCCCTGCAGGGCAGGTTTTTTGTGCTGCTGCTGTGCTGCATTCACAGCGAATAGCATGCACGGTACTGCACAACTGACACGCAGCCAGCACCGCTGTCTTGTGTGGTGTCTGAGGTGCCTATTCTTGCCTTAAACCTCAGTGCAGTTTTTTTGTGCTGCTGCCGTGCTGTGTTCACAGAGAATAGCACGCACAGAACTGCACAACTGACACACAGCCAGCATCGCTGTCTTGTGCGGTGACTTGGGGTGTGTAATCTCGCCTTAAACCTCAGGGCAATTTTATAGTGGCAGCACTGCTTTCTTGTGGGGTTACTGGGGTGCGTAATCTCACCTTAAACATCAGGGCAATTTTTTTCTGCTGCTGCGGTACTATTTGTAAAACACAAAGCAGTACTAGGCTGTAGTGCTACCTTCCACAAAGCACTAACTGCTCCTTGCTACCCAATTTCTGCATCTGAATATCTGCAACTATGGCAGAAAATCCAAAATTCCTAAAAAGGCTGTTGTGAAGGGACAGGGACGTGGACGTAGGGTTATTGGTGCCCAACAAGGCACAGAGTCTGGGAGATTGAAGAAGGTTGATGCTGCATCTAGTTTCCTGGCGAAATTTCCAGGTCTGGAACAAAAATGGGCCTGGAGCCTAGAAGAACAAGAGCAGATACTGTCTTGGATGACTGATAAGGACTCCACAAAATGTTCAAGCAGCACCCAATCGTCCATTGCAAAACAATCTACTGTCCATACAGATAACGCTTGGTCATCCTATTCTCAACCTGTTCCTAGTTCATCACCCGGTCAGGAGTCACAGGAAACATTTGACCCCAACCTTGCTCACTCCGAGGATCTGTTTGGTCCATTTTCTTTCGATGCCTCTCACCGCGTGACATTGAAGAGGAACGTGAGAGGGTATCGTCTGTTGAAGATGGCCAAATATTTGAAACCCCAAGTCCAGAAGAAAGCCACTTTCATCCACGTGATATACCGGGTGAAGAGGTGGAGGCTGATGGTGATGAAACACAGTTGCCATCTGTCCAGTCGCCAATATCATCACGGAAGGAGGATGACATGGATGATGAGATGGTCGATGATGAGACCACCGATCTGACCTGGGCCGTTGGCACGCATAGCCAGCACAGCAGCACAGAGGATGAAGGTGGATACATAGCACCAACAAAGGCACCAAGGGTTACTGGTTTGAGCAGAGTGCGAAGTGTGTCAACTGTTGCCAAGAGCAATCCCTCTGTGCCCCAAGTCAAGGCAAGGGTGCGTTCAGCCGCTGTCTGGAAATTTTTTTCCGATAGTCCTTCTGAACCAAATGTTGTCATCTGTAGCATCTGCCAAAGGAAGCTGAGCAGAGGCCAGGGCAAAGGCAACCAAGCACCACCAGTATGCAGAAACACATGGCAGCCAAGCACCCTAGTCGGTAGGCTAAACAACAGGGTACCAAATCAGTGTCTGCAACTGCTGGTCAAGCCACTGCCATGTCGCCTGTGATACGGCCTCACCAATCTGCTGGGCAGGAAGCAGGTGATCATCATACCTCTTGCTCACATGCTGCGGTTGCACAGACACAGGCCACAACAAGCTCATCCACTTTTTTGTCCCAGGAAAGCGTCCAATTGTCTGTGCCCCAGATATATGAAAGGAGGCATAAATACCAAGCCACGCACCCACAAGCAAAAATACTGAATGCGCACATTGCCAAGTTGCTAGCCGTGGAGATGTTGCCATATAGACTTGTGGGGACACAGTCTTTCCGTGATCTTTTGGCTGTGGCTGCCCCACGATACTCGGTTCCCAGCCGGCACTATTTTTCCCGGTGTGCCGTCCCTGCGTTACACCAGCACGTCTTAAACAATCTAAAGCGTGCTCTCACTAACACCCTAACTGGGAAGGTCCATCTTACAACAGACACGTGGACAAGTACTTGTGGCCAGGGATGATACATCTCTGTCACGGCACACTGGCTGAACCTGGTGGAGGCTGGGACAATGTCTCAAACTGGTCCATCAACACATATCTTACCCACGCCACGAATAGCGGTCCCAACCTCAATCAGGGTTTCCGCCTCATCATATACGTCCAGTCTCCCCTCTTCCTCCTCCTCCTCCGCCTCATCATCCTATGCTGAATTGGGAGCTGTGCAGCAGCACATCGGCAAAGCGGCAAAACGCTTTGCTGAAGCTGATCGGCTTAGGTGACACACCACACACTGCAGCAGAGCTTTGGCAAGGAATAAAACAACAGACCGATCAGTGGCTCTCCCCACTGCAACTCCAACCTGGTCTGGTTGTCTGCGACAATGGGTGTAACCTGGTGGCGGCTTTAAAGCTCGGGAAACTGGTACACGTGCCATGCATGGCTCACATGCTGAACCTGGTGGTGCAGAAATTTATAAAAACATACCTTGACTTGCCGTACCTACTTGAGAAGGTGGACCGTATTTGCGCCCATTTCCGCCATTCCTCAACCGCTGTTGCCGGTCTTGCAGCGCTTCAAAAGTAATTTAATTTGCCAAACCACAAACTCATTTGCGACCTGCCTACACGGTGGAACTCAACATATCATATGTTGGCAAGGGTAAGTGAGCAGCAGAGGGCACTTTCTGAATACCAGCTTAAACATGCCCATCACACTGAGACTCAGCCAAGACACATAACAACTGTCGAGTGGGTGTGGAACTTTGAGTACTGCACCAAGCTTGTGAGCAGAGATCGGGCTATTATCAGCGTAACCATCCCTATGCTATGTCTGCTGAAAAAAATTGCTGCAGAATCAAAAAATGGAATCTTTGCGTGCCCAGCAGCTGGGTATGGAGCAAGATTTCACAATGGGTGATCCTACACAGCCAGGCAATATCATCAGGTAACACTGGGGGATGAAGAGGATGATGAAAATGAGGACGGAGAGGACTTCTTTTTCAGTGGTACTGAGGGGACACGTCATGCTACAGAGGGGAATCCAAACCCCAGCTTCATGTCTGTCCAGCATGGGTGGGCTGAAGAGGAGGAGGTGGAGGAGGAGAGTCAGTGTGAGGAGAGGATGGGTATTGTTCCTCCTTCAGGGGTCACAGAAAATTTGCCTCTTTGCAGCTTGGCACACATGGCACACTTCATCTTCAATAAACCGGCTCATCACCAAGGACTAGCTGGAACAGTAGCATTGTCAAGGAGGGAGAAGTTGAACAAGATGGTCAAAGACTATCTAAGTGACCATACCTGCGTCCTTCCTGACGCTTCTGTACCATTTAATTACTGGGTGTCCAAGCTGCATAGTTGGCCTGACCTCTCTTTCTATGCCTTGGAGGTGCTGGCCTGCCCTGCTGCTAGTGTGATGTCAGAGCGTGTTTTCAGTGCCGCTGGGGTAATCAACACAGATACACGCACACGGTTGACTACAGAGAATGCAGACAGGCTGACTCTGATAAAATTTAACAAGGACTGGATTTCGCAACAGTATTGAAGCCCTCCAGATGACAGTATTCCAACCTAAAGTCACCCAACACGTTTTTTTTTTTTAAATTGGTGATCACATCCATCCCATTCCCTTCCCATACAAGCCCCTTTTCTTCTTCTTACACATGTTTTCAAAACCTGCTTCTGACACATGTACCTCATGGTCAATAAGCTAAAAACAATGTTACGTTAATTAATATTTCCCATCAGAGGCACTTGTGATGAGAGTGAGACCCTTCTTCCTTCATCAACCATGCCCCTTGGGCTAATTTTTGAAGACACTATTGCTATGCCTGGACACTGGGCACGGCCACCTCTATGGTAGTAGTCCTGGCTTTATCATAATGGTTTGGCCTTTCAGATCTGCCTTGCTTCCTTCTTCAACCATGATACAGCCCCTAGGGCTAATGTTTTGAAGACACTAAATCTATGCCTACACATTGGGCTATGGCACAGCAAGGACAGAAGTCCAAGCTTTATAATTGTGAATCCCTTGTGATGATGATGATGGGTGGTTTCTTCCTGCTTTAACCATAACACAGCCCCTACCCCTAGGGCAGATTCTTCTCCTTACACCACTTACACACTTAGCTGTCAGTAGATTGCCTCCATTATCACTCGCTCTTACGGTACTTCTGATATATCACTGACTGGCACTGCATACGTGGCGTCCGAGTCCCGCTCTTCCGGCAAAAAAACAAAGGACTTAAAATAGTGTTTGTATATTCTAGTGAAGCAGTGGTGTAAAAACAATCACGCAGCCCCTGACCAGGTGCCCCCATGTTATATACATTTGTTCATAGCATACATTTTTTAACATTTACACATTTTTTAGCATTTTCCTCAGTCCCCAGACCGCTTTCAAGGGTCCAGCAGACAATTACTCGCATTTTCGTACCGAATATCCGAGTATTAGGGTATACTCAGTACGAGTATAGCGAGTCCGAATACTTCAGTACTCGCTCATCCCTATATTTAGGCCTTAAATGCCCAATTTTTTAGCACACAGATGTATGAGGCATGTCACAGATATACAACACTGTAAAATATGTGGCCTGTACGTATTTTTTTTGAGGGGGTTCAGCAAAATGGTGTCATGAAATTGTGTAAGACACTCACAAAAATTTCTACTCTGCCGTACCACATAAAAATGAATGATTTCTCTGCGCCCTCAAAAGTGATTTTTGGGACCCCTTTAAAATTGCTGGATTTTCATGCTGTGTTAGGAAAAGGATCTGGCTGTATTGTGCAGTGTCAAAAAGCAAAAGGAGAAAAAAAGGGCTCTAGATTGCTTTGCAATAAAATAATCTCGATTAACCTGGCAAAAAGTTTTTGCTAGCCAATTATACCTGGAGCTAGCTTTATACGGTCAATATATGCTATAGGCAGCAGCAGTAGTGACAGAAGACAGTAATGGAATGGACCCTCTTGATGTATGCAATGATATCTATATACATACATACAGTGCCTGCAGGCCTTGCACTGATATGTATAGAGCGACGTACACTCCCCTGCCTACCTAACACTGCAACCTATATACTCTTGAAAAAGTTTTTAGAAGGACTGTTGGTTTAGCTGGATTTGAGTAGTTTAGGATGGCAGACCCCACACTGACTAAGAAATCCCCAAATCTGACCCTACCTCGGCAGCAGCTCTCCCTTCACTTTCTCAATATAGAACTGAATGCGCCGAGCAGGGCGTTGTCTGGTCTCTTATACACCTGATGATGCTGTGCGGCCAGCCAATCACTGCAAGACCACAACAAGGATGGCTGTGGTGTTATTGTTCTGCCCTCTTAATAGGGCAAAGAATGTTTTAGTTTTGCTGGGTTAATTATAGCACCATCTAGTGGTGGCTGAATTTATAGCAGTGTCTTCAATAGCATTATAAAGCCTGTGACTTTAACAGAAGCAATGCACATGGGATTAAAGCAGTGCTTTGTGGGAAGGAAGCAATGTATTCTGGGATGAAGAAGGGCCATTTTGCTTCTGTTGGATCTCATAGGATGCACATGTTATTTTGTCCTCCTGTGTAACCTTTGTTTTCCTGCAACTTCCCTACTTGAGTCGCTCCCCGGCTTAAAGCATATCTGGTGAGCTTAATCTTTTTTGCAATGCAGTGATTCAGAGGTGTTATTTACTGTCTAGCAGCCAAGAGATGTAATTAACCCTTTAGTGGCCAGTTCTCAGTAAATGTAATCATAAACTAATGTATTCCTATGTAATGTTTGCATTTCAATGTACACTGCTGTGATTGTGTTAGCTACAGTTGTGGCCAAAAGTATTGACACCCCTGAAATTCTGTCAGATAATACTCAGTTTCATCCTGAAAATGATTGCAAACACAAATTCTTTGGTATTATTATCTTCATTTAATTTGTCTTAAATGAAAAAACACAAAAGAGAAGGAAGTAAAAAGCAAAACATTGATCATTTCACACAAAACCTCAAAAATTGGGCCAGACAAAAGTATTGGCACCCTCATCCTAATACTTGGTTGCACAACCTTTAGCCAAAATAACTGTGACCAACCGCTTCCGGTATCCATCAATGAGTTTCTTACAATGCTCTGCTGGAATTTTAGACCATTCTTCTTTGGCAAACTGCTCCAGGTCCCTGATATTTGAAGGGTGCCTTCTCCAAACTGCCATTTTTAGATCTCTCCACAGGTGTTCTATGGGATTCAGGTCTGGACTCATTGCTGGCCACCTTAGAAGTCTCCAGTGCTTTCTCTCAAACCATTTTCTAGTGCTTTATGAAGTGTGTTTTGGGTCATTGTCCTGCTGGAAGACCCATGACCTCTGAGGGAGACCCAGCTTTCTCACACTGGGCCCTACATTATGCTGCAAAATTTGTTGGTAGTCTTCTGACTTCATAATGCCATGCACACGGTCAAGCAGTCCAGTGCCAGAGGCAGCAAAGCAACCCCAAAACATCAGGGAACCTCTGCCATGTTTGACTGTA
This sequence comes from Dendrobates tinctorius, assembly GCF_039654945.1. Lineage (NCBI taxonomy): Eukaryota > Metazoa > Chordata > Amphibia > Anura > Dendrobatidae > Dendrobates > Dendrobates tinctorius. The sequence continues at coordinate 14,060,933 of NW_027361762.1, read as the reverse complement.
GGGACCGTGTTATTTTCTTTGAATGCCTCTTTTTTTCTCCTGTAAACTTTATGTTGATGCCTTTGCCCAAAAAGCTCTACTTTTGTCTCATCTGACCAGAGAACATTCTTCCAAAACGTTTTAGGCTTTTTCAGGTAAGTTTTGGCAAACTCCAGCCTGGCTTTTTTATGTCTCGGGGTAAGAAGTGGGGTCTTCCTGGGTCTCCTACCATACAGTCCCTTTTCATTCAGACGCCGACAAATAGTAAGGGTTGACACTGTTGTACCCTCGGACTGCAGGGCAGCTTGAACTTGTTTGGATGTTAGTTGAGGTTCTTTATCCAACATCCGCACAATCTTGCGTTGAAATCACTTGTCAATTTTTCTTTTCCATCCACATCTAGGGAGGTTAGCCACAGTGCCATGGGCTTTAAACTTCTTGATGACACTGCGCACGGTAGACACAGGGACATTCAGGTCTTTGGAGATGGACTTGTAGCCTTGAGATTGCTCGTGCTTCCTCACAATTTGGTTTCTCAAGTCCTCAGACAGTTCTTTGGTCTATTTTCTTTTCTCCATGCTCAATGTGGTACACACACGGACACGGGACAGAGGTTGAGTCAACTTTAATCCATGTCAACTGGCTGCAAGTGTGATTTAGTTATTGCCAACACCTGTTAGGTGCCACAGGTAAGTTACAGGTGCTGTTAATCACACAAATTAGAGAAGCATCACATGATTTTTCGAACAGTGCCAATACTTTTTTCCACCCTCTTTTTTATGTTTGGTGTGGAATTATATCCAGTTTGGCTTTAGAACAATTCTTTCTGTGTTTTTTCATTTAAGACAAATTAAATGAAGATAATAATACGCAAGCATTTGTGTTTGCAATCATTTTCAGGAAGAAACTGAGTATTATCTGACAGAATTGCAGGGGTGTCAATACTTTTGGCCACAACTGTATGATCATCTGCCCAATACTTATGTATGTTATTTGTTTTCCCTGTAGTTTTACCGTGCATGTTCTATACTCTTCACAAATAAACAAGTTAGACTACAGAGAACAGTCTGCTTATTTTGGAAGACAGAGCTGTGATTTATACTGTATGCTGGATTTCACATCGTGTCAGCGTGCCTGAAGGCAGAATAGTTAAAGAGCCTGTCAGACAATCTCTGCATGCTGATTGGGTCTCTAAAGACTGCCAAAAATGCTGGGTGGAGACCCGAGTTCCCGCCGAGTAATCCCGGAAATGCTCGGTGCTCACCGAGTACACCGAGTACAATGATACTCGGGCGAGAAAAGAGCAATGGCGAATACATTCGCTCAACACTATTTATAATCCATTTGCCCCATTCATTAGTTAGGAGCAGACAATGAAACAAAGTGCAGACATCTCTGATGATGACATACACACGTGGTCAAAATTGTTGGTACCCTTCTTTTAATGCAAAAAAACCCACAATGGTCACAGAAATAACTTGAATCTGACAAAAGTAATACTAAATCAAAAATCTATGAAAATGAACCAATGAAAGTCAGACATTGTTTTTCAACCATGCTTCCACAGAATGTTTAAAAAAATAAAATTCATGAAATAGGCCTGAACAGAAATGATGGTACCCTTAACTTAACATTTTATTGTGCAACCTTTTGAGGCAATCACTGCAAACGATTCCTGTAACTGTCAATGAGACTTCTGCGCTCTCGGCAGGTATTTTGGCCCACTCCCCAAGATCAAACTGCTCCAGTTGTCTCGTGATTGAAGGTTGCCTTTTCCAGATGGCATGCTTCAGCTCTTTCCAAAGATGCTCAATAGGATTTAGGTCAGGGCTCATAGAAGGCCACTTCATAATTGTCTAATGTTTTCCTCTTACCCATTCTTGGGTGTTTTAGCTATGTGTTTTTGGTCATTTTCCTGTTGCAAGACCCATGACCTGCGGCTGAGACCAAGCTTTCTGACACTGGGCAGCACATTTCTCTCTAGAATCCCTTGATGGTCTTGATATTTCATTGTAACCTGCACAGATTCTAGACACACTGTGCCAGAAGCAGCAAGCAGCCCCAGAACATAACAGAGCCTCCTCCATGTTTCACAGTAGGGACAGTGTTCTTTTCTTGATATGCTTTATTTTTCCATCTGTCAACATAGAGTTGATGTGCCTTGCCAAAAAGTTCCGTTTTGTCTCATCTGTCCATAGGACATCCTCCCAGAAGCTTTGCGGATTGTCAACATGCAGTTTGGCAAATTACAATCTGGCTTTTTAATAATTTTTTTCAACAATGGTGTCCTCCTTGGCCGTCTCCCATGAAGTCCACTTTGGCTCATGCAACGATGGATGGTACGATCTGACACTGATATTCCTTGAGCTTGAAGTTCACCTATAATCTGTTTAGAAGTTTTTCTAGGCTCTTTTGTTACCATTCGTATTATCCATCTCTTTGATTTGTCATCAATTTTCCTGCTGCAGCCACATCCAGGGAGGTTGGCTACAGTCCCATGGAGCTTAAATTTCTGAATGATATGTGCAACTGTAGTCACAGGAACATCAAGTTGCTTGGAGATGGTCTTATAACGTTTACAGTACCTTAAACATGTTTGTCTATAATTTTCTTTCTAATCTCCTGAGACAATTCTTTCCTTCACTTCCTCTGGTCCATGTTGAGTGTGATACACACCATGTCACCAAACAGCACAGTGAGTATCTGTTGCTCTCTATACAGGCCCACTCACTGATTCCAAGATTGTAGACACCTGGGATGCTAATTATTGGACACACCTTGATTTAACATGTCCCTTTTGTCACATTATTTTCAGGGTTACCATAATTTGTGTCCAGGTCTATTTCATGAGTTTTATTTTTTTTTTCAAACTCTGTGGAAGCATGGTTGAAAAGCAATGTCTGACTTTGTACATTTTTATAGATTTTTGATTTATTATTACTTTTGTCAGATTCAAGTTAATTCTGTCACTATTGTGGGTTTTTCTGTCATTAAACAAGGGGTACCAACAATTTTGACCATGTGTGTAGATGAAAATTCTTTCATTCCACATGCTCACAATGCATACCTCCCTACCATCCCGGATCTAGCAGGACAGTCCCAATTTTGACTACCTGCCCACTGTCCCGGGTGGGAGCTTTTTTTTCCTGCACTTCACTGAGATAAGACACAAGCACCTCCATGCACCCCATCCTCGCCCTCCCAGAGAGACCCATCGCAGCCCCTCACAGCCAGCAATGACATTGCTATCCTGTTCTCTTCTGTGCACACAGAACCTGTGATGAGGTCACGGGAAGGGGAAGAGTCAGGGGTCACATGATCAGGGGCCTCGGTGTATGCAGGACTCTGCTGTGCTGGTTGTCATCGTGCTGGATGGGGGAAGTTTATGTGTGGGGTCAGGAGGGGTTTACAGGGTAGATGTAGCAGAGCCACGAGTGTATGAAGTGTACAGAGCGGAGCCATGTGTGTACGAGGTGTATGGAGCAGAGCCATGTGTGTACAAGGTGTGCGGAGCGGAGCCACGTGTATGAGATGTATGGAGCGGAGCCGTGTTTGTTCGAGGTGTACAGAGTGGAGCAATGAGTGTACAAGGCGTATGGAGTGGAGATGTGTGTGTACGAGGTGTATGAAGCCGCGTGTGTGAGGTGTACAGAGCGGAGCTGCGTGTGTATGAGGTGTACAGAACAGAGAATGTATGGAGTGGAGCCATGTGTATGAGGTATATGGAGCAGAGCCACATGTGTACAAGGTGTACAGAGTGGAGCCACGTTTGTACAAGGTGTACGGAGCGGAGATGTGTACGAGGTGTATGGAGCGGAGACGTGTGTCTACGAGGTGTACGGAATGAAGCCCTGTGTGTACAAAGTGTACGGAGCTGAGCCGTGTGTTTATGGAGCAGAGCAGATCCGTGTGTACAGGGTGTACGGAGTGGTGCCACATGTGTATCGAGTGGAGCCGTGTGTGTGCGAGGTGTATGGAGCGTAGTCGTGTGTGTACGGAGCTGAGCTGTGTGTGTACAGAGCGGAGCAGAGCTGTGTGTATGGGGTGGAGCCGCGTGTGTATGGAGTGGAGCCGCGTGTGTACGAGGTGTACAGAACGGAACCACATGTGTATGAGGTGCATGGAGCAAAGCCGCATGTGTACAAGGTTTACAGAGCAGAGCCATGTGTGTACAAAGTGTACAGAGTGTGACCGCGTGTGTACAAGGTGTACAAATCAGAGCCGCATGTGTACGAGGTTTACGGAGTGAAGCCATGTGTGTACTGAGTTGAGCCATGTGTGTGCAAGGTGAAAGGAGCAGAGCCGTGTGTGTACGAGGCATACAAAGCGGAACCGTGTGTGTGAGGTGTGCAGAGCAATGCGTGTACAAGGTGTATGGTGGGGAGCATTCATACCTCCCAACCATCCCCGATCCAGTGGGACAGTCCCAATTTTGAGAGAGTCTGCCCCACTGCCCCGGCCGGGAACTTACTTTTCCCACGGACACAGGAGTACACAGCGGAGCCCCGAGGAGCACGTTAAAATTCGCATGTGACGTTCCACCGGAAGTGATGTGCTAGAAGCTGACTGGAAATTAGGTAATTTCGGGAGGAGATTGTGACGGAACCATGGAGGCACTTCAGGGAATGCTTGAGATCCATCACCGCATCCTCCTCCGACAGCGCGGACAGCAGGATCGCCTTGGACTCGGGGATGTCGGCCATGTGAGTGGATCATGACATGTCCTGCACCAGGAGGCTCAGGTGGGCACTGCAATGGGAGCCAGGCTGCTATAGTATCTTTATATAATCTTTCTCTCTCTCTCTGTTCTTTCTCTCTGTTCATTCTCTCTCTAATCTTTCATTTTTTCTTTCTCTCTCTGTTCTTTCTTTCCTCTCTTTTTTTCTCTCTCTTCTTTCTTTCTTTCTTTCTTTCTCTCTGTTCTTTCTTTCTTTCCCCTCTTCCTTTCTCTCTCTCTGTTCTTTCTTTCGCTATGTTCTCTTTCTTTCCCCTCTTTCGCTCTCTAATATTTCTTTCTTTCTCTCTCTAATCTTTCTTTCTCTCTCTGTTCTGTTCTTCCTTTCTCTCTCTCTGTTGTCTTTATTTCCCCTCTTTTTCTTTCTCTGTTCTTTCTTTCTTTCCCCTCTTTATTTCTCTTTCTCTCTGTTCTTTCTTTCACTCTGTTCTTTTTTTTCTTTCTTTCCCCTCTTTCTTTCTCCCTCTAATATTTCTTTTTCTCTCTCTAATCTTTCTTTTTTTTTCTCTCTGTTCGTTCTTTCTCTCTTTCTCTCTTTCTTTCTCTCTTTTCTTTCTTTCTTTCTTTCTTTCCCCTCTTCCTTTCTCTCTCTGTGTTCTTTCTTTTGCTTTGTTCTTTCTTTCCCCTCTTTCTTTCTCTCTCTAATATTTCTTTCTTTCTCTCTCTAATCTTTCTTTCTCTCTCTGTTCTTTCTTTCTATCTCTCTCTCTTTCTATCTCTCTCTGTTCTTCCTTTCTCTCTCTCTGTTCTTTCTTTCTCTCTCTGTTCTCTTTTTCTTTCCCCTCTTTTTTTCCTCTGCTCTTTCTTTCTTTGTCTCTCTGTTATTTCTTTCTTTCTCGTTCTTTCTCTCTGTTCTTTCTTTCTTTCCGATCTTTCTTTCTTTGCCATCTTTTTTTCTCTCTCTGTTCTTTCTTTCCTCTCTTTCTTTTTTCTCTCTCTGTTCTTTCTTTTATTTCTTTCTTTCTTTCTTTCTTTCTTTCTTTCTTTCATTCTTTCTTTCTTTCTTTCTTTCTTTCATTCTTTCATTCTTTCTCTCTTTCTTCTTTCCTTTTCTCTCTCTGTTGTTTATTTCTCCTCTTTCTTTCTTTCTTTCTTTCTCCTTCTATGTTCTTTCTTTCCCCTCTTTCTTTTTTTTCTCTGTTCTTTTTTTCGTTCACTCTTTTTTTCTCACCCTGTTCTTTTTCTTTCTTTCTCTCTCTGTTTCTTTCTTCTTTCTTTCTCTCTGCTCTTTCTTTCTTTCTTTCCCCTCTTTCTTTCTCTCTCTCTGTGCTTTCTTTCCCCTCTTTCTTTCTTTCTTTCTTTCTCTGTCTCTGTTCTTTTTCTTTCTTTCTTTCTTTCCCCTTTTTATTTCTTTCTCTCTGTTCTTTCACTCTGATCTTTATTTCTTTCTTTCCCCTCTTTCTTTCTCTCTCCCACTCTGTTCTTTCTTTCTCTCTATCTCTCAGTTCTTTCTTTCCCCTTTCTTTCTTTCTTTCTTTCTTTCTTTCTCTCTCTCTTTCTTTCTTTCTCTCTTTGTTCTTTCTTTCTTCCCCTTTTTCTTTCTTTCTCTCTCTGTTCTTTCTTTCCCCTCTTTCTTTCTCTATCCCTCTCTGTTCTTTTTTTTCTATCCTTCTCTGTTCTTTCTTTCCTCTCTTTTTTTCTCTCTCTCTCTCTGTTCTTTTTTTCTGTCCCCTCTTTCTTTCTATCTCTGTTTCTTTCTTTCTGTCATGATCCAGGTTGGATTATGACAGATTTTGCACAAGTAACCTTTTTTTTTCCTTTAAGCTGTTTGCTTAAAGTTAGCTTTGCCCCCAGTGGCCGTTAGGGTCATTGCACTCTGGTTACTTTTAGTTTAGTTGTCCCCGGTGGCTGCTAGTGTTATTGCACGGGATTATGAAACAGGTTTGATTCCCTGGCTCCTACCTATAAAGGAGTTGCAGGTGGTCTCACTGTTGGTGATATTGCTTATTTCCAACCAAGTCTGGTGAAGGAAGGAACAACAGAGAGGAGTTCCTGGCAGCTCAGGGGAGCTCTGGTGTAATAGCTTCAGGCGGAAGCTGAATTCAGGTGTCGAGCTTCAGGGGTGAAGCTGAACTTTGGTGTCGTACTCTGTTGCTGGGAGCAATAGTAACAGAGCTAAGCTAAGTGGTGTTTTTCCCTGTTTGTTACTTTCCTTGTGTGTACTAATGCTAATGCTAAATCTAATACTAGTGCAGTGGTGGGATTAGTTTCTTCACCGTCCAATTCACTAGAAAGGGGTAGGTGCACTGCAAGCTAGGGATTTGAGGTTTCCAGCTCGTCACCAGGTGCGGAACCTGCCTAGGGATCGTCAGGAGTGTAGGGACACTGACTCAGGGGAGTGCAGGAGGTCTCGACGTCCCTGTTCCCTATTGCAGGGCCCTCCATTGTAACGGTTTCCCCGGTGTTTCCCTTAACTCTGTTTAAATTCGCCCTGCTGGAGGTGGTGTATCCAGGTTCACGGGTGTTATAGAAATTCGCCCTGCTGGAGGCGGTGTATCCAGTCACACGTGACATTACATTATCCCCAACCGTAACATTTTTCTCTGGTGAGCCATGGGCCAAGTTCAGACCAGTGAGCAGTTGCTGCTGGTCCTCACTGAGATGAGTGAGGAGCTGAATGATGTGTTTAAGCAGCACCTGCAGCGCAATTATGGGTCTGAGGCCTACCTTCTGCCTCAACTAGAGGGTCCATTTGCGGCTTTGGAGAAGATGCGCCTTGGAGTCCCTGCTGGGGAGCAGGACTTGCTTATACAGGCGGACGTACCCAGGCAGGTGGGAGGAGTTGGTGTCCCCATGGTGCTGCCTGGTGTTACCCAAGGTGAAGGGGTATGTCCCTGTAGTGAGCAGACTAATGATTTAGTCCTTGGCACTCACGCCGAAACTTCGGTAATATCAGAGAAGTCGTGTCCCCCTGGTCGTGTGGAGGAAGACGACCTGGAAGTGTATATTTCCTCCTCGCCCTCAGAAGGTACTATGTCAGCAGAGGTGATGGTTGGCGAGGTACCTGAGGGCATACCGGTGCTTCATAGAATTATAGAATCGTAGAGTTGGAAGGGACCTCCTGGGCCATCTGGTCCAACCCCCTGCTCAAAGCAGGATTCGCTAAATCATCCCAGTCAGATCTCTGTCCAGCCTCTGTTTGAAGACTTCCACTGAAGAAGAACTCACCACTTCTCGTGGCAGCTTGTTCCACTCCTTGATCACTCTAACTGTCAAAAAGTTTTTTCTAATATCTAATCTGTGTCGCCTCCCATTCAGTTTCATCCCTTGTTTAAAGTGGAGCAGAAGTCAGTCCGGTGGATGCTCAGTTTGCCCAGACTCATGGTCTCAGGTGTGAGACGCCGGAAAAACCCATAAGCGTCCAAGCCATTGACTCTGTCCCACTGAGCCAGGGGAGGTTAAACCAGGTCATAGAAGACATTGTGCTGCATAGTGGACATCATGATGAGTCCCAGTCATACTACGTCTTGGAGGGAAATCCAGCACCTATCATTGTGGGCCCCCCTTGGTCTAAAAAACACTACCCGGTCTTAGATTGGCAGACTAGGGAAGTAGTCAGCTGGGAGCAGTCATGTGAGGGCTGCTGCCTAGGGGCTACTGTCTCTGCCGTCTCTCTACAAAGGTCCCCTTCCTCTCCAGTGGTAGCAGCTGAGGTGCTGCAGAAGAGTAGGGGCAAGGCTAAACCCTCGCCATTAGTCAACCCTGAGAGGCGCAGACCTCGTAGTAGGAGGGGTTGGGGGTGGTGTTTCCCTTGGGGAATTGTGGGGGTGTGAGTGTGGTTACACAGGGGGACGCCTTTGGTGTCAGTTCCAGTAAGACTTCACCGTATTGTGACAAACGAATGTGTGGCAATAATCATTCAGGTCCTGACCTGTGTGCGAACGAGCATGTATGGGTGGCCACCAAAAAACATCCAGTGGAAGTGTGTTGCGGAGATTTACCAGTTGGAATTACCCCCAAACTTGCCCAGATACCACCTGTTCCCCAGATCGGCGCTTTGGAGAGGGATGGTGCCTCCAGAACATACATTGCCAATACCAGCGGTGCTCACTTGTCATAAACCTGAAGTTCAGGTAGTTGTTGGGGTGAACTCTGGATCGGGGCGTCCCCACTGTAGGTGGTTTTTTTGGTGAAGAGCAGTCTTGAGGGTCCAGAGGCCCCTCATTGAGGGAGGGTACTGCCATGATCCAGGTTGGATTATGACAAATTTTGCACAAGTAACCTTTTTTTTACTTTAAGCTGTTTGCTTAAAGTTAGTTTTGCCCCCGGTGGCCATTAGGGTCATTACACTGTGGTTGTTTTAATTCTAGTTTTGCCTGCAGTGGCCATTAGGGTCATTGCACTCTGGTTACTTAAGTTTAGTTGCCCCCGGTGGCCGATAGTGTTATTGTACGTGATTATGAAGCAGGTGTGATTCCATGGCTCCTACCTATAAAGGAGTTGCAGGTGATCTCACACACTGTTGGTGATATTGCTCATTTCCAACCAAGTCTGGTGAAGGAAGGAACAGCAGAGAGGAGTTCCAGGCAGCCCAGGGGAGCTCTTGTGTAATAGCTTCAGGCGGAAGCTGAATTCTGGTGTCGAGCTTCAGGGGTGAAGCTGAACTTTGGTGTCGTACTCTGTTGCTGGGAGCAATAGTAACAGAGCTAAGCTAAGTGGTGTTTTTCCCTGTTTGCTACTTTCCTTGTGTGTGTATTAGTGCAGTGGTGGGATTAGTTTCACTGTCCAATTCACTAGAAAAGGATAGGTGCAGGGAGAGCTAGGGATTTGAGGTATCCAGCTCGTTGCCAGGTGCGGAACCTGCCTAGGGATCGTCAGGAGTGTAGGGACACTGACTCAGGAGTGCAGGAGGTCTCCACGTCCCCGTTCCCTATTGCAGGGCCCTCCATTGTAACGGTTTCCCCGGTGTTTCTCTTAACTCTGTTTAAATTCGCCCTGCTGGAGGTGGTGTATCCAGGTTCATGGGTGTTATAGAAATTTGCTCTGCTGGAGGCGGTGTATCCAGTCACACGTGACATTACTTTTTCTTTTTTCTTTCTTTCTTGCTTTCTCTCCGTTCTTTCTTTCTTTTTTCCCCCTCTTTCTCCCTCTCTGTTCTTTCTTTCCCCTTTCTTTCTTTGCTTCTTTCTTTCTCTCTCTGTTCTTTCTTTCTTTCTCTCTGTTCTTCCTTTCTCTTTTCTTTCTTTCTTTCTTTCTTTCTCTCTGTTCTTCCTTTCTCTTTTCTTTCTTTCTCTCTTTCTTTCTTTCTTTCTCTCTCTGTTCTTTCTTTCCCCTCTTTCTTTCTCTCTCTCTGTCCTTTCTTTCTCTCTTTCTCTGTTTTCTTTTTTCTCTCTCTCTGTTCCTTCTTTAACTCAGTGCCAGACAGTATGCCCACAGTATTAGCCACTGTGCCCATAATGCCAGCCACTGTGCCCATGATGCCAGCCACTGTGCCCTCAGTACTAGTCAGTGTGATCAGCAGTGCTAAATGGGTATGGTTGGGGTGTGGACATGGGTGTGACTAGTGGTGAAATGGGTGTGGTCAGGGCATGGCCTAACATTTGCCAAAATCTTTCTCCCTCTTTCCCTTCTTCAAAAGTTGGGAGGTATGACAATTTCAGTGTGAAAAGTGTCAAGGACTTTATGAGAAATAAAGTTGTGCCATGTTTCATCTCACAGTTTCCCCACAGAAGCTTTACTGGATAACCACAAGACACGGTGCACTTAGTTACAGTTTACTCTCTGTTTTTCCAAATTAAAACTTAAGCGCCAGTACAAATACAGTACATGTAAATGTAATTAAACTTTTGGAAAAAAAAATGTATTACAAATACATGGAAATGTGGGAATGTGTTTGAAACATATTGGGCTGCTATGCAGTTAGGGTAGATATTTATGGTCACATTTAAAGAGGGTTTCGGATTAACAAAGTTAATTTTAAAGTTGTTGATTTTAATCAATAAATCTTGTAATAATAATTATTTCCACAATTTCATGAGTTTAAAAAAAAGTTTCTGTGCTGAGTTAATCTTATAAGTGTGCCCCTGCTGTGTATGGTGTAATGTCTGTGTCTGACCGTACAGGAACATGGTCTGCTCACACCACATCTCCTGTGAAGGCGAGGAAACAAGATTTACAGACATTACAGTATGGTATCACCTCTTATTCTTTTCGTGAGATAAAGTATTTCCCTGCTTGTTTTTAAAAAATGTTTTACCTCAAAGAAAGAATTATTTGTGATCCCATGCTGTAATGTCTGTATATTCTCTTTTCCTTCCCCCCACCCGTCCAGGAGATGTGGTGTGATCAGACCATGTTCTTGCATGGTAAGACACAGCCATTACACAGTACACAGCAGGGGCACATTTATAAGATTATTTTGGCACAGGAACATTTTATTTTAAACACATCCAATTGTGGAACTTATTATTATTCAAGATCTATTGATTAAAATGAACTTTCTTCATGGGAAACACCCCTTTAAATCAATTAAACACATTGCAGGTGAACAGAAAAAATAATATGTAGGGAGAATGTATATATTTGCACCGTGTTAGCCAGTAGATAGAAAAATATTCAGGATTGAGAGTCCTCAGTAGTTGATACCTTTTAATGGCTAACTGAAAAGATGGTAACACATTGCAAGCTTTCGAGACTACTCAGGTCTCTTCATCAGGCTAGACTAATACAAAATCTGAAGTCACATATTTATGCACAATACAGCCTAGAAAAAATGCAATAGATAAGACAAGTGACGTGAAGCAGAACTATCAATATGGGAGAGGGAGAAACATAAATATAAACATTGGACCAGTTCATAGATAAGGAGTCCGGATGTTTTATGGTCCTCTGATTGGGGTCTAGTTCTGTGTTTTGATGCCCCCACAAGGTTTTAAAAGGAAATTCCTTAATTGAGGTAAAAAGACATAAATCCATGTGACACATTCATTCCAGCACAGAGTGTCAAAGGTCGTCATAAATTTGTACTCCCAAACTCGTCTCTCTCTCTCTCTGAGGGTATGTGCACACGTAGTTTTTAGTCTCTGCGGATTTTGTAGAGAAAACCGCAGGAAATCCGCAGGACAAAGTGCTGCGGTTTTTCTGCGGTTTATCTGCGGATTATCTGCGTTTTTTCTGCGGTTTTACACCTCATAATGGATGAGGTGTAAAACCGCAGCGTTTCTGCACCAAACAATTGACATGCTGCGGATTGAAAACCGCGCGGAAAAAAACGCAGCATGTGCACAGCTTATGTGCACACGCTGCGGATTCTGCTGCGTTTCCGCAGCGTTTTTGGCTCTGCAGAAACGCAGCAGATTTTGCTGCGTTGTACAGTACCTTTATTTCCTATGGAAATAAAAAAAAGCTGTGCACATGCTGCGTTTTTTTCCGCGCGGTTTTGCTGCGGTTTACAATCCGCAGCATGTCAATTGTTTGGTGCAGAAACGCTGCGGTTTTACACCTCATCCATTATGAGATGTAAAACCGCAGGGCAAAACCGCAGAAAAAACGCAGATAATCCGCAGAAAAACCGCAGCACTTTGTCCTGCGGATTTCCTGCGGTTTTCTCTACAAAATCCGCAGAGACTAAAAACTACGTGTGCACATACCCTAAGAATTGAAGTTACCTTTCACGAACAGTTTAATCAATTTCATCCCACCATCAATTTAACACTCAACTACTCCAGTACTAAGATTAATTTTTTGGACACCATCATTAAGCTAAAAAACAATGAAATAGAGACATCCCTGTAGCAGAAGCCAATCGACCGTCCAACATACCTTAAATGGGACAGTTTCCATCCAAAACACATAAAGAACTCTATTATCTATAGCCAAGCCATCAGATACAATCGTATATGTTCAAACCCCATGGATAGAGACAAACACCTTGGTCACCTCAAAAAGACCTTTCTGAATCAGGGTTACCATCCAAGAACAATTGAAAACCAAATTACAAGAGCCACCAGATTGTCAAGGAATCACCTGCTACATTACAAAGCTAAAGAAGAAAATAGCCGAGTGTCTCTAGTAGTCACCTACAACCCAAATCTGGAGGTGCTAAGGGGAGCTGCACGGAAATTACAACCTTTACTACAAAAAGATGCCCGATTAAAATCCATTTTTCAAGACCCCCCACTGCTGTGTTTTAGGCAGCCCCCAAATTTAAGAAGCATCATTGTCAGAAGCTCCCTGTGCTTTCCAACAGCTGCAGGAACCTTTCCTTGCAACCAGAAAAAAATGTAAAACCTGTCCATTTATAATGACCACGGACAAGATAAAGATCCCCAACTCACATCAGGACTACAAAATCCCAGGTACTTTCACCTGCATTACATCTAATGTGGTGTACTTAATTATTTGTGCTAAATGTCCAACTGGGGGTCTGTATGTGGGGGAGACAGGGCAAAAGCTTAGAACAAGGATGAATGCTCATCGTCACACAATAAGAGAAAAAAGAATGGATCTACCTGCGGCAAAACATTTCTGAATCCCTGATCACAGCAACGTGGATATGAAACTACTGGTATTGAAAGGTAACTTCAATTCTCAGAGAGAGAGATGAGTTTGGGAGTACAAATTTATGACGACCTTTGACACTCTGTGCTGGAATGAATGTGTCACATGGATTTATGTCTTTTTACCTCAATTAAGGAATTTCCTTTTAAAACCTTGTGGGGGCATCACAACACAGAACTAGACCCCAATCAGAGGACTATAAAACATCCGGACTCCTTATCTATGAACTGGTCCAATGTTTATATTTATGTTTCTCCCTCTCCCATATTGATAGTTCTGCTTCACGTCACTTGTCTTATCTATTGCATTTTTTCTAGGCTGTATTGTGCATAAATATGTGACTTCAGATTTTGTATTAGTCTAGCCTGATGAAGAGACCTGAGTAGTCTCGAATCAATCATAGAATCATAGAATCATAGAATCGTAGAGTTGGAAGGGACCTCCTGGGCCATCTGGTCCAACCCCCTGCTCAAAGCAGGATTCGCTAAATCATCCCAGTCAGATGTCTGTCCAGCCTCTGTTTGAAGACTTCCATTGAAGGAGAACTCACCACTTCTCGTGGCAGCCTGTTCCACTCATTGATCACTCTAACTGTCAAAAAGTTTTTTCTAATATCTAATCTGTGTCTCTTCCCATTCAGTTTCATCCCATTGCTTCTAGTCTTTCCTTGTGCAAATGAGAATAAAGTTGATCCTTCTACAATGTCGAAAGCTTGCAATGTGTTACCATCTTTTCAGTTAGCCATTAAAAGGTATCAACTACTGAGGACTCTCAATCCTGAATATTTTTCTATGTAGGGAGAAAAGCTGAGCAGAACTCTGGCTGACTTGTTCTTAGGTCTGTCTCCTCAATCACTACAGTAGAAGGAAACCTGGGGGAGCAGAAAAAATGCAATAGGATCTCACCTAGTGGTAAGCAGTAATTTAGCGTGAAAAAATTGCTCACCTGGTAAGGTTGTGTGATGAACAACAGTGATTAAAGCTTGTAGGCAATCAGCTGCTGCAGGCCCATGGGTTAGAAAACCATAAATGCTAGCAGGAGAGATTAAGTGGTTCCTAGACAAAGGATGTGTCTTTAACACACCATGTGCTCTTGTCTGTTTGGTGCCTTTATTACAATGTATACCTTATTTAAGGCTGTCACAATGTAATTATGTCCTTACGGTGGTTGTACGCTGATGAAGAAGCCAGATGACTTTGAAACACGTAGATATTAAAAACCACATCCCATTTATCGAATCTCCCAGATTATTCCCGTGGATTTTTATCAGCAACGCAGAAGAACCATTTAATTTCTCCTTTCCACAATCACTATGTCATATCTTACTAATAAATGTGACAATGTCATCTCCAGATTACTACAATCTAGTGGTATATTTAGAATTGAGAGTCCTCAGTGGTTGATACCTTTTAATGGCTAACTGAAAAGATGGTAACAAATTGCAAGCTTTCGAGACTACTCAGGTCTCTTCATCAGGCTAGACTAAGGCAAAATCTGAAGAATCACATATTTGTGCACAATACAGCACAGAAATAATGAGTTATGTGCTGTCTTGTGTATAAATATGTGATTCTTCAGATTTTGCCTTAGTCTAGCCTGATGAAGAGACCTGAGTAGTCTCGAAAGCTTGCAATTTGTTACCATCTGTTCAGTCAGCCATTAAAAGGTATCAACCACTGAGGACTCTCAATTCTAAATATTCTTCTGTCTACTGGCTACCACGGTACAAAGATATGGATCTTTCCTGTACAATCTAGTGGTAAGTAATATAGAAATCAGAAAGAAACTCTAAACCTGTACCATCACTGAGATCTTACACAATATGGAAATTATTCTATAATATGTCATATTTATGTAGCATATCATACAGATATTATACCTATAGGACCATTATTAGTTTATGCTGATTGCAGGTCACTACACTTCCTATGACTTGTTTTTATATCTATCCTATTTCCCTGTACATCAATTATATTGGATTTGTAGAGAAAACAAACAATAACAAAGAGAAAATGGTTCCAGAAATGCTCAGGCCTTACACTCTGCCACTAGAGGGCGTGTATTATGAAGAGAAACAAAAACTTCCGATTAATTGCTGAAATCCTGAAGTGCATCAGTCAGTTATTTGTGCATTTTTTTAGTGATAATACTTTTACCATTATTGGCACGAATGTTTGTAATAAAAAATATTTACTTTGACATACATAAATATATTTCTAACATAATATAAACAACAAACAATGCGCTAATTTATTTTCTTATTTATTTTAAAATTCCCAAGTCTCAAAAGAGGGGCAACATTCCAATGTATCCGGAAAAAATATAGTGTTTCTCCACGCAAAGTAATGCTTCAGCTCAACCCAATGTGAACCTTTATCAAGCAAAAAAGAAAACGGAGCTGAAACGCTGCTGTGTGGGCAAATAAAACACCGTAATGATAGGAACTGAAGGAGTTAAATTGAGTTCTGTCTATGTTGCATTCTCTTGTTTAAAACCTTATCTTTTCTTCGAGGAGATGTCTCAGACATCTCCCTTGTGAACCAAGGTCAAATACCTCTGCTTTTTCGCCTAAATGACTTTCTTTGTCGAAAACAAGTTGTAAAATCATTTGTACTGCGCATGTCTGTAAAATGTTTAAATTCTTTACTATAAAAGACGGAAGCCTAACTGATAAGCCAGAGGCGTCTTGGAGGCATCCTGAGTGGTATTATACAGCTGGTGTCTGTGTAGTTCTTCTCGATGGAGCTGATTTAATTAGAGACATATGATGCTTCACACCTAAGAACATCGGTCCTTCAGATGAAAGAGTAATCTGAGGGATCCCGACAGTTTCCTGGCGCCCGAACAGGGACCTGATATAGGCACCTCTCCAAGACTACCCGATCTACAGACCACTCCAGTTACTGATGAAATTGTGAACAGCAGACCTAAACACCTGGCCAGGTAAGAGATCAATTTTTCTCTTCTCTGCTCTTCATAATCTATCATTATAACTAAGGTCCGTATAAAGGGGAATCTAGTAGAGGAGGGGGCCGTAAAATCAGGTCCATATAAGAACTCTGAGGAAATCGGGTGTGACACGCATATGTAATTTCTGCTCGAATGAGAGGTTACTGTAGGTTCTGTCTGTGCACAGCTATTTTTAGAAAAAGAGCTGATGCAAATCAAAATGGGAGAGGTCTGACATTATGGAATATAAGGCTGGGTGAACAGTTCATACTGCGCAGCCCGGACGGACAAGTTTTTCACAATAGACGGTTCCGCACTAGGAATAGAGGAGGTTGTTGAATGGCTACTTTGATTTGAAAGGTTGTGGAAAGTAGACAAATAAGCTGCACAGTAGGTATTCGTTCAAAGAGTGGTGATATTGCCTAACTGGGTCATGTGACAGCGTCCTTTCGGGGAGGTCACCGCCTAAGCTTAAATCAACACCCTTTACGAATAAACCTTGTGACAGATAAGAGTGTGACCGAATGAGCACAGGACCGTGAAATGAGCCTGTGACAGGATATGACTGAAGAACCCCAGTAGATGGACACTTTATTTACAATCCTGTGTGTTGTGGGAGTATTTCTGTTCGGATGCTACATAGCATATAAGTACACGAAACACGTAGTACACCGAGGAACAGACACTCCATTTAGCCTGTTAGCACCTTAGGAAGAAGGTAACGAGGTATAGTAGAGCCTAGTCTTGAGCTTACCCAATACACCACCTAAGGCAGGGGACTAACAGGAAGACAACAAGAGAGACAGGATAAGAATAAAAGATAAGATGGGGAACAGTCAGGGAAAGATACCTGAAGAAGGAAATCGGTTATGTGATATAATTGAGGATAGATATGGAAGTAGTGCAGCAAAGAACCTGGAAAAAGTATTAATCAAATCCAAAGTGCAAGATAGGCAGGCTGTGTGAATCCTTGTATATATGTCTATGAGAACCTCTGAATAAGATGAAAGATGAGTAATTGAGTAAAAAAAAATCAGTGAATGAGCACGTATGAATGAATCATCACACATCATTTTTGTGTCAAGAGATTTGTGACCTTTCTAGTTGTGGTGGAATCCCGGACAGATGCGTTATAGATATTTCAAATCTACATCTGAGACTGAATGAATTGAGTAATGATATAGTTCGTGTTATATGTGGCATTACATTGTAAAGTTTCCTGAATGCATTTGGCCAGAAAAAGGGCAAGGCATGGTTAATCTCATTATACAGTTATCTGCCCTTACAGTGAAATCCCGTGATTTTGAGTTTCTTTGTAGAAATTGATTTTGATAAGTCTAAAGAACTACAGAATTCTGTGAAGGACGACGCTGCATTCTGATGGGAGGGGGGAATGATACCGCTGCGTAGTTTTTCTTCTCCCTTCGCTCTTATCTCTGCTGAGTGTGAGCTGTGCTCAAAATTCTCTGTAATTCTATCCGTAAGGTACAAGCTGAAAGATTTGTGCATTTTAAAGCAACAGTACTTACTTGAAGATTGGAAGTTAAAAGTAAGATTTGGTGCCTAATTTAGAAGGGAATTGTAAGTGATTGCTTGGTCATTAATGTGTTTGAACCTGCTTCTAGTTGTGTGATTGATTTGTATAGCAAATTGTGTCAAATTACAAGAGACAGAGAAGGAAGGAAGCAGTAAAACAAGTGGGACAAACATTGAAAAAGGCAAAAATACCAGAGTGTGAATGTTTGGATGTACAAAAAGGCACAGACAAGGGAAGAAAATAGCAAGTGAATAAATGATGCTTGAGAATGTGCAGCAGTATGGAAGGTGTATTATGAATGTTTGATTGACAAAGTGTAACCAGAGACCCAGACAAAACAGATGGACTTGTAAACACTGTGGTCAGACTCAGACAAATCCAGACTGAATAGCTACTTGTGTGACCTGTGCTACTGACCTAAGAGAATTGCACTAAATCCTATCCAGACAAGATCATAAGAAGCTGACATAATAGTGTGGATAGTGGGTAGTGGGGACATTGGCCCTTGAGGAGTAAGCTGACAGTAGACATCAGACGGCCAACCCCATCAGGACCTAGAAGTGTGACTAGAATAAGAAAGATACAGGTGTATTATCCCTGGAGCCCCTCTGACCAGCTAGCTTTGCTGAAGCAGCTGCCTGCCCCTGAAGACCAACCATTCCCGTTTTACAGACACATAAAGGAAGTACAGCAAACATATAAGTGTACCTGGGCAGACCTAGAGAGGTTGGTGAGTTTAAAGGCAGGTGACGCACTAGATCATATAATTAAGACACACAGATGTGACAAAGAATCAGGCTTGGGGCATGGATGATAAATCTGCACGATCTGGGGAGACGTACTGTGAGTCACTAAGACAATGGGCTGCAGTGGAACAATCAGAGCAGTCTGTACTCCTGACTAATGTGACACAGCAAAGAGGAGAGAGAGTAGAGATATACCTTGGACGGTTACAGCTGAAATGGGCAGACATGGGGTACATTTGCATAAACCCACTTGATGTTAGAATACTGGTGAATGCATTCATTGACGGTATGAACAAAGACTTACGAGACGCAGTACAGACAGCCAGACCTGAATGGAGACATGTAGATCCGAAAGACCTCCTTAAGGTAGCTAAAGAAATTGAGCAAACAAGGATAATAAAACGACCTGTCATGTATGCTGGAGCACAAGGAAAAAAGTGGAGACGTAATAGGGAAGGCATGTGAGATGACACTGACGATCCATGCCATACTCCTACAAGTTCAACCAAAACATCTGTCTATGGCCAGACAGCTCCGACTTGAGTGTGCTCTACTAATTCCTGAGTATGTCACTCCTCAAAAGATGTAACGTTCTGAATCCAGCCACCCTCCTGCCTGTGGATTCAGAAAAGGGGGAATTGGTGACCGTATTGGCAAGTGAGGAAGGATACTTTGACATGACGCATGAACATGTCTGCATAGAACTGATGAATCAGGAGACAGTTGGGTTTGCACACATTCATGAAAAACCTGTTCCTAATGCAGACTTTGAGTTTCTTTTTTGTAGATGGCCCCAGATACCACCAGGATGGACGATTCTACACTGGATATGCAGTAGTATCCTCACATGAGGTAATCCGAGCGGAACCACTCTCTCCTCACATGTCGGCGCAGGAGGCAGAGTTGAAGGCACTCACTGAGGCGTGTAGAGCCGCTGCAGGTAAAGTCGCTAATATTTTCACAGATTCGAAGCCCATTAAAAATGCAGAGCTGGTGAAACAATTGATGGAGGCATTGATGTTACCAGTCCAGGTTGGCATTGTCAAGGTAAAAGCACACACAAAGGTGACTCCGTGGAGGTAGAGGGCAATAGAAGGGCGAACGAGGCTGCTAAAATACCACAAGGCGGCCTAGAGAGAGCAGTGGACGGTGGCGGGGAGTCAGCGTATTCCAGCCACATTGGGTCTAGATGTCCTGAAATCCCTCCAGCAAAAGGCTGCCCAAACAGAGAAGGTACACCGGGGGAGACTGGGAGCTGAGCTGAACTCAAATGGAGTATGGGAGAATAAGGATAAAATGTGCCCACCAAAGTCCCTGTTCCCAATCATGGCGCAAGCAGCACATGGCCCCAATCACACCTCAAAAAGTCACATGTGTGCCATGGTAGATGCCTTCTGGATCGCTCCTGGTTTCAGTTACGCAGCCGCGAAACTTGTACAATCATGCCTCATCTGTGCACAGCACAACCCAGGTAAAACAGTAAAAGTCCCTAAGAAAGCGACACCTAGGCCTCTCTACCCGTTTCAGAGACGGCAGATTGACGACATACAGCTACCAAGGTAGGAGTGTATGCAAATATCCTAGTATGTGTAGATCTCTTCTCTGGATGGCCAGAGGCCTACCCGGTGAAAACGGCTACAGCTCGAGCTACTGCAAAGAAACTGGTGATGGAACTAGTACCACGATTCGGTGTCCCTGAAACAATTGAATCAGACAGAGGTACACACTTTACTGCTGAGGTAATGCAAAATGTAATGCAAATGATAGGTGTAGAACAGGCATTTCATACACCCTACCACCCACAGAGTTCAGGGAAGGTAGAAAGAATGAAAGGGACACTGAAATTGAAAATACAGAAAACCATGGAGCAGACCCATAGACCATGGCCAGAGTGTCTCCCATTAGCATTATTCTCAGTAAGGTACACACCCACGGGGAAAACTAAACTGTCACCCTTCGAGATACTGTTTGGAAGACCACCGAACACAGGGTTGTACTACCCACAGGTCTTAACACTCAATGTGGATAATTTGACAAGTTATGTAATCCAGTTGCAAAAGCATTTAACTCAAATGCATTCTCTAGTTTTCTCTTCCACTCCAGATCCAGATAGTGTGGAAGGAATCACTGTCTACAACCTGGTGATTACGTATATGTCAAGAAACACTCCAGAAAGACCCTTGAACCCCGATGTCAAGGACCTTACCAAGTACTCCTAACAACGCCTACTTCTGTTAAGTTGGAAGGACGACCAACCTGGATCCACGCATCGCATTGCAAACTAGCCACAGGAATTAACAAAGCATAAGAGTGCATAATGTTTTGGTTTGGTTTTGTTGCATTATCTGTAATAATGGTAGCTGCGTGGGACAATCTAAATTCTCCAATGTCCTTGAATAATAAGTTTATACAACATCATGAAAAAATACTAAATGATTGGTCAAAAGACACTCAGTCTCCAGCAGATTGCTGGATCTGCACACATTCACCAGTATCGGCCACTAGTATTCCGTTCCTTGTTATTCCTATGCCACCCGAGGAATTATTTGCCTGGACCAGTTGTTCTGATACACTTGCTAATAATGCCACAAATAAT
The DNA here is from genome assembly GCF_039654945.1 of Dendrobates tinctorius. Taxonomy (NCBI): domain Eukaryota; kingdom Metazoa; phylum Chordata; class Amphibia; order Anura; family Dendrobatidae; genus Dendrobates; species Dendrobates tinctorius. Next base: position 14,039,892 of record NW_027361762.1, on the reverse strand, counting down.
GTGAAGTTATGGAACACAACTGTTGGAATACCTATTGTGGGATGGGTAGGATACCCTTGGTGGCAGGGTAATCTTTCAGGAAGTAATACATACCTTCAATATCTGGCACAAAAAGGGGGGGCTTGGGTACCCAGGAATAGAACTCGATTAACCTACCTGGGGCAAATTCCAATGTATGGCCTACAAGTTAGTTTTAATGTAACTTCCCACTCTACTGATGCCTTCAAACCAATACTGCTAGAAAGAAGGTTGCATAATACGTCCTGGGAGTATTCCAATTTATTTCCCCAGGGCAATAATGAAACTTGTTTTAATATTTCAGGTAATATACCTTGCAACGAGTCATCTGGATATGAGAAAGGAACTCCCACCTGTGGAAATCCCGATGTAGGGTAGTGTAGCCCTTTAGGACAACTTCCAAATTGGTGTATGCTTCAGAATGTATCTGCGTTCATAGATTTAGTTCATAGACTGGTATTACAACATTCAGCCCTATGGGACCTACCTAGTGACATGTTCTGGGTATGTGGAGACAATGCATATAAATGGTTGCCAGTAGGGGTAAAAGGTGCTTGTACTCTGGGTCGTTTGACTCCAGCTACCTTTGTTATTCCGAATGACCAGTTGAATACTCAGAGCATACCTAAACACACGTTGTACAAAAGAGCTGCTGACAATACACCTCGCCTCTCTGGGAGACCACATATAGTGCAGATGAGTGTGGCCAATAAAATTGTCAGCTCTATTTTTATTTATCCTATGATTACTCAAATGTGGGATAAATTAGTCAGGGCTACAGATTACTTAGATGACCAAATATGGGATATATTGGATATATTGAACACCACCGTTGCTGTCCAAAATCATTGTTGTTTGTATCTTTGTAATATATGTGCTATTGAAACTTGTTTTTTGGTGTATCTCTGTATGCAAGAAAAGATGTAGAAATAGATAAGGAAGTTTGACTGTAAACAACAAGAATTTAACTATTATTCCTTTGAGTCCTAGATTGACATCTCATTTCTGGCATGAAGGAGCGTACTCTTGCAATGATGGACGTGGCTTCAGTATCTGGGGGATGGAGAAGGTAGAAGACATGTCTCCCTTGGGCAACCCGTCGGCCTGGGATAGTACCTGGTGAACGAGCCACTATCCGCTGTTGTTGCAGGATCCAGTGTTCCAGATTGTGGAAAATGAAGATGTCAAAGGGGGGAATGATAGGAACTGAAGGAGTTAAATTGAGTTCTGTCTATGTTGCATTCTCTTGTTTAAAACCTTATCTTTTCTTCGAGGAGATGTCTCAGACATCTCCCTTGTGAACCAAGGTCAAATACCTCTGCTTTTTCGCCTAAATGACTTTCTTTGTCGAAAACAAGTTGTAAAATCATTTGTACTGCGCATGTCTGTAAAATGTTTAAATTCTTTACTATAAAAGACGGAAGCCTAACTGATAAGCCAGAGGCGTCTTGGAGGCATCCTGAGTGGTATTATACAGCTGGTGTCTGTGTAGTTCTTCTCGATGGAGCTGATTTAATTAGAGACATATGATGCTTCACACCTAAGAACATCGGTCCTTCAGATGAAAGAGTAATCTGAGGGATCCCGACAGTATCTTATCCCTATATTCCTTCACAGGCTAATAGGAGAGCAGAGTTTTCTAGACATTTAGATTAAATAGCGCCAACATATTATGCAGCGCAGTACATACATGTCATTCTCTTACTTCAGCATTATTTGCAGTGACTGCAACCTGAAAATCTTCCTGACTAAAAGGATGTGACTGTGAATTTATTACAGAATATTATTCCACCACTAGAGGATTTTTAACAAAGAATTAGAATAATCTAAAAGCCTAAACAGAATGATCTAGAAACAGCAGCAGAATGAGAAAACAATCATTATCAGGAAGCACTTCCCCCAGTGCTGAGTGCTGCATGAGCAACTAACAGGAAACGAGCCAGCCCTCCCCCACACAGATCAGAGACTGAGCGCTGAGCACTGAGCCGGCCCTCCCCCACACAGATCAGAGACTGAAGCCTGAGCACTGAACCGGCCCTCCCCCACACAGATCAGAAACTGAAGCCTGAGCACTGAGCCGTCCCTCCCCCACACAGATCAGAGACTGAAGCCTGAGCACTGAGCCGGCCCTCCCCCACACAGATCAGAGACTGAAGCCTGAGCACTGAGCCGGCCCTCCCCCACACAGATCAGAGACTGAAGCATGAGGACTGAGCCAGCCCTCCCCCACACAGATGAGAGACTGAAGCCTGAGCACTGAGCCAGCCCTCCCCCACACAGATCAGAGACTGAAGCCTGAGCACTGAGCCGGCCCTCCCCCACACAGATCAGAGACTGAAGCCTGAGAACTGAGCCAGCCATCACCCACACAGATCAGAGACTGAAGCCTGAGCATTGAGCCGACCCTCCCCCACACAGATCAGAGACTGAAGTCTGAGAACTGAGCCGGCCCTCCCCCACACAGATCAGAGACTGAAGCCTGAGAACTGAGCCGACCCTCCCCTACACAGATCAGAGACTGAGCACTGAGCCGGCCCTCCCCCACACACATCAGAGACTGAAGCCTGAGAACTGAGCCGGCCCTCCCCCACACAGATCAGAGACTGAGCACTGAGCCGGCCCTCCCCCACACAGATCAGAGACTGAAGCCTGAGCACTGAGCCGGCCCTCCCCCACACAGATCAGAGACTGAAGCCTGAGCACTGAGCCGGCCCTCCCCCACACAGATCAGAGACTGAAGCCTGAGCACTGAGCCGGCCCTCCCCCACACAGATCAGAGACTGAAGCCTGAGGACTGAGCCAGCCCTCCCCCACACAGATCAGTGACTGAAGCCTGAGCACTGAGCCAGCCCTCCCCCACACAGATCAGAGACTGAAGCCTGAGCACTGAGCCGGCCCTCCCCCACACAGATCAGAGACTGAAGCCTGAGAACTGAGCCGGCCCTCCCCCACACAGATCAGAGACTGAAGCCTGAGCACTGAGCCGGCCCTCCCCCACACAGATCAGAGACTGAAGCCTGAGAACTGAGCCGGCCCTCGCCCACACAGATCAGAGACTGAAGCCTGAGAACTGAGCCGGCCCTCCCCTACACAGATCAGAGACTGAGCACTGAGCCGGCCCTCCCCCACACACATCAGAGACTGAAGCCTGAGAACTGAGCCGGCCCTCCCCCACACAGATCAGAGCCTGAGCACTGAGCCGGCCCTCCCCCACACACATCAGAGACTGAAGCCTGAGAACTGAGCCGGCCCTCCCCCACATACATCAGAGACTGAAGCCTGAGAACTGAGCCGGCCCTCCCCCACACAGATCAGAGACTGAAGCCTGAGCACTGAGACAGCCCTCCCCCACACAGATCAGAGACTGAAGCCTGAGCACTGAGCCGGCCCTCCCCCACACAGATCAGAGACTGAAGCCTAAGAACTGAGCTGGCCCTCCCCCACTCACACATCAGAGACTGAAGCCTGAGAACTGAGCCGGCCCTCCCCCACACAGATCAGAGACTGAAGCCTGAGAACTGAGCCGGCCCTCCCCTACACAGATCAGAGACTGAGCACTGAGCCGGCCCTCCCCCACACACATCAGAGACTGAAGCCTGAGAACTGAGCCGGCCCTCCCCCACACAGATCAGAGACTGAGCACTGAGCCGGCCCTCCCCCACACACATCAGAGACTGAAGCCTGAAAACTGAGCCGGCCCTCCCCCACACACATCAGAGACTGAAGCCTGAGAACTGAGCCGGCCCTCCCCCACACAGATCAGAGACTGAAGCCTGAGCACTGAGACAGCCCTCCCCCACACAGATCAGAGACTGAAGCCTGAGCACTGAGCCGACTCTCCCCCACACAGATCAGAGACTGAGCGCTGAGCACTGAGCCGACCCTCCCCCACACAGATCAGAGACTGAAGCCTGAGAACTGAGCTGGCCCTCCCCCACACACATCAGAGACTGAAGCCTGAGAACTGAGCCGGCCCTCCCCCACATACATCAGAGACTGAAGCCTGAGAACTGAGCCGGCCCTCCCCCACACAGATCAGAGACTGAAGCCTGAGCACTGAGCCAGCCCTCCCCCACACAGATCAGAGACTGAAGCCTGAGCACTGAGCCGGCCCTCCCCCACACAGATCAGAGACTGAAGCCTCAGAACTGAACTGGCCCTCCCCACTCACACATCAGAGACTGAAGCCTGAGAACTGAGCCGGCCCTCCCCCACACAGATCAGAGACTGAAGCCTGAGAACTGAGCCGGCCCTCCCCCACACAGATCAGAGACTGAGCACTGAGCCGGCCCTCCCCCACACACATCAGAGACTGAAGCCTGAGAACTGAGCCGGCCCTCCCCCACACACATCAGAGACTGAAGCCTGAGAACTGAGCCGGCCCTCCCCCACACAGATCAGAGACTGAAGCCTGAGCACTGAGACAGCCCTCCCCCACACAGATCAGAGACTGAAGCCTGAGCACTGAGCCGACTCTCCCCCACACAGATCAGAGACTGAGCGCTGAGCACTGAGCCGACCCTCCCCCACACAGATCAGAGACTGAAGCCTGAGAACTGAGCTGGCCCTCCCCCACACAGATCAGAGACTGAGCGCTGAGCCTATCCCTCCCCACCGCAAGGCTAGAAACATGAGAGCACACAAAGGACAGTTCATAGAGAGAGAGCACCACTCCCTCACTATGGAAGTGTGCAATAACCAGGGAGCCTGTTCCTCCTCTTTATACAGGGGATTAACCCCTTTACACGCAAGGGTGGTTTGCACGTTCATGACCGGGCCAATTTTTACAATTCGGACCACTGTCCCTTTATGAGGTAATAACTCTGGAATGCTTCCATGGATCCTGGTGATTCAGACAATGTTTTCTCTTGACATATTGTACTTCATGTTAGTGGTAAAATTTCATTGATTTAACTTGCGTTTATTTGTGAAAAAAACGGAAGTTTGGCAAAAATTTTCCAACTTTGAATTTTTATGCCCTTAAATCACAGAGATATGGCACACAAAAAGCTTAATAAGTAACATTTCCCACATGTCTCCTTTATATTAACACAATTTTGTAACCAAATTTTGTTTTGTTAGGAAGTTATAAGGGTTAAAAATTGACCAGCGATTTTTTTACAACACCATTTTTTTTTAGGGAGCACATCACATTTGAAGTCACTTTGAGGGGTCTATATGATAGAAAATACCCAAAAGTGACACCATTCTAAAAACTGCACCCCTGATGGTACTCAAACCCACATTCAAAAAGTTTATTAACCCTTCAGGTGCTTCACAGGAATTTTTTGAATGTTAAATTATTTTTTTTTAACTTTTTTTCACAAAAAAATTAATTCAGGTCCAATTTTTTTTATTTTACCAAAGGTAACAGGAGAAATTGGACTGCAAAAGTTATTGTGCAATTTATCCTGAGTATGCCGATACCTGATATGTGGGGGGGATCCACGGTTTCGGCGCATGGCAGAGCTTGGAAGGAAGGAGCGCCGTTTGACTTTTTCAATGCAAAATTGGCTGGAATTGAGATCGAACACCATTTCACATTTGGAGAGCCCCTGATGTGCCTAAACAGTAGAAACCCTCCACAAGTGACTCCATTTTGGAAACTAGAACCCCCAAGGAATTTATCTAGATATGTGGTGAGAACTGTAAACCCCCAAGGGCTTCACAGAAGTTTATAACGTACAGCCGTACAATTAAAAAATCATATTTTTCCCACAAAAATGATCTTTTCACCTCCATTTTTTTTCCCAAGTGAAACAGGACCGCAAAAGATATTGTGCAATTTGTCATGAGTACACTGATATCTCATATGTGGAGGTAAACCACTGCTTGGGCACATGGCAGACCTTGGAAGGGAATGAGCACCGTTTAACTTTTCAACGCAGAATTGGATTGACGCCATATCGCATTTGGAGAGCCCCTGATGTGCCTAAACAGTGGAAACCCCCCCACAAATGACACCATTTTGGAAACTAGACCCCCCACGGAACTTATCTAGATGTGTGGTGAAACTTTGAACCCCCAAGGGCTTTAAAGAAGTTTATAACTTACAGCCGTACAATTAAAAAAAATCATTTTTTCCACAAAAATGATCTGACAGGCACTGCAGAGGCTTTCTTAGTGCCTGCTCTCAGCAGGCACTGAGAAAACCGCCTCTCTGCAGGACCCCAAAGGCCCCCGTGGTCATATTGGATCCGGGGGCCGGCAGGGAGGAGGTCCTCGGAACAGCGCAATGAAATTGTGCTGTTCTGAGGGTCTCAGGGAAGCACACAGGGAGCCCCCTCCCTGCTCGATGCTTCCCTATGCCCCTGGTATTCTGCGATCATGTTTGATCGCAGTGTGCCAGAGGATAATGTGCCAGGGCTGTCCGTGACCGCCCCTGGCACATAGTGCCAGGTGTCAGCTGTGTTAATCAGCTGACACCTGGCCGCGATCAGCGGCGCTCCCCTGTGAGCGCCGCTGATCGCATATGATGTACTATCCCGTCCATGGGAATTAAGTCCCAGGGCACAAGGATGGGATAGTACGTCCAATGTAAGGAAGGGGTTAAGGGCAGTACAAGAGCAGGAGTATCGTGAGCAATGTTTCTCCTGACAACAATGTGTTTTTGGAGAGAAATAAAGTTGTGCAATGTTTCATCACATGCTGCATTATGTCGTTATTTTTCCATAGTAGAAGCATTACTGGAGGTCATGACGACGTATAAGGGCACACGGTGCAGTTAGTTTGAGTTTATTCTATTTTTCCAGTTTAACAGTAAAGTCTCCACCCGCGCGGTGCCAGGACAATTCCAGAACATGTAAACCTCTAACCTGGGCAGCACGGTGGCTCAGTGGTCCTGGGTTCTGGGTTCGAATCCCACCAAGGACAACATCTGCAAGGAGTTTGTATGTTCTCCCCGTGTTTGCGTGGGTTTCCTCCGGGTACTCCGGTTTCCTCCCACACTTCAAAGACATACTGTTAGGGAATTTAGATTGTGAGCCCCCATCAGGGACAGTGATGAAAATGTGTGCAAACTGTAAAGCGCTGCGGAATATGTTAGCGCTATATAAAAAAAATAAAGAAGAATAAAGACCTCTATATAGGGAAAACGCTGAGCAGAACTCTGGCCGACTTGTTCTTAGATCTGACTCCACAATCACTATGTCATGTCCTCCTCGTACTTGTGACATTGTCATCTCCGTGTAGCTACAATCTAGTGAAATGTAGTAAAATAGAAATTGTAAATAATATCAGTACAACTATAAAACTGGACCCTCACTGAGATCTTGCACAATATGGAAATGATTCTATAATATGTAATATTAATGTACAGATGTTATACTTTTAGGCCAATCATTAGACTTGTTTATATCTAGTCGATTTCCTTATGTATCAATTATACTGGAGTTTTAGAAAAAAAAGCAATAATAAAGAGAAAATGGCTCCAGAAATGCTCAGGTCTTACACTCTGCCACTAGAGGGCGCTTCTTAAGGCAAGAAAATAAAACTTCCTCCTATATGTCAATTAAATGGTGAAATCCTGAAATGCGTCAGAAAGTTACTTGTAAGTCTTTAATGGTAATTCTTATACATAAATAACACTAATGTTTTTATTAAAAATAATAGTTCTATAACTTTTATATGTATTAATTTATTTCTAACATAATATAAATTGCAAAAACATTCTGTATTTAATAATAATCTCTTTATTTATATAGTGCCAACATATTCTGCAGCACTTTACACACATTATCATCGCTGTTCCCGATGGGGCTCACAATCTAAACTCCCTATCAATATGTCTTTGGAGTGTGGGAGGAAACCGGAGATGGAGGAAACCCACGCAAACAAGAGGAGAACATACAAACTCCTTGCAGATGTTGTCCTTGGTGGGATTTGAACCCAGGACTCCAGCGCGGCAAGGTTGCAGTGCTAAGCACTGAGCCACCGTGCTGTAACGCAGTGCTAACCACTGAGCCATCGTGCTGTAACCTAGTGCAAACCACTGAGCCACCGTGCTGTAACGCAGTGCTAACCACTGAGCCACCGTGCTGTAACACAGTGCTAACCACTGAGCCACCATGCTATAACACAATGCTAACCAGTGAGCCACCGTGCTGTAACATACTGCTAACCACTGAGCCACCGGGCTGTAACACAGTGCTAACCACTGAGCCACCGGGCTATAACACATTGCTAACCACTGAGCCACCGTGCTGTAACACAGTGCTAACCAGTGAGCCACCGTGCTATAACACAGTGCTAACCACTGAGCCTCCGGGCTTCCCCCTGCATTTCTTTCCATCTCTTTTACAAGCAAAAAACACTCTAGGGGCTGGATCTGAGACGCTGCTGTGTGTGAGCAAATACGAATCCCTATATTACCCCTATCTTTTTTCACAGATACATTTGAGAGCTGAATTTTCAGAAATGTGTACGTTTAGTCATGGCACCGGAAGGTTTGCAGCTCTTGTGTTTTACTATATGGATTGTAAAGTTTGGATTTGGATTACACTGCGATGTACTGAATCCTGTTGTACATAACATAACACACAGTTTACTCTTCAAGTGAATAATATGCAGCATTCCTTCAATTCTCAACTTGGAGATATATTCCCACCTCCTTCCAAAGAATGCAGGAGTACAGAGAGCCAAGCTAGGAGTAATGAGTAAGTGGCCGCCTTTAGCAGGGGCTCAGTTCACCCTGCAGCTCATATACCTCATGGGTGCTGCCAAACAGTAATGTACATGGAGCCATTTACTCGCAGGCAATGTGTGGCGCATGGCTTCCATTAACCCTTCGGCTATGTGTACATGTTTAGTATTCGTAAATAAAAAAAGGAAAATTGAGTAACCATGAACCACAAAAAGAAAATATGAAAAATAATAAGAACAATCTTTATTTAGTCACATTAAAAGAGAATATCAAACATTCATAATTACATCAGAGGTGATTAAAGAAAAAGACAATCCTGATAACAACGAGGGTAATCATCCCTACCTACGGTCAGAGTGACAATAAGCCCTAAAGACCACATACATAATTAAGGTCATAGCACATATAAGTTGCAAAATGAACGCAACAGTCAATGACTGGCGAAAAGTGGCCCCAAAATAATATATATAGAACATCGGTAACAAACACCTATGAGAGCAGCAGCATGTAATACCATAAGAGGGGGGATTAGTCGGTAAATACCAAAATCAAGCCCGGTACTCGGCTGCCATAGTCACTCACCCATACTATTGCTGTGTTGGTAGGGGGACGACCCACTCGACCCCGACGCGCGTTTCGCCACGGCTTTCTCAAGGGGAAGTGTCTGTCTAACAACATCTATCCATGTTATATAAGCGGCGTCCCAGGTGTGGGTAATCAAAACGGCGCATGCCCAGCTGAACCGAGCGGTTAACTTGCGATGCCTCACCGCCATCCCTGAGTCGCGCGCATAGGTGGAAAAATATCCACTCAGACGTCATCAATATGCGCGCGACCCACGTCATGATGGCCCGTGCATCGCACACCATAATCGGCCAAGCCGCGCATGCGCACATGATCAGCGCCATTTTCATGAAGACTCGCTGGGAGCAGCCATAATACAGGCGTCTGAAACAGGTCATAGTATCGCCCTAATTCGTGCTATTAAAGAAAAACGGGATTAGCTATATTAAATACCCAGTGCATCCTTACAAAAATCACCACAGCCCGCAATGTAATGACCAGGCAGTGTGCGGCATATCCGTGAGAAAAAAATGCACATACACTAAACGTCATATATAGGGGAATATTTGGTGAGTTACAGATAATAGACGCTATAACCCTTCCAGAAAAATATATATAAGGCGCCTATTTGTATGAAAAAACTCCCTAACAAATAGCACCATAGGTTGATAATAATGAATATTATGTTATATAATTCAACAAACATTAAACCTTACAAGCTAAGAAAGACATTGCGGCTTATGGCTATAGTATTGCACAGAAAGGTCCCCAGAAATATAAAATTCTTGAATACTTGAAATGTCCACTTCCGGGTAACTTTATAGGGTTATCTCCAAGATATGGGAAACCGAACAATAAACCGTATCCCAAAGCAAGGCATCCATGACAAGCTGCTGATCCAAGAAACCCTGAGACGTGCCGAAGAGCCAACCCACATATCAACATGGATAGAGAAGAATAATGAATGCCTGATAATTAAAAAAGGACACAAGACAAACACAAATTAAAATCACAACTAGGACACACATACATCTCATTTGACTAACATGTTAGTTTTGAATTTTTTTTCAATAATGTTTAGTATTCGCAGCAGATTTTTCTGTTGCAAAAAACAGAATGTTGGCAAGAAAAACACTGCATCAAATAAGTGTGTTTGTTTCCTTCTTTATGCACTTTAAATTGTTGTTTCTTCTCGTTCATTTGAATGGGTGTACGTGTACATGAGATTTCAGAAGTCTCATTCACTTTGCTGGTGCTGTAAGATGCTGTTATTCCGTGACATAACCACAATGGTGGCAAAATCGCAATGTATGAACAAGCCCTTAATGGGATCATTTTTGGGCTATTTTTCCATAATGAAAAACATATTTATATTTCTCTGTGTAAATATAATGTTGCTTACAAGAAATTATGACACTGCAGTTTTATTTATTATTTATATATATAATTGTCATTCTTTGATATCAGCATTATTTGCAATCCGCTAATCTACTTGCATCACATTAGAAAAGTGTTACAGGAAATGAGAATTATGTTTTACCACTCCGATGTATTGCATCATGTTGTATGTTTCAGATAAGATTTTAAACAAAGAAATAGAATGATCTAGAAGACAAACAGAATGATCTAGAAACAGCAGCAGAGTGAGAACCCGATTATTAGCAGGAACAAGGACGAGTCCTCCCTTCCCCCAGTGCAGGGCTTTACATAACCAATAACCATCCCTCCCCCACACAGAGCAGAGGCTGAGCGCTGAGCCTATCCCTCCCCACCGCAAGGCTAGAAACATGAGAGCACACAAAGGAGAGCTCAGAGAGAGAGAGAGCGCCACTCCCTCACTATGGAAGTGTGCAATAACCAGGGAGCCTGTGCCTCCTCCTTATACAGGGGATTAGGGGAAGTACAAGAACAAGAGTATTGTGAGCAGCATTTTTCCTGACAACACTCTGGTTTTTGGTTAAAAAAAAAAAGCGGCAAATACCCAATGTGTGCACACACCCTTATGTAGCTCACAAGATGCAGCACAGAGTCTGTGTCCCTCCCCCACATTACAGATGAGTCACACAGATATAACACACAACCTCCCTATGACCTACAAAAAGAAATGTGCAGCATGTCCGGCCTGTCACACCCGTATATATGACACAGATATAAAAGCTATCCCTCCCCAGCACACAGCTGAGTCATGTGAATGTCTGCTGTATCCTGCACATGTGACATGTACAGATGAAACGTACCCACCTCTAATGCTTCCATGGCTGCATCTAATATACACTGCTCAAAAAAATAAAGGGAACACTAAGATACCACATCCTAGATATCACTAAATGAAATATTCCAGTTGCAAATCTTTATTCATTCCATAATGGAATGCGTTGAGAACAATAAATCATAAAAATGATCAATGATCCACATTAATATCCCTTGAAGGTCTGGATTTGGAATGACACTCAAAATCAAAGTGGAAAATCAAATTACAGATTTATCCTACTTCAGTAGAAATGCCTCAAGACATGGAAATGATGCTCAGTAGTTTGTGGCCTGGCAGCACTTCCAGCCTCTGGACACTATGTTGCCAGACACAGCAAACTTTCTTGCCACAGCTCGCATTGATGTGCCAACCTGAATGAGCTGCACTACCTGAGCCACTTGTGTGGGTTGTAGAGTCCGTCTCATGCTACCACGAGTGTGAAAGCCCAACCAACATTCAAAAGTGTCCAAAACATCAGCCAGAAAGCATTGGTACTGAGATGTGGTCTGTAATCCCCACCTGCAGAACCACTCCTTTATTGAATGTGTCTTGATAATTGTCAATAATTTCCATCTGTTGTCTATTTCATTTGCACAACAGCATGTGAAATTGAATGTCAATCAGTGTTGCTTCCTAAGTGGACACTTTGATTTCACAGAATGTTGATTTACTTAGAGTTATATTCTGTTGTTTAAGTGTTCCCTTTATTTTTTGAGCAGTGTATAAGGAAAAGCAGAAAGACTCTAACCAGCATATCCCCAGCAATACATGCTGGAGTTAATTCGATCTTATCACAATTGGATGTTATCCTTTATTCCTGAGATAGGTGATAACTTCCTTATCAATGGGACCTCACTGACCCAAGAACGAGTAATCTGCTCTATTCATGCTTATGGGAAAACCACAGATCGGCTGAGAGCAGCGCTTACCTATCTCCGACCGACCCATTAAGAATGAATAAGGTGGCAGCGCACAAGATCGTATACCGCTTTTTCAGAGCAAACAGCATCAGCCATGGTTGGATTTGTAATATTTCATCAAATTTCATTGATGAAATATTACAATCGCTCTGATTGCCAGTTTCACTTTTAACAGCCAATCAGAGCGATCGTAGGCACGTGTGGGCTAAGTCACGCCCCCTAGGGTTAACTCTAAGGTGTCCTCTGTGTGCGGGTCGGGTGACCTTTCAGTGACCCCGGTCACCCGACCCGCAGGGGGGCTTAAAGTCATGATGCCACATAGGCGTCATGGGTCGTTTTGGCATGACTTTTCATGACGCCTACGTGGCGTCAAAGGTCGTGAAGGGGTTAAAGCTACAGAGCTCAGCAAGGGAGCGCTCAGAATGTGGTCACAGAACTCTGCCCCAAGGACACAGGGTCAGAGTCCCTCTTGACCTTCTGGGCGCGTGGCGTCGCACCTGTGGACGCTTCTATAGACGCTAACTATGGTGGAGTGTCGAGCACGTGCACTGTGGCGTGCAGAGCCAGCGGTGGACACAGTTTCAGACTCTGCCTCTACCTACACCTAAGCCTGGGTGCTTAACAGGCTAGGCTGCACAACACATGCGTGCCAAGGGTAGGGGTTTCTTAATGAGTCATTCACTAGAGACATTCATACATGCATACAATACTCACTCCTCATAGTCTGGTAATGCAGTCTATACTAGCGCATGGCAGAGCGGCCATGCAAACCTTTTATAGCAGCATCCTTCCCGCACCTTCCTGACCTTTCTGATGGTCCAATCCGAGCTGGAGAAGGACCTGAGTATGTGACCTCTGATCTCCAATGAGAGATCGTCCCACGGGCATGCTCAGAGGACCAAAAGGAGGACTTAGTCCCTGGTGTAGCTCGCTGCTGACCAGCATGCGTTGCTATAGCTGGACCAGAGGTGGAAGCAGCAACCAAACCCACAGAGCTGATCTGAGCAGAGCACCGGGATCGATGAGTCTGCTGAGCAGGCTCCTCTGTGGCCAGAGAGGAATGGGAGACTACCGAATGCAAGGCTCGGGATTCCTGCTGTGCAGCGACAGGAACCAGACGCCTAACGGTAGCCATGCTGGTTCAGTATGCCTTCAATTTTGAATAAATCCCCAACAGTGTCACCAGCAAAGCACCCCCACACCAACACACCTCCTCCTCCATGCTTCACGGTGGGAACCAGGTATGTAGAGTTCATCCGTTCACCTTTTCTGCATCACACAAAGACAGGGTGGTTGGAACCAAATCTCAAATTTGGACTCATCAGACCAAAGCACAGATTTCCATTGGTCTAATGTCCATTCCTTGTGTTCTTTAGCCCAAACAAGTCTCTTTTGCTTGTTGCCTGTCCTTAGCAGTGGTTTCCTAGCAGCTATTTTACCATGAAGGCCTGCTGCACAAAGTCTCCTCTTAACAGTTGTTGTAGAGATGTGTCTGCTGCTAGAACTCTGTGTGGCATTGACCTGGTCTCTAATCTGAGCTGCTGTTAACCTGCGATTTCCGAGGCTGGTGACTCGGATGAACTTATCCTCCGCTGCAGAGGTGACTCTTGGTCTTCCTTTCCTGGGCCAGTCCTCATGTTAGCCAGATTCTTTGTAGCGCTTGATGGTTTTTGCCACTGCACTTGGGGACACTTTCAAAGTTTTCCCAATTTGTCGGACTGACTGACCTTCATTTCTTAAAGTAATGATGGACACTCATTTTTCTTAGCTGCTTTTTTCTTGCCATAATACAAATTCTAACAGTCTATTCAGTAGGACTATCAGCTGTGTATCCACCAGAATTCTGCACAACACAACTGATGGTCCCAACCCCATTTATAAGATAAGAAATCCTACTTAATAAACCTGACAGGGCACACCTGTGAAGTGAAAACCATTTCCGGTGACTACCTCTTGAAGCTAATCAAGAGAATGCCAAGAGTGTGCAAAGCAGTAATCAAAGCAAAAGATGGCTTGTTGTGAGTTCATTCTCGGGTTCCCCTTCTGAACTCCCTCTGGTGGTGTCGGGAGGTGGTGCGGCTAGTTTGATCGGTGGAGATCTGCCACCTGAGGATGGGGATGATGATTGGATCTCGGGATTCTGAGATTGGATTTAAGACAGCCGACGCCCTATTCAGTTGCTGGTGATTCCTTCTGGCTTGTCAGCTCTTGGTTTTCAGCTCTGTTCCAGTCATCTAAAGCTAAGTTTCTGCTAATGTTCACACTTGATTTTGTTGGTCTATTCAGTTTTTTGTGTGGTCTGCCAGCCCCGGCTGCGGGCTGAGCTGAATTTCCACTCTTATTTATCAGTATTTTGCCAATTGGCTTTTTGTCCCTTACTAGTTCAGTCTCTTTTTGTTCTGTCTCAGAATATTCCAGAGTGCTGATATAGTGGGAGAAGTCTAGTGACTTCAGGGTTAATTTTGCTATCAGAAGTGTTGGACATTATTTTTGTAGGGTTTTTTGCAGGTTGCAGACAGTGACTTGCCTTTCCTTTCCTGTCTAGTTAGTTTGGGCCCCATCATTTGCTCAGCCTATTTTCCTGCCTGTGTTTGTGCCTTCATCTTGTTTCACCGTCAATACATGTGTTGGGGCTATCTATTCCATTGGGGTCTGCTCTGGGGCAGTTAGCTTTCCCTTTTCTTGCTTTAGGCTTATGTAGTCATCCGGCCGTGACAAGGCGTCTAGGAACATCGTAGGCATGCTCCACGCCTACTGCTAGTTGTGTGGTAAGATCAAGGATCTGCAATCTGCATAGTTACCAACTTCTCTGGTTTTCTGTGGCTTAGCTTGTTTTGTTTTGTTTTTTCTCCTCGGTGACCCATTCATAACAGAATCACCAGCCATACCGCAGATTCTAGGGTACTCAAAAGCAGGAAAGAATTGTAAAAAAAAAATAAATAAAAAAAAGTGTCAGAATTTTTTTTATGTATATTTTTTCCTCTTTTTCTCTGGGGCCATAGGAGGATTTTTTTTCTTAATGGAGATTAAGCAATTGTCTGATCGTGTGGAGCAGCTCACTGCTGAAGTGCGGGGAATTTCTGCCTATCTCGCTCATTCACATGCTGCTGAACCAAAGATCCCTACTCCTGATGTGTTTTTTGGGGATGGGTCTAAATTTTTGAATTTTAAGAATAATTGTAAATTATTTCTTGCCTTGAAGCCTAATTCATCGGGGAGCTCTGCATAGCAGGTTAAAATTGTGGAACATGGAATGATAGTGCCTTGGTAGCTCTCTTTCGGAAGGGTTTGTCAGAAACTGTAAAAGATACTATGGTAGGATTTCCTGTTCCCTCTGGTCTTGATGATTCTATGTCATTAGCCATTCAAATTGATCGGCGTTTACGTGAACAGAAAATTACACGAGCGGCGCTGCCACCTTTTGGATAAATGTCTGAACCTATGCAATGTGGTAGAGTTTTGTCAAGGGAGCAACGTCAGGAGTTTAGAAGGCGTAATAAGCTGTGTTTTTTCTGTGGAGACGTCTCTCATACTATTTCTGTCTGTCCAAAACGAGAGAAACGATTTGCACACACATTTGCTGTGGGCAGTATACAACCTAAGTTTCTTTTGGCAATTACTCTGATCTGCTCCTTATCCACATTTTCCACGAAGGCTTTTGTGGATTCAGGAGCAGCTTTGAATCTGATGGATTTAGACTTTGCTAAACGTTGTGGCTTTTCCATTACGCTTCTGCGGACGCCTATTCCTTTGAGGGGTATTGATGCTACTCCTTTGGCGGAGAATAAACCTCAGTTTTGGACCCGGGTGACGATGCGGGTTGCCCCAGACCACCAAGAGAATTGTAAATTTCTGGTGCTGCATAATTTGCATGATACTATTGTTCAGGGTTTTCCTTGGTTGCAAACTCATAATCCAGTTTTGGATTGGAAATCTGGGTCTCTGGTGAGTTGGGGTTGTCAGTGTGTTCTTAGGGACACTCCTGTTTTCTCCACCTATCCTCAGTCTCATGATATTCCTGATTATCTAGCCGATTTTTCTGATGTATTTAGTGAGAGCAAGTCTGCGTCTTTGCCTCCTCATAGGAGTTATGACTGTGCAATTGAGTTGATGCCTGAGTGTAAATTTCCCAAGGGTCGGCATTTCAACTTATCAGTACCCGAACATGATGCTATGCGATCCTATATTAAGGAGTCATTGGAGAAGAGTCATATTAGACCATCCTCGTCACCTTTAGGTGCTGGTTTTTTTTATGGCCAAGAAAGATGGTTCATTAAGACCGTGTATTGATTATCGTTCCCTTAACAAGATGACGGTTAAATATCAGTACCCGTTACCTCTGATGTTTGATTTATTCTCCAGAGTTAAGAGTGCCTGCTGGTTTACTAAGCTTGACCTCAGGGGGGTGTATAATCTTATTCACATCAAGCACGGGGATGAATGGAAGACGCGTTTAATACTCCGGAGGGACATTTTGAGTACCTGTTGATGCCTTTTGGGCTCACTAATGCCCCTTCTGTCTTCCAGTCCTTTATGAACGATATTTTCCCTGACTTTGTGGATAAGTTTTTGATCATCTATCTGGATGATATTTTGATCTTTTCTAGTGATTGGGATTCTCATGTGGAACACGTCCGGACTGTGTTCCGGATTTTGAGGGAGAATTCCCTGTTTGTTAAGGGATCGAAATGCCTCTTTGGTGTACAGAGGATTTCATTTTTGGGATTTATCTTATCTCCATTGACTATTGAAATGGACCCGGCTAAGGTACAGGCCATTTATGATTGGGTTCAGCCTACTTCTTTGAAGGCCCTCCAGAAGTTTTTGGGTTTTGCTAATTTCTATCTTAAATTTATAGGTAATTTTTCTGGTATTGTCAAACCACTGACTGATCTGACCAAGAAGGGCGCTGATGTGCTGAACTGGTCTCCTGAGGCCATCTCAGCATTTCAGGAGCTTAAGCAGAGATTTACTTCAGCTCCAGTTTTACGGCAACCTGATGTCTCACTTCCATTTCAGGTGGAGGTAGATGCTTCTGAGATTGGTGCAGGAGCTGTCTTGTCCCAAAAAGACCCTGTGACTTCTAAGATGAATCCCTGTGCCTTCTTTTCTTGAAAGCTCTCCCCATCCGAACGCAACTATGATGTGGGGAATTGGGAATTGTTGGCCATGAAGTGGGCATTTGAGGAGTGGAGACATTGGTTGGAGGGAGCTAGACATCAAGTTGTCGTCCTCACCGATCACAAGAATTTGATTTATTTGGAGTCAGCCAAACGCTTGAATCCTAGACAGGCTAGATGGGCCTTGTTTTTCACGCTTTTTAATTTTGCGGTCTCTTTTCTTCCGGGCACTAAGAATATTAAGGCAGACGCCCTTTCTAGGAGTTTCTTTGCCGATTCTCTTAGTGTGACTGAGCCTACTACTATCCTAGGTGAGGGGGTAGTTCTTTCTGCCATTTCGCCTGATTTGAGATGCGCCTTGGAGGAATTTCAGGAGGATAAACCTGAGCGTTGCCCTATGGGAAAATTATATGTTCCTGACCAGTGGAGAAAGAGAGTGATGTCTGAAATTCATTGCTCCGCATTGGCTGGTCATCCAGGTATTTTTGGTACCAGAGATTTGGTGAGTCGGTCCTTTGGGTGGCCTGCCTTATCTCGTGACATCAGGAATTTTGTACAGTCCTGTGGGACTTGTTCTCAGTCTAAACCCTGTTCTCGTTCTAGTGGGTTGCTGATGCCCTTGCCGGTGCCCAAGAGGCCATGGACCCATATCTCAATGGATTTATTTCTGATCTTTCTGTCTCTCAGAGAATGACTGTTATCTGGGTGATTTGTGATAGATTTTCGAAGATGGTCCATCTTGTACCAATCCCAAAGTTGCCATCTTCCGCTGAGTTGGTGCCCTTGTTTTTACAACAGGTGGTTCGGTTACATGGGATTCCTGAGAACATTGTGTCTGACAGAGGAGTCCAGTTTGTTTCCAGATTCTGGAAAGCCTTTTGTTGCAATCTGGGAATTCAGTTATCCTTCTCCTCCGCGTTTCATCCCCAGACCAATGGGCAGACTAAGCGAACAAACCAGACCTTGGAGTCTTATTTGAGATGTTTTATATCTGCTGATCAGGATGATTGGGTCTCATTTTTGCCGTTGGCCGAATTCGCATGGAACAATAGAGCTAGCTCTGCCACTTTGATGTCACCCTTTTTCTGTAATTTTGGGTTTCATCCTCGATTCTCTTCAGGGCAAGTGGAATCTTCGTCCTGCCCAGGTGTGGACACTGTGGTTGAGAGAATGTAGCAGATATGGGACCAAGTGGTGGATAAGTTGTCACTCTCTCAGGAAAAGGCCCAGCGATTTTCCAACCAGCATAGGACCATTCGTCCCCGGTTTAAAGTGGGTGATATGGTTTGGTTGTCGTCTAAGAATATTCCTATGAAGGTTGCATCTCCTAAATTTAAGCCAAGATTTATTGGTCCTTATAAGATTTTGGAAATTCTTAATCCTGTTTCGTTTCGATTGGCTCTTCCAGTTACATTGAAGATCCATAAAGTATTTCACAAATCTCTGTTGAAGAGGTTTGTTGAGCCAGTGGTTCATATGGCGGCACCTCCTGACCCTGTGTTGGTCGAAGGCAATGTGGAATATGAGGTAGAGAAAATATTGGATTCTCGTTTCGTTAGACGGAGACTCCAGTATTTGGTCAAATGAAAGGGTTATGGTCAGGAGGATAATTCTTGGGTCTCTGCCTCCGATATTCATGTCAATAGATTGGTTCGTGCTTTTCACCTGGCCCATCCTGATCGGCCTGGTGGTGTGGATGAGGGCTCGGTGACCTCTCCTCAAGGGGGGGTTACTGTTGTGAGTTCATTCTCGGGTTCCCCTTCTGAACTCCCTCTGGTGGTGTCGGGAGGTGGTGCAGCTGGTTTGATCGGTGGAGATCTGCCACCTGAGGATGGGGATGATGATTGGATCTCGGGATTCTCAGATTGGATTTAAGACAGCCGACGCCCTATTCAGTTGCTGGTGATTCCTTCTGGCTTGTCAGCTCTTGGTTTTCAGCTCTGTTCCAGTCATCTAAAGATAAGTTTTTCTGCTAATGTTCACACTTGATTTTGTTGGTCTATTCAGTTTTTTGTGTGGTCTGCCAGCCCCGGCTGGGGACTGAGCTAAATTTCCACTCTTATTTATCAGTATTTTGCCAATTGGCTTTTTGTCCCTTACTAGTTCGGTCTCTTTTTGCTCTGTCTCAGAATATTCCAGAGTGCTGATATAGTGGGAGAAGTCTAGTGACTTCAGGGTTAATTTTGCTATCAGAAGTGTTGGACATAATTTTTGCAGGTCTTTTTGCAGGTTGCAGACAGTGACTTGCCTTTCCTTTCCTGTCTAGTTAGTTTGGGCCCCATCATTTGCTCAGCCTATTTTCCTGCCTGTGTTTGTGCCTTCATCTTGTTTCACCATCAAAACATGTGTGGGGGTTATCTATTCCTTTGGGGTCTGCTCTGGGGCAGTTAGCTTTCCCTTTTCTTGCTTTAGGCTTATGTAGTCCTCCGGCTGTGACGAGGCATCTAGGAACATCGTGGGCACGCTCCACAGCTACTGCTAGTTGTGTGGTAAGATCAGGGATCTGCAATCTGCATAGTTACCAACTTCTCTGGTTTTCTGTGGCTTAGCTTGTTTTGGTTTTTTTTCTCCTCGGTGACCCATTCATAACAGTGGCTACTTTGAAGAACCTAGAATATAAGACATACAGTATTTTCAGTGGTTTCACACTTTTTTGTTAATTATGTTAATTATATAATTCCACATGTGTTAATTCATAGTTTTGATGCCTTCAGAGTGAATCTACAATTTTCATAGTGTGATGTAGTGACCACTGTGTCCACTAGGGGCGCTGTGTGGATGTCCCAGGACGAGAGTATAAGCATTTCCAGTGTCCTGAATGATTGTAATGTGTCTCAAGCTGAATGACCATTATGCATCTCAAGGTGGGTGGCCTTGAGATGGAGACATATGTGTGTGTTGATCAGCAGTGATACTGCTGAGGTGCTGTTTCAATATGTCAGGGGCTAGTGACCTACAAACCCACCCAGGGGGTGTTTTTTAGAACGCTAGTATAAAGTGTGTATGAGTGGTTCAAGGACCTGTGATGAGGTCATAGCCATGTGACCCGTTGGGCATGGCTATGGACCATATAAGGTGGCCAGGGTAGGTCACATGAGGTGAATGCTGGGACCTGGTTGGTCCATTTTGGAAGACCCCGTCTGGGAGAGATGGGGCTGTCTTCCTGACAGCAAGGAATGCTGTGTTGAGTGGCTGCACGTGCCTGATGATTCCCTGGAGGGAATGGACGTCTGCAGCATGATGACGGAACTATGAGGAAACCCTGACGTGGGTGTGATAACTGAGGCTGAAGAGCCTGTGTATGCATAACCTGTGTGACCACAGGGATTACAGAGCTGAACTCTGTCATGGACACTATGCTGATGTGATGACGTTTATGTTGCTGTTGTGGGTTTATGATGCTAAATAAACCGCATGGACTATGATTGTTTATGGAAAACCTGTTCCAGATCTGGTTTTGCGGTTGCTAAGCGAGTATTCCCTACTTGAATAACAGTGCTACCTTACTATTGGTGGAGAATGCTATAGGCAGTGTTGTAGCCTTGTTGCTAGGAGCAACGGAAGAGGACTGCAAAATTCATTTCCTAAGGGCAACTGTTGTGAGCTCATCTGTTCATTCACCTTTTGTGTCCGAGAATCTCCCTCTTCTGGTGAAGGAAGGTAGTGAGGCTGGTTTGGATGAAAGAAACCAAACACCTGATCAGGTGGATTGTGACTGGGTAACGGGAACTTCAGACTGGATATAAGGCAGCCGACGCCCTTCTGAGTGGCTGGTGATTTCTGAGTGGCTGATTCTCCTATTGTGACAAAAGCCTGCTACCATCTTAGGTGAGGGGGTGGTTCTTTCTGCCATCTCGCCTGATTTGAGACATGCTCTGGAGAAGTTTCAGGAGGATAAGCCTGAGCGTTGTCCCAGTGGTAGGTTGTATGTTCCTGACCAGTGGAGGAGGAAAATGATGTCTGAGGTTCATTGCTCCGCGTTGGCTGGTCATCCAGGTATTTTTGGTACTAGAGATTTGGTGAGTCGGTCTTTTTGGTGGCCTGCCTTGTCTCGTGATGTCAGAAATTTTGTGCAGTCCTGTGGGACTTGCTCCCGATCTAAGCCTTGTTCTCGTTCTAGTGGGTTGTTGATGCACTTGCCAGTACCCAGGAGGCCATGGACCCATATTTCAATGGATTTTATTTCTGATCTGCCTGTCTCTCAGAGGATGACTGTTATCTGGGTGATTTGTGATAGATTCTCTAAGATGGTCCATCTTGTACCACTCCCTAAGTTGCCATCTTCCTCAGAGTTGGTGCCCTTGTTTTTGCAACAGGTGGTTCGCTTGCACGGGATTCCTGACAACATTGTATCGGACAGAGGAGTTCAGTTTGTCTCTAGATTCTGGAGGACCTTTTGTTCCAAGCTGGGAATTCAGTTGTCCTTCTCCTCTGCATTTCACCCTCAGACCAATGGGCAGTCGGAGAGAACAAACCAGACTTTGGAGGCTTATTTGAGATGTTTTATATCTGCTGATCAGGATGATTGGGTCTCATTTTTACCCTTGGCTGAATTTGCTTTAAATAATAGAGCTAGTTCTGTCACGTTGATGTCATCCTTTTTCTGTAACTTTGGGTTTCATCCTCGATTTTCTTCAGGGCAGGTGGAGTCTTCTGTCTGTCCAGGGGTTGACACTGTGGTGGAAAAAATGCAGCAGATTTGGGACCAAGTGGTGGATAAGTTGTCTCTTTCCCAGGAAAAAGCCCAGCGGTTTCTAACCGGCATAGGACCATTGGTCCCCGGTTTAAGGTGGGTGATATGGTCTAGTTGTCATCAAAGAATATCTCTATGAAAGTGGCTTCTCCAAAGTTTAAACCTAGATTTATTGGACCTTACAAGATTTTGGAGATTATTAATCCGGTCTCTTTTCGTTTGGCTCTTCCTGTCACATTTAAGATTCATAATGTGTTTCATAAGTCCTTGTTGAAGAGGTTTGTTGAACCAGTGTTTCCTATGGCGGCACCTCCTGACCCTGTGTTGGTTGAAGGTAACATGGAATATGAGGTAGAGAAGATACTGGATTCCCGTCTGGCTAGACGGAAACTCCAGTATTTGGTTAAGTGGAAGGGTTATGGTCAGGAGGATAATGGGTCTCTGCCTCTGATATTCATGCCAAAAGATTGGTGCGTGCTTTTCATCGGGCTCATCCTGATCGGCCTGGTGGCTTGGATGAGGGTTCGGTGACCCCTCCTCAAGGGGGAGGTACTGTTGTGAGCTCATCTGTTCATTCACCTTTTGTGTCCGAGGATCTCCCTCTTCTGGTGAAGGAAGGTAGTGAGGCTGGTTTGGATGAAAGAAACCAAACACCTGATCAGGTGGATTGTGACTGGGTAACGGGAACTTCAGACTGGATATAAGGCAGCCGACTCCCTTCTGAGTGGCTGGTGATTTCTCTGCTGGATTCTTGGAGACCAGTTTGATTCCGGCTTCCCAAAGATAAGTTTTTTGCTCTGCTATTGAACTTATTAGTTTTGGTTTTGTTTGCCTTGTTTTCTGAGTTCAGCCATCCCCGGCTGGGGGTGTGCTGGATTCTTTTTCCTTGATCAGTGTTATCTTTTGCTCTGCTTTCAGAACATTCTGAGTGCTGATATAGGGTTTGAAGTCTAGTGACTTCAGGGTCCTTTTTGCTTATCAGTTGTGTTGGTAATATTTTTAGCAGGGTTTTCTCGGATTGCAGACAGCAGCTTTTCTGTCCTGTCCTTTTTAGTTAGCTTGGGCCCCATCGTTTGCTCAACCTATCTTTCTATCTGTGTTAGTGTTTTCATCTTGCTTCACAGTCATTATATGTTGGGGCTGCCTATTGCTTTGGGGTCTGCTCTGGGGCAGTCAGTTTTTCCCTTTTCTCTCTTTAGGTTTATTTAGATATCCGGCTGTGACGAGGTGTCTAGGATCACCATAGGAACACTCCACGGCTACTGCTAGTTGTATGATAGGATAAGGGGTCTGCAATCCGCTAGTTTCCCACCTCTCTGATTTTCTGGGCTGAGCTTGTGTTTTGTTTTTTCCTTCTCGGTGACTCAATCATAACAGGCAACGGTTTCCAAAGGCACATGGTGCAATGCTGGCAATGCTGAGCCAGGAGGGCTAATGGTCTTGAAAGCCGTGTGATATACTAACCGGGGTCAGTGGAAAAGACTTATAGGACACCTCTGCGGTAGAGGGGTCCGAGAACCTGCGTGGCTGGCAGGTGACAGTCGTGAAAGCCATGTGGTATGCTGACCGGGGTCAGAAAAAGAGACTGAGGATTGCTATAGGGTGCCTCTGTGGATAAGAGGTACCTCAGAACCTGTGTGGCTGACACAGGTAACAGACAGGTGTCTGTGTTGTACTGACTGGGGTTAGTGAGAGAGACTGTGTACCTGGAGGGTTCAGTGTGCAAAGGTCCTGGAGGGTCAGTGTTGGGAGGTTCTGGGAGAAGAATCGGATTCCTGGAGCACGTGGTATGACCTTGGACCTGGTGAGGCGTAAGTGTTGGACAGTCTTAGGCAGAGACAGATGTCCTGAATAGCACCCGCCGAGCCCCTGGACCTGGTGAGGCCAGTGTTTTGGGAAACCCTGGGAGGAAGGTCGGCTCCCTGAATAGCACCCGGTGCGCCCTGTGTGTTGGACGGTCTCAGGAGAGCTGACGGACGTCCTGAATAGCACACAGACAGGACACGTGTGTTTTGTGTTGCATGTGTTTTTTTTCTTTTCCCTTTCAAGTCATCCTGCAGTGGCTCAGTGGGGTCAAGAAGGTGACAAGCGGCTTGCTGTAAGTCGGCGGGGTTACGAAGGGGACAAGCGGCTTCCTGTGACTCGGCGGGGTTACGAATGGGACAAGCGGTTTCTGGTAACTCGGCGGGGTTACGAAGGTGACACCAGCAGCTGTATGTGAACGGCAGCCGGTGGTGTCGAAGATCAGTGACAGCAGTAGCTGTGATGGTGCCAGCAAGGACTTGTGTGGAATCGTAAGAGACATAAACTGTGTGATGTGAACGGCGGTCTAAGGAGATCAATAAAATGGACATGGGGAAATCCCAAAAGGGGGTGTTGGCCCAAATTGGGGTGGTAACCCAAAAAGGGGTGGAGTCCCAGGAGGGGGCGGCCACCCAAATCGGGGTGGTTCAGGAAATGGCAGCACTGATTGCCTCAGTGGGTATGTCTGGGGAACAGCAGTGTGTGTGTATGTCTTTTGAGGAGTGCAGCATGTATTTTCCGGATAATGACGGGCCACAGATGTGTACCATGATGCTGCACCGGGAAGGAGTCTCTGGTAGACTGGACTCAGAGAGTCAGGTGACTTTGACAGGAACTCCTCTCGTTTTATCTCTGACCGAGAAAAACGCCAGGGTTTGCAGTAAACACGGGGTCATGGTGAACTATGCCGTAGACAGAGTAATGTTTGAGGGGACCAAAGGTGGTGAGTGCCAAGGGGGCGGGATACCACAGGACTTACTCTATGCCTTGGAGAGGGGCCGGGACTTTGTTTTGTTTGATGACGTATGGTCGGACGATGGAGACGTTTCAACTGTGGGGCCAGCAGACATTGAGACAGTGACGGCTCCTGACGTGGACAGGTCAGAGGTAGAACTGACCGGAAGAAGAAGTACATCTGCCCAACATACGGACCTGACGTCTCGTGACATGACGGATTGTGGGCTGGGAGATGAGACAACTGGACTAGACACAAGGTCAGAGGGTAACTGGAGGGTTCACTCGACTGACGGGACTGACCCAGTGGTACCCTTTGACAATATAATTAAAGAGGTAGTAGTGCGACACGTGCTGGCCAAAAGAGAACAATATCTTGAGATACAATTAATAAAGGAGACAGTGGAAGGACATCTCGAACGAGAAAGAGTCCTGAGACAAATCGCTGAGCACAGGGTTAAGGAGCTCGAGAAAGAAGTCTTGGAGCTCAAAGAAACTGTAAGTGGTCTTCTACGGGAGAAGAGCTTGAACAGTGATGTACAGCGGCCGGGTCCGATTGGTGGTGTGAAGAAGCTGCCGATGCTCGTCTTGGCAGAGGGTCGTGAAGAGATGAGATCTTGAGAAGTTGAAGAGCTGAGAGCTGAAGAAGACAGTCATCTGGCTGGGTCAACTGTAGTGAGGGAAGTGTCTGTGGTAAAGCCAGAGCCTCCTGGCCTGGAAGAGAGCAAGGCCACGACCTTCGAGTTTGTGATTAATGTACCAGAAGACATGCAAGAAGCCTGTGCTGAGGAAGGTGTGCATGAGACTTTCAAAGAGGTGGTCAAAGCGTGTAAGGTGCACTGGGCGCCTGAGACGCGGCTGTTGGTGATAATATCAGCCAGAGAAGATACCTCAAACTGAGTAGCTGTCCTGAAAGAAATGCATCTGCAATGTCTTCACGTCAAACACCAGGTTAGGCGGAGTAATATGAAAGCTGCTCAACACCTAGAGTTAGCAAGGGAGGCTGTTATGGATAAGTCACCGAAGGAGGTAAAAACAAAAATAATAGCTAAGTCCAGAAAACTGGAGAAGTTGGCAGCTATCGGACTGCAGACCCCTGAACCTATCCACAACAACTAGCAGTAGCCGTGGGGGGTTCCTACGGTGCCCTAGACCCCTCGATCACAGCCGGAGAACTAAATTAGCCTAAAGACAGAAAGGGGAAATCTAAACTGCCCCAGAGCAGACCCCAAAGCAATAGGCAGCCCCCAACATATAATGACTGTGAGGTAAGATGAAAAACACTAACACAGATAGAAAGATAGGTTGAGCAAATGATGGGGCCCAAGCTAACTAAATAGGACAGGATAGAAAAGCTGCTGTCTGCAATCCGCAAAAACCCTATCCAAAAATGAACCAACAGACTGATAGGAAAAACAGGCCCTGAAGTCGCTAGGCTTCAAAAAGACTATATCAGCACTCAGGTATATTCTGAAGACAGAGCCAGAGATAAACAGATCAGAGACAAAAATGGAATTCAGCTCACCCCCGGCCGGGAATGGTTGAACTCCAAAAAACAAGGCAAACAAAACCAGAACTAAAGAGTACAAAAAGCAGAGCAAAACTTAGCTTTGAGAAGCAGAGATCAGACTGGTCTCCAAGAATCCAGCAGGACAATCACCAGCGAGGCAGCAGGGCGTCGGCTGCCTTATATCCAGTCATCAGTTCCTGTGACCCAGTAATCATCTACCTGCTCAGCTGTTTGGTAATCAGCCTCACTACCTTCCTTCACCATTAGAGGGAGTTCATCTGACCTCACTGGTGAAGGGAAAGATGAACTCACAACAGGAGGCTATGGATCGGCTGGGTTTGCGGAAAGATTTAGTTCCGGGACCCAAAGGTCTGATTGGGAGAATTATGGGAAGATTTGGGAAGGTAATGCAAGACCTTGTGAATATCTCCGGTGTGGTGAGGGTGAGGATCCCTCCTGATGATGAAGACCAGGTATCCAGTGAAGAGGGTAGGATTCCCATCATAGTAGTTGGCTCCATGGAAAGCCTGAGAAATTTTTGGATGCTCTTGGAGTATCAAATGGGGTACCTGCAAGAGATTGAGCAGTTGAGGCTGGACTGTCGGCGAATCAATAAAGAGGTACAGAACACCAGGTGGCGGCTTCCTGCATCCCAAAATGTAAGGACCCGAAGGGTGCCTCCAAGAAGTGACATGGCAGATGACCGAAGAATGTCAGCGAGTGGCAGTTCGACGGGCCGTACGAGGCTGAGAGACCTTAGTTCCTGTGAGACGCTGAATGGGTCAGACTCAGGCCAGAGAGTAGGCTCGATTAAGACTGGAGGGCCAAAGAAAAAAGACCTGTCTGTCGACCCAAAATGTGGATGATCTAACCTTCATTAAAATGAACCATGCATGGGTTTCCAAGGATTTTGTCCCACCTTCCCCTGATGACACCTAGGTTGCCAGAAAAATGATTTGCTTTGGTCCTCCTCTTCCTCGCACTTGCCCAATTTCGCCTTTTGCAGCAGCTGAATGTTCAACATCAACATATGCCATTTTGTAAACCTCCCTAACTGGGCTGCCTCCCCACCCCATGGCCGGGGTCACCACCTAGCGCACCCAACCATGCGAGTGCCGTTGCCCTGGACAGGTGGGTGGGCCGACTCTTGGGCGTGGGCACTGGCACAGGGTCCCTCATAGTGCAATCAATTGTTTCTGATGGTGGGGGTGCACACCCACCGTCAGACACACCGCCGTACTATGAGGGGCCCAGTGCCAGTACCGACACCCACGAGTGTGCCCCCCTTGCTTGGGCAGGGCCACAACATTTGCAATGTTTACTTCTCCCTGCTCCTCCGCTGTGTAGTCTGGGCTGTCAAATCCTTCACTGGGACTGCCACTACAAATTTGTTGAACTGATAGATGTTGGTTAAGACGTAGCTATGCCCTGTCCCGCTGGCCGTGCTCTAGCTTCAGATGATCAATGGCTTCCATTTCTTATGGACCTCGACTCACAAAGACATGCAGTGGTGGTTTATTTTCAGCTTTCACAGTTTTCCTACTCACAGACGCGTGACATTTCGGCGCACATTTTTAAATGTGCCCTCTCATGCCAATCCCATAGAATCGCCTACGGCCTGTGGCTTCTGTCTTTTGCACTCCAAAGTTACGTGACAGATCATGATAGGCAGTGATCAACATGTTTACATCTCTCCCTGTGATTAAAATTTGATGGAGATGAGTAACGCTGATGGGATCAACGGTACTGCGATAGAGCAACACTTTCTTCACAAAGTTATGTTTTCGCTGTCTCCACACACAAATTAATTGAGGGTCTGCATCGCCTCTGAGAATTGTGATTGCAGTTTTTCCTGTGATTGTTAATTCCTAGATTTCTGCAATCACTAGACTTTATGTCAGTAATTGTATGCATCTCATTTCCTATGTCGGAGAGGCTGGAATGTCTTACTGAGACAGAAATATATATGAAGATTTAAAAATACCACCAAAAGTGTATACTGGTGTACGCTTCAAAAACATTTCCTTTTTTCTACTTTTTAGATTGTTGTCTTATCCATACTGAGAACACGGAGATTTTAAATGTTTAAACTATGCTTTATATACCCGCTATCCAGTGATAATGTACCATTTCTCACCTTTGTCCAATCACGTCTAATCCATACTGGGCCTGAGACCGTCTGAGCCTGCCTCCTGATCTATAGACATAGGTTTTTAATGTGTAAACTATGCTATGCATACCTGTAATCCGGTGATACGTTACCCTTTCTCACCTTTGTCCAATCACGTCTAATCCATACTGGGCCTGAGAACGGCTGCCGAGCTGTTAAGCAAGCTACAGCACCTGTGGTTTGGACATGTAATTTTTTCATTTTGTCAGGAATGCCGGTTAGGCCTAATTCCATAATTGCGGTTGACCTGCACTTACTGGGAAATCATTGTTCACGGGGAATAATTGGAATCCCAGATCCCCATCACTAACGGTGTTCAGCGGGTTATCAGCACCTGTAAGCGACAAAAGCTGGTCCTTTCAGTGTAGCGCGCATGCAGCCCCGGAAATGTAAGGGCATGATAGACCTGTTATTGCTTGATCTCGCGTGCCAGAGCCTCGCGTATCCC
The DNA here is from genome assembly GCF_039654945.1 of Dendrobates tinctorius. NCBI lineage: Eukaryota > Metazoa > Chordata > Amphibia > Anura > Dendrobatidae > Dendrobates > Dendrobates tinctorius. Next base: position 14,010,800 of record NW_027361762.1, on the reverse strand, counting down.
TCTAGTAAGCTTGACGCGTACCGCGGGGGCATGCCGGAGTCTCGGTCGTTAACGGAATTAAGCTTGCAATCTGTGCAGCTTTTTTGTGGATGGCATGGTTGAGGTTGCACATGTTGAGTCCAATTAACACCACCACACACAGAAACGACAAAGCTGGCAATCTGTCCATCTTTTCTGTAGCTTGTATGGTTGTGGTTTCCCGGGTGGAGTCCAATTAAGCCACAGGCTCCACTCCTGGTGGTTCCCTTTTGGATATTCCTTTAAGGTTCAGCTTTGCAATCATACAGACCCCCGGAAACCAAACACTTTGCCTTCATGAACGCAGTTTGGAGGTTCGTGGGAATAACGCCGCCACATCGGCAGTTGCCATAATTTATTGGTGGGCAGTCCGACGGTATATGATCGTGTTCGATTTCAGATTTTTTTTTTTTTTGGCTTGTATTTTACATTTTTATTCCAGCCTTTCTTGACTTCATAAGGGCATGACAAGCCTATATCTGTGTCTCTTCCACCTTCCTCCTTTTACTCCTCCACCTCTTTTCTAAACGTAGTTGCCCTTTTCCATATTTTTTTTTGTCTTCTGAGCATTTTGTCTGCTTTGGGACACCTTTAAAGGTGTTTTGTAAATGTTTTCTATGTGTTTGTATGTGTTTATGTTTGCCTGCCATTGTTTTGAATGGGGTTCGACGGTGTTCTTCGAACGTTCGACGAGCATTCGACGAACTTGCCTCCTGTGTGACGAACCAAAACACTAGCGGGGTGGCTCAACACTACTCCTGATATATCGAAGTACATTGTTAATATTTAAACTATGCTATATATATCTGGTATCTGGTGATACTGTACCCTTTCTGCCAGGAAGTCCTCCTCCAACCAACACCCTAAGTGTATCATTGACACCTGGAACATTGTCCCACAAGTGTGATTATTTCTTGCGGATCTTCTTGTTATATTGTGGTGTGATCCATCCTGAGCATGTGAGTGTCTATGGGTTACTCATGCAATTTAGATGTACGTTTAAAAATTACCCCAACACTGTATACAGCTCTACGCTTGGGATAAATTACCCATTTACTGCTTGTTATATTCTGGTCTAATCCAAACTGACCAAGTGAGAGTTATTTTCTGACTGTGGAAATAAATACTGAAATTGACAACAATGACACCTACACTGTGTACAGCTGTACTCTTGAGATCCATAATCGTTTTACGGCTTTTTAGATTGTGTTGTAATCCAATACTGAGCCTGAGAGTGTCTGTGTGTGCCTCCTCAAATATCTACGGAGATTTAGAATGTTTAAACTATACTATATATACCTGCTATCTGATGATACTCTACACTTTGTCTAATTTTTATATTCTTGTCTAATCCATACTGAGCCTGTGAGCGTCTCTGTGTGACTGATGGAATATATAGGGAGATTGACAATTATCCTTTGACTGAATAGAGCTGTACGCTTCTGATACAGTGCCATATATCTGATGTTATTTTGGGTCTATTTTCTGCAAAATGTTGAAGTTTGGTGAAAGAGGCCGCGGACGTGGGTGTGGGGGGGCCAGCTGGTGCTGATGGTGGTGGTGCATCAGCTGGTAGTGGCAAAAGCACAATAGCAGCTAAGGCAGGAGGTGTTGAGCCTGCATCATGGTCTGGCTCCGGAACGCCTGGAAGGCTACCTTTTCTGGGAGTAGGTTAACCGCTTTTAAAGGCTGAGCACGAGGAACTGGTTTTGGCTTACATTGCCGAAACAGACTCCAGCAAATATGCCCTCCTCTTCTGAAGTTTCAAAAAATGCAAGCACTGAGTCGTCAAGTGCTGGCTCCTGGTCAGGAAGAACCCCTTTCCTTGTGTCCTTCACCCCCACCAAAAGTGAACGATGCAGCAGGCCACACTTCACATTAGTCCATGTAGCTCTTTCTATCATACCACGCCTGGGTTATCAAGTCAAATCGTGAATTCACAAGTCCAAGATGAATCAGACATGGAGTGTGGGTGGCCAGCCAGGGTAGTGGGGTTAATTGGTACCGGGTCGTTGTCTCACAGGGATGTGTCACGGTGGTGGTGACCTGTTCTGTGGCCCTGGGCGTCCATGCAAAGGGGTGAATTTCGTTTATAGATGAATTATATATGACGCCACCTGTGGTTTCTGATTAGATTGACCAGCGCTGCAGTGTCGCTTCTCTGGGACAGATGTTGTGGTGCAGCTAAGATGTAGAAGCCCAGCACAGGTAGGGCCGTAGTCGCAGGGCAGATGAAAGAGTTGGTAGATGGTGTGCAGTGCAGGATGTAGCAGAGCCGTGCGCCAGGCACAGGAGAAAGATGACACAGTCATGCAGTTCCTTTACCTGCATTTGGTAAGTGCCATCCAGGACCCAGAATACAGATGGAGAAGGAGTTGGTCAGCCTGGAAGCCAGTTTGGAATTCTCCCTCTGCAGATAGGTAGTGTGGCCTAAGTTCTAGCGCTTATCTGAGGTATTCGCAGTGCTGAGTTCAATGAAGTTCCCCTGTTGACTCTCTTTTGGAACTGTCTCGTATGGCAGGCAGCTGTAGCCTTTTCCTTCTGGCTCCCACACGTCGATGCTGGGGCCTCCGAGCCTTAGCTGGGTGCAGAGCATTTACAACTGCTACTTCCTCCGGTTTCGGCTGCAGGAGTGTCAGTGTCCCTAGAAACTCGTAGACCGGAATCCGGACCATGCGCTCCAGCTAGGAGTGAGCCTTAACTCTGCTCATCCTCCAGCTCCCCTTCTCACGTCCACACACTTCCCCTTCCCTGCACAGAGTGCCCTAACTTACCTCCTCCTGACCACAGAGAGCAGCTCCTCAGCAGTCAGGTTCAGAGGTCTCCCTACTGGCCTGGAGTGGGAAATGTGTTGTGTGTTGGTTGAACTGCTAGAGAGATCCTTCGTTGCTCCCAAGCATGACATCACACTCCCTAGGAGGAAGGTAATGCCACTGTGGCGACCGTACTCCTGGGGACGCCACAAGTGCACTGATGCCCAGCCACTGCTTGATGATTCTGCTGGTACATTGACCCAGACCACTACATTCCCCTCATACTCTACACAGCCAAAATGTGACCCTGAGGAAACTCAGGTTCCCCTTCCCACATACTATACCACCTTACAAGGTGACAAAGAGGAAGGTGCAGATGAAAGTGCAGGTTCCTTGAGCAGGTGGGGGGCATACTCATGGGCAATGGCACTGGCACAGGGCCCCTTATAGTACGCAAAAGTGTCTCTGCCGGTGGGATGGCCCACCCGCCGTCAGACACACCGCCACACACCGCCATACTATGAGGGGCCCTGTGCCAGTGCCGTTGCCAACGAGTGGGCCCCCCCTGCTTGCTCCGGATCACAGCACTTGCAAAGTTGAAATACCTACCTCTCCCTGCTCCACCGCCATGACGTCCTCCGCATGTCCTGACAGTGATATTCTGATCAGAGAGCGCAAGGACATCACGTCTGAACGCCCTCTGCCTAAACAGCCAAGTGCAGTGAGATGGAAGATGGGGACGGTGAGGAGTCCAGACTAGTACAGGGATTCCATAGCGAGGAGACTTATTTAATTGTTTTCAATGTTGGGACAGCAATTTTTGGGGAGCACTATACTCTGGAGAATGATATATGGGGCCCACCATACACTGGAGCATTCCAAATGTGGACATCAGACACTGGAGCAGCATTTACAGGGCCCATTATACACTGGAGCATTAAAAATGGGGAGCATTATATATGGAGCATTATTTGGGCCCATAAGACAGTGGAGCTTCATCCATGGGGACCAACATATACTGTAGCATTATGTGGAGCTCATCATATACTGTTTCAAACATTATATGGGACCAATTATTCTGTATGGAGAAATATATGGGCCTCATTACTCTGTATAGCGCACTATTCGGTGCCCCTAATACTGTATGGAGTAATATACTGTCCATTTTTGGAGCTATTGGAGAATTTAAAATCAATATCAGTCATGAGTAGTGTTGAGCTTTCCGATACCGCAAGTATCGGGTATCGGCCGATATTTGCCGTATCGGAATTCCGATACCGAGTACCGATACTTTTTTCGTATCGGATACCGGAATCGGAAGTCCAAAATGCAATGAGCCACTTTTGTGGCTCTGATTGGCTGCCGAAATGACGTCATCATGATGCGCTGTCTGTGCGCATCATGATGCGCCGTCAGTTCGGGCCTTCGGGTTGTCTGTGCCGACTGTCCGGGGGTCTGTACCGGCCTGCCGGGGGGCTGTGCCAACTGTCCGGGGGTCTGTACCGGCCTGCCGGTGGTCTGTGCAGGCTCCGGGGGTCTGTGCCGACTGCCCGGGGGTCTACCGGCCTGCCGGGGGGCTGTGCCGGCCTGCCGGTGGTCTGTGCAGGCTCCGGGGGTCTGTGCCGACTGCCCGGGGGTCTGTACTGGCCTGCCGGGGGGCTGTGGCGGCCTGCCGGTGGTCTGTGCAGGCTCCGGGGGTCTGTGCGGCCTGCCGGGGGGTCTGTGCCGCCCCCCGGCAGGCCGCACAGACCCCCGGGCAGTCGGCACAGACCCCCGGAGCCTGCACAGACCACCGGCAGGCTGGCACAGCCCCCCGGCACGCCGCACAGCCCCCCGAAAGGCCCGTACAGACCCCAGAGAGGCTGTACAAGGCAAAAATAGGGTTTTTCTTATTCCGATACCGGAAGTCCCATAGACTTGAATGGGACTTCCGGTATCGGAATCGGCGATACCCGATATTTTTTTTAGATCGGCCGATCCATTCCGATCCGATACTTTTAAGTATCGGACGGTATCGCTCAACACTAGTCATGAGATGTAAAAAGTGAAGTATTTTTCATTGTACTATACCGCTATTTCTCTACCGTATCGGAGCATCATGAGTTGTGGTATGTGTTAAAGGGGCGCTCTTTGGCCCAGGGCACATGAAATCCTGGAGCCAGCCCTACCCCTCCACAACTTTTGCCAAATAACCCCCAGTTTTCAGTGCGTAACTATTATTATGAAGTAAATTAAGGTTGAAAAGCTTCAATAATGTTTCTGCCATTCAAATGGGCACTGTAGGTGTGTTTCCTGTCCTCCACTCCCTGCCGACTTTGCTTCCCCATTGACTTGCATTGGGTTTCGTGTTTCAGTCGGCCTTCGACTTTTCACGATAATCGGCCGATTTCGTTCGACCCGACTTTTGCGAAAGTCAGGTTTCGTGAAACCCGACTCGACCCGAAAAAAGGCAAAGTCGCTCATCTCTAGTACCCATATAAGTAAATGGGTGTGAGTGACACAGCACACATCACTCTGATATCATCCGAGTGCTGTACGCTATACGCTGACGCCGGCAATGGAGGAGATAGAGAAATTAGTTTCCCTGCCTCCTCCGCAGCTGTGCTCCGATCCTCTCTGTGCGAGAGGCTCGGAGCACAGATGCATGACACTCGGCTCCTGTTCGCAGCAGAGCAGGAGCAGGGGGTCATTAGCATATTGCATCCGATGTTCTCGCATCGGACGCCATACGCTAGTGTGACCCCGGCCTAAGAATGAATAAGATGGCAGTACACATGATCGAACACCGCTTCTTCAGAGATTCTGTGCTTCTTCACTTGCTGAACAGACAGGATAACAATGGGAGGGTGCAGGGAAGAGTCTGCCAACTGATTTGAGGATATTTGTTTAATATTATACAATTCTGATGTATTCAATTACTGTTGTTTATTTCGCAATAGATGAAGATCACTAAAGTCACCTCGATGATGTCAGGGGAATGAGGGATATTTGTGCTTTTGTTCTCCCGGGATAAACAGGTGTCTGGCAGCGGTTTTCTCTACTCTCATCATTTAAAACAAATGGATGCTCAGCCAAAAATAGCGTGCAAGTATAAGTTGTGGCCAAGGAGATTTAACTAGCTATAACAGGTACCTGTATATACCATTAGGATTGTTAACGACTATGCCACCGATGCTGGGTATATTGTGGCAAACACTACATTTATGCTCCTGACATACAAGGCATGTACAAAATCCTTTGGCTGTCAAGAAAAATAATCTCATTCACTGAAAACAAGCAGAGATTTTATAAGTATATTAGATAGTAGCTTTGTCTACGCTTGTAAAGTGCAATACGGTCACTAACATTCTGTAAGGGGGTGGAGTTGCTATGGACCGTAGAGACAAGCTGCCACTTTAAGAGACAGCACCCCCTTGGTTAGAGCAGTGGGAAATTCTGCGCTTCCCTGTTGTAAAGACTGTTTGGTGTCTTCTGCCAGCACTGGAGAGGGGAGGGGCTGCTTTTCTGTGTGTGAGGAGATAGCCAAGACTTCTGCTGGAAGGAGACGTGCCCGAGCAGTAAAGGAAAGACTTTGTAAACTATTCTGGGGATAATAAGGTGGCTTTCCTATGTTGACGTGAGGAGCCACGAGGAAAAGTCAAGAAAGGAATCCAGAGGAGGGAATCCACCATTTCTAGGAGCATCACTTGACGTGCACACAAGGAAAAGACCACGTTGCACAGAGCATCCAGGAAGACGTGCGCACCATCTTGCAAAGCTGCAGGGCCCCCGGGATTGGACTGAGATACCAACGCTACTATGAGTGTTAACCAGTGGTGGGATTCAAATTTTTAACAACAGGTTCTGTGTTTGTGTGTAGGAAAACCACCCCCATTTTAAGTCACACCCATTTAAGCCACACCCATTATTAAGCCACACCCATTTACACGCACCTTTTCCTCAAACATATACAAGTAGGGGCGCAGTCAAACAGTTGAAAAAAAAATAAACTGGAATGAGATCAGAACAGTGCACATTCTGGCCAGCGGCTCTCCTGACCCGAGTGTGACAGCTGCATATATTTTTATGCAGCTGTCTCACTTGACTGTCCGGCTGGCCAGGCTGTGCACTACATGTCTGTATCCTAATGGAAATTAAAAGTAAAAATCACCATACCCTTCCTGCAAACTGGTGTTACTCAAGTCCCATCTATGTCAAACAATGATGATTTTAATTGCAGGGTTAAATTGGCATATTTCCACAACTAGAACACCACAAAAAGAATGGTTCATGAAAATATCACACCCACAAGTATAATCAACAGAGTAATAATAATTTATTAATGTATAGTACTTATAAAATCACATCAGAACTACAAAGTGCCAAATCCCCAATAGGCAGGCAAAGGTCCCCAATAGGCAGCATTGTTCCCTAATAGGCACCACAGGTCCCCAAAAGGCAGCATTGTTCCCTAATAGGCAGCACAGATCCCCAATAGGCAGGCACAGGTCTCCAACAGGCATCATTGTTCCCTAATAGGCAGCATAGGTCCCCAATAGGCAGCATTGTTCCCTAATAGGCAGTCACAGGTCCCCAATAGGCAGTATTGTTCCCTACAGGCAGCACACGTCCCCAATAGGCAGCACAGGTCCCCAAAAGGCAGGCACAGGTCCCCAATTGGCAGCATTGTTCCCTATAGGCAGCACACGTCCCCAATAGGCAGCACAGGTCCCCAAAAGGCAGGCACAGGTCCCCAATAAGCAGCACAGTGCTGCACAGGTCCCCAATAGGTAGGCACAGGTCCCTAATATGCAGTACAGGTCCCCAATAGGCAGCACAGGTCCCCATTAGGCAGGCACAGGTCCCTAGTAGGCAGCACAGCACAGGCCCCCAATAGGCAGGCACACAGGTCCCTAATAGGCAACACTGCACAGCACAGGTCCCCAATAAGCAGCAGCACTGCACATATACAACTGACCTGGTGTTGGCCTGTGTGTACCACAGGCTGAAGTTGAACTGAAGACTGAAGTAAATAATCCCGCGGTGAGGCAGGCGGGCGGCGGGCCACGGTCACCACACACAGACTAGTGTCCTCCTGTCCAGGCTCAGGCGCTCAGCTCACTGGGCAGCCGCAGCGGCGGGTAACTCCTGAGTCCAGTCCAGCGAGCTCCAGAGTCTAGTTACCCGCCAATTATAGCCGCACTGCACTGCAGGAATCAGTGCACGGGCAGCAGGGGCCGCCGGGGTGTGCTGTGCTGCTCTGTCCAGTAGTCAGCAGACAGAGAGCAGCACGTCAAGTATCAATGCGCGTGCGGTATCCGGCAGGAAGCAGAGCAAGAGTCCTGATCTGCTCCTTGCCTGCAGGCAGCGCCGCCAGCAACATCAGAGGACCAGATCGCGGCTCTGGATCTCCCCGGTTCGGGGAACCGGCTGCTTTTTTAACAACCAGTTCCACCGAACCGGGGAGAACCCGCTGAATCCCACCCCTGGTGTTAACCCCTTCTGTGCACATGCTAGGGCTTAGGATAGGCTGCAATAGATAGAGCATGGCAGCTGTGTGGCCCGGGTAGCAGAGGCCAGATAGGTTATAGTTAGTGTAGCATCATACATTACTTTACTGTGTTGTCTTGCCAGTTGGATAAATACACTGAGCTGTGATAGTTGGTGCTCCGTGCTGTTTGACGGCCCAGCTAGAGATTATTATCCATGTAAATTGTCTGTTTCCATAGCATACCCCTGTTTTGGCTTTTTCCTAAACACTGTATTCCTTGCCTGTAGCCTGTAACCATTTGTTGCTTGCACCTCATCTTGTGTACCGTAGTCTCCCTGCATTGTGGTGGTCCACTGGCCATCGCTGCAAGTGGCGCTGCGAGCAGGGTTACTGTCACCAAGATGCAGGCAATAGGCGGCCTACGGCAAGAGTGCTAGTGTTAGTGTGGATGCTGTGGGCATTGGTGGAATCCCTGCAAGGACACATCCTATGGGCACCATATTTAGTGCGCTTCCAAAATTTGACGGCAATAATATGCCCCTGTCTAATTGGGTGTCCCAGCTGAAAAGCACCCTGAAGATTTATAACATCAGCACAGACCTTGAAGTGGACATTGCATTGACTGCCTTGGAGGGAGAGGCCCTTAAAAATGTATGTCTATGCTGGAACTCACCCGTAGTACCCTGAAGGAGTTAGTGAAATTCTTGGAAGAGATCTACGGTGAGACTGCTAGCGCGGGACTCCTTCGTACCAAATTTTTCTCTAGACTGCAGAGGGAAGAAGAAGGGATCTCCCAGTATGCGACAGCACTGCAAGAAGTGTTGGCAGAAGTGCAGAGGAATGAGACGGAGGGGCACAGTGGGATGAGCTCCAAAGACTGGATACTCCGGGAACAATTCATTCTGGGACTGCACAACACATCATTGAGGAGAGCACTGTCCGGCTCTTTCATTCCGTCAAATCCTGGTAGAAGCAGTGTCCCAGCGCAAGGAAGACAGCTGCGCATCTGGGGTGATGCGTGTCCAGGGTGCCAATACCAGAGGTGACCCAAATCATCAAGAGTCGCTGCTCCAGGTAGTGCAAGACTTGCAGCGGTCTCTTGACAGTATGCAAGACAAATCAACCCGGATGGAGCAAAGAATGGGAGAACAACAGCCTGACCCATCGTACTCATATAACCACTTTTCGGCCCGACCCATAAGGGATCAGTGGGTACAGGCCCCCTCCCGTCACACATCGGAGCCAGAAAGACAGGCTCGGGGTGCCCCTCGGCGGAATGTGGAGGACAAGGGCACCTTGCCAGAGACTGACGGAATTATGCTCAAAACCAGCCACAGCCACCGTTAAACTACCAACCCCCACAGTAACATGGCATTCTGCGGGGGAGGCAAGAAGAGAAGACGCTCCTTATCATAATCAACATTTGATTGCTGGGAGTCTCATCCTGCATGCCGAATTTGAGGGTGTTCCAGTGGATTGCTTGATAGACACCAGGTCACAAGTGACAACGATGCCAGAATCATATTTCAAACAGCATTTTCAGGCCCTGGCCAAGCCAGAGAAGGAGACATTCATCCGGTTGTTTGCTGCCAATCAACAATCAATCCTGGTCACAGGGGTCGTGTGGATGAATATTCAAATCTGTGGGCAAGAAGTGGGAAAGAAAGGGATCCTGCTAGTCCCTGAGCCCATCAAACAAGATGTGCCTCTAGTACTGGGAATGAATATCCTACGAGAACTCGATCAGATAATGTTTAACCAAATGGGGAGCCAGTTTTTGGAAGAATGCTGCTACACACAAGCTCACTCAAGAAGCCCTTCAGCGATTGATCCACGTCTGTGGGGCGCAGAAGAGTGTGCCGTCTTATCAGACGGTAGGGGTCATCAGGGCCCCAGAGAAAGAGCCTGTAATTCTGCCTCCCGAGCAAGAAAGTATTACACCTTCCAGTGGGGACTCATCGCTACCTTGATGGGCTGGAGGTGATTGTTCAGCCTGTGGTAGTCGGAGGAGCGGACCAAGAAGTCAAGATAGCTCATACGATAGCGGTGCTTTGAACGTGGGCCCCGGGGAGGTCACCTTGCCACGAGGGACAGATCTGGCCCGGGTGTACCTACACAAGGGCAAAGTGGTGAGTCAGAAGGAGATGTCTTTATCACCGATAGAAGGTATGGGGTGGTCTCTGGCAGTCGTGGCAGGGCCCGAAGAGACTCCAACCCTGGAGTGGAATGGGTGGGTCATCCTGGATCAAATGGAAGTGGATGTGAAGGCCCTAGGCCCTGAGCGTGTGCAGGTGATAGAAGCTATGCTGTGGGAAAATCAGACCGCATTTGCTCATTACGCCAAAGATTTTGGCTGTACCGAAGTGATCACACATGAGATACTGGCCATGGACGCTCGTCCAATTCAAGAATGATATTGGCAAATCCCTCCCAAGATGTATGAAGAGGTGAAGACATTACTCAGGCAGATGCTGGATTCAGGAGTAGTGCAGAGTAGTCAGAGCCCCTGGGCAGCCCCGGTGGTGCTCGTCAAGAAGAAGGATGGGACTGTTATGATTGAGTCACCGTAGGAGGCAAAAACAGAAATGCTAGCTAAGTCCAGAAAACCAGAGAAGTTGGCAGCTATCGGATTGCAGATCCCTGAACTTATCAACACAACTAGCAGTAGCCGTGGGGGGTTACTACGATGCCCTAGACCCCTCGATCACAGCCGGAGAATTAAATAGGCCTAAAGAAAGAAAGGGGAAATCTAAACTGCCCCAGAGCAGACCCCAAAGCAATAGGCAGCCCCCAACATATAATGACGGTGAAGCAAGATGAAAACACTAACACAGACAGAAAGATAGACTGAGCAAAGACGGGGCCCAAGCTAACTACATAGGAAAGGACAGGAAGGCTGCTGTCTGCAATCCATGAAAAACCCTATGAAAATAAGAGCCAACAGACTGACAGTGAAAAAGGCCCTGAAGACGCTAGGCTTCAAAAAGCTATGTCAGTACTCAGGAATATTCTGAAGACAGAGCAACAGGCAAAAGGAGATTCAGCTCACCCCAGCAGGGAATGGCAGAATCCAGAAAAGCAAGGAAAACAAAAACAAAACACAAATGCAACAGGCAAAGCAAAAAACTTAGCTTTAGAGGAGCAGGAATCAGACTGGTGTCCTAGAAGTCCACAGAGAAGTCACCCACAGGGCAGAAGGGCGTCGGCAGCCTTATATCCAGTCCGTGACTCCACTCAGCCAGTCATCCTCATTAGACTCAGGTGTCTGATAATCAGGCTCATTACCTTCCTTTACCAGAATAGGGAGTTCACCAGACCTCAGTGACGAAGGGGAAAATGATCTCACAACAGTACCTCCCCCTTGAGGAGGGGTCACCGAACCCTCAAACACGCCACCAGGGCGATCAGGGTGAGCCCGATGAAAGGCACGCACCAATCTTTTGGCATGAATATCAGAGGCAGAGACCCAGGAATTATCCTCCTGACCATAACCCTTCTACTTAACCAAATACTGGAGTCTCCGTCTAGCCAGACGGGAATCCAGTATTTTCTCTACCTCATATTCCATGTTACCTTCAACCAATGCAGGGTCTGGAGGTGCCACCCCAGGAACAACTGGTTCAACAAACCTCTTCAACAAGGACTTATGGAACACATTATGGATTTTAAATGTGACACGAAGAGCCAAAGGAAAAGAGACCGGATTAATAATCTCCAAAATCTTGTAAGGTCCAATAAATCTAGGCTTAAACTTAGGAGAAGCCACCTTCATAGCAATATTTTTTGATGATAACCACACCAAATCTCCAATCTTAAACTGGGGACCAATGGTCCTATGTCGATTGGAAAACCGCTGGGCCTTTTCCTGGGAGAGAGATAACTTATCCACCACTTGGTCCCAGATCTGGTGCATTCTCTCCACCACAGTGTCAACACCTGGGCAGGCAGAAGGCTCCACCTGCCCTGAAGAAAATCGAGGATGAAACCCAAAGTTACAAAAAAAAGGTGACATCAAAGTGGCAGAACTAGCTCTATTATTTAAAGCAAATTCGGCCAAGGGCAAAAATGAAACCCAATCATCCTGATCAGCGGAAATAAAACATCTCAAATACGATTCCACGGTCTGGTTTGTTCTCTCTGTCTGCCCATTGGTCTGGGGGTGAAAAGCAGAGGAGAAGGACAACTGAATTCCCAGCTTGGAACAGAAAGTCCTCCAAAATCTAGACACAAACTGAACTCCTCTGTCAGATACAATGTTCTCAGGAATCCCGTGTAAGCGAACCACCTGTTGCAAAAACAGGGGCACCAACTCAGAGGAAGATGGCAACTTAGGGAGTGGTACAAGATGAACCATCTTAGAGAACCTATCACAAATCACCCAAATAACAGTCATTCTTTGAGAGACCGACATATCAGAGATGAAATCCATTGAAATATGGGTCCATGGCCTCCTGGGGACCGGCAAAGGCATCAACAACCCACTAGAGCGAGAACAACATTTAGACCGGGAGCAAGTCGCACAGGACTGCACAAAATTCCTGACATCATGAGACAAGGTGGGCCACCAAAAAGAGCGACTCACCAGATCTCTAGTACCAAAAATACCTGGATGACCAGCCAATGCAGAGCAATGAACTTCAGACATCACTCTCTTCTTCCACTGGTCAGGAACATACAACTTTCCACTGGGACAACGCTCAGGTTTGTCCTTCTGGAACTCTTGCAGCGCAAGTCTCAAATCGGGCGAGATGGCAGAAAGAACTACCCCTTCGCCTAAGATGGTAGCAGGCTTGGTCACCACAGGAGAATCAGCAAAGAAACTCCTAGAGAGGGCGTCTGCCTTGACATTCTTAGTTCCAGGAAGAAAAGAGACCACAAAATCAAAACGTGTAAAAAACAAGGCCCACCTAGCCTGTCTAGGGTTCAAGCGTTTAGCCGACTCTAGGTAAATCAAATTCTTGTGGTCAGTGAGGACCACAACTTGATGTTTAGCTCCCTCCAACCAATGTCTCCACTCCTCAAATGCCCATTTCATAGCCAACAGTTCCCGATTCCCCACATCATAGTTACGTTCAGATGGAGAGAACTTTCGGGAAAAGAAAGCACAGGGATTCATTTTAGATGTTACAGGATCCTTTTGGGACAAAACAGCTCCTGCACCAATCTCAGAAGCATCCACCTCTACCTGGAACGGGAGTGAGACATCAGGTTGCCGCAAAACCGGGGCGGAGGTAAATCTTCGCTTCAGCTCCTGAAAGGAAGCAACAGCCTCCGGAGACCAATTCAACACATCAGCACCCTTCTTAGTCAGATCAGTCAATGGCTTGGCAATACTAGAAAATTTTGCTATAAATTTCCGATAAAAATTAGCAAAACCCAAAAACTTCTGGAGGGCCTTCAAAGAAGTGGGCTGAACCCAATCATAAATGGCCTGTACCTTGGCCGGGTCCATTTCAATAGTTGACGGAGACAAAATAAATCCCAAAAATGAAATCCTCTGTACTCCAAAAAGGCATTTCGATCCTTTGACATACAGGGAATTCTCCCTCAAGATCCGGAACACAGTCCGAATATGTTCCACATTAGAATCCCAATCCTTGGATAAGATCAAAATATCATCCAGATAGATAATCAAAAATTTATCGACAAAGTCTCGGAAAATATCGTTCATGAAGCACTGGAAGACAGAAGGGGCATTAGTGAGCCCAAAAGGCATCACCAGGTACTCAAAATGTCCCTCCGGAGTATTAAACGCCGTCTTCCATTCATCCCCCTGCTTAATGCGGATAAGATTATACGCCCCCCTGAGGTCAAGCTTGGTAAACCAGCAAGCACCTCTAACTCTAGAGAATAGATCCGAAATCAGGGGTAACGGATACTGATATTTAATAGTAATTTTATTGAGGGCATGATAATCAATACAAGGCCTTAAGGAACCATCCTTTTTGGCCACAAAAAAAAAAACGGCACCTAAGGGTGAAGAGGATGGTCTAATATGACCCTTCTCCAACGCCTCCTTAATATAGGACCGCATAGCCTCGTGCTCGGGTACAGATAAATTGAAGAGCCGACCCTTGGGAAATTTACACCCCGGGCTTAGTTCAATTGCACAGTCATAACTCCTATGAGGAGGCAAGGACGCAGACTCATTCTCACTAAATACATCATAAAAGTCCGCCAAATAGTCAGGAACATCATGCGACTGAGGAGAGGTGGAAAAAACCGACAACCCACACTCACCACAGACACAGATTTCCAATCCAAAACTGGATTATGAATCATAGAATCATAGAATCGTAGAGTTGGAAGGGACCTCCTGGGCCATCTGGTCCAACCCCCTGCTCAAAGCAGGATTCGCTAAATCATCCCAGTCAGATGTCTGTCCAGCCTCTGTTTGAAGACTTCCATTGAAGGAGAACTCACCACTTCTCGTGGCAGCCTGTTCCACTCATTGATCACTCTAACTGTCAAAAAGTTTTTTCTAATATCTAATCTGTGTCTCTTCCCATTCAGTTTCATCCCATTGCTTCTAGTCTTTCCTTGTGCAAATGAGAATAAAGTTGATCCTTCTACAATGTGACATCCCTTTAGATATTTGTAGACAGCTATTAAGTCTCCTCTCAGTCTTCTCTTTTGCAAACTAAACATTCCCAAATCCTGCAACCTTTCCTCATAAGACAGGGTTTGCAGACCGGTCACCATTCTGGTCGCTCTTTTCTGAACTTGCTCCAGTTTGTTGATGTCTTTTTTAAAATGTGGTGCCCAAAACTGGACACAATATTCCAGATGAGGTCTGACCAAAGAGGAGTAGAGGGAAATAATGACTTCACGTGATCTAGACTGTATGCTTCTGTTAATACATCCTAGAATTGCATTTGCCTTTTTTGCTGCTGCATCACACTGTTGACTCATATTCAGTCTGTGATCTATTAGTATACCCAAGTCTTTTTCACATGTGCTGTCACTTAGCCCTATTCCTCCCATTCTATATATGCTTTTTTCATTTTTATTGCCCAGATGTAGTACTTTGCATTTCTCCCTGTTAAAAACCATTCTGTTAGTTGCTGCCCACTTCTCCAGTTTATTTAAATCTTTTTGAATCCTCTCTCTCTCTTCTCTAGTATTAGCTATCCCTCCTAGCTTTGTGTCATCAGCAAATTTAATCAGTTTACCCTCAATTCCTTCATCTAAATCGTTGATAAAGATGTTGAACAATACAGGGCCCAGGACAGAGCCCTGTGGTACCCCACTTGAGACATTCTTCCAACTGGATGTGCAGCCATTTACGACCACTCTTTGGGTCCGATCACTAAGCCAGTTATGAATCCACCTAACAGTTGCCTTGTCCATTCCATACTTAGTCATTTTTTCAATAAGGATTGTATGAGAGACTTTGTCAAATGCTTTGCTGAAGTCAAGATATACTATATCTACAGCATTTCCTTGATCCACCCAATCAGTGATACCGTCATAGAAGGAAATTAAGTTAGTCTGACATGACTTATTAGTTACAAACCCATGCTGACTCTGTTTAATCACTTCATTCTTATCCAGGTATTGACATACATGTTGTTTAATAATTTGTTCAAAGATCTTTCCTGGTATAGAAGTCAGACTCACCGGCCTATAGTTGCCTGGGTCCACCTTCTTCCCCTTTTTGAAGATAGGAACAACATTTGCTCTTCTCCAGTCTTCTGGCACTTCTCCTGTTCTCCAAGAATTTTCAAAGATTATGGAGAGGGGTTCAAAAATTTCTTCTGCTATCTCCTTCAGTACTCTGGGGTACTCTGGGGAATTTGCAACCAGGGAAACCCCAGAACAACGGCATCATGCAGACCATGCAACACCAAAAATCTGCAATTTTCTTGATGGTCTGGGGCGACCCGCATGACCACCTGGGTCCAAAACTGAGGTTCATTTTTTGCCAAAGGAGTAGCATCAATCCCCCTCAAAGGGATAGGCGTCTGCAGAGGTGTCATCGGAAATCCACAACGTTTAGCAAAATCCAAGTCCATTAGGTTTAGCGCTGCTCCCGAATCCACAAAAGCCTTGGCGGAAAATGTGGACAGGGAGCAGATCAGAGTAATTGCCAGAAGAAACTTAGGTTGAACACCACCAACAGAAAACGTGTGTGCAAAGCGTTTCTCTCGTTTAGGACAAACAGAAATAATATGCGAGGCATCTCCACAGAAAAAACACAGCTTATTACGCCTTCTGAACTCCTGACGTTGCGCCTTAGACAAAACTCTATCACATTGCATAGGTTCAGACGTCTGTTCAACCGGTGGCAACACCTCTCGTGCTATCCTGCGTTCACGCAAACGCCGACCAACCTGAATGGCTAATGACATAGAATCGTCCAGACCAGAGGGAACAGGAAAACCCACCATAGTATCTTTTACGGCTTCTGACAAACCCTTCCGAAAGAGAGCAGCCAAGGCATTATCATTCCAGGTAGTAAGGACCGCCCACTTTCGGAACTTTTGACAGCACAACTCTGCAGAATGTCGACCCTGGTTCAATGCCAACAGGGTCTTTTCAGCCTGATCAATAGCATTAGGTTCGTTATACAACAACCCCAAAGCTTGAAAGAATGCGTTCACATTAGTCAGAATAGGATCATCTGGTTTCAAAGAAAATGCCCAATCCTGGGGATCGCCACGCAGCAAAGAGATGACAATTTTAACCTGCTGCGCGGAGCTCCCTGACGAGTTAGGCTTCAAGGCAAAAAATAATTTACAATTATTTTTGAAACTCAAAAATTTAGATCGATCCCCAAAAAATACATCAGGTGTAGGGATCTTTGGTTCAACAGCATGCGAATGAGCAAGGTAGGCGGAAATTCCCCGCACTTCCGCAGCGAGCTGCTCCACACGATCAGACAATTGCTTTAACTCCATTAAGAGAAAAAAAAAATTCCCCCTACGGCCTCAGAGATATAGAGGAAAAAATATACACATATATAAATATATATTTTTTATTTTATTTTATTTTTTTTTTAAGCACAATTCTTTTCTTTCCTGCTATTGAGTACCCTAGGATCTGCGGTATGGCGGGTGATTCTGTTATGATTGAGTCACCGTAGGAGGCAAAAACAGAAATGCTAGCTAATGTAAGTCCAGAAAACCAGAGAAGTTGGCAGCTATCGGATTGCAAATCCCTGAACTTATCAACACAACTAGCAGTAGCCGTGGGGGGTTCCTACGATGCCCTAGACCCCTCGATCACAGCCGGAGAATTAAATAGGCCTACAGAAAGAAAGGGGAAATCTAAACTGCCCCAGAGCAGACCCCAAAGCAATAGGCAGCCCCCAACATATAATGACGGTGAAGCAAGATGAAAACACTAACACAGACAGAAAGATAGACTGAGCAAAGACGGGGCCCAAGCTAACTACATAGGAAAGGACAGGAAGGCTGCTGTCTGCAATCCATGAAAAACCCTATGAAAATAAGAGCCAACAGACTGACAGTGAAAAAGGCCCTGAAGACGCTAGGCTTCAAAAAGCTATGTCAGTACTCAGGAATATTCTGAAGACAGAGCAACAGGCAAAAGGAGATTCAGCTCACCCCAGCAGGGAATGGCAGAATCCAGAAAAGCAAGGAAAACAAAAACAAAACACAAATGCAACAGGCAAAGCAAAAAACTTAGCTTTAGAGGAGCAGGAATCAGACTGGTGTCCTAGAAGTCCACAGAGTAGTCACCCGCAGGGCAGAAGGGCGTCGGCAGACTTATATCCAGTCCGTGACTCCACTTAGCCAGTCATCCTCATTAGACTCAGGTGTCTGATAATCAGGCTCATTACCTTCCTTTACCAGAATAGGGAGTTCACCAGTTCATGTCATCCCCTGAAGAAGAAGTGGTTCACACTTTGAAACGAGTTGGGAATTAAATGGTCAAATTTCTCATGTTGTGGTGATTTTATCCTGGTCAAGCAGCATAAGGATTTGTATTGGATGACATTGTTGTGTTCTCTGCCTCATTTGAAGACCATCTTGCCCGGCTTAGACAGGTACTTGGAAGACTGCAGGCTCATAATCTGAAGGTGAAGCCAAAAAAATGCCACCCCTTCAAGAAAGAGATCAAGTACCTTGGCCACATAGTGTCACAAGACGGGGTTCTACCTTCACCAGAAAAAGTGGCTGCTATCCAGAACTGGCCAGTCCCTCGAACAGTGAGTGAACTCCAGGCCTTCCTTGGGCTCGCTACTACTGACAGTTTGTCAAAGATTTCGCAAAGGTGGCGGGTCCCCTGAATGAAATGCTGAGGTGGACCTCCGGAGTGCTGTAGACCCAGTGCATTCCTTGGGACCAGAGGCGAGATGAGGCCTTCCAGGCTATAAAAAATGCTTGTCACAGTCCAATTCTTGGATCCGTGTCAGAGTCTGGGTCCCCTCATAAAAACCTTTACTTTCAGGCTTCTGGGGGCTTGATATGGATTTTTGCCCCCGGTGGCCACAAGTGTCATTACATCTTTCTCTAGTTTACCTTTTTCCCCCAGTGGTCATTGGGGTTATAGCAGCTTTTGGCCCCTGATCATTTGACCATTCCCTCTTCCTATATAGGGTCACATGGTCTATGAGCAGGTGTTGGTAATAGCAGCATTTAACTTTTGGATGCAAACCACAGTGAAGTGAGCAGCGGGCTCTGAAGTGAAGAGCCACTGCTGAAACTGGTGTGAACTCTGACTGCCCGATGTCCGCAGCAGAGTTAGATGGTGAAGGTGGCAGCTGGCTCTTAGGTGTTGAGCCACTGCGAAAAGTTTATCCGGTGAATCACTCTGCTACCTGATGACTGTAGCAGAGCAAGATAAGTGTTTTGTTTTTTTCCCTTTTTCCTTTGGGTGTTGTGCAGTACACTTTATTCCCTGTCTCACCTCCTGGGGAGGGGGTTGGTGGTTTAGCTCAGGGCTAAACAGGAGATAGGGACAGGTCGGGGACTTCGGCCTCACTACCTTCAAGTGTACCCCCTAGTTAAGGAAAGTCAGGGCGCCTCCTTAGCCTGAGGGGCAGTTCAGAGGTCCAGGTTCCACGTCTGCTGCTTTGTCCCAACTGTCCCATGACAATGCTTTTACTTCAGCCCTGATTTTGGCTTACGCAGATTTCGATCAACCGTTCCTGTTGTACACAGCCTTCATGGACTCGGTGCAGTACTTTCCCAAATACAAGATGGATATGAGAGAGTCATCGGGTATGCTAGCAGGTCCCTACGAGACAGGGAAAGAAATCCCCACAATTACAGCTCTTTCCGGTTAGAGCTCCTGGTCCTGGTGTGGGCCATGACAGAGAGCAGTGGGACATTCTGCGCGTCCCTTCTGTAAAGACTGTTTGGTGTTGTGAACACTCTTGACCTGACTTCTGAGTTTGGTAGACCTTCTCTACCTCATACTCCAGATTACCCTTAACCAATACAGGATCAGGGAAACTGCCAAAAGGAATTTAGGCTGTAATTTGGAGTATGAGGTAGAGAAGGTCTAAAATTGTTGAACTTTAAGAATAATCCCCTGTTATAGCAGTGTCTTTGGTTTTGCTTCCAGTTCACACCAGAATGCTGATCTGGTGAGGGAGAGGTCATGTGGCCTCAGTATTTTTGCACATCAGACATGTTGGATTTTTTAGGGTTTTTGCGTGATTGCAGACAGTATCTTTTCTGTCCTGTGCTATCTAGACAGTTTGGGCCCCATCATTTGCTTACTCTATTTTCTGCCTGTGTTTGTGCCTCATCTTGTCTCACCGGCAATATATGTTTGGGGCATATCTATTCCTTTGGAGTTCTGCTCCGGGGCAGTTTAGCTTTCCCCTTTCTTGCTTTAGGCTTAGTTAACTCTTTGGCTGTGCCGAGGCGTCTAGGGCATCGTAGGTACCTCCCACGGCTAATTCTAGTTGTGTTGTTCGGTTTAGGGGTCTGCAATCCGCTAAGTTACCAACCTTTCAGGTGTTCTGGTTGCCTAGCTTATCTCCCGGCTATCCTCTTCGGTGGGCTGTCAAACAGCGCGGAGCACCAACTATCACAGCTCAGTGTATTTATCCAACTGGCAGGACAACACAGGTGACCTAATCTTAACAGTTTGGTGTCTTCTGCCAGCACTGGAGAGGGGAGGGGCTGCTTTTCAGGTTGTGAGGAGAGAGCCGAGATTTCTGCAGGAATGAGACATGCCTGAGCTGTGAAGGAAAGACTTTGTAAACTATTCTGGGGATAATAAGGTGGCTTTCCTATGTTGCCGTGAGGAGCCATGAAGAAAAGACAAGAAAGGAATCTAGAGGAGGGAATCCACTGTTTCCAGGAGCATCACTGGAGCTGCACACAAGGAAAAGACCACATTGCACAGAGCTTCCAGCAAGAAGTGCGCACTGTTATGATTGAGTCACCGTAGGAGGCAAAAACAGAAATGCTAGCTAAGTCCAGAAAACCAGAGCAGTTGGCAGCTATCGGATTGCAGACCCCTGATCCTATCACAACAACTAACAGTAGCCGTGGGGGGTTCCTACGATGCCCTAGACCCCTCGATCACAGCCGGAGAATTAAATAGGCCTACAGAAAGAAAGGGGAAATCTAAACTGCCCCAGAGCAGACCCCAAAGCAATAGGCAGCCCCCAGCATATAATGACGGTGAAGCAAGATGAAAACACTAACACAGACAGAAAGATAGACTGAGCAAAGACGGGGCCCAAACTACCTAGATAGGAAAGGATAGGAAGGCTGCTGTCTGCAATCCGTGAAAAAACCCTATGAAAATAAGAGCCAACAGACTAACAGTGAAAAAGGCCCTGAGGACGCTAGGCTTCAAAAAAGCTATGTCAGTACTCAGGAATATTCTGAAGACAGAGCAACAGGCAAAAGGAGATTCAGCTCACCCCAGCAGGGAATGGCAGAATCCAGAAAAGCAAGGAAAACAAAAACAAAACATAAATGCAAACAGGCAAAGCAGAAAACTTAGCTTTAGGGAAGCAGGAATCAGACTGGTGTCCTAGAAGTCCACAGAGAAATCACCCGCAGGGCAGAAGGGCGTCGGCAGCCCCATATCCAGTCAGCGACTCCACCCAGCCAGCCATCCTCACTAGTCTCAGGTGCCTGATAATCAGGCTCACTACCTTCCTCCACCAGAACAGGGAGCTCACCAGACCTCAGTGACGAAGGGGAAAACGAACCCACAACAGTACCTCCCCCTTGAGGAGGGGTCACTGAACCCTCAACCACGCCACCAGGGCGATCAGGGTGAGCCCGATGAAAGGCACGCACCAATCTTTTGGCATGAATATCAGAGGCAGAGACCCAGGAATTATCCTCCTGACCATAACCCTTCCACTTAACCAAATACTGGAGTCTCCGTCTAGCCAGACGGGAATCCAGTATTTTCTCTACCTCATATTCCATGTTACCTTCAACCAATACAGGGTCTGGAGGTGCCACCCCAGGAACAACTGGTTCAACAAACCTCTTCAACAAGGACTTATGGAACACATTATGGATTTTAAATGTGACAGGAAGAGCCAAACGAAAAGAGACCGGATTAATAATCTCCAAAATCTTGTAAGGTCCAATAAATCTAGGCTTAAACTTAGGAGAAGCCACCTTCATAGCAATATTTTTTGATGATAACCACACCATATCACCAATCTTAAACGGGGGACCAATGGTCCTATGTCGATTGGAAAATCGCTGGGCCTTTTCCTGGGAGAGAGATAACTTATCCACCACTTGGTCCCAGATCTGGTGCATTCTCTCCACCACAGTGTCAACACCTGGGCAGGCAGAAGGCTCCACCTGCCCTGAAGAAAATCGAGGACGAAACCCAAAGTTACAAAAAAAAGGTGACATCAAAGTGGCAGAACTAGCTCTATTATTTAAAGCAAATTCGGCCAAGGGCAAAAATGAAACCCAATCATCCTGATCAGTGGAAATAAAACATCTCAAATACGACTCCAAGGTCTGGTTTGTTCTCTCTGTCTGCCCATTGGTCTGAGGGTGAAAAGCAGAGGAGAAGGACAACTGAATTCCCAGCTTGGAACAGAAAGTCCTCCAAAATCTAGACACAAACTGAACTCCTCTGTCAGACACAATGTTCTCAGGAATCCCGTGCAAGCAAACCACCTGTTGCAAAAACAGGGGCACCAACTCAGAGGAAGATGGCAACTTAGGGAGTGGTACAAGATGAACCATCTTAGAGAACCTATCACAAATCACCCAAATAACAGTCATTCTTTGAGAGACCGGCATATCAGAGATGAAATCCATTGAAATATGGGTCCATGGCCTCCTGGGGACCGGCAAAGGCATCAACAACCCACTAGAGCGAGAACAAGATTTAGACCGGGAGCAAGTCCCACAGGACTGCACAAAATTCCTGACATCATGAGACAAGGTGGGCCACCAAAAAGAGCGACTCACCAGATCTCTAGTACCAAAAATACCTGGATGACCAGCCAATGCAGAGCAATGAACTTCAGACATCACTCTCTTCTTCCACTGGTCAGGAACATACAACTTAACACTGGGACAAAGCTCAGGTTTGTCCTCCTGGAACTCTTGCAGAGCAAGTCTCAAATCGGGCGAGATGGCAGAAAGAACTACCCCTTCGCCTAAGATGGTAGCAGGCTTGGTCACCACAGGAGAATCAGCAAAGAAACTCCTAGAGAGGGCGTCTGCCTTGACATTCTTAGTTCCAGGAAGAAAAGAGACCACAAAATCAAAACGTGTAAAAAACAAGGCCCACCTAGCCTGTCTAGGGTTCAAGCGTTTAGCCGACTCTAGGTAAATCAAATTCTTGTGGTCAGTGAGGACCACAACTTGATGTTTAGCTCCCTCCAACCAATGTCTCCACTCCTCAAATGCCCATTTCATGGCCAACAGTTCCCGATTCCCCACATCATAGTTACGTTCAGATGGAGAGAACTTTCGGGAAAAGAAAGCACAGGGATTCATTTTAGATGTTACAGGATCCTTTTGGGACAAAACAGCTCCTGCACCAATCTCAGAAGCATCCACCTCTACCTGGAACGGGAGTGAGACATCAGGTTGCCGCAAAACCGAGGAGGAGGTAAATCTTCGCTTCAGCTCCTGAAAGGAAGCAACAGCCTCCGGAGACCAATTCAACACATCAGCACCCTTCTTAGTCAGATCAGTCAATGGCTTGGCAATAGTAGAAAATTTTGCTATAAATTTCCGATAAAAATTAGCAAAGCCCAAAAACTTCTGGAGGGCCTTCAAAGAAGTGGGCTGAACCCAATCATAAATGGCCTGTACCTTGGCCGGGTCCATTTCAATAGTTGACGGAGACAAAATAAATCCCAAAAAAGAAATCCTCTGTACTCCAAAAAGGCATTTCGATCCTTTGACATACAGGGAATTCTCCCTCAAGATCCGGAACACAGTCCGAATATGTTCCACATGAGAATCCCAATCCTTGGAGAAGATCAAAATATCATCCAGATAGATAATCAAAAATTTATCGACAAAGTCTCAGAAAATATCGTTCATGAAGCACTGGAAGACAGAAGGGGCATTAGTGAGCCCAAAAGGCATCACCAGGTACTCAAAATGTCCCTCCGGAGTATTAAACGCCGTCTTCCATTCATCCCCCTGCTTAATGCGGATAAGATTATACGCCCCCCTGAGGTCAAGCTTGGTAAACCAGCAAGCACCTCTAACTCTAGAGAATAGATCCGAAATCAGGGGTAACGGATACTGATATTTAATAGTAATTTTATTGAGGGCACGATAATCAATACAAGGCCTTAAAGAACCATCCTTTTTGGCCACAAAAAAAAAACCGGCACCTAAGGGTGAAGAGGATGGTCTAATATGACCCTTCTCCAACGCCTCCTTAATATAGGACCGCATAGCCTCGTGCTTGGGTACAGATAAATTGAAGAGCTGACCCTTGGGAAATTTACACCCCGGGCTTAGTTCAATTGCACAGTCATAACTCCTATGAGGAGGCAAGGACGCAGACTCATTCTCACTAAATACATCATAAAAGTCCGCCAAATAGTCAGGAACATCATGCGACTGAGGAGAGGTGGAAAAAACCGGAGCCTCACTAAAGGCACACCGACAACCCCAACTCACCACAGACACAGACTTCCAATCCAAAACTGGATTATGAATTTGCAACCAGGGAAACCCCAGAACAACAGCATCATGCAGACCATGCAACACCAAAAATCTGCAATTTTCATGATGGTCTGGGGCGACCCGCATGACCACCTGGGTCCAAAACTGAGGTTTATTTTTAGCCAAAGGAGTAGCATCAATCCCCCTCAAAGGGATAGGCGTCTGCAGAGGTGTCATCGGAAATCCACAACGTTTAGCAAAATCCAAGTCCATTAGGTTTAGCGCTGCTCCCGAATCCACAAAAGCCTTGGCGGAAAATGTGGACAGGGAGCAGATCAGAGTAATTGCCAGAAGAAACTTAGGTTGAACACCACCAACAGAAAACGTGTGTGCAAAGCGTTTCTCTCATTTAGGACAAACAGAAATAATATGCGAGGCATCTCCACAGAAAAAACACAGCTTATTACGCCTTCTGAACTCCTGACGTTGCGCCTTAGACAAAACTCTATCACATTGCATAGGTTCAGACGTCTGTTCAACCGGTGGCAACACCTCTCGTGCAATCCTGCGTTCACGTAAACGCCGATCAACCTGAATGGCTAATGACATAGAATCGTCCAGACCAGAGGGAACAGGAAATCCCACCATAGTATCTTTTACGGCTTCTGACAAACCCTTCCGAAAGAGAGCAGCCAAGGCATTATCATTCCAGGTAGTAAGGACCTCCCACTTTCGGAACTTTTGACAGTACAACTCTGCAGAATCTCAACCCTGGTTTAATGCCAACAGGGTCTTTTCAGCCTGATCAATAGCATTAGGTTCGTCATACAACAACCCCAAAGCTTGAAAGAATGCGTTCACATTAGTCAGAATAGGATCATCTGGTTTCAAAGAAAACGCCCAATCCTGGGGATCGCCACGCAGCAAAGAGATGACAATTTTAACCTGCTGCGTGGAGCTCCCTGACGAGTTAGGCTTCAAGGCAAAAAATAATTTACAATTATTTTTGAAACTCAAAAATTTAGATCGATCCCCAAAAAATACATCAGGTGTAGGGATCTTTGGTTCAACAGCATGCGAACGAGCAAGGTAGGCGGAAATTCCCCGCACTTCCGCAGCGAGCTGCTCCACACGATCAGACAATTGCTTTATCTCCATTGAGAGAAAAAAAATTCCCCCCTACAGCCTCAGAGATATAGAGGAAAGAATATACACACACATTTTTTTTTTTTTTAAACAATTCTTTCCTGCTATTGAGTACCCTAGGATCTGCGGTATGGCGGGTGATTCTGTTATGATTGAGTCACCGTAGGAGGCAAAAACAGAAATGCTAGCTAAGTCCAGAAAACCAGAGCAGTTGGCAGCTATCGGATTGCAGACCCCTGATCCTATCACAACAACTAACAGTAGCCGTGGGGGGTTCCTACGATGCCCTAGACCTCTCGATCACAGCCGGAGAATTAAATAGGCCTACAGAAAGAAAGGGGAAATCTAAACTGCCCCAGAGCAGACCCCAAAGCAATAGGCAGCCCCCAACATATAATGACGGTGAAGCAAGATGAAAACACTAACGCAGACAGAAAGATAGACTGAGCAAAGACGGGGCCCAAACTACCTAGATAGGAAAGGACAGGAAGGCTGCTGTCTGCAATCCTTGAAAAAACCCTATGAAAATAAGAGCCAACAGACTGACAGTGAAAAAGGCCCTGAAGACGCTAGGCTTCAAAAAAGCTATGTCAGTACTCAGGAATATTCTGAAGACAGAGAACAGGCAAAAGGAGATTCAGCTCACCCCAGTAGGGAATGGCAGAATCCAGAAAAGCAAGGAAAACAAAAACAAAACATAAATGCAAACAGGCAAAGCAGAAAACTTAGCTTTAGGGAAGCAGGAATCAGACTGGTGTCCTAGAAGTCCACAGAGAAATCACCCGCAGGGCAGAAGGGCGTCGGCAGCCCCATATCCAGTCAGCGACTCCACCCAGCCAGCCATCCTCACTAGTCTCAGGTGCCTGATAATCAGGCTCACTACCTTCCTCCACCAGAACAGGGAGTTCACCAGACCTCAGTGACGAAGGGGAAAACGAACCCACAACAGCGCACCATCTTGCAAAGCTGCAGGGCCCCGGTATTAGACTGAGATACCAACGCTACTGTGAGTGTTAACCCCTTCTGTGCACATGCTAGGGTTAGGATAGGCTGCAATAGATAGAGCACTGCAGCCATGTTGCCTGGGTAGCAGAGGCCAGATATGTTATAGTTAGGGTAGTGTCATATATTACTTTACTGTGTTGTCCTGCCAGTTGGATAAATACACTGAGCTGTGATAGTTGGTGCTCCGCGCTGTTTGACAGCCCAGCTAGAGAATATTATCCTTGTAAATTGTCTGTTTCCATAGCATACCCCTGTTTCGGCATTTTCCTAAACACTGCATTCCTTGCCTGTAAATAAATTAACCCTTTGTTGCTTACACCTCATCTTGTGTACTGTAGTTTCCCTGCATTGTGGTGGTTCCCCGGCCATCGCTTCAATTCGACCACAAAGCCCCTATAACTACTGATAACATTTCACCTAAATTCCCAGTGGTTATGACTAGTGTTGAGCATTCCGATACCGCAAGTATCGGGTATCGGCCGATATTCGCTGTATCGGAATTCTGATACTTAGTTCCGATACTTTTTTCATATCGAATACCGGAATCGGAAGTTCCCATAATGCTAGGAGTCCGCTCGATTTGATTCAGTCAAAGGGGATCCTCAGAAGTGTGGGCACATCCTGTTAGGCATGTAGGCATGTTAACTACTGGCATGGCTGTGATTGGCTGCTGAAATGATCTCATGATGCACTATAAAAACCGCATCAGCCGCCATTTCGGGTTCACTCTGCTGTGAATTCAGTTAGGCACAGGCTGCTGTTGAAGACTGTGAGGGACAGTTAGAAATAGCGATCATTAAACATATCTATTGCTCTACCCAGGCTACATAATCCACCACTGTAGCATTTTTGTAGCCCAGCAGCGCTGTTTTAATAGCTGTCTGCAAGGGCTGTGTGACTGCAGACCCACGCTGTGTAGTGTGTCCTGCAGGCACGTCTGCTTGTAGGCCGCCCAGCGTGTGTCTCTGCCTCATATACATTTTTCTTTTATTGCTGCTTTTTTTTTCTCCTGTATAGTGTGCTTCCATATGTATCCATATACGTTGGTTGCAAACACAAAAGGAGTGGACAGCGGAGCTTTTCAGCAGCCTTTCAGTGCTATAGCCCATTTCTCTGCACTGTTTTTGGCTGTCTGATAGGTCTCTCTGTGTGTGAGTGCAGCTCACGTTGCAGTGTGTTCTACAGCCACCGCTGGTTGTAGTCCGCTCAGCGTGCGTCACTGCCTCATACATAGTCCTTTTTTTGCAGCAAATTTAGCCAGATTTTTGCTCCTATATTAGTGTGCTTCCATCCGCATCCATTGTCATTGGTTGGTTGCAAACACTATATAGGATTAGATAGAGGAGCCATTTTGCTGGCTTGTGCCCTTCAGGGCCAGCCAGACTAGTATCACCCTATTTTTTGGAGCCTCATCAATTGCATTGTAGGTTAGCTTCCTGCATTGTAATCGCTCCAAAAAGTTTGTGATACTATAGCTTTCAAACTTTGGTCACATCCTTTTCTTTTTCCCCCCCCAAAAAAAGAAATAAAGTTCACCAAACACTCCACTTTACAGTTGCGTAGGCCACATTAGATCATATTATATTGTAGTACACACACTCTTAGCCAAACTAGTGTTTCTTATACTGGTTAGCAGGTGTTCAGGAATAAGAACACTAAGCCACCTCTTTTTTACTTTTCTGCCTATCTTTATCAGTCTACCAAGATGAAGAAGGCAGGGAGTAAGGCACGTGGTCGTGGCCGTGGAGTTTCAGCAGGGAGAGGACGTGGGGATTCGGTGTCTGCTGCGGCCACCAGTGACCCGGCATCCCCCACTTTTACCAGGCAACAGTCCTTCATGCGCAGCTTTGTAGGACCTCGCCGTACCCCACTGCTGCGTGACAAACAAATTGAAGCCGTTGTCGGATGGATGGCAGCTAACGCATCCACTTCAATGACTTCCGCATCCTCCCAGGGCCAGAGCACTGAAGAGCAACCATCTGTCTCTTCACCACCTGCCAAATTGCCCAGGCAGTCTGAGAGCCCTGGACAGGAGCCATCTCAATCTTTACTTCTGTTCTCAGAATCTGTTGGCTTGGAAAGAGGTGGCCAGCCAAGCAGCATTCTAGAGCGTGAAGAAGAGGGAGTGATGCGCAACTGCTTTGTCCCTCTGAATCTGAAGAGGCGGGTGGGCCAGTGCCTATTGTCAGCCCACCTCAGTGCTCATCTGATGATGATGAGACTCAGTTGCCAATTTCTGGTGTGTACGGTGCTGGCAAGACAACCCAGGACCAGCCGATGCTTGAAGAGGGGAGTGGAGATGATGAGGTCCTTGACCCATCATGGCGTCAGCCACAGGAAGGTGGTGGGAGCAGCTCTGAGGAAGAGATTCCCCGAACGGCCAAAAGAGGAGGGAAAGGACGGGGCCAGACTTGGTTGCCTGTAGCCTCCACTTTGGCACCCGTGAGGAGCAATCCTCTTCCAAAACAGAAAACGGGCGCTCCGAGGACTTGCAGTGCGTGGTCTTTTTTTGACACAGTTGCAGATGACATTTGCTTTGTCAAATGCAAGCTGTGTCATCAGAAAGTTAAAGGAGGGAAAAATGTGAGCAACCTCAATACCACAAATATGTGGAAACATGTGCGTACCAAGCACGAGGTGGAGTTACACAGACACACTGAAGATGTAGGCCAACCTTCAGCAGCACCTACCACCTCTTCAGCTCGTGTTGGGGCCTCTTCCTCCAGCTCACACACAGCTGGTTCTGCTTCCTCACTGGAACGCCATGGAAGAACCACTGCCACTGTTGTCCAGAGACCCAGTGAAATTCCACCCACTGAACCACGTTCTCAGTCATCAGCACTCTCCCAGGCCACTCACCAGCAATCGGTAGCACAGGCATGGGAGAAAAAACGGCCATACTCGGCAAACCATCCCCGAGCACTGGCTCTGAATGCCGGCATTGCCAAACTACTGGCCCTTGAGATGCCCTCATTCAGGCTGGTGGAGACTGACACCTTCCGGAACTTGATGTCATTGGCAGTTCCACAATACAATGTGCCCAGCCGCTTTTATTTCAGCAGGCAAGCCGTTCCTGCCCTGCAAAAGCATGTGGAGGTAAAAATTAAAAATGCGCTACTAAACGCCATCAGTAGCAAGGTCCACCTGACCACCGATGCGTGGACCAGTAGCCATGGACAGGGACGATACCTTTCCCTCACTGCCCATTGGGTCAATGTTGTGGAGCCGGGTACAGATCTGGAGAGTGGCTCTGTACGTATTCTGCCAACTCCAAGGATTGCAGGAATGCAGTCTGTACATATTGAGTCCTCCTCCTACTCTAGTTCCTCGGAATCAGCACTGCATGAGCCTGTTAGGCCAGATATGAGCACAGGTGTGGCCAAACGTCAACAGGCCGTCCTTAAATTAATTTCTTTGGGGAATCGGAGCCACACAGCACAGGAGCTCTGGAATGCCATTAAGCAGGAGAGCGATGTGTGGTTTGTGCCAGCGAATCTCCAGCCAGGTTTGGTAGTGAGTGACAATGGCCGAAATCTAGTGGCATCTCTGGGCCTAGGCAACCTCACTCACATACCATGTCTGGCACACAGGCTCAATTTGGTCGCGCAGAGCTTTCTGAGGGACTATCCGGATCTTGATGCACTGCTGCACAAGGTTCGCCTAGAGTGTGCTCACTTGTGGCGTTCCAGCATGGCAAGATCGCGCATTGCATCTCTGCAATGCCGATTCCGCATGCCAGAACATCGCATCATATGTGACCTCCCCACCAGGTGGAATTCAACGTTACATATGTTGGAGCGGTTGTGTGAGCAGCAGGCAGCAGTAATGGAGTACCAGCTGCATCAGGCGCAAACAAGTCGCACTGTGCGCCGGACACACTTCACCACCACTGAGTGGGCCACTATGAGGGACATCTGCCAAGTTTTGCGTGCCTTCGATGACTCCACGTGGATGGCCAGTGGAGATGATGCACTAGTCAGCATGACTGTCCCCCTTATCTGTCTGCTTCAAAAAACCTTACAAGCACTAAGTGAGGAGGTTTTTGAAGAGGTCGAGGATGAGGAGTCAGAAATGCCATCTGCTTCTGGCAAGTCTGCGCAACGTGCCTCCACACAAAGGCCCAGGCAGGGGACACTTAGTGAGGAGGATGGCAAGGAGTCAATGGAGGAGGAGGAACACATCTCTCCAGAGGAGGGAGGTACACAAGGCTCTAGTAGTCAGTGTGTACAGCGAGGGTGGGGTGATGCTGAGCAGGCTGAGATGCTGCCTCAAGCTGGGGACAGCGTTTCCGGTCCAGTTGGCAGTCTGCAGCACATGGTTGATTTCATGCTGCAGTGCTTGTTAAATGACCGCCGCATCGCCAACATTCTCCACACGGCTGATTATTGGGTGTACACCCTCCTATATCCTCGCTACCGGGACAACTTTCAAAGCCTCATACCACAGTTGAACCGGGAGCAAAAAATGCGGGAGTACCAAGAAACACTTGTGCAGGCCATCATGTTCTCCATTCCCCCCGCAAGTGTTGCTGGTAGTGCTTTTCAAAGCAGCCATGTGGGTAGAGGCAGTGGAGGAAGCTCTGCACAAAGAGGTAGCAGAGGCAGTGCCGCAGGACAAGGCAAGGCCAGTATGGCCCAAATGTGGAAAAGTTTTGTGGGACCGCCACAAACGGCTACACCATCACAGACGGCTCCAGTCAGCAGGAGGCAACGTTTCCGTCAGATGGTGACAGACTACTTGTCTTGTCCTGTTAGTGTACTCCCAGACGGCTCTTCCCTGTTCAAGTATTGGGTCTCTAAGCTGGATACATGGCCAGAGCTTAGCCAGTATGCATTGGAGGTGCTGGCTTGCCCTGCTGCCAGTGTATTATCGGAACGTGTCTTTAGTGCTGCAGGTGTTGTGGTAACAGACCGTCGCACGCGACTATCCGCCAATAACGTTGACCGGCTTACTTTTCTGAAAATGAACAAGGCCTGGATCTCACCTGAATTTGCCAGTCCTCTTCCAGAATAAATAATTGGCTGGCAACAGGATCCAGGTCTCCTGTTGTGTTCATGTTTCGATGACCTGAGCTTTATTTCCTAGGCTACAGCAACACCCGTTGTTGCTCAGAAGTGCTGTCCGCACAGACAAAACACTCGCTCATGTGTAAGTGGGGTTCGGTAACGTCAGCTGATCCCCTCCTGTGTGTATGGCAAAGTGTCCTGCTCCCTCCACCGTCAAACAACCTCAGATTTACACCTGGCTCCAAGTAGGCCTCGGCCTACTACCTGATTTTCCATGGGCTCTGACACCGCTAGTTGGTGCTCAGAAGTGCTGTCCGCACAGACAAAACACTCGCTCATGTGTAAGTGGGGTTCGGTAACGTCAGCTGATCCCCTGCTGTATGTACGGCAAACTCTCCTGCTGCCTACAACTTCTGACTTCCTCTGATTTAATATGTTCTCTGATTTGCCCTCTGTCTCCACTCTGTTTTGAGTATTTCCTCCAGCCTACAACACCACCTGTTTCTGCTCTCAAGTGCCGTCTGCACAATCCACACTTGTTCCTGTGTTACCTGGGTCCTGTAACATCTGCTCATCTCCAGTGAGTCCGGCAATGTCTCCTGCTTTGTCTACATTCCCACTACTTGTAGTGGAAAAGTGGACAGAGCAGGAGACATTGCCTGACTCACCTCTAGGGAGAAGCTGCTGTTACAGAACCCCAGTAACACAGGAACAAGTGTGGGTTCTGCAGACGGCATTTCAGAGCAGCAACTGGCGTGGTTGGAAGCCAGAGGAAATACTCGAAACAGAGTGAAGACAGAGGCCTAATTGGAGTACGTTGACAGTTAGTAGTAGTCTAGAAACAATCGAAAACTGCCACCAAGTAGGCCTCGGCCTACTACCTGATTTTCCCTGGGCTCCGACACCGCCAGTTGGTGCTCAGAAGTGCTGTCCACACAGACAAAACACTCGCTCATGTGTAAGTGGGGTTCGGTAACGTCAGCTGATCCCCTGCTGTGTGTATGGCAAAGTGTCCTGCTCCCTCCACAGGCAAACAACCTCAGATTTACATCTGGCTCCAAGTAGGCCTCGGCCTACTAACTGATTTTCCCTGGGCTCCGACACCGCCAGTTGGTGCTCAGAAGTGCTGTCCGCACAGACAAAACACTCGCTCATGTGTAAGTGGGGTTCGGTAACGTCAGCTGATCCCCTGCTGTGTGTACGGCAAACTCTCCTGCTGCCTACGACTTCTGACTACCTCTGATTTAATATGTTCTCTGATTTGCCCTCTGTCTCCACACTGTTTTGAGTATTTCCTCCAGCCTACAACACCGCCTGTTCCTGCTCTCAAGTGCCGTCTGCACAATCCACACTTGTTCCTGTGTTACCTGGGTCCTGTAACATCTGCTCATCTCCAGAGGTGAGTCTGGCAATGTCTCCTGCTTTGTCTACATCCCCACTACTTGTAGTGGAAAAGTGGACAGAGCAGGAGACATTGCCTGACTCACCTCTAGGGAGAAGCTGCTGTTACAGAACCCCAGTAACACAGGAACAAGTGTGGGTTGTGCAGACGGCATTTCAGAGCAGCAACTGACGTGGTTGGAAGCCAGAGGAAATACTCGAAACAGAGTGAAGACAGAGGCCTAATTGGAGTACGTTGACAGTTAGTAGTAGTCTAGAAACAATCGAAAACTGCCACCAAGTAGGCCTCAGCCCTCTACCTGATTTTCCCTGGGCTCCGACACCACCAGTTGGTGCTCAGAAGTGCTGTCCGCACAGAAAAAAACACTCGTTCATGTGAAAGTGGGGTTCGGTAACGTCAGCTGATCCCCTGCTGTGTGGAGGGCAAAGTGCTGCTGCCTCCAAATTGTAACTACTTCAGATTTAAACATTCTCTGATTTGGCCTCTGTCTCCACTGTGTCTCTAGTATTTCCCCTGACCTCCAGGACAGCCAGTTCCTGCTCACAGTTGCCATCCGCGCATTCCACACTTGTTCCTGTGTTTCTGGTGTTCTGTTACGTGAGCAGATCCCCCAATGTGTGTCCGGCACTGTCTCCTGCGCTGTCCACCTTCCCACTGCAAGCGGTGGGAAAGTGGACAGAGCAGGAGACAGTGGCAGACACACATCAGGGGATCTGCTGACATTACAGAACCCCAGTAACACAGGAACACATGTGGATTGGGCAGACGGCTACTGTACGCATAAACTGGCGGTGTTGGTGGTCATGTGAAATCCTGGAAACAGAGTGGAGACAGATGCCTAATTGGAGCACGTTGACAGTCTGTTGTAGCCTACAAACAATCTAAAACTACCACCAAGTAGGCCTTGGCCTTTACCATGATTGTCCCTGGGTTCCAACAACGCCAGTTGGTGCTCAGAAGTGCTGTCCGCACAGACAAAACACTCGCTCAGGTGTAAGTGGGGTTCGGTAACGTCAGCTGATCCCCTGCTGTGTGTATGGCAAAGTGTCCTGCTCCCTCCACAGTCAAACAACCTCAGATTTACACCTGGCTCCAAGTAGGCCTCGGCCTACTACCTGATTTTCCCTGGGCTCTGACAACGCCAGTTGGTGCTCAGAAGTGCTGTCCGCACAGACAAAACACTCGCTCATGTGTAAGTGGGGTTCGGTAACGTCAGCTGATCCCCTGCTGTGTGTACGGCAAACTCTCCTGCTGCCTCCAAATTCAAACAACGTCTTATCTTAAACTGCCTCCAAGTAGGCCTCAGCCTACAAAATGACTATCCCTGGGCTCCAACATCGTCAGTTGTTGCTCGGAAGTGCTGTCCACACAGAAACAAACACTCGTTCAAGTTTAAGTGGGGTTCGGTAACGTCAACTGATCCCCAGCTGTGTGGAGGGCAAAGTGCTGCTGCCTCCAAATTGTAAAAACTTCAGATTTAAACATTCTCTCATTTGGCCTCTGTCTCCACTCTGTCTCTAGTATTTCCCCTGACCTCCAGCACCGCCAGTTCCTGCTCACAGTTGCCGTTCGCGCTGTCCACACTTGTTCCTGTGTTCCTGGTGTTCTGTTACGTGAGCAGATACCCCAATGTGTGTTCGACACTGTCTCCTGCGCTGTCCACCTTCCCACTACAAGCGGTGGGAAAGTGGACAGAGCAGGAGACAGTGGCAGACACACATTAGGGGATCTGCTGACATTACAGAACCCCAGTAACACAGGAACACGTGTGGATTGGGCAGACGGCTACTGTACGCATAAACTGGCTTTGTTGGTGGTCACGTGAAATCCTGGAAACAGAGTGGAGACAGATGCCAAATTGGAGCACGTTGACAGTCTGTTGTAGCCTACAAACAATCTAAAACTGCCACCAAGTAGGCCTCGGCCTGCACCCTGATTGTCCCTGAGCTCCAACAATGCCAGTTGGTGCTCGGAAGTGCTGTCCACACAGAAAAACACACTTGTTCATGTGTAAGTGTGGTTCGGTAACGTCAGCTGATCCCCTGCTGTGTGTACGGCAAACTCTCCTGCTGCCTCCAAATTCAAACAACGTCTTATCTTAAACTGCCTCCAAGTAGGCCTCAGCCTACAAAATGACTATCCCTGGGCTCCAACATCATCAGTTGTTGTTCGGAAGTGCTGTCCACACAGAAAAAAACACTCGTTCATGTGAAAGTGGGGTTCGGTAATGTCAGCTGATCCCCTGCTGTGTGGAGGGCAAACTGCTGCTGCCTCCAAATTGTAACTACTTCAGATTTAAACATTCTCTGATTTGGCCTCTGTCTCCACTCTGTCTCTAGTATTTCTCCTGACCTCCAGCACCGCCAGTTCCTGCTCACAGTTGCCGTCCGTGCATTCCACACTTGTTCCTGTGTTCCTGGTGTTCTGTTACGTGAGCAGATCCCCCAATGTGTGTCCGGCACTGTCTCCTGCGCTGTCCACCTTCCCACTACAAGCGGTGGGAATGTGGACAGAGCAGGAGACAGTGGCAGACACACATCAGGGGATCTGCTGACATTACAGAACCCCAGTAACACAGGAACACGTGTGGATTGGGCAGACGGCTACTGTACGCATAAACTGGCTTTGTTGGTGGTCACGTGAAATCCTGGAAACAGAGTGGAGATAGATGCCTAATTGGAGCACGTTGACAGTCTGTTGTAGCCTACAAACAATCTAAAACTGCCACCAAGTAGGCCTCGGCCTGCACCCTGATTGTCCCTGGGCTCCAACAACGCCAGTTGGTGCTCGGAAGTGCTGTCCACACAGAAAAACACACTTGTTCATGTCAAAGTGGGGTTCGGTAACGTCTGCTGATCCCCTGCTGTGTGTACGGCAAACTCTCCTGCTTCCTCCAAAGTCAAAATACCTCCGATTTACACCTGGCTCCTAGTAGGCCACACCCTGCACCCTGATTGTCCCTGGGCTCCAACAACGCCAGTTGGTGCTCAGAAGTGCTGTCCACACAGAAAAAAACACTCGTTCATGTGAAAGTGGGGTTCGATAACATCAGCTGATCCCCTGCTGTGTGGAGGGCAAACTGCTGCTGCCTCCAAATTGTAACTACTTCAGATTTAAACATTCTCTGATTTGGCCTCTGTCTCCACTCTGTCTCTAGTATTTCCCCTGACCTCCAGCACCGCCAGTTCCTGCTCACAGTTGCCATCCGCGCAGTCCACACTTGTTCCTGTGTTCCTGGTGTTCTGTTACGTGAGCAGATCACCCAATGTGTGTCCGGCACTGTCTCCTACGCTGTCCACCTTCCCACTGCAAGCGGTGGGAATGTGGACAGAGCAGGAGACAGTGGCAGACACACATCAGGGGATCTGCTGACATTACAGAACCCCAGTAACACAGGAACACGTGTGGATTGGGCTGACGGCTACTGTACGCATAAACTGGCGGTGTTGGTGGTCACGTGAAATCCTGGAAACAGAGTGGAGACAGATGCCTAATTGGAGCACGGTGACAGTCTGTTGTAGCCTACAAACAATCTAAAACTACCACCAAGTAGGCTTCGGCCTTCACCATGATTGTCCCTGGGTTCCAACAACGCCAGTTGGTGCTCGGCAGTGTCTTTGGCATGGGTACTCCCTGTTGCCCAGCCTGGTTCCAGCACGCCAGCTGTTTCCGGGTAGTGTCAAGGTCACTATGCCACCAATCCATTGTCCTGTCATCTTGCGGCCGGGTTAGCTGACTCTACGGTGCCTGCAGTTTAGGTGACTCCTATGTGGACTGCGGGAACTGGCACTGAAGGCTGGATCCGTAGTGCCAATGGGACATGGACCCCCTGTAGGACTGTGGGTTTCGGTAACTGCGGCCGGCTTGCGGCCTGGCTACTTTGCTTTGGATGGGTACCTTCTGCTATCCACCCGGGTTCCAGCACTGTCAGCTGGTTCTCGCCAGAGCCTTTGGCCTAGGTGCCTCCATCTCGGTATCCGAGGTCCAGCACCGTCAGCTGGTCCTTGGTAGTGCTTTTTAGCACAGGTACCTTCTGCTTAGTAACCGTGGTCCAGCAACGTCAGCTGTTCCTCGGTAGTGCCATTGGCTCTTGTTCCTTCTGCTACCCATCTGGGTTCCAGCACCGTCAGCTGGTTCTGGCCTAGGTGCCTCCATCCCTCTAGGACTGTGGGTTTCGGTAACTGCGGCCGGCTTGCGACCTGGCTACTTTACTTTGGATGGGTACCTTCTGCTACCCTCCCGGGTTCCAGCACTGTCAGCTGGTTCTGGCCTAGGTGCCTCCATCTCGGTATCCAAAGGTCCAGCACCGTCAGCTGGTCCTTGGTAGTGCTTTCTAGCACAGGTACCTCCTGCCTAGTAACCGTGGTCCAGCAACGTCAGCTGTTCCTCGGTAGTGCCATTGGCTCTTGTTCCTTCTGCTACCCATCCGGGTGCCAGCACTGTCAGCTGGTTCTCGCCAGAGCCTTTGGCTTAGGTGCCTCCATCTCTGTATCAGAAGTTCAGCACCGTCAGCTGGTCCTTGGTAGTGCTTTTGAGCACAGGTACCTTCTGCTTAGTAACCGTGGTCCATCACCATCAGTTGGTCCTCGGTAGTGCCATTGGCTCTTGTTCCTTCTGCTACCCATCCGGGTTCCAGCACTGTCTGCTGGTTCTCGCCAGAGCCTTTGGCCTAGGTGCCTCCATCTCGGTATCCGAGGTCCAGCAACGTCAGCTGGTCCTTGGTAGTGGTTTCTAGCACAGGTACCTCCTGCATAGTTACCGGGGTCCAGCACCGTCAGCTGTTCCTCAGTAGTGCCATTGGCTATTGTTCCTTCTGCTGCCACTACGGGTTCCAGTACTGTCAGCTGGTTCTCGCCAGTTTCTCAGCCTTCTTGTACCTTCTGCTACATTTCCAAGATCAAGCTTTTTGAAATTGTCTTTGGTAATCCTTATTGATCTCCATGACGACGACCCTGATGACGATGACCCTGAAGACCACACCAAAGAAGACCAGAAATATGACCCTAAATAATAAGACCAAGAGGACAAAGAACATGAAGACAACCACCGAGATACAGAACAAAAGACAGAAGAACAAGAAGCAGAAGAAGCAAAAGCAGAACAACAGAAAGCAAAAGAACATTAAGCATAAGACTAAAAATCAGCATAGAAGAAATCAAAATTATAAGAAGAAGACTAAGCAGTAAATGGGGGTGAGTCCGTTCCTCCTCGTGGTGCCCCTGGAAAATGCCTGCTGCTGCAGGCCAAACTGAACGCGGACAAATCCTGTTGTAAATCTTTTGTGACAGGCAGAACGTAAGGTGTAATCTTATAACTTTTATAGATAAGTACTACAGTAATGCCTGTCACCATAAGAAAATGAAGAAAAAGAAGAATAGGAAGAAGATGAAGAAATAGCATATGAAAATTAATAATAGCTGAATAAGAAGAATATGAAGAATGGAAAAAAAAATTAATGAGAAGAAGGTGAAGAAGAAGAAGATGAAAAAGGTGAAGAAAAAGTTGATGAAAAAATGCTACTGCTGCGGATCATGAAGGAGAAAGTGTGGGAGAAGTACAAAAGAAGGTGAAGAGCATGGAAGTTGTGAAACATACATATCTGACTAAATATAAAAAAGTTAACATAGTCAATATCTTTTTAACTCCGAACGTCTTGAAAAAAAAAATTGGAATTAATGATATGCCATGTGATTTGAATAAACCACTATGCCTTTAATGTCTCCTCCACCTCCCACAATACATTCTACATGATTCTTATTTGTTTTCAATTATGTAGAATTAGCCAACAAGGAAATAAAGGGCTTTTTTAAATTCCAATACCGGAAGTCCCATTGACTTGAATGGGACTTCCGGTATCGGAATCGGCGATACCCGATATTTTTTTCATATCGGGCGATACCATCCGATACGATATTTTTGGGTATCGAACGGTATCGCTCAACACTAGTTATGACATGTGAAGCCCCATCCGCCACCAGCATTTGGGTGATTGCTAGAAGACACAGACTATGATCACCATAGCTCCTAACCGTCCCGTTTTCCACGGGACAGTCCCATTTTTGACCCGCCCACCCACTGTCCTGCCCGGGACTCTATTTTTCCCGCACTGCAGGGAGATAAGCTGCACGCCCCCCATGCACCGACCCCATCCTCGCCCTCCCAGAGACCCACCGCAGCCCTCACAGCCTGCAGCATCTTCGCTAGGCCGTGTTCTCTTCTATGCGCACAGGACCTGTGATGAGGTCACAGGAGGGGAGGAGTCAGGGGTATCATGATCAGGGGCCTCCATATATGCAGGACTCTGCTGTGCTGGTTTTCATGGTGCACTGCTGGATGAGGGTAAGTTTATGTGTGGGGTCAGGAAGGGTTTACAGGGTGGATGTAGCAGAGCTGTGTGTGTGCAAGGTGTACGTAGCGGAGCCGCGTGTGAACGAGGTGTACGGTGCGGAGGAGTGTGTGTGCGAGGTGTACGGAGCAGAGGAGTGTGTGTATGAGGTATACGGAGCGAAGCCACGTGTGTACGAGGTGTACGGAGCAGAGCCTTGTGTGTACAAGGTGTACGGAGCGGAGCCACTTGTGTACGAGGTGTACGGAGTGGAGCCGTGTGTGTACGAGCTGTATGGAGCAGAGATGTGTATGGAGCGGAGCTGCGTGTGTACGAGGTGTACGGAGTGGAGAGGTGCATGGAGCGGAGACGTGTGTGTGTACGGGGTGTACAGAGCCGAGCCGTGTGTGTACGAGGTGTATGGAGCAGAGCCATGTGTGTATGAGGTGTACAGAGCAGAGCCATGTGTGCACGAGGTGTACGGAGTGGAGCCGCGTGTGTACGCAGTGAGTCCCCTGTGACCGCAACCCCTCCAACATTTGTCCGACCCGGCAGGGTCATAGTGAGCCACCTGAACCGGATATTGATACCATCTAAGGTGTACTTTTTTTAATTGTTCGAGATGATTGACGCAGGCAGATACCCGTAACACCTCACCCAGCCCCCCCTCCCAGTCTATCGGGTCAGATAGGAAGTTCAAGTCCTGTTCCCACTTGATCATATATGGCAGTTTAACATCTTCTGCTGGGTCGTTTAAGGCTTTATATAATATTGAAATTCCCTTAGGGCCAGAGTCAGGCAACAAGAAATAACCATTAACCCTGTTATTTAAATGTGAGTTTGGGGAATTATGAAGTAGATGACGTATTTGCAAGTATTGATAGAAATATCTTCGGATATTCGGGAAGTTAGAGGCCAAGTGTTCAAAGGGGACAAGGACAGTGGCACCCAATATCTGCCCTAATGTTACGATTCCAGCATCAACCCAAGGCTGGAGATTAAGAAATGGGATGTGGGTCTCAAGGGCTTTTAGGGATAGGGAATCATGAGATAATTTAATCAAGGAAGGGACCAGTGTCCTCCAGTAGTGGAGCGCGGTTTTCATGGTTGGTAAGGTAGGGGAATAATCAGTGATTGCAATTGATTCAGCCTCAAGAATTGTGCAGGTAGATCTAGTTTTGGCATAGAATTTCTCTATTTGGAGCCATCTATGGTCTTTGTCCGCCTGCCACCAATTGCAATACATTTTTGCATGTGTCAGGCAGATTGCATGATGACATTTGAGAAATTCATAATTAGAAAGCCTTCTGTTCCCGCTTTCCATGGTGCAGGTGGTGCATCTCCTTCTTTTGGGAGGTGGTACAGGTGTTGGATTTTCAGTATCAATATCTGGGCGGAATCTTTTGAGCCTAACTTGAAGGCCAGAGGGGATACCGATGGTTTTCATACTTCTCCTGCGTAGCTCTCCAAGCATTAGTTCATGGGCAAATTTTTTTAGGTACAATCGTCTACGGAGTGGTTCAAGCTGGTTTTCAAGGTAAATGATTTGTGAATTTATACCACCCAAATTTAGCATAGCGAAAAATATGACCATTGGCCAGCGCTTGGTGTTTCTGCTGACGCTGAAAGTTGAGCACATCTGATCAGCTGTATCAACACCCCCTTTGGTTTCATTATAAAATGTAATAATCTCTGGTTTTTGTTGTGTTTCAGATTTAGGATCGATGGCATCATCATTATGAAGCGATGAGAGAAGAAGTACATTTTTTTTTTCGCGTGGTACATAGGAAACCAAAACCTTTCCATCATGGAATGCAAACATACTGCTGTACTGTTTTCTCCCTGTCACAGTAACAAGCTGTGGTGGCAATTCTTTTTTATTTTTTCTTACAGTTCCGACGCTTCTGCGTTTTTAGATAATCAATAAGATCACAATTTGAAAACCAATTATCAGCAGTTATATTGCGACCTAATCCAAATAAGGGCTCAGACATTCTTTTCACAACATCAGTGGGTTTGTTGCTGACACAGTAAGGACCATCTGGCTGTTTTCCAGCATAAATTTCAATTATATATGTGTAGGTTTAACTGGCATCAACAAGGGCATACATTTTTATTCCGTATTTGCTGCCACGAAAACCAGGGAGCATTTCGTCAGTTGTGACATTTGCCCCAGGGCGATAGTTTATCTTACAGTTTTCCACAAATTTTTGGAATACATCGCGAATTGGAGCAAGCCGGTCATATGTTTTACGTTCGGTTCGGGTAGTTCTGTCATCAAACTGAAGGCAACGAATTAGAATCTTGAATCTTTTTAGAGACATAACAAGGCTAAATTTTTCAATTCCATCACTTTCTATACCCCAAAGTTCCTCCAAACTTTGCAGATTTGCCCTATAAGCTCCTGCAAGGTATAATAATCCAAAAAATGCACGCAGATCGATTTCATCCGTGGGCTTCAGGATTCTGTCACAGATGAACTTGTGCTTTATATTGTCTATATATTGATTAGTGTATATGACAATAGAGTCCAGAATGTCATCTGTGAAAAAAGTATTCCAGCATTCAGCTGCATTTTTTGCATTACGTGCTGTTCCCATAACTGCAGGAAGGTGAGTGATAATGTTATGAGGTTCCATACTTTTTTTTATGGGTGGATTCTTGTTCCATTTGGTTGTTTTATCTTTTCCCATATAATAAGATTCTATATCTTCTTCCTCATCACTGTCACCATCTTGCTCTGTTTCAGAATTTAGTTCACAGACTTCCACCTCATCATGAGAATCAATCTCACTTTCTTCAAAATCCTCATTCATTGTGGGGTCTGCATCATCATCATCATCTAACAGCATGTTTCCCACTTCCTCAACATGATGGGGTTTTGAAAGATCATACATTTTCTTCTCCATTTCAGAAGATAATCTGAAGCAAGAGAGAGAATATGCACTAGGGAACAATGTGCCTGAGAAGCACACTTTCATTTGTAAGAAAATCTGCCTTATTTATATGAAATATCCACAAACCTTTCTCTATCCATTCGTAAACCAAGCTAAATAAACAATAGTAATGACTAAAAACATTACATACCAACCTTATAAAGTGTGATGTGTTCGGGACCAATGAGCCTGAGAAGCCAGCACAGCTATATCTTCCTTCCTGAAGCTCTGCAGACCAACTGTGGTATCAGGTTTCACACAGGAGCTAGAGCCAGGAGACTATCTAGAGGGAGGGGGTTTCCTGAAAATCTGGTGAGAAGGGAGAAATGAAAGTAGAAGAGCTGCGCCTGTCAGATCCATTGTTCCTGACGGAGGATTAAAATTCGCACGTGACTTTCCACCGGAAGTGACGTGCTAGAAGCTGTCCGGAAACGAGGTAATTTTGGGAGGAGATTGTGCCGGAACCATGGAGGCACTTCAGGGAATGCTTCAGATCCATCACCGTGTCCCCCTCCGACAGCGTGGACAGCGGGATCGCCTTGGACTCGGGGATGTTGGCCGTGTGAGCGGATCATGATATGTCCTGCATCGCGGGGCTCAGTTGGGCACTACAATGTAAGCCAGGCTACTACAGTATCTTTGTAGAATCTTTATTTCTTTCTCTCTGTTTCTTTCTCTCTCTTCTTTCTTTCTTTCCCCTCTTCCTTTCTCTAACTCTATGCTTTCTTTCACTCTCTCTCTGTTCTTTCCTTCTCTCTGTTCCCTTTCTGTCCCCTCTTTCTCTCTCTCCGTTCTTCCTTTCTCTCTTTCTCTGTTCTTTCTATCTCTCTCTTTTTCTCTCTCTGTTCTTTCTTTCTTTCCCTGTTTCTTTTTTTCTCTCTCTGTTCTTTCTTTCTTTCCCCTCTTTCTCTCTCTGTTCTTTCTTTCTTTCTTTCTTTCTTTCTTGCTTGCTTTCTTTCCCCTCTTTCTTACTTTCTCTGTTCTTGATTTCTTTTATTTCTTTCCCCACTTTCTTTCTCTCTCCCTCTCTGTTCTTTATTACCCCACTTTCTTTTTTTTCTCTCTGGTCTTTTTTCTGTCCACTTTTTCTTTCTCTCTCTGTTCTTTTTATTTATTTCTTCTTTCTCTCTGTTCTGTTCTTTCTAGCTGTCTCCCTCTCTGTTCTTTCTTTCCCCTCCTTATTTTCTCTCTCTTTTTTTCTGTCCCTCTTTCTTTCTTTCTTTCTTTCTATCTGCTCTTTCTCTTTCTCTCCCCTCTTTCTTTCTTTCTTTCTTTCTTTCTTTCTTTCCCCTTTTTCTTTCTTTTTCTCTCTGTTCTTTCTTTCTCTCTCTGTTCTTTCTCTCTCTGTTCTTTCTTCCTCTGTTCTCTTTCTTTCCATCTCTCTGTTCTTTCTTTCCCATCTTTCTTTCTCTCTATCTCTCTGTTTTTTCTTTTCCCCCTCTTTCTTTCTATTTCTTTATCTCTGCCTCTC
Organism: Dendrobates tinctorius; assembly: GCF_039654945.1. Lineage (NCBI taxonomy): Eukaryota > Metazoa > Chordata > Amphibia > Anura > Dendrobatidae > Dendrobates > Dendrobates tinctorius. The sequence goes on along the minus strand of NW_027361762.1, from coordinate 13,967,216 downwards.
TGTTCTCTTTCTTTCCCTTCTTTCTTTTTTCTCTCTCTATATTCTTTTTTCTGTCCCCTCTATCTTTCTCTCTGTTCTTTCTTTTTCTTTCTCCAATCTTTTTCTTTCTCTCTGTTTTCTTTCTCTCTCTGTTCCTCCTTTCTTTCTCTGTTCTCTCTCTTTCTTTCCCCTCTCTGTTCTTTTTCTTTCTCTCTTTCTTTCTCTCTCTGTTCTTTTTTCTGTCCCCTCTTTCTCTCTCTGTTCCTCCTTTCTTTCTCTGTTCTCTCTCTCTTTCTTTCCCCTCTCTGTTCTTTTTCTTTCTCTCTTTCTTTCTCTCTGTTCTTTTTTCTGTCCCCTCTTTCTTTCTCTCTCTGTTCCTCCTTTCTTTCTCTGTTCTCTCTCTCTTTCTTTCCCCTCTCTGTTCTTTTTCTTTCTTTCTTTCTCTCTCTGTTCTTTTTTCTGTCCCCTCTTTCTCTCTCTGTTCCTCCTTTCTTTCTCTGTTCTCTCTCTCTTTCTTTCCCCTCTCTGTTCTTTTTCTTTCTCTCTTTCTTTCTCTCTGTTCTTTTTTCTGTCCCCTCTTTCTTTCTCTCTCTGTTCCTCCTTTCTTTCTCTGTTCTCTCTCTCTTTCCCCTCTCTGTTCTTTTTCTTTCTCTCTTTCTTTCTCTCTCTGTTCTTTTTTCTGTCCCCTCTTTCTTTCTCTCTCTGTTCCTTCTTTCTCTCTTTCATTCTCTCTCTCTTTCTCTGTTCTCTCTTTCTTTCCCTTTCTTTCTTTCTTTCTTTCTTTCTTTTTCATTCTTTCTTTCTGTTTTTCTTTCCCCTTTCTTTATCTGTCTGTTCTTTCTTTCTCTCTGTTTTCTTTATTCTCTCTGTTCTTTCTTTTCCTCAGTACTAGTCAATGTGCCAACAGTACCAGCCACTGTGCCCATAATGCCAGCCACTGTGCCCTCAGTACCAGTCAGTGTGATCAGCAGTGCTAAATGGGTGCAGTTGGGGCGTGGACATGGATGTTACTAGTTGTGAAATGGCCACAGAGTCACCTTGTCGATGGTGGGATGGCTTTTATGCTATGTTTGATCAAATACAGTATTACTAAGAACTCTGTATGATTTAAATGCACTTTTGCTTCTTACTTATTTAATTACAGCAGGGTTTTTTCATTTTGTCTTTTGTAGGTTTTGCATGCTTTTTGGCCATGTGAACATGCAATCATCTGCTACATGTGTACCAACTCAAACCAAGCTCAATTTTTGTGTTTTTTCTTTGTATTTTTGCATTCTGTGCAAGCTGGGGTGTGGCCTCCCTCTCCTGAGCTGGAAATTGTATTTAAAGGCTTCCCCTAACTGGTGTCCAGTGGTTGGGACCCGATCCTTGTCTGCCCTTATTCACACAGATGTCAACTTTGACACATGATAAGGTTTTTAATATTAGACAGTGTAGGAGCGCCCTGACCAGAGTCACCTTGTCGATGGTGGGATGGCTTTTATGCTTTTTGGCCATGTGAACATGCAATCATATGCTGCATGTGTACCAACTCAAACCAAGCTCAATTTTTGTGTTTTTTTTAGTTGTGAAATGGGTGTGGTCGGGGTGGGTGTGGTTGGGGGCATGGCCTAAAATTTGCCACGGCGCACTGTGCGTGCCGCAGCCTTTGTCCCTCTTTCCCTTCTTCAAAAGTTGGGAGGCATGATGATCACTGCAGGCAATAATTCTTCCATTTCCAGACCTTTCCAGCCATTATCACAGTGATTGTATTTCTATCAGGCCTGAATTAGCCGCGTCTGCTCTATGTGCCCGGACTGTGAATTACAGCCTATTTGTGTAGGCACTTGCAATGTCACTGTTTCTTTGTTTAGCAGGATGGCACACGCAGCTGCTGCTCTGCAAGTGGGAGGAACTGGATATATCCGGTTTCAGCCGGATCAGGCTAGTTTGTCAGATTAGCAGCCGCAGCAGATGGCCACAATACGTGAAGCAGAGTCTGACTACATGCTGAAGTGAAAGGGGACGGATTTGCAGCAAGGTCTGTACTCTGCAGAAAACTCTGCTATGGATCCAGAACATGTCATTACTCTCGAACACAAATGATATTTATGCGAGAGAGAAAATTCCTTAAGTAAAGGCAAAACTACCAAACCATGACACCGCTATACCAGAGCAGACTAATAAAGCCACAATGGTGCACCAGTACATTACAGAATTGCACACATAGCAGTTGCTTTACATAGAATAGTTTCAGGAAATCTTCATTCCTGGCTGCAGTTTGTTATAAAAAAAAATCTGCCCTTTACTCATCATCTCCAGGTCCAGAAGTGAGTCTCTGGAGCTGCTCCCAGTATCCAGTAGTAACTGCGGAGCTGACATATCAGCACCCTATGGCCAGGGTCAGACTTGCGAGAAACTCGCACGAGTCTCGTGTCTCAATACCCGGCACTGCCTCCGACACTCGGGACCGGAGCGCTCAGCTGCATAGAAATACATGGAGCTGCGCACTCCGGTCCCAAGTGCCAGCGGCAGTGCCGGGTATTAAGATGTCTGAACCCGGCCTATCAGTGAGCTCAGCAGCTCCACCTGTGTAGACGGGATGCCCCCTCAGTGCCGACAAGCTCACGGATTGGTTGCTGCCATGTTGACTTGGCATCAGAACCGTAGCTAATACCAGACATCAGGAGCAACGCTAGACCTGGGGACAGTGACTAACAAGTTACTTTTTTTATTAATTGCAGCAGGGGACAAAGATTTTCTGAGAGAAGACAACCCATTTAACACTTGTGTAGTAGGAACAAGGGCGAAGAACACGTCCTGAAACGTGCATCGGGGTGTGCATTGTACTTGGACAGTAGACCACATGGGTAATCTCCAATTGCCTGTTTATGTTACTTGCCTTGCTCTGTCCATGTACATACACATGTGATACCCTCCAGTGTTCCACCCCACTATGTTTTATTCTGTGCACATTGTCTGCAATACTTCGTTTTATGTAGTGGTCTTTTACCCATTAATTTTAATTGAAATATATATGCTTTGATGGATTTCCACAAGGATTGTAAAACTTCTACATACTATGTAATCATGATTTGAGGGACACACCACCCTCCTTCTCTCTTTCAGGCAATAGGCACACATGATATTTAGTCTGCATCTGGTGAATCCCATAATCCATTGTGATATATTGTGATGCATTTAGATATATTTAATAGAAGATTTATGTGAATAGACTTAGATTGCTATCTATTGGCCCAGCTTTGATTTCTCATTGTATTTTTATCTTGTTTGTGAATTATTGGCTGTTTTTTCAAGTAGTGATACCATATACCATTCTTGTCTAATAAAGGTATTTTTATTAGTGATGAGCGAGCACCAGGGCCAGACTGGCCATCTGGCAATTCTGGCAAATGCCAGAAGGGCCTCTCTGGTCGTGGGCTGCTTTGTCTGCTACGTTGTTAGCAGAATCAGTGTTCTCAAGATACCCATACTGTTAAGAGTTGTGACGGAGCACAAAGTTGCTAAATCCGTCAATTACCCCAGCAATCCACAGGTATCATTATAAATATTGGTCTTGTAGTAAATCCTGGGTAATATTAGTAATAAATCCCATCTGGTGCCTGGGGACAGTGATAGCATGGGCCTATGTGATTTCAAATGCCAGGGCTGAATTTTAGTCCCGGGCCAAACCTGGTGAGCACTAAAATGCTCTGGTGCTCGTTGCTCTGGACGAGCAAATTGGAATACTCGGTTGCTTGACCCAAGCAACGAGCCCAATGTAAGTCTATGGGAAAACGGAGTATTTTTACCGCGACCCCCCAGGGGTCCTTTTAAAGTCTAAAAACATCTGAAAAAGATTGAAACAGTGCAAAAATGCCATGGGAAGATCATGGGGAATGCCCCTAGAAGCATTTCTAACTCCCATGTCACAGCTGTAAACGATGTTGTCAGAGTCTTACACCATTTTTACAGGCGCACCAAAAAACATACAAAAATGAAACCAAAATGGATTTTCCTGGGAAATATGTTAAGGAACATTCTTTCCAGGGTAATGACTTTTATATAAGGCAAAATAATTAACCCAAAACAAAGATGTTCCTCCCCCACTTGGGCTATGTTCACATGTAGCATTTTTGATGCGTTTTTCAACTTTAGAATTGCTTTCAACGAAGACAAATGCATTCACTGGGAAACATGAATTTAACAGTTTACAATCTTCTTTGGCCATGTGGTGTGTGACACATCATCAGCAACATCCTGTTTCATTTATGAAGGAGGGACAATGAAAGTCACAAAGTCTAGTTTTAGAGGGCCAGCAGTCGGCCCTCACTATTCTTAGAGAGCCATCAGCCGGCTATGCTTTGTTGTTTCCATTATTAAACATTGGGTCTCTTATTCCATATGCAGTAAGTGGCAGGGCTACCCAAAACTTGGACACACCCCAACAACCCATTGACCAGACGTCATGGATGACCACATGCAATCATAGTTCCCAGTATTCATTTCGTACTCCTATACTGTTTGCTTATGCATTGAATGCAAGGCCTGCCCAGCACCAAAGTTACATGCACCCCAATAAGCTTTTGAAGCGAGGTACTAAATTTCCACATGAAAACAAAGTTCTCAGTACTCATTTGGTACTCCCGTATTGTTTGATTATGCATTTGGAGCGCTCGCCAGGGCAGTGGGGTACTCGGTACTGGGCCGCTTCTTAAAGGGGCAGTGTCACAGCGGCGGTGACCTGGTCCGTGGCCCCGGGCGTCCAATAAAAAGGGATAAATTTGCAAGGGATAAGAAATAAAGAGTTTTTGTAATGAGTGTTTGTGACGCCACCTGTGGTATCTGATCAGAAGTGACCAGCGCTGCAGTGCAGATCTGCTGGGACTGATGATGTGATGCAGCAGAGTTCGAATAGCTCTCCACAGGCAGAGCTTAGTCCCAGGCCGATGAAATATGTTGAGGAAGATGGAGATGTAGTAGGTAGCAAGGGATGTAGCAGTACTGAGAAGGTAGTATAGAAAGAATTTAAAGGAAATGACAGAGTGTAGTTTCCTTTACCTTTTACTGTGCTTTGTAGGTACAGTCCAGGGCTCAAGTTGCAGTTGGTACAGGAGTCGGTCAGCCAGGAAGCAATTTGGGAATCTCTCTATACAGGTGGGTTGTGAGGTCTCCTTTCTAGCGCTATTCTCTGAGGTACTTGCTGTTGTAAACTCCACTCAAGTTCCTCTTTCTGTCTGTTACTTAGGTAGAACTCCACTCGCATGACAGGCAGCTGTAGCCTCCTTCAGAAATCGCTTCTATCTGGCGTCTCTGGCTCACATTTGCTGTTGTGTCGTCGAGTCTTAGTTGAGAACAGAGGATTTCCAGTCTCTGGTCCCCCGATTTCTGTTGTGGGACCTTTAGCATCCACACAGCCTCGGACTCCGGCATCCAGTCTCTGACGCTTAAGCTTGGGGATGAGCTCTCCTCTGCACGTCCTCTCGCTTCCCTGTCCACACTATAACTCCCTGACTTCCTCCCCCTGACCAGAGAGAGCAGATCTCCTGAAGTCAGGTTTAGAGCTCCCTCTGCTGGCCTGGAGCAGGAACTGTGTTGTATGCTGGAACTACCTGATAAATAGATCATTTCCTTGATTTCAGGCATGACATCATGCTCCCTAGGAGGGTGGTAAAGCCACTGTGGCGACCGTACTCCTGGGGCGCCACACATTGAATGCAAGGCCTGCCCTGTGCCAAAGTTACATGCACCACAATAAACCTTTGAAGTCACGTACTTGATGGCCACATGAAATCCCACTTCACATTATTCATTTAATACTCCCATACTGTTTGCTTATGCATTGAATGCAAGGCCTGCCCTGCACCAAAGTTACACGCACCCCAATAAGTTTTTGAACCCATGTACTGGATGGCCACATTCAACCAAAGTTCCCATTATTATGTTTTCTTACAGTCACCTAAAGTATGCCCATGGAGTGAATACAAGGCCTACCCCAAATTTTCACATACCCCAATCTCCAAAGGAAGAAATGTGGTGGATGGCCTCCAAAAAATGTTTTCCCAGTTTAAAGGAGCGGGTCTCCTGTACTTGCAATGCCCATACACTAAGTTTATGGGCTGACAAGCATTTCCCCCTGAGGGATAGACATCAACAGACTGTGTAAAGCAAAAATTTTAACGGCCATCATAAACACGCTTGCAAACGATAACGTGGTTTCCTACACAGTTGCTGGTGGGAAGGTGCAGGTTTTTAGCAAAAATACGGCGGACGAGTCATTGGATGAAGTGATCAGGAAAAGGGGCATGATGATGGCAGGAATGGGATCTTACAGGATTAACCCCATTCTGATATCTGACATACTGTGACACCGCAGGGAGGTGAGTGCTAAGAGTGGACCCTCTGGACTGTGGAACATACCAACCCCTAGGCGAGCTGACCTAGTGGAGGCCAACCCCTATACAGGGATCATCAGGAGCAGGCCCAGAGGTCACTGAACCACGGTACCAAGAGGGGCGACTCAGGCAGTGAATGGGGACTGAGACTGAGTGGAACCACGGGAGGGCAGCGGGTCCAGTGGTTCAGGAGCCGGGGACACGGATACAAGGACACCAGACAGGTACAGGAAGGTCACCCAGAGTAGACGTCAGGACAGGACTACAGGGGGGCTGAAGCGGGACGCAGCTGTGAAGAGAGAAGGTGTTACATGGGAAGGCGATTATGCTGCCAGGGGAGTATACTGGAGTACAGGTATATGGCGGACAGCAGAAGCACAAAGACACGAGCGTGCGGGTGTAGGCAGGGCAGCGCAAGAGTGCTTGGGTAGCAGTAGGAACGCAAGCACAAGAGGCAGCAGGCACAGAACAGAGTTACTGAGCGGATAGCAACTAAATAACCAGGCACCTCCTCTTAGAGGAGGTGTCCTGAAATACCCCATGACTTACCCGGAACGGCTACCGAGGTTTATGGAACTGAGGAATCCAAGGGCATAAAACACAGAAGAAATGTGCAGGTGCCCTTTAAGCGACCCTGCGCATGTGCAGATGCCGGGAAGAGCGTGAGAGCGGAAGCTGAGGGGAGACACGGCGAGACTGAGCAGAGACAGCGCCGGGACCCGGGAGAGGAGTTAGAGGGACCGTTACTCACAGCAGGAGGGCGGACCGCGGCGGACCAGGTAAGTGACCGGTGGGCAGGCATGGCAGTGGTGATGACAGGCACGGCAGCGGTCACAGTACTCCCCTCTCTACTATCCCTCCTACTATGACAGGAAAGGGGCATTGATGTTCTCTAACGGCAATCAAGAAAAAAGTTTTCCTGCGAACCTTTTTCATGACCAAAATATCCTTCACCTCAAAGACATTCTCAGCACTAAGAGGTTGTTAAGTAGAACCACAAGAAGAGTGAAAGCGGTTGAAGATAGCGGGTTTAAGCAGAGACACATGGAAGGTATTGGGAATACGGAGCGAGGCAGGCAATCTCAGCTTGTGGGCCACACCTTTGACTCGTCTCACAATCTCGAAGGGACCAATGTAGCGTGGACCCAACTTGTACCATGGTATCTTGAGTCTGATGTACCTTGAGGATAGCCACACCTTGTTGCTGGGACTGAAAGGAGGGGAATCCAGGCGCCTCTTATCGGCACTTCTTTTCATCCTACCACATACTTTGTTGAGCGCACCTTTGACATCATCCCAGATCTGAGAGAGCTCCTGGGTCAAAGAGTCTGCCGCTGGTACTCCCGAGGCTAGGGAAACAGGAAGAGGCACACCTGGATGATGCCCGAAGACGATGAAGAAAGGGGTCTTGGTGGAGGACTCGCTGGAATAATTATTATAGGCAAACTCAGCTCAAGGAAGCAGGTCGACCCAATCATCCTGATGGGCTTTGGTAAAGTGTCAAAGAAAGGTAACTAAGACTTGATTAGTCCGCTCCACTTGGCCGTTGGTCTGAGGATGGTAGGCAGAGGAAAAGTCCAAAGTCACTTTCATGAGTCTGCACAGAGCTCTCCAGAAGCGGGATGTAAATTGAACTTCTCTGTCAGAAACGATGTGCCAAGGGAACCAGTGGAGTCTGAAGATGTTTCCAATAAAGATCTTAGCCAACTCCGGAGTGGATGGAAGACCGGGTAAAGGAACAAAATGAGCCATCTTAAAGAACTGATCTACCACCACTAGGATGACGGTACAGTCAGAGGAACTTAGAAGGTCGGTAATGAAGTCCATGGCTATAGTCTGCCAAGGAGCAGATGTCACTGGGAGAGGAAGCAGGGTTCCAGAAAGCAATTTTCTATGAACCTTGTTCCTAGTACAAGATGGACATGAGGCGACAAATTCTTTGACATCCAGATGCAGAGTGGGCCACCAGAAGTAACGGGTAATGAGAAGGAAAGTCTTCTTGACTTCGGAGTGCCCGGCCAACTTGGATGAATGTCCCCAGAGCAACACTCTCCTCCTGTCGCCCTCCGCAACAAAACTCTTACTCGGCGGTAAACTGGTCATACCCAAAGGAGCCACAGTAATGACCTGGGTCGGATTCACAATATGAGTTGGTTCCTCTTCAATGTCGCCAGGCTGAAATGACCTAGATAATGCGTCCGCTTTGACATTCCTGCCGCCCGGCCAGAAGCGAATTTCGAAATCAAAACGGGTGAAAAACAGAGATCATCTGGCCTGTCGAGTAGAGTTGAGCTAAATGGGTCGGTCATATTCAAAAGTCGCCGACTTTCGCTGAAGTCGGGTTTCATGAAACGAAACCTGACCATAGCGTGAGATCGGCCACGAGGTCGGCGACCAGAGCGCCAAAGTCGCGTTTCAAAAGATGCTTCCAGCGCCCTTTTTCAGCCAATGATGGAGGACGCACACTGTGGGCAACGCGATGACATAGGCAACGGTCACCACCATCTTTGAGAAGGGCATGCAAGTGATTGGCTGGCTTAGTGTGGTGTTACAGGGGCTATAAAAGGGCGTGAACGCCGACCGCCATCTTACTTTTGGTGATCTTAGCATAGGGAGAGCTGCTGCTGCTGCTGCTGATTCTGTAGGGAGATCGTTAGGCAGGGAAGAAGAACCAAAAAACTGCTTCTGCTGTTAGCGATTTCCACTTACAACACAACACTTTGTGTGAAGTGACAAGGGAGGCTCTATTTTTGTGCATCAGCTCTGTTGGTTATTAGTCTGCCTTATAAGGCTCCCTGAAAGCTGCATTGCTGTTTACACACTGCTGTGCAAACTGCTTTTTTAAAAGCAAAAATACTTTTCTTCCTCTTTTCTGCACAGTTACCAAGGGTTCATTTTTCCACCCTTTTGTGTGTGCACTGTGCAGCAGTCCTGCTTATTAGGCTACCTGCATCCATACTTGGACTGAGAGCATCATTGACAGCATCCTCAAATCTCAAGTGAGATCCAAAATCTCACCAATCCTATAGACACCCTCCACCTTGTCATACACCATCCAATTTCAGCCTGTTACATTGAGGTGTAATCTCTACTGGGCCTGAGACAATAGTTCTGCATCCTCAAATCTATAGTGAGATTCAAATTCTCACCAATCCTATAGACACGCTACACCTTGTCATACACCATCCAATTTCAGCCTGTTACATTGAGGTGATATCTCTACTGGGCCAGAGACAATAGTTCTGCGTCCTCAAATCTATAGTGAGATTCAAATTCTCACCAATCCTATAGACACCCTCCACCTTGTCATTCACCATCCAATTTCAGCCTGTTACATTGAGGAGTAATCTCTACTGGGCCTGAGAGAATAGTTCAGCGTCCTCAAATCTATAGTGAGATTCAAAATCTCACCAGTCCTATAGACACCCTACACCTTGTCATACACCATCCAATTTCAGTCTGTTACATTGAGGTGTAATCTCTACTGGGTCAGAGACAATAGTTCTGCATCCTCAAATCTATAGTGAGATTCAAATTCTCACCAATAGCAGATACACCTTCTACCTTGTTTTATAGTACCATATAGCTGGTGGTATTTTGGGTACATTTTCACAAAAATGAGCACGTATGGTGGAAGACGCCATGGAAGTGGGCGGGGGTTGCCAGCTGGTCCCGATGGAGGTGGTGTTGCATCTGTTGGTAGTGGCAAAAGCACAATAGCACCTAAGGCAGGAGGTGTTGAGCCTGCGTCATCGTCTGGCTCCACAAAGCCTTGAAGGCTCTCTTTTCTGGGAGTAGGTAAACCACTTTTAAAGCCGGAGCTTCAGGAGCAAGTTTTGTCTTACATTGCTGACGCAGCCTCCAGCTCTCTCGCTTCCTCTTCTGAAGTTTCAAAAAATAAAAGCACTGAGTCGTCATTGGAGGCTCCTGGTCAGGAACAACACCTTTCCTTGTGTCCTTCACCCCTACCAAAAGTGAAGGATGTGGCAGGCCACACTATCGATTACTCCATGGTAGAGTTGAGCGAAACGGGTTGGTCAATTTCAAAAGTCGCCGACTTTCGCAAAAGTCGGGTTTCATGAAACGAAACCCGACCATAGGGTGAGGTCGGCCATGAGGTCACAGATGAGTGGTGTTTGAGTAGAACTGTTGGCCATGTTCAAATTCTAGCTGTTTTGGGCGGTGTTAGATCCGTTTGTCGAACTACAACACTTTGATTAAAATTCGGCTGTTCGAGTTTCCGTTCGAGAACGTTTTGTTAAACAAAAGCGTATCTTTTTTTCACATTAATAATGGTTTTCAATGATAATAGACAGTTTTAGGGCATAACATAACAGAGAAAAAGGAGTACGCAGTGACAACAAGAGAAATACTTTTTTGTATAAATATAAATGTTTATTGTACATACAAAATATATAAAGGGTAATGCATAATAAGATAATAATAGTGCACCAAGGAACATGCGGGCAAGATACAAGGGCCACCCCTCTGGGAACACGATCCTATGCAAGCAAATACTCCGGTCAAATGGCCAGGAGAAAAGTTTATATGAAAGGCTGGTCAGAAAGTTCCCATCATGGGTCGCAATAATAACGTAATATATCTTAAACAGCCAAAATAAACAAATTAACAATGCAGCTTACCGGGATCAGAGAAGCCAGAGAGGGAGCCCCAGGGCCAGATGTCCACCCCCGACGCGCGTTTCGCAGGCCCTAAAGCAGGGGCAGCATTTTTTATTATTATGTTGTATGGTGGCAGATCTTGCTGAGCCATGGTGGTTGTGCGCGTCCGCGGTGGTGGGCGCCTGTGTTCTCTGGCCGCAGGGCGTCTCTATGCCTCCATGCACACCGGGATAGTTGCTGTCCCGTCTGTGCATGAGATAGCATGACGCCCGGGCTGTGCGGAGGACCTGGCGCGCACACCGCGCATGCGCCGTTACAAACCACTGTTATTGGCTCTTTTACATCACGTGACCTATCACATGAGTTATTTTAAGGTCCTATTCCTCACCATTTACTATCCCCTTGAGAAAGCAGGCTTTAGGGCCTGCGAAACGCGCGTCGGGGGTGGACATCTGGCCCTGGGGCTCCCTCTCTGGCTTCTCTGATCCCGGTAAGCTGCATTGTTAATTTGTTTATTTTGGCTGTTTAAGATATATTACGTTATTATTGCGACCCATGATGGGAACTTTCTGACCAACCTTTCATATAAACTTTTCTCCTGGCCATTTGACCGGAGTATTTGCTTGCATAGGATCGTGTTTCCAGAGGGGTGGCCCTTGTATCTTGCCCGCATGTTCCTTGGTGCACTATTATTATCTTATTATGCATTACCCTTTATATATTTTGTTAGAGTTGAGTGAAACGGGTCGAAAAATTTCAAAAGTCGCCGACTTTTGTCAAAGTCGGGTTTCATGAAACGAAACCCGACCCTAGGATGAGGTCGGCCACGTGGTCGGCGACTTACGCGCCAAAGTCGCGTTTCAAAAGTTTGTTTTGCGCTCTTTTTCAGCCAATCAGGATCCACGGACACTGTGGGCAACGTGATGACATAGGCAGGGGTCACCACCATCTTTCAGAAGGGCATGCAAGTGATTGGCTTGCTTTGGTGGGCGTCACAGGGGGTATAAAAGGGCGTGCACGCCGACCGCCATCTTACTTCTGCCGATCTCAGTATAGGGAGAGGTTGCTGCTGATTCTGTAGGGAGAGCGTTAGGCAGGGAAGAAGACAAAAAAACTGCTTCTGCTGCTAGCGATTTGGCCTGCACAACACACCAGTCACTGTGTGTGCAGTGCAAGGGGAGGCTATATAGTGGTGTATCAGTGGTGTTGGTTGTTGGGCTGCCTTCTAAGGCTTCCTGACAGGCTGGCATTGCTGTTTACCCACTGCTCCGCAAACTGCTTTTTTAAAAGCAATCCCAATTTTTTTTTTTTGTCCTGCTGAGAAGAAAAAAAAACTGCTTCTGCTGCTAGCAATTTGGCCTGCACAACACACAAGTCACTGTGTGTGCAGTGCAAGGGGAGGCTATATTGTGGTGTATCAGTGGTGTTGGTTGTTGGGCTGCCTTTTAAGGCTTCCTGACAGGCTGGCATTGCTGTTTACCCACTGCTCCGCAAACTGCTTTTTTAAAAGCAATCCAATCTCCCTTATCCTCTAGTCACTTTTGTCACAGCTGTGCCATCGAGCCTGTCACATAGCGCTCAGATATTCATTGGGCCTCACACAATCCACAAGTGTCCAGTGTCCAAAAGTGTGTGCAGAGATTCAAAATCTCCCTTATCCTGTAGTCACTTTGGTCACAGCTGTGCCATCGAGCCTGTCACATAGCGCTCAGATATTCATTGGGCCTCACACAATCCAAAAGTGTCCAGTGTCCAAAAGTGTGTGCAGAGATTCAAAATCTCTCTTATCCTCTCGTCACTTTGGTCACAGCTGTGCCATCGAGCCTGTCACATAGCGCTCAGATATTCATTGGGCCTCACACAATCCAAAAATGTCCAGTGTCCACAAGTGTCTGCAGAAATTCAAAATCTCCCCTGTCCTATAGACACCTTGTACCTTGTTTTACATTACTATATAGTTTGCTGGATTTTGTCTACATTTCTACCAAAAATGAGGAAGGCTGGTGGAAGAGGCCGTGGAATTGGGCGGGGGTTGGCAGCTGGTAATGATGGTGTTGGTGGTGGATCTGATGGTAGTGGCAAGAGCAAAATAGGACCGAATGCAGGAGGTGTTGAGCCTGCGTCATCGTCTGGCTACATAAGGCCTTGAACGCTTAGTTTTCTAGGAGTTGGCAAACCGCTTTTAAAGCCAGAGCATCAGGAAAAAGTTTTGTCTTACATTGCTGACTCAGCCTCCAGCTCTATCGCCTCCTCTTCTTCAGTTGTAAAAAGTAAAAGCACTGAGTCGTCATTGGAGGCTCATGTTCATGAACCACACCTTTCCTTGTGTCCTTCACCCCAACCAAGATTGAAGGATGACGCAGGCCATACTACTGATTACTCCATGGAGCTGTTTTCACATACCATGCCTGGATTATCAAGTCAAATGGTGAATTACCCAGGCCAAGATGAATCTGACATGGAGTGCACTGATGCACAGCCGCTGATGGATGATTCTGCTGGTACATTCACTCAGAGCACTACATTGTCCTCGCAGTGTACAGAGCCAGATTCTGACCCTGATGAGACTCAGGTGCCCCTTCCCGCACACTATACCACCATACACGGTGACACAGAGGAAGGTGCACATGACATAGAAGAGGAGGTGATGGATGACCCAGTTGTTGACCCAGATTGGCATCCATTGGGGGAAGAGGGTGCTGCTTCCAATAGCTCAGATGAGGAGCATCCACAGCAGACATCGACATTGCAACAGCTGTTATCTGGCAGGCCCGTAGCACTCCAAAGACAGGTTCCAAACATCAAAAGAGTTGCTGGACAGCTTGTCCAGAGGGTCAAAAGATCACAGCGTGCTAGGCCGCAAAATGTCTGCCAAAGTAGGAAGAGTGCAGTGTGGCACTTTTTTGAACAAAATCCTCAAGATCAGGCCAAGGTTATCTGTAAGAAGTGCGCAAAGACCTTTAGCCGAGGGAAAAATCTGAAAAATTTGAATACCAGTTGCATGCTTAGACATTTAACCAGCATGCACTTGCAAGCGTGGACACAACACCAAACCTCAAGTGCCACATGTGCAACTGATCACAACGAAGGTAGTCAGCAACGCTACATTGTTTCCCCCACTGTAAGCCCACCGGTTAGCACAGCAGCAAATGTTGAGGTGTCGTTGCAAGGCCACAGCAGTCAGGGAATCCCACTGTTATATCAACGAAGACTGATTCTAGGCCATCAGAAAGAACACCAACTCCATCACCATCATCAACCCTCTCTCAGTCCGCCCTGTCCACCGCTACTTCCACCATATGCAGCTCTCAAGTCCAGCTCACCCTCCCAGACACTATGAGTAGGTCAAGAAAGTACTCAGTCTCTCATCCGCGTACACTGGGTTTGAACGCCCACATTGCCAAACTAATCTCGTTTGAGATGATGCCCTTTCGGTTGGTGGAAAGCACAGCTTTCCGCGAACTCATGGCCTATGCAGTACCACGCTATGACCTACCCAGTCGCCACTTCTTCTCTCGCAAAGCCATCCCAGCCCTCCACCATCATGTGAAAGACCGCATTGTCCATGCACTCAAGCAGTCAGTGAGCGGAAAGGTGCACCTCACAACTGATGCATGGTCCAGTCGGCATGGCCAGGGCCGTTACGTGTCCATCACTGCGCACTGGGTTAATGTGGTGGATGCAGGGTCCACAGGGGACAGCGGTGGTGGGACAGTGCTGCCTAGCCCACGGTATAGGAAACAGTTGGCTGTAGGCGTTCGACCCTCCTCCTCCAGAAGCGAAAGCTCGTCCACAGAGCGCAGTCGTACGAGCACTCCATCTGCAGCTGCCACTGTTGCACACGATGTGTCCCCCTATCGAGCAGCTAGTGGAAAGCGTCAGCAGGCTGTGTTGCAGATGATGTGTTTGGGCAACAGACACACCGCCGAGGTGCTGGCCGAGTACTTGAAGCGACAAACTGAGTCATGGCTGGGCAGTGTACATCTTGAGGCAGGCAAGGTAGTTAGTGATAACGGCCGTAATTTTGTGGCAGCCATAGCCCTTTCAAAACTCAGCCACATACCTTGCTTGGCTCACACCTTGAATCTGGTGGTGCAGTGCTTCCTCAAAAATTATCCGGAGTTAACAGCCCTGCTCCAGAAGGTGCGAAGACTGTGCGCGCACATCCGCCGGTCGCCTGTACACTCCGTTCGTATGCAGAAGCTGCAGCGATTGCTCCACCTTCCCAACCACCGCCTCATTATCGACATTGCAACAAGGTGGAACTCCACCCTGCACATGGTGGAGCGGCTGTGCAAGCAGAGGCAGGCCATAATGCATTTGTGGGAGGATACACGGCCAGGCACTTTGAGAGCAGACATGGAGTTGACAGGTGTGCAGTGGTCGAAGCTGAAAGACCTCTGTAAAGTCCTTCAGTGTTTTGAGGAATGCACACGGCTGGTAAGCGCAGACGACGCCATCCTAAGCATGAGCATCCCACTTATGCGTCTGCTCATGCAAACTTTGACGCACCTTAAGGAGCAGGCGTCTGCAGCCAATGTTGATGAGGAGGAAGAGGAGGAGGGAATCCTTGATGACATTCAGCCATTGTCTGCTCAGGGACCTCTCCTGGACGAGGTGGAGGAAGAAGAGGAGGAGGAGGATGATGATGGGGATGATTACTTAGGGGAGGAGGATGCATCTCGTGGGGCAAGTGAAAATGTTGGCGTGGCAAGGTCTGGTACAGGGTTTGTGCGTGACTGGAGGGATGTGGATTTGCCAGAAAGTGCTCCTCCACCCAGCACTCGCAGTGCATCATTGACACCGGGAACATTGGCCCACATGTCAGATTATGCCTTGCAGATCCTAAAAAGGGACCCCCGCATTGCCAAAATGATGAACGATGACGACTACTGGTTGGCCAGCATCCTGGATCCACGCTATAAAGGCAAATTACAAAACATCATGCCACAGGAGAACCTTGACCTAATATTGGCTAATAAACAAGCAACTCTGGTAAATCGGTTGCTTGAGGCATTCCCAGCACACAGCAGCGGTGATGGTTCTCACACGAGCCGTACGGGCCGGGGGCAGCTTGGCAGAGGTGTTCGTGGTGCACACAGCAGAAGTGGCGTTGGAGACAGGGGTTTCATGACAATGTTGTGGACTGATTTTTCAAATACCGCTCACACAACTGGTAATACTGCATCGATGGAAAGTGACAGGAGACAGCAGTTGTCAACTATGGTTACAAACTACTTTTCCTCCCATATCGATGTTCTCCCACACATGTCATTCCCCTTTGACTATTGGGCCGCTAAACTGGACACCTGGCCTGAATTGGCCCAATATGCCTTACAGGAGCTCGCTTGCCCAGCTGCAAGTGTGCTATCGGAAAGAGTCTTCAGTGCAGCTGGATCAATCCTGACAGAAAAAAGGACCCGTCTGTCAACCCAAAATGTGGATGATCTAGCCTTCATTAAAATGAACCATGCATGGGTTTCCAAGGATTTTGTCCCACCTTCCCCTGATGACACATAGGGTGACAGAAAAATGGCTTGCTTTGGTCCACCTCTTCCTGGGACTTCACCTATTTCGCCTTTTGCATCAGCTGAATGTCCAACATCAACATATGCCACTTTCTAAAACTCCCTAACTGTGCTGCCTCCCCCCTCCCCCATGGCCGGGGTCACCACCTAGCACACGACACCGTGCGAGTGCCGTTGCCCTGGACAGGTGGGTAGGCCGACTCTTGGGCGCGGGCACTGGCACAGGGTCCCTCATAGTGCAATCAAGTGTCTCTGACGGTGGTGGTGCACACCCGCCGTCAGACACACCGCTGTACTATGAGGGGCCCAGTGCCAGTACCGACGCCGAGTGGGCCCCCCTTGCTTGGGCAGGGCCCCAGCATTTGCAATCTTTACCTCTCCCTGCTCCTCCGCTGTGTAATCTGGGCCGTCAAATCCATACTGTGCCTGACACCGTCTGAGCCTGCCTCCTGAGACATATATTTTGAATGTGTACGCTATCCATACATGTTATCCGGGGAAACGGTACCCTTTCAAACCTTTGTGCAATCACGTGCAATCCATACTGGGACTAACACCGTCTGAGCCTGCCTCCTGAGACATATATTTTGAATGTGTACGCTATCCATACATGTTATCCGGGGAAACGGTACCCTTTCAAACCTTTGTGCAATCACGTGCAATCCATACTGGGCCTAACACCGTCTGAGCCTGCCTCCTGCTGTATAGATATATATTTTGAATGTGTACGCTATCCATACATGTTATCTGGGGATACGGTACCCTTTCTAACCTTTGTGCAATCACGTGCAATCTATACTGGGCCTAACACCGTCTGAGCCTGCCTCCTGAGAAATATATTTTGAATGTGTACGCTATCCATACATGTTATCCGGGGAAACGGTACCCTTTCTAACCTTTGTGCAATCACGTGTAATCCATACTGGGCGTGAGAACGGCTGGCGAGCTGTTAAGCAAGCTAAAGCACCTGTGGTTTGCACACGTAAGTTTTTCATTTTTTCAGGAATGACGGTTAGGCCTAATTCCGGAACTGCGGTTGACCTGCACTTACTGGGAAATCATTGTTCGCGGGTAATAATTGTAATCAGCGATCCCCATCACTAACGTTGTTCAGCGGGTTATCTGCACCTGTAAGCGACAAACGCTGGCCTTTTCAGTGTAGCGCACATGCAGCCACGGACATGTAAGGGCATGACACACCAGTTATTGGCCAATCTCATGTGCCAGAGCCTCACGTGTCCCTCTAGTAAGCCGGACTCGGACCGCGGGGTATGACGGAGTTTCGTTCGTTAACAGAATTAAGCTTGCAATGTGTGCATCTGTTCTGTAGCTGGCATGGTTGAGGTTGCCCGTGTTGAGTCAAATTACGCAGTAGGCTCCACTCCTGGTGGTGCCCTTCTGGACATTCCTTTAAGGTTCAGCTTTGCAACCATACTGCCCACGTAAAACAAACACTTTGCCTTCATGAACGCTGTTTGGAGGGTCATGACTCGTGGGAATAACGCCGCCCAATCAGTTAACCTGCTAGAGAGATCCTTCGTTGCTCCCAAGCATGACATCACACTCCCTAGGAAGAAGGTAATGCCACTGTGGCGACCGTACTCCTGGGGGCGACACAAGTGCACTGATGCCCAGCCACTGCTCGATGAATCTGCTGGCACATTGACCCAGACCACTACATTCCCCTCGCACGCTACACGACCTGAATCTGACCCTGATGAAACTCAGGTTACCCTTCCCATATACAGTTCCATCTTACACGGTGACAAAGAGGAAGCTGCAGATGAAAGTGCAGGTTCGGCCCACCCGCCATCAGACACACCACCGTACTATCATGGGCCCTGTGCCAGTGTCATCGCCAACGAGTGGGCCACCCCTGCTTGCCCAGGATCACAGCACTTGCAAAGTTGAAATACTGTGCAGTGAGATGGAAGATGGGGACGACGAGGAATCCAGACAAGTACAGGGATTCCCTAGCGAGGAGACTTATTTGATTGTTTTCAATGTTGGGACAGCAACTTTTGGGGAGCACTATACTCTGGAGAATGATAGATGGGGCCCACCATACACTGGAACATTCCAAAGGTGGACATCAGACACTGGAGCAGCATTTACAGGGCCCATTATACACTAGAGCATTAGAAATGGGGCCCATTATGTTTGGAGCATTATTTGGGCCCATAAGACAGTGGAGCTTCATCCATGGGGACCAGCATATACTGTAGCATTATGTGGAGCTCATCATATACTGTTTCAAACATTATATGGGACCAATGATTCTGTATGGAGAAATAGATGGGCCTCGTCATGAGATGTAAAAAGTGAGGTATTTTTCATTGTACTATACCGCTATTTCTCTGCCGTATCGGAGCATGATGAGTTGTGGTATGTGTTAAAGGGGCGCTCTTTCGCCCAGGGCACATGAAAACCTGCAGCCAGCCCTCCCCCCCCACAACTTTAGCCAAATAACCCCCATTTTTCAGTGCGTAACTTGTATTATGAAGTTAATTAAGGTTGACAAGCTTAAGTAAGAAGAATTGATGCTTTTGGCATTCAAATGGGCACTGTAGGTGTGTTTCCTGTCCTCCTCTCACTGCCGACTTTTATTCCCCATTGACTTACATTGGGTTTCGTGTTTCGGGACGACCCCGACTTTTCCCTATAATCGGACGATCTTGCTCGACCCGACTTTTGGAAAAGTCGGGTTTCACGAAACGAAACGCGACCCTAAAAAACCAAAAGTCGCTCAACTCTATATTTTGTATGTACAATAAACATTTATATTTATACAAAAAAGTATTTCTCTTGTTGTCACCGCGTACTCCTTTTTCTCTGTCATGTTATAGTTTATTGGAGTTGGTGAATTTGCTTGCTGGGAGGCTCACCAGGTGGTGATGTCATCCTGTGCATTTTTATGCACACTGGCTTTGTTCTTAATGCTGTTTTCTGTGTTTTTCACAGTTTTAGGGCATAGTAGCGGTGTCTGGTAGCCAGCGGTGTAGTACTCCTGTAAAGGAGCTACACCGTGTGTGTTTCTAATAATTTTTTACCGCATATTGTCCTGAAAATCCTTTTGGGCCTAGTAACTGTGTCTGCTACTCAGAAGAGGAGCCCACCCGTGAACCGAGCTATGCCGCCTGTTTATGAAAGAACCAGTTTTTTACTGCATTTACACCACTTAATACTTTGGGCCTAGTAACTGTGTATGCTACTCAGCAGAGTTGGCCACCCGTGAACCAAGCTATGCTGCCTGTTCATGTAAGAACTGTGTGTTACTCAGCAGAGGAGCCCAGCTGTTAAGCAAGCTACAGCACCTGTGGTTTGGACACTTAATTTTTTCACATTCTTTCTGGAATGCCGTTTAGGCCTAATTCCGGAATTACGGTTGACCTGCACTTACTGGGAAATGCTTGTTCGCGGGGAAGAATTGTATTCCCAGATCCCCATCACTAACGGGGTTCAGCGTGTTATCCGCACATGTAAGCGATACACGCTGGTCCTTTCATTGTAGCACGTGTGCAGCCCCGGACATGTAAGGGCATGACAGACCTGTTATTGGCCGATCTCGCGTGCCAAAGCCTCGCGTGTCCCTCTAGTAAGCTGGACGCGGACCGCGGGGGCATGACGGAGTCTCGTTCGTTAACGGAATTAAGCTTGCAATCTGTGCAGCTTTTTTGTGGATGGCATGGTTGAGGTTGCCCGTGTTGAGTCCAATTAAGCCGCAGGCTCCACTCCTGGTGGTGCCCTTCTGGACATTCCTTTAAGATTCAGCTTTGCAACCATACTTCCCCCGGAAACCAAACACTTTTCGTGGCAGTGACATTCTGGTCAAAGAGCGCGATGACATCAAGTCTGTACGCCCTCTGCCTAAACAGTCCAAGTGAAGAGAGATGAAAGATGGGGACGAAGAGGATTCCAGACTAAAACAGGGATTCCCTAGCGAGGAGACTTATTTAATTGTTTTAAAGGTTGGGAGCAATTTTTGGGGAGCACGATACTCTGGAGAATGATATCTGGGGCCCACCATACACTGGAGCATTCCAAAGGTGGACATCAGTCACTGGAGCAGCATTTACAGGGCCCATTATACACTGGAGCATTAGAAATGGGGTCCATTATATATGGATCATTATTTGGGCCCATAAGACACTGGAGCTTCATCCATGGAGAACGACAGAACGACATATACTGTAGCATTATGTGGAGCTCATCATATACTGTATCGAACATTATATGGGATCAATGATTCTGTATGGAGAAATATATGGGCCTCATTACTCTGTATAGCGCACTATGCGGTGGCCATAATACTGTATGGAGTAGTATACTGTCTGCTTTTGGAGCTATTGGAGAATTTAAAATGGATATCAGTCATGAGATGTAAGAAGTGAAGTATTTTTCATTGTACTATACCGCTATTTGTCTGCCGTATCAGAGGATCATGAATTGTGGCATGTGTTAAAGGAGCCCATTGACACTCTTTGGCCCTGGGCCAACGAAAATCTGGAGCCAGCCCTACCCTCCCCCACAAATTTAGCCAAATAACCCCCAGTTTTCAATGCCTAACTATTATTATAAAGTAAATTAAGGTTGACAAGCTTAAGGAATAAGAATTGATGTTTTTGGCATTAAAATGGGCACTCTAGGTGTGTTTCCTGTCCTCCACTCACTGCCGACTTTTCTTCCCCATTGACTTACATTGGATTTCGTGTTTCAGTGGGCCTTTGACTTTTCACAATAATCGGACGATTTCGTTCGACCCGACTTTTGCGAAAGTCGGGTTTCGTGAAACCCGACTCGACCCGAAAAAAGGCAAAGTCACTCATCTCTACTCCATGGAGCTCTTTTCACATACCATGCCTGGGTTAACAAGTCAATTCGTGAATTCCCCAGTCCAAGATGAATCTGACATGGAGTGCACTGATGCACAGCCACTGCTAGATTTTTCTGCTGGTACATTCACTCAGAGCACTACATTGTCCTCTCAGTGTACTGAGCCAGAAACTGACCCTGATGAAACTCAGGTGCCCCTTGTCGCATACTATACCAACTTACACGGTGACACAGAGGAAGGTGCACATGAAATTGAAGAGGAGGTGATGGATGAC
The DNA here is from genome assembly GCF_039654945.1 of Dendrobates tinctorius. Lineage (NCBI taxonomy): Eukaryota > Metazoa > Chordata > Amphibia > Anura > Dendrobatidae > Dendrobates > Dendrobates tinctorius. Next base: position 13,945,605 of record NW_027361762.1, on the reverse strand, counting down.
CCAGTTGTTGACCCAGATTGGCATCCATTGGGGGAAGAGGGTGCCGCTGCCAATAGCTCAGAAGAGGAGAGGATCCGCAGCAGGCAACGACATCGCAACAGCTGTTATCTGGCATGACCGTAGCAGTCCAAAAACGTGTTACAAAAACCAAAAGAGTTGCAGGACAGCTTGGCAAGACGGTCAAATTAGCACAGCGTGCAAGGTCTCAAAATGTCTTCCATAGTAGGAAGAGTGCAGTGTGGCACTTTTTTGAACAAAATCCTAATGATCAGGCAAAGGTTATCTGTAAGAAGTGCACAAAGACCTTTAGCCGAGGGAAAAATCTGAGAACTTTGACTACCAGTTGCTTGCTCAGACATTTAACCACCATGCACTTGCAAGCATGGACGGACTACCAAACCTCACGTACCACATGTGCACCTGCTCCGAATGAAGGTAGTCAGCAATGCTACATCGCTTCCCCCACTGTAAGCCCTCCGGTTAGCACACCACCAGCAGCAAATGTTGAGGTGTCGTTGCAAGGGCAAAGCAGTCATGGAATCACAATGTTATTGCTATGAAAGACTGAATCTAGGCCATCAGCAAAACCACCAACACCATCACCATCACCAACCCTCTCTCAGTCCGCCATGTCCACCACTAGTTTCACCATATGCAGCTCTCAAGTCCAGCTCACCCTACCAGAGACTCTGAGTAGGACAAGAAAGAACTCATCCTCTCATCCGCGTACACTGGCTTTGAACGCCCACATTGCCAAACTAATCTCGTTAGAGATGATGCCCTACCGGTTGGTTGAAAGCAAAGCTTTCCGCGAGCTCATGGCCAATGCAGTACCACGCTATGACCTACCTAGTTGGCACTTTTCACGAAAAGCCATCCCAGCCCTCCACGTGCATGTGAAAGACCGCATTGTCCATGCACTCAAGCAATCACTGAGTGGAAAGGTGCACCTCACAACAGATGCATGGTCCAGTAGGCATGGCCAGGGTCGTTATGTGTCCATCATTGCGCACTGGGTTAATGTGGTGGATGCAGGGTCCACAGGGGACAGCGGCGGTGGGACAGTGCTGCCTAGCCCACGGTATAGGAAACTGTTATAATAATTGTAATAAAGTCCTTTCTTTTGTGTGCATGGGTGTATGTGTATATATATATATATATATATATATACCCATGCGTGTATGTATGTATGAGTGTGTATGTGTGTATGTATATATATATATATATATATATGTATATATATATGTGTGTATCTATGCACATGACTGCATATATGCCATTTATTTTTGCTTAAGACTTTGAAACTCTTTTCAGCTGACTGTATTGTAAAGACATGGGTGTTACTTTTGGGTGTTACTTTTTGTGAACGTTAGCAGGTTTTCCTTGTCTTGCGTGACTTCTCTGTTAACAGAGATAAGGATAGTCCAAAGCTAAGCAAATTGTATTTACTATTCTGCAAACGCAATATGTTTCAACACCCTTTGGGTTTTGCTATTTAAACTCTTAAGAATATGTATTGAGTTAGACAGAGGACGGCCCACACCTGGTGTGGCTGTCTCTCCATTCCGGCATGTCCAATAAAGAAGCATCTTACTTATTCAGGTCTGGACGATTTCTAATTGGAAGACTGAAACTCCCTTGACATTTTGGTGCGTTGGCCGGGAATCCAACACCTTTCCCTCACCGGTGAGTACTGTAAACCGTGCACGGTGGAGTCTGGGACTCCTTAAGTAAGTCCTCCGCCTTGACATTAGGCATCACCAGGGGCATTAATCAGTTATCCCGGTCTGAGGGAAAGTGACGGATTTCGTATAGTCTAAGGATCTCTGGGAATCGTCTGTATCTGAATACAGGTAAGAACATTTAATAATTTTCATTATATTCGGTAACCTTGTTAATCCAGTATGAATGTTATTCTTGGAATTGAATGGGAACTGTGATTGTGGATGTTTCCAATTGGGGTTTGTGAGAGGCTCCTGTAAGTTGGAAGTTTACATGCAATTGGGGTTATAATAACTCCTGTAAATTGCTAAGCTCCATAGGAATGGAGTTTTGTTTGTTCTTGTAAAATATTCCGAAGAATAATAGTAATCTTTATTTTTTTATTTTTATTTTTGAATGGGATGAATGTTATTTTAGGAATTGAATAGGGAACTGGTAGACTTTTCCAATTGGGGTTAGTGAGAGGCTCCTGTATGTTGGAGGTTTACATGCAATTGGAGTTATAATAACTCCTGTAAATTGCGAAGCTCCATAGATTTGGGGTTTGTTTGTTCTTTTAAGATATTCCTCTGAATAACAATAATCTTTATTTTTTATTTTTTGAATGGGTACAAAGCCAGTGTGAGAAGGCTACTGTGGAATAAAAAACTCCGTGTGCACGTTAAATTGATCTAGATGGGAGAATCGAGGGAGATTCTCGTTAGATTAACCCCTTAATGACAGCCAATATATCTTTTTACTAATCTGAGATATAAGAGAATATCATCCCCACACAGGTGACGATCCAGCAGCTGTCGGCTGTCAACTATAGCTGACAACTTGCTGTATCCTGCTATACTACTTTGCAATAATTCCTGAAAATCACCTGAAGGGTTAATAAACTACCTGACAGAAGTTTTCAATATGTCAGGGGGTGCTGTTTTTTTTTTTAAAAAAAAAAGGCTACTAAGGGGTTAAGGAATCCGGTATAAGATGAATTTTTGCCGGTATTCTGTTTTGTCTTCTGTACTTTGTTGAATGTTGTTTTCTGTTCAGTGTGCTGTTTTGTCTGTCTTTTAAAATTACATAGAACTAAAACGCCTTAAATATATGTTTTATGTTACACATGAGACTCCTTGAACGTTATCTTGAGTGAATGTAAATTAGGGAGTCCAGTAGGTGTGGTCAACAGTCAGGGCCGGACTGGGACTAAAATTCAGCCCTGGCATTTGAAGTTACACAGGCCCACTAGTCACATGGTGACTATATAATATCTTTGTACACTTGTAGTTTACAAGAAGTGAGAGGAGATTAACATGACTTTATAACATGTAGTCACAGCTGTGCCCAGTATTTCAGCTCAGTCCTATTTATTGCTTTTAGGTACAGTACTCCTCCCAAATCTCTGTCCCCTTTTGTATGCATGATTACAGAATTCCTGGCAGAACTGCTCTCTATTGGGCAACCAGACCCCCTGGTCATAGCCGCCCCTATCATACCTCCCAACTTTTGAAGAAGGGAAAGACGGACAAAGACTGCGGCGCGCAAAGCGCGCCGCTGCAAATTTTGGCCACGCCCAGCCACACCCATTTCACAAATAGTCACACCCATGTCCACACCTAATCGCATCCATTTAGCACTGCTGATCACACTGACTGGTACTGAGGGCACAGTGGCTGGCATTATGGGCACGCTGACTGGCACTAAGGAAGAGAGAAAACAGAGAGAGAGAAAAAAGAAAACAGAGAGAGCGAGAAAGAAAGGGGAAAGAAAGAAAGAACAGTGAGAGACAAAGAAAGAACAGTGAGAGACAGAGAAAGAACAGAGAGAGAAAGAAAGAGGGGAAAGAAAGAAAGAACAGAGAGAGACAGAGAAAGAACAGAGAGAGAAAGAAAGAAGTAAAGAAAAGAAAGAAAGAACAGAGAGAAAGAGAGGAAAGAAAAAGAAAGAAAGAGGGGAAGAAAGAACAGAGAGAGAAAGAAAGAACAGAGAGAGAAAGAAAAATAGAGAAAGAAAGAAAGAAAGATTCTACAAAGATACTATAGCAGCCCGGCTCCCATTGTAGTGCCCACCTGAGCCTCCCGGTGCAGGACCTATCATGATCCGCTCACATGGCCGGCATCCCCGATTCCAAGGCGATCCTGCTGTCTGCGCTGTCGGAGGAGGACACGGTGATGGATCTGAAGCATTCCTAGTTCCGTCACAATCTCCTCAAGAAATTATCTCATTTCCGGTCAGCTTCCAGCACATCACTTCAGGTGGAACGTCATGTGTGTGTTTTAAAATGCTCCTCGGGGCTCCGCCGTGTACTCCTGTGTCCGTGGGAAAAGCACGCTTCTTATGCTTTGTACACACTTGGCTCCGCTCCGTACATCCCGTACACATATGGCTCCACTCCATACACACACGGCTCCACTCTGTCCACCTCGTACACGCGTGGCTCCTCTCCGTACACCTCGTACACACACGGCTCCTCTCCGTACACCTCGTACACACACGGCTCCTCTCCGTACACCTCGTACACACACGGCTCCTCTCCGTACACCTCGTACACACCGGGCTCCGCTCCGTACACCTCGTACACGCGCGGCTCCACCTCGTACACACACACGGCTCCGCTCCGTACACCTCGTACACACGGCTCCTCTCCGTACACCTCGTACACACGGCTCCTCTCCGTACACCTCGTACACACGGCTCCTCTCCGTACACCTCGTACACACGGCTCCTCTCCGTACACCTTGTACACGCGTGGCTCCTCTCCGTACATCTCGTACACACAGGGCTCCGCTCCGTACACCTCGTACACGCGCGGCTCCACCTCGTACACACACACGGCTCCGCTCCGTACACCTCGTACACACGGCTCCTCTCCGTACACCTCGTACACACGGCTCCTCTCCGTACACCTCGTACACGCGCGGCTCCTCTCCGTACACCTCGTACACGCGTGGCTCCTCTCCGTACACCTCGTACACGCGCGGCTCCTCTCCGTACACCTCGTACACGCGCGGCTCCTCTCCGTACACCTCGTACACGCGCGGCTCCTCTCTGTACACCTCGTACACGCGCGGCTCCTCTCCGTACACCTCGTACACCCACGGCTCCGCTCCGTACACCTCGTACACACACGGCTCCGCTCCGTACACCTCGTACACACACGGCTCCGCTCCGTACACTTCGTACACACACAGCTCTGCTACATCCACACTGTAAATCCTGACCCCACACATACTTACCTCAACCAGCACCATGACAACAGCAAAGCAGAGTCTTGCAGACGGTAGAGGAAAGGCTGAGCGCACAGGACCTGTGATGGGGTCACAGGAGGGGCGGAGTCAGGGGTGACATGATCGGGGGTCTGGACAAAGGCTCCTGATCATGTGACCCCCTGACTCCTCCCCTCCTGTGACCTCATCACAGGTCCTGCGAACAGAGCGAGCAGGCAAGCGAGTGCGACGCTGTGAGTGGCTGCGGGGGGGAGGGGGTCTCATGCTAAGGCGAGGATGGGGTGCGAGGGGGGGGCGTGGCGGCTTATCTCCCTGCAGTGCGGGAGGAACTTGGAAACTATCACACACGTGCCCGCAGAGGGCCGGCGGCAGGAGCAACAGTGGCCGCAGCAGCTGGCAAGCGGCCAGATGATCGGGCGCTCCCGCCCGCGGCCCACGTGACAGCGGCCCAGGGGGAAAATGCCCGGTTGGTTATATTGCCAATCCGGGCCTGTCAACAGTCATGTGTGGACTGGAGACAACTCATAGGTTATTATAGTGGTATAAATCACCTAGGTACATGTCACCTGATCCCCATAGAGAATATTCTATGTTGTTTTGTTATATGTTTTTCTTTTAATAACACAGAGTGACTGAACCCTCCTCGTTTCACTGAGGAGAGTCTGCGCCTGTGGTGCTCTGAATACCTGATATTAAGAGCGTGAACGTCTCTGTGTATAAAGAGGCGGTGTCATTGGACTTTATCTCAGCACTTCAGGAATAGGAGTACGAGGGAACTTTACTCTCTATAGAGATACAAGCTGGTAAATATCTAGGACATGGTGTAATCAGTGAGGATTATTTAGATCCTGGATATTAGTAGCAGTAATTGAATTGTTACTATTGGTTTTTTAGCTTCTTGTTGACATTTGAATTTCACTGATATTTGTCAAACTTCTTATCAGTGGGTAGAAATCCATTGTGCTCCAGGGTTTATATTGTGTATAGTCCTCATCTTGTTGTTTGTCTTTTTGTGTTTAAGAATTTTATGTAACATCATTATGGGACTTTATCCCATAGATATATTTTATGATCTTATCCTCATTGTAAGGCAGGATTGTTATTGACCATTTCATCTGATGGCTGGAAAATTATTAAGATTGTACCGAGAAGGTATCCCTGGAATGAGACTGGATATGGTCCTTTCTCATCAGGTATCCAGAGAGAACAGTCTTCAGATCAAATGTGCAATGTGCCCTTATTGGTAACTTATAGGCCTAACTCTTATATAGTATAACAAATAGAAAGTAAAAATTCTATATCGCTGACATTGTCTTTTTAGTCTTGAAAAACAGGCACCACCCAGAGCACACAGTCCTGAGGTGGGGAGATAAGCTGTTAACATGAGGATTGTTGTGGAAAGTGGTTGTGGTTTTGAGATAAGAAGGGGCCACTAGGAGACCCTGAATGTGTCCTTTGACAGATAGGTCGTATTGGATGATAAACTTAGTTTAAAATTTGGTACAAGAAATGTGTAAAGAGAGGAAATATTTAATTTGGCTAAAGTAGAAATACATTTATAAAAAAACACTATTTCCAGAAGTAACTCTCCTTGTGGGAAGCCATGAGGTCACTTTTCTTGTTGATTCAGGAGCCACTAGAACCGTAGTACATCCAGAAGAGATACCGACTATTGTACTGTCTGCTGCCTGCATAGTGGTAAAAGGAGCAAGTGGTAAGACACAGAGAGCCATTGTCTACGATTGTGGAGACACCGGGCCCTCGGCACAAGTAAAACTGCAATTACACAAATTATATTATCAGCTGTGTGGGAGGGATATGATGCAAGCCCTGAGCCTGGGAATAATTCCTACTGCTGCCGGACTATAGGTGAAATCCATGGCTGAGACAATGGTGCTCCAGAGGTATGGGGAATCTAGATATTATTACAGTCTAGATCTAATAACTGCAGGACCATCCTTTATTACGGAGTCCTTCATCAAGGAAGCAATAGATAAAGGTATACAAATGTAGATTTTCACACACCTGAAGAACTACACTCCTCCATGTACTAAAGGTATTTCAGGGGTCCTGATATAAAATATGGGAATTTTCATGCTCTAGATTGTTCTTTGCACACCATATACTGGAATTATAAAGGGAACTGTGCCGTCAGTTGTAAACTGTCAGAACAAATTAAATTGTTGTTTTTGCTTTTTAGAGGCACTGTGCCACATGTTTCCCTCTTCAGATGTGAAGGTAGATCATGGAAATTCCTTGGTGATTTTGTTGAAGAGTGTAAGGAAAGTAACGATGGGAGGATTTGGGTGATAGCTCATTTTACAATGCCAGACTGCAGGCATAATCACAAGTACTAAAGTAGAACACCATTTCTAAACCCAGTGTCCACCTGCAGTGAGGCGGGGGAACGAGTGAGAAATGCTGATCCTTTCCTAGAATTAGAGGAAGAATTGACCACATACCTAGAATCTTTGTGGTCCTTATGACCTGCAGATGTGGGATTGATGATATGAGGTGATTATACCCTGTCCAGCTCACCTTGTAACACAGCCTTGGTTCCAGTAGGGAGGGCGCCCCCATCTGTAAACGAGGCTGTGATTCCAAGAGCCCACACAGGGCCAGACCCCCATACTCTGCTGAATGACTGTAGGCCGGAACATAAGGTCTTTACAGTGATATCAGTAATGTCTTCTTCAGCATCCTGGTACATCCAGATAGCCTGGTTTGGTTTGTATTCACATATAAGGGGAGCAGGTATACATTCACCGGAATCCCACAAGGGTACTGTGACTCACCTACTATTGTTTTCCAGGTAAAATCGGCTAACCTAGCTCAATGTGAGTCACCAGAAGGGAGCCAGATGCTCTTATATGTGGATGACATGCTATTGGCATTAAAAGAAAAAAAGAAAAAAAAATGGTAATAAAAGGGGTTATTTTTAAGGATGAGGCTGGTTTCACATTAGCGCTTTTTAAGCGCACGCACGGCCGGGGGTAGCTCCGCCCCCGAGCCGGCTCTCTGCCCGGCGTGCCCGCCCCTTGCTTGTAGCGCCGCCTCCTAGCGCACAGCGGCGCCTGCGATCGGCGCACCCTATCTTTAGCATAGGGTGCGCCGATCATGCGCAGGCCGTGCGCTAGTTGCGCTTTGACCTGCGCTGCGCACTTTTGACGGTGCGCCGTGCGCGCCAAAATCCGAAAAGTTTGATTTTGGCGCGCACGGCGCACCGTCAAAAGTGCGCAGCGCAGGTCAAAGCGCAACTAGCGCACGGCCTGCGCATGATCGGCGCACCCTATGCTAAAGATAGGGTGCGCCGATCGCAGGCGCCGCTGTGCGCTAGGAGGCGGCGCTACAAGCAAGGGGCGGGCACGCCGGGCAGAGAGCCGGCTCGGGGGCGGAGCTACCCCCGGCCGTGCGTGCGCTTAAAAAGCGCTAATGTGAAACCAGCCTGACCTATATGTATGAACTGCCCAGTGACCTCCTAAGATATGTCATAGTATTGAGCCATGGCATAAGCTATGTCTCAACAGGAGGGATGGTAGAGGTCATATCTTACGTATTTATGATGTATGGCTTTACTAACTATTAAAAATTTTTGTTTAATCTGCATTACTTGTGCAAAAATAATTCCTAAAGGAATCTGAGACCAGAGAGAGGACAATGTCCTCACCCTGAATACTTATTCCAACACATTTGTATGGATTTTATTGAACAAGTGTGAGGGAAAAAGTACGGCCTTGTTATTATGGATGCTTTCAGCAGGTGGATTGAAGCTGTCCACCCTGATGCACCACCACATTAATGGTACCGAAGGCCCTTCTAAAGGAAGTCATACCCAGATTTGGGGTTCCAGAAAATATATAGTAAACTAAGTAATGTTATTATTACCTAAAAACATTGTCAATTGAGTTGGGAAACCGCTGTGCCTGTCATCCTCAGTCAGCCGGACTGGTTGGGAGACACAGTGGGAGCTTGAAAAATAGGTTGACAAAGACCATGCAGGAAACAGGAAAAATTGGTTGCACTGTCTCCTATTGGTTGTACTAAATATGTATGTCACACGGACATCGGTAGTGCTGACAGGCTTTGAAGTCATATACGGGAGACCTTTTCTGTTACCTCAGCTAAAGCTCTTTAAAAGGATAGATGAGGAAGTTGATTGCACATTAGCAGAATATATGGCTAAGATATTAACTCACAAAGAAGTTTCTACTCCTAGTTTTGTTCCAGGAAACCCACTAACAAAACCGGAGATCGTAAAACCTGCAGACTGGGTCCTTGTGAAGGTGATAAAGAAGAGACACCAGCACCATCCTAAGTGTGAAGGTCCTTACCAAGTCCTGTGGACTTCTCCTACTGCGGTCAAGATTCTTGGGTCCATCGCTCACACTGTAAACTTGTCAGACAGGTAGGGACAGACTTGCTTGTCAAAGTCCAGCTACAAAGGGAGGTTTTCCATAAGGGAAAGCTTGTCTCAAACTGGTGAAGTCTCCCATTCATCCCCCTACCCGGACAAGACGGTCAGATCTAGGATGTGTACATCAGGGTTAGTCACATGTATATTCTTTGTGACCATGGTGATGGGAGATTGGAAGGTAATAGACCCAGCAGGAGAGGAAAGTCCAGGGTGGTAGAATGGTTTCAAATTTAAGACTTTCAATCTTACTTTTGAAATTGGGCAGGAGGGCGTCATGTTAGTGGATTTCTGTCTGTTGTATAAATGATGCAGAGATAGGGAACAAGCTGTGAAACTATCAGAGTCTGATAAGTATGTTTGTGTTATGAGCTCTAATAGCAGAGGGGACATATGTGTGTGACTGGAGTAAAGCAGCATGGACAATTGTAGTCCAAGACTATAGGTATAAGCCTTATGGCTACATAGATTTAAAGCCTGATTCTCCATTAGGAAAAAGGAGGTCCCCTTACACAAATAAGAATAATTGTAATCAGCTACTGAGAACTGTAAAGAAACCCTAAGATGAGGGATCAAAGGTTATAGGAGCTGATATGTCAGGAACAGACCCAATAGGACATTTCTACATAGAAGTTCAGAATAATCGCATACATAGACCCATGGAAGGTATGTCAGAAATTAACCCTAACAGAGTCTATAGAGTTCATAGTTAGATTGTCTAACCTAACTTATGAAGATAAACTAGCTCTAGAGAGAGGCTGTGAGAAGAATGAATGGTTAGAATGGCTTAAATACATTGCAAAAAGGTTTAAAAAATTAAGTTATATAGTAAAACTTATGTCTCCTCAGAAAGGGAAGGAAAATGTAAAATGTTATCATTTTTATATCCTCCACTTGAGAAACCGGATATCCACCACAGGTGATTGCTAATCCTGGTAACTATACTTGTTTTAGTCTTCCAGGGCATGGGCACGACTTCGGAGAGCTCCAAGGCGACTCTTGTAGGGAATGGATTATTGTCTCCCACAGGGCCAAGTACTCAGCCATATGGTCAGACCAGACTACCCTGAGAGCGGATGTATGGTGGTTATGCGGTGATAAAAGGATAAGAGCCAGACTACCACATGGTTCCCAAGGGGATTGTGCGGTGGTCCAGCTAATCATGCCGTTCCACCTGTTGTCAACAGGGATATGGCCAAAGGTACGTAGTGAAAGAGACAGAAGCGTGAAACTCCGCAAGGATCCTTCCATTCTAGTATCTACAGAGATGACATTGGAGTTCCCAGGGGAGTGACCAACGAGTACAAGGCTAGGATCCAGGTAGCAGCCGGGTGGGAATCCATAATTTGGTGGGTGATTATAAAAATGAATGTAGATTGGATAAACTACTTATACTAGAACCAGCAGAGATTTGTTAATTATACCCGAGATGCAGTTAAAGGGACAGCTGAGCAATTAGGACCAACTCCTCTCATGGCTTGGTAGAATAGGATGGCATTAGACAAGTTAGTAGCAGAAAAGGGAGGTGTATATAAAATGTTTGGAGGATTTTTGTTGCACCCTTTATCCCTAATTCAGATCCTGATTGAAGTATCTCCAAAGCTTTTGATGGACTGACTGCCCTGTCTAATGAATTAGCAGAGAACTCTGGATATGACGACATATTCCTGGATTGAAGGATGGTTTTGGAAATGGTCCGGATTATTCACTTCTGCGTTGACATCTCTTACCATCGTGGCCGGAGTGCTGATTGTTTGTGGATGCTGCGCTATTCTATGCATTAGAGGACTTGTTCAAAGACTGATTGACTCTGCCATAACAAAAACTATGTATCAAGGAATGGAGACCTTGGAATCCAACGAAAGAATGAAAATTTTTGGACTTAATGATAAATATACATATTACTCTCCCTCTAGATTATATGAAGATCTTCTGTGAAATCTGACAAAAAGAAATCTGTCCCCAATGTGTACAGATAGATGATTTTATTACAAGATGAGGGAATGTTATAATAATTGTAATAAAGTCCTTTCTTTTGTGTGCATGGGTGTATGTGTATATATATATATATATATATATACCCATGCGTGTATGTATGTATGAGTGTGTATGTATGTATGTATATATACCGGGTGAGTCATAAAGGACGGACGTTTTTAAACTAATCATAAAATCGTTAAATATTTATTAAATATAAATGTATTCACAGATTTGGTTACGTATACTAATAGCATTTGACAAATTCAAGTGTGGAAAACAACATCTGCCATGTGGTGGCCATTATCAGAGATGCATTTCCAAAGGCGTTCTTGGAAGTTGGCATCAACACGTTCCAACACAACTCTGTCGATTTGGGCAACTTCCACTCGAATAGCTTCCTTCAGTTCTTGTAATGATCGAGGCTTAAGCTTGTATACACGTGATTTGAGGTGACCCCATAAGTAATAATCGCACATGGACAGGTCTGGGGACCTAGGAGGCCAATTAATATCGCCAAACCTGGAAATGATGCGACCAGGGAAGAGAGGGCGAAGAACGTTCATTGTTGCTCCGGCTGTGTGGGCCGTTGCCCCATCTTGTTGAAACCACACACTAGAGATGGGGATATGTTGCCGTCGTAACTCAGGAACAAAGAAGTTATTTATCATGGCGATATAACGTTGTGAGTTCACGGTAACAGTATTGCCATTATCGCCTTCGAAAAAGTACGGACCGATCACGCCATATTTGCCCATAGCGCACCACACCGTTACCTTAGGGCTGTGCAGCGGTACGTGCCGTTCGTGGAGCCCCCCGGTGGTCGTTTGTTCATTAGTGTACCTCGTGTACGGAGTGCTTCAACCCAACGTAGGATAGTGTTACGAGCGGGAACAGCTTGATTTCTGTGAATATTGAAATGACGCCGAAACTCACGCTGAACGGCTGTGATACACTCATTATTCTTGACAAAACTGTCGTACGCAAAAACGCGATGTTCTATCGTCCACGGCACCATAGCTTAAACTGAAACTAAAATAAAAACAATGCTTTCACCTCACAAACATAACCCCGCCTCCCGCACATCTCTACCTCCACCTGGTGGTGAGTTATAGCCACTTCAAATACATCCGTCCTTTATGACTCACCCGGTATATATATGTGTATGTATGTATATATATATGTGTGTATCTATGCACATGACTGCATATATGCCATTTATTTTTGCTTAAGACTTTGAAACTCTTTTCAGCTGACTGTATTGTAAAGACATGGGTGTTACTTTTGGGTGTTACTTTTTGTGAACGTTAGCAGGTTTTCCTTGTCTTGCGTGACTTCTCTGTTAACAGAGATAAGGATAGCCCAATGCTAAGCAAATTGTATTTACTATTCTGCAAACGCAATATGTTTCAACACCCTTTGGGTTTTGCTATTTAAACTCTTAAGAATATGTATTGAGTTAGACAGAGGACGGCCCACACCTGGTGTGGCTGTCATTCTATCTCCATGCCGGCATGTCCAATAAAGAAGCATCTTACTTATTCAGGTCTGTACGATTTCTAATTGGAAGACTGAAACTCCCTTGACAGAAACAGCTGGCTGTAGGCGTTCGACCCTCCTCCTCCAGAAGCGAAAGCTCTTCCACAGAGCGCAGTCGCACGAGCACTCCATCCGCAGCTGCCAGTGTTGCACACTCGGTGTCCCACTATCGAACAGCTAGTGGTAAGCGTCAGCAGGCTGTGTGGAAGATGATGTGTTTGGGCGACAACAGACAAACCGTGGAGGTACTGGCCGACTACTTGCAGAGACAAACTGAGTCATGGCTGGGCAGTCTACATCTTGAGGCAGACAAGGTAGTTAGTGATAACGGCCGGAATTTTGTGGCAGCCATAGCCCTTTCAAAACTCAGACACATACCTTGCTTGGCTCACACCTTGAACCTGATGGTGCAGTGCTTCCTCAATAATTATCCGCAGTTAACACCCCTGCTCCATAAGGTGCGAAGACTGTGCTTGCACATCCACCCTTCGCCCGTACACTCCAGTCGTATGCAGAAGTTGCAGCGATTGCTCCACCTTCCCAAACACCGCCTAATTATCGACATTGCAACAAGGTGGAACTCCACCCTGCACATGGTTCAGAGGCTGTGTGAACAGAGACAGGCTGTAATTCATTTGTGGGAGGATACACGGGCAGGCAGTTTGCAGGCATACATGGAGTTGGCTGGTGTGCAGTGGTCGAAGCTGAAAGACCTCTGTAAAGTCATTCAGTGTTTTGAGGAATGCACACGGCTGGTAAGCGCAGACGACGCCATCATAGGCATGAGAATCCCACTTATGCGTCTGCTCATGCAAACTTTGACGCAGATTAAGGAGCATGCGCCTGCAGCCGAGGAGGAAGAGGAGGGAAGCCTTGATTACAGTCAGTCTCGTGGACAAGGTGGAGGAAGAAGAGGAAGAGGAGCAGGAGGAGGATGATGGGGATGATTATTTTGGGGAGGAGGATGCTTCCCAGGGGGCAAGAAAAATGTTGGCGTGGCAAGGTCAGGTACAGGGTTTGTGCGTGACTGGAGGGATGTGGATTTGCCAGAAAGTGCTCCTCCACCCAGCACTCGCAGTGCATCATTGACACCTGGAACTCTGGCCCACATGTCTGATTATGCCTTGCAAATCCTAAAAAGGGACCCCCGCATTGCCAAAATGATGAACGATGACGACTACTGGTTGGCCTGCATCCTGGATTCATGCTATAAAGGCAAATTCCAAAACATCATGCCACAGGAGAACCTAAAGCTAATATTGGCTAACAAACAAGCAACTCTGGTAAACCATTTGTTTGAGGCATCCCCAGCACACAGCGGCGGTGATGTTTTTCCAACAAGCTGTAGGTGGCAACATGAAAGAGGTGTTCGTGGTGCACACAGCCGAAGTGGCGTTGGACACAGGGGTTTCATGACCATGTTGTGGACTGATTTTTCAAGTACCGCTCACACGACTGGTAATACTGCATCGACCGAAAGTGACAGGAGACAGCAGTTGTCAACTATGGTAACAAACTACTTCTCCTCCCATATCGATGTTCTCCCTCACCGGTCATTCCCCTTTGACTATTGGGCCAGTAAACTTGACACCTGGCCTGAATTGGCACAATATGCCTTACAGGAGCTTGCTTGCCCTGCTGCTAGTGTTTTATCTGAACGAGTCTTCAGTGCTGCTGGATCAATCCTGACAGAAAAAAGGACCCGTCTGTCGACCCAAAATGTTGATGATCTAACCTTCATTAAAATGAACCATCCATGGGTTTCAAAGGATTTTGTCCCACCCTCCCCTGCACGTAGGTTGCCAGAAAAATTGCTTGCTTTTGTCTTCCTCTTCTGCGGACTTCTCTAATTACTACATTTGCTGCTGCTGAATGTCCAACATCAACATATGCCAATTTTTCCACCTCCCTAACTGGGCTGCCTCCCCCCACAGGGCCAAGGTCACCACCTGGCGCACGCACCCGTGCGAGTGCCGTTGCCCTGGACAGGTGGGTGGGCACACTGTTTGGCAACGGCACTGGCACAAGGTCCCTCATAGAAGAATCAAGTGTCTCTGATGGTGGGGGTGCACACCCGCCGTCAGACACACCGGAGTACTATGAGGGGCCCTGTGCCAGTGCCGTCGCCAACGAGTGGGCCCCCCTGCTTGCTCAGGATCACAGCACTTGCAAAGTTGAAATACTTACCTCTCCCTGCTCCACCGCCGTGACGTCTTCCGCGTTTCCTGACAGTGACATTCTGGTCAAAGAGCGCTATGACATCACGTCTCTACGCCCTCTGCCTAAACAGCCAAGTGCAGTGAGATGGAAGATGGGGACGATGAGGAGTCCAGACTAGTACAGGGATTCCCTAGCGAGGAGACTTATTTAATTGTTTTCAATGTTGGGACAGATATTTTTGGGGAGCACTATACTATGGAGAATGATATATGAGGCCCACCATACACTGGAGCATTCCAAAGGTGGATATCAGACACAGGAGCAGCATTTACAGGGCCCATTATGCACTGGAGCATTAGAAATGGGACCCATTATATATGGAGCATTATTTGGGCCCATAACACACACAGTGGAGCTTCATCCATGGGGTCCAACATATACTGTAGCATTATGTGGATCTCATCATATACTGTTTCAAACATTATATGGGACCAATGATTCTGTATGGAGAAATATATGGGCCTCATTTCTCTGTATAGCGCACTATGCGGTGGCCATAATACTGTATGGAGTAGTATACTGTCCGTTTTTGGAGCTATTGGAGAATTTAAAATGGATATCAGTCATGAGATGTAAGAAGTGAAGTATTTTTCATTGTACTATACCGCTATTTGTCTGCCGTATCAGAGGATCATGAATTGTGGCATGTGTTAAAGGAGCCCATTGACACTCTTTGGCTCTGGGTCCACGAAAATCTGGAGCCAGCCCTACCCCCCCCACAACTTTAGCCAAATAACCCCCAGTTTTCAATGCCTAACTATTATTATAAAGTAAACTAAGGTTGACAAGCTTAAGGAATAAGAATTGATGTTTTTGGCATTAAAATGGGCACTGTAGGTGTGTTTCCTGCCCTCCACTCACTGCCGACTTTTCTTCCCCATTGACTTGCATTGGGTTTCATGTTTCAGTCGGCCTTCGACTTTTCACGATAATCGGCCGATTTCGTTCGACCCGACTTTTGAGAAAGTCAGTTTTCATGAAACCCAACTTGACCCGAAAAAAGGCAAAGTCACTCATCTCTACTGTCGAGGATTGAGTCACTGTGTGGATCGGAGATAAGCCAGATTCTTATGATCGGTAAAGATCACAAATGGATACACGGACCCCTCAAGGAGATACTGCCACTCCTCCAGAGCTAGTTTTATAGCCAGCAATTCGCAGTCTCCAATGGCATAATTGCGTTCAGATGCTGAAAACGCTTTAGAGAAGAAACCACAAGGAGTCAACTGACCCTCAGTGGTCCTCTGCGAGAGTACAGCTCCGACCCGTCGAAGAAGTGTCCACTTCTAGAATGAATGGTTTGTTAGCCTCTGGAGGATGGGGTACTGGTGCTGTGGTGAAGGACTGCTTTAGAAGAAGACATCCTCTGCTTTCGGAGTCCATGACTTGGGGCTGGTACCTTTACAGGTAAGAGAAAAGATAGGCTTGATCACGGAAGAAAAATGAGGGATGAATTGCCTGTAGTAATTGGCGAATCCCAGAAATCTTTGAATAGCTTTTACCCTGCAGGGTCGCAGCCAGTTGAGCATGGCGGGCACCTTCTCGGAACCCATCTTTAGGCCAGAATCAGAGATAATATAACCCAGGAAGGGTAAAGAAGTTTGTTCAAAGAGGCATTCCTCGAGCTTGGCATACAGATGATTCTCCCTCAGATACTGCAAGACTAGACGAACACTCCTTCTGTGAGTAGAGAAGTCCAAAGAAATGACAAGGATGTCACCCAGATACACCACTACACAGGAGTACAGGAGGTCGTGGAAAATGTAATTGACAAATTCTTGGAATAAGGCAGGAGCGTTGCAGAGATGGAATGGCATGACCAGGTACTCATAGTGACCGTCCTGGGTGTTAAAGGCAGTCTTCCAGTCATCCCCGGAGCGTATTCGGACCAAGTTGTAGGCGCCTCGGAGGTCGAGTTTAGTGAAAATTCGAGCCCCCCCTCAGCCGGTCAAAGAGCTTGACAGCAGCGGAACAAACTCAAATCCAGTGGGGTGGGTTTCTGGTCTATTCCCATGCACCCTGTCCCATCTATGAAACTCGTGTTTCATTATGACAGATAAAGTTATTTGCCCACGACCTGTGTGCAGTCTCCTTTGTCTCCAAGCGCGCTTGTCAATTAAGGACGTAACCTCCTAATTTGGCATCACTGGTGATCTGGCTTGCCTGACTTTGGGTCAGAACGCAAACAGAACGCAGACAGTTTTTGTCCACAGGCCAGTTTAGATCTCTTCCATAATCTGATTAATTCCATTTGGCCTGAACTTAAATTCACGTTGAATTATCATTCAATGGAAATCAATTTTCTAGATACTAAGGTCATACAGAATACTGAGGGCAATCTGTCGGTGGATCTTTTTATTAAGGACACCGATCGCAACAGTTTATTTTTTTTTACCAGAGTTGCCATCCTAGGGCTGTAAAGAGATCGATTCCACTTTCTCAATTTGACAGAGTTCACAGGATAGTGAGTGACCCTCAACTATGTCTACAGTGTGTTGAGGCAATTAAAGAAAAATTTGTACAAAGGGGTTATCCCCGTAGATTACTACAACAATGCCGCAAGCGACAAAACTCACCCAGGTTGTCACAATCTTCTCCCAGAATCGCTTTTGTACATACTTTTCATCCCTTCATATATATCCCCATAAAAAAATTTTGAAAACATTGGCATCTACTACGGGACAGTTTTCCAGATGCTCTGGAATTTCAGGTTCTTTTCCTCCCTTGTTTTAGAAGGCCTAGTAACCTTATGAACAAGATCGTTAGAGCTGACCCTGTAGCAACTCTACCAAGATAAACTTTTATTCAGACACAAAGAAAAGGAACTTTCCCCTGCCTACAATGTCCTTAAAGGCTCACATATTTCACATCCATTAACTGGAGCTGATATTCAGATTAAGGGATTCTATACTTGCGATTCAAAATCAGTGCTATATGCCATAAAATGTCCCTGCGGTAAGATCTATGTAGGTGAAACCACCCAGGCCATAAAAGATCACATTTCCCATCACAAGTCTGACATACACTGTGACATGCATCATCTTCCTGTCCCTTATCATTTTCGTACAGTGGGTCACTCCATTGCACAACTACGTTTTCTGGTCTTAGAACAGGTGGATATCAACAGGAGAGGGGGCAATCTAATGTTAGGGACAAGCGAAATGCACCTAATTAAATAAACGTAGATACTAGGTGCGTTCGCAGTCCGGGGTCCACCGTGCAGAGGTGTTATCTGCTGCTAGACAATAACAGACAGTGTATGGTAGGGGATAGCCGAACTCACGTGGGTTAAAGTCACTAGGTGTGAACCGAGGCAGACTATGTTACTTCACAGAGGCTACCCTAACAGGCGTAGGAACCGTGACCTGTTCAGCCTCACAGACTACAGCTAGGAGAGCGCTAGTGTGACATCACAGGACGCTGCCCCAAGACATGGGGTCAGCGCCCCTCTAGACCCACTCACGCACAGAACCGCTAATGTGGCGCCAGGGGTAGACCCTTAAGGAACGCTGTGCCCTGTTAACAGTCACAGGGTGCAGCAGACAGTTGATTACCACACTGAGTGTGTACAGCGCCACTAACCAGCCTATGCTTAGAGCTGGAGAGTAAACTATCTGCGCACAGTGCCGGTCTGACGGACGCTGCAGTAATGCGGTACCGAGGTGCCGTGTGTTGAATGGCGCCCTCAGGCGCTAATGTGTGAAAGGAGCTGAGAGCACTGCGGTGCTAGGCAGTGCCAGTACTCGGTGCTGCCTCTAAAACCCTAAACCTTACAAACATATGTATCAAAGGGAGGGGAATTATAATGAGTCATTCACCAGTCTCAAACATTCATCGTCATACACACCACTTTAGCAATAAGTCTCTTTAGCAATCGGAGCAGCAACAGAACCTGCGCATGTAACCTCCGACCTCCAATGAGAGGTTGTCCCACAGGCATGCTCAGTAGGGGAAAAGCAGGACTTAGTCCTAGGAGCGTCTGCTTGCTGCTGACCCACGCATGATACAATAGCAAAGCCAGGATGAGTAACCAGAGGCCTAGCATTATCCTGGACAAGGCACTGGGACGGACAACTCTGCTGAGCAGGCTCCTCTCTGGCTGGAGAGGAATGGGAGACTGCAGAAGGCAGTGCTCAGGCTTCTTCTTGTGCAGTAGCAGAAACCTGATGCCTAACATCTAATTAAGCAACTTCAATGCAGGGAAGCGTTTTGGATACATTACTTACAATGTCTAGAACCCATAAGTCTTAATAGGGATTACAAACAAACGGGTTTATTCTGATTTATAAGGATATCGATTTTTTGTTCTAGACGGTAATTTCCTTTGTGGAGCAGTTCTGTATGTACTGACGCTTTATTTGTATATGTTGCATAATATCCTCCTTATTTTCCTCAAATATTGATGCATTTCTCTTGTATCTTCCCAGGTTGCGCTCTGAATATTGATTTCTTACTTAAAACCATACTTAAGTTACACGCTCCAGCGATGAGTTTTCTCTGCCTCCTGTTCTGTACACTTCCTGTTTGCGGCTCACGGCTGCGTTCCACTGACCACTTCCGGTATACAGAGCCTCCTATGACGCATTTCTGGTACACGGTGAGAGTTTGCATTTCACTGATGGGCCCCATGTAATTTCCCGCGGTTCATTTCCAGACACACCGCTAAGTATATAACGCGCCCATATGGTTTTAACGGCGCCATTACCTGAGCACATTTTTGCGGTCACATTAGCAGCGTTTCTCCATTGGGATCCTCTGTACTCCTAATTCATGGTAAGCAGTTTTATTTATGGGTTATATAGCCGGTGGGCATGCCTTATTAATATTCCTATTTTTACCTATTTCTACCATATGGCTGTTCCTCCTTTTTTAGAGCCCTTCATGACTATCTACATATATAATTGCCAGTTGGCCGCTGTCACCGAATCCCATAAGGCACCGTGGCAGTGTCATTTGCGCTTGCGCAAGTGACATACGGTGTATACTCAAGTATAAGCCAGCAAGCCAGCGGGGGAGGGGGTACTCCAGGAGAGAGCAGCTGTGACAGCATACTCACCCACTCCTGGCGCGATGGCTGCAACGTCCCTGAATCTCTCTCTGTTTTTTCAGCTTCCAGCAGCACGTCCTGTGTTCAGCGGTCAGGTGATACTGCTCATTAAAGTAATGAATATGGATGCATCTCCATGCCCATACTCATTGGAGCGCATACTCATTACTTTAATGAGCGCTATCACCTGACCACTGAATACAGGAAGTGCTGCTGGAACCTGGGAAAACAGAGATAGATGCAGGAATGTTGCAGCCACCGCTCGAGGAGGACCGGGTGAGGACGGAGGAAGATGGGGGAGGACGAGGAGGACCGGGAAGGATGAGTGAGGACCGGGGGAGCCGAGCCAAGGCAAGTCATGCATACAGGATGGGACCAGGGAGCCATACATACGGGATGGGAAAAGGGAGCCATACATACAGGATGGGACCAGGGAGCCACACATACTAGGACAGGGACGGGGGAGCCACACATTCCAGGACAGGACAAGGAAGCCACACATACCAGGACAGGACGGGGGAAGCCACACATACCAGGACAGAGACAGGGAGCCACACATACGAGCATAGGGACGGGGGGAGCCACACATGCCAAGACAGGGACGGGGGGAGCCACACATACCAGGACAGGGACGGGGGAGCCACACATACCAGGACAGGGACGGGGGAGCCACACATACCAGGACAGGACGGGAGGACAATGCATACCCAGCTTATACTCGCGTCAATAAGCTTACCCAGTTTTTCGTGGCAAAATTAGGTGCCTCGGCTTATACTCGAGTATATACGGTACATACCTCCGCTACTCCCACGCAGGCGCAGTAACAGCCACGTCGTTACTACGCTTGCGCGAGAATAGCGGTGAAGTGTATGTCACTTGTGCAGGGGCAATTTGTGGCCGCAATTCCCGCGCATGTGCAGTAACAGCCACAACTGCGCGCTCTACATGCGCTGCTCCTGTCAGCACCACTAAGCATACACAGATGTTAATTTCACCGCACTCCCAATGTGATAGCATCGGGCCTATTTCTAGTAAGTTATAGTTTTTGGTGGGTCCTCTGTATGAACATAGTCCAGTAAGCACGTTTTTTACATCAGGGACACACTTGGATTCTCCGTTTGCGCACTATTCTGATATTACTGCAATAACTAAACTGTGTTATAATACAGATTTATCTATATAGCATCTTGTGAAGGTGACTTGATTTTTGACACTCTTACTTATTTCATTAATTCTTATACTTTACCAAAATATTGATTGGCATATTATCTCTTGGATGAATTAATTAAGGCTTGTATATTATTATGATTGTTGATTTTGCAATTATGTACATATATGGGTCATATTGATTGTACTTTATTTTTCTGTTCATTACCTTCCCAGTCTGAATGTCTAAAAAAAGACCGAAACGTCACATGTATTGGGATTATGAATAAATACATTTTTGAGTGACGGGTTTGTTATTGCATTTATGTATATAGGGGTTGGTTACCCTCATCTGAGCACCTGAATAAGAATGACGTGTTATATTACTCTATCCTGGTATGCAGTGCGCCATCCTTAACCTAGTATGATTGGCCCCCATCTCAGTCCTGGTATGCATGGCCCCAGTCCTGATATGCATGGCCCCATCCTTATCCTGGTATGATTGGTATCATCCCAGTCCTGGAAGGCATGGCCCCATCCTTATCCTGGTATGTTTGACCCCCATGCTTATCCTGGTATGCCTGGCCCCATCCCAGTCCTGGTATGCATGGTCCTATCCCGTTTCTGGTATGATTGGTCCCATCCTTATTCTGGTCTGTTTGGCCCCATCCCGATCCTGGTATGATTGGCCCCATCCTTATTCTCTTATGGTTTTCTCCATCCCGTTCCTTGAATGATTGGTCCTATTCTTATTCTGGTATAATTGGTGCCTTCCCATGGCTGGTATGATTGGTCCCATCCTTATTCTCTTATGATTTTCCCCATCCCGTTCCTTGAAAGATTGGTCCTATTCTTATTCTGGTATGATTGGCCCCATCCCGTTCCTGATATGCATGGCCCCATCAGAAAAGATTAAAAAAAACCCCAAACCATTACATTTACCTTCCTCCGCTACCTAGCAGTGTCCTGCTCCGGTGCCAGAAGCTGATTAATGCTTGTAAGCAGTGCATGGCAGGGACATCATGCATTGCTCACAAGCAGAGCACAGCTGCCAGAATACTCACCAAGACTGTTCATCACAGAGAGCGGTGAGTATTCATTCCTCTTCAGTAGTGCGCAAGTGTCAGCCACCGGCTTCCTTAAGTATCGGTACATGTGACCACCGGCCAAAGCAGGAAGCCAGTGGCTGACACGGTGGGCTACTAAATAGGAATGCATACTCACCGAGATCTCTGATGAAAAGTCCTGGTGAGTATTCCGGCAGCTGCCCTTCGGCTTGCAAGTAGCATTTGACATCCTTGCCATGCGCTGCTTACAAGCATTAAGCAGCTGCTGACACCGAAGCAGGACGCTGGGACTGCGAGGGAGAGGAGGAAAGTAAGTAAATTGTTTTTTTCTGATGTGGCCATTAATACCAAGAATAGGATGGGGTCAATCATACCAGAATAAGGATGGGACCAATAATGCCAGCAACGGCATGGAGCCAATCATACCAGAATAGGGATGGGACCAATCATACAGGATCCGAGAAAGAAATGAATATTCATTGCCTTCCACGCCCTTTTCTCTTTAGCAGCAGGCACAGGAGTTTGCCGAAGCCGATGGCTCCTGCCTCGGTGACCCACTGCTCCGCCAAAACAGCTTTCCCGCCTCCCCACCACAGCCAGATCCGGTACATCTGGACTATAAGACACCCCCCCATTTTCCTCCACATTTTGGGAGGAAAAAAATACGTCTTATAGTCCGAAAAATACGGTAGGTTTTAGGTTTGGGGTAATTATCCTGCTATAAGACCAATTACCTATGATGCAAACCCAGTTTTCAGACCCCGGGCACTACATTGCGACCCAAAATCCTTTTTAAAGGGAACCTGTATATACCATATAATACCATACAGTCATATGTAAAAGTTTGGGCACCCCTATTAATGTTAACCTTTTTTCTTTATAACAATCCACAGACCACCTCCAAAGACCTGCAGCATCATCTTGCTGCAGATGGTGTCACTGTGCATCGGTCAACAATACAGCACACTTTGCACAAGGAGAAGCTGTATGGGAGAGTGATGCGAAAGAAGCCGTTTCTGCAAGCACGCCACAAACAGAGTCGCCTGAGGTATGCAAAAGCACATTTGGACAAGCCAGTTACATTTTGGAAGAAGGTCCTGTGAACTGATGAAGCAAAGATTGAGTTGTTTGGTCATACAAAAAGGCGTTAGGCATGCGCTGTATTGTTGACCGATGCACAGTGACACCATCTGCAGCAAGATGATGCTGCAGGTCTTTGGAGGTGGTCTGTGGATTGTCCTTGACTGTTCTCACCATTCTTCTTCTCTGCCTTTCTGATATTTTTCTTGGCCTGCCACTTCTGGGCTTAACAAGAACTGTACATGTGTTCTTCCATTTCCTTACTATGTTCCTCACAGTGGAAACTGACTGGTTAAATCTCTGAGACAACTTTTTGTATCCTTCCCCTGAAAAGCTATGTTGAATAATCTTTGTTTTCAGATCATTTGAGAGTTGTTTTGAGGAGCCCATGATGCCACTCTTCATAGGAGAATCAAATAGGAGAACTACTTGCAAGTGGCCACTTTAAATACCTTTTCTCATGATTTGATACACCTGACTATGAAGGTCAAAGCTCAATGAGGTTACAAAACCAATTTAGTGCTTCAGGAAGTCAGTAAAAAGTAGTTAGGAGTGTTCAAATCAAGAAAATGATAAGGGTGCCCATACTTTTGCACCGGTCAAATTTTGTTTAAATGCAGATTGCACATTTTCTGTTAGTACAATAAACCTTATTTGAATCCAGAAATATAACTGAGTCCATCAGTTATTAGATATATGAAACTGAAATACCTGTTGCAAAAACCAAAATTGTTATAAAGAAAAAAGGTTAACATTAATAGGGGTGCCCAAACTTTTACATATGACTGTATATATGTGTATTATAGAATGCTGTAGATAAGCCCCAAAAGGCAGTGGCCGCATCTTATAGCAGGAAAACGAAGTGACAGGTTCCCTTTAACATTTCATGATTCCTTGAACACAGTCAAGGCACCCAGGGCCAGAGGCAGCAAAACAACCCTAAATATCTTTGAACCGCCATCATAATTGACTGTAATTACTGTGTTCATTATTGTATACCTCATTTCATTTACTAAGATTGCTGTAAAAGAGAAATAGCGCAATAGTGCATTATCCTGTGTGCAGATAACAATTGCAAGTAATACACTCACCAAATGGAGTTTTGTAACGGGCAATGGAGGATTCGCTGCTGCAGAACCACAGATCCATAAGTTACCAACATGGAAGATTCTGGATGGGAAAAATGTGGTCAGACAATCCGCGCTGCGAATCACTAAAACTCGGATTATTAATACAGTGGTCTTTATTCTACACATTTCAGAGTCTCACAGAACTCCTTCCTCAGGAAAAAACCACCTGAGGAAGGAGTTCTGTGAGACTCTGAAACGAGTAGAATAAAGATCACACAGTATTAATAATCCGAGTTTTTAGTCATTCGCAGCGCGGATTGTCTGACCACATTTTTCCTATCCAGAATCATTTCATTTACTGTAAACAGTAGAATGATGTGCTTTACCAAAAAACTCTCTTGGTCTCATCTGTCCACAAAAAGCATGCTGGCTCTCAAAAAATAATGAAAGCCACCGACTGACCCTCTATAAATTGTGAGGGCCACCTGCTGGGCCTCCAAGTTTCAAACTTTACAGTATTAATATGAAAAAGAACATTTGCCCACCTCAAGTGATAAATTATAATGCAGTAGCAATAGATGGCTATGCAAGCATAGTTCGAGTTCCTAATGACTTCCATTATATTCGTTACTCGAGTTGAACATCTAAGGCCGGGGTCACACTAACCTGCGCAAAATACGGTCCGTAGTTTACAGGCGTAATACGGATGAATGACCCCTAAATAGTGCTCCGTAGGTCATCCGTAAGCAAGGTGCGGTCGCGTATTTTGCGCATGTGAGCATCCATATGTAATCCTTATGGCGAGTTTTTCTCACAGCCTTGCAAAATGGACATTTAACGGTTTTGAGGCCTACTAACTATTTAAATCATTAGCCTGCACTGTATTTATTGGCTCAGGAACAGGTTGTTAGGAATCTGAGTTCTGCCATACTTATGCAGAAACCCAGGTCCTCACATTTATCTCCAGAGGCTAAGTCCTTTGTGCCAGCGTCTGAGTATGCTCACAGGACGAGCTCCTATTGGAGTTCGGGAGTCAGGTGCTCAGGTCCTGCTCTGAATCCTATTGGCTCCTATTGAAGTTCTGGAGATTTCCGGCAGGTCCCGTACACTATAAAAAGCGCGCATGGCTGTTCCGCCATGTGCTAGTATAGTCATACTTGCTGCTGTATGTTTGTTGATGGATGCATGGACTGGTGAATGACTCATTTGAAACCCCCATTCCTTGGTTATTACGAATGTGTGAGAGTTTGAGTTAGAACCAGTACTAGCGCCAGTGCGCCATTGCTCCAGCGCTCAGCAGCTAGCGTCAGCTTGCGCCTGCTTGACAGCAGCGTTTCTACTGCGGCTTAGTTAACGCCGCGCTGCAGTAGCAGCTCTAGGTGCGTTCGCACTTGCAACGCCCTATTTCCCAGACGTACATGGTAGGTCTAGACGGAGTTGGTGCCGTCAGCTAGGGCCGCTCCTGTGACCAGATACCGCGTCTGTGTCGCTGAGCTCCTGTGACATTCAAACAGACTCAGCGTTGTTGCACATGTGATGTGTTTATGCTTGCAGCTCTGTGTGTGTAACAGAGCTTGTGTATACTTGCAGCTCTGTGTGTGTAACAGAGCTTGTGTATACTTGCAGCTCTATGTGTGTAACAGAGCTTGTGAATGCTTGCAGCTCTGTGTGTGTAACAGAGCTTGTGAATGCTTGCAGCTCTGTGTGTGTAACAGGCTCTGTGTATGCTTGCAGCTCTGTGTGTGTAACAGAGCTTGCGTATGCTTGCAGCTCTCTGAGTGAAACAGAGCTCGCTGCAGCCTTATCTGTTCATGTGCTCTGTGAGTGCAACAGAGCTTGTCCAGTGCTCTTGGGTGAAGCCTTAACCCTGTGCACTCTACCGCCAGATACCTCTGCCACCACCTAGCAGCGGTCTTACCATCTACCGCACGGTGGACCCCGAGCGGTGAACGCACTTTATTTATAATTTTATTTAGTGCGTTCCACCGCTCCTAACATTATACTAGCGCCAGGGTCTGGCTAGTGATGGCAGAGCAGCAGCAGCTCCTGCAGTGCATTAAGCAGCTTGGCGACCGGGTGGCCGCTCTTGAGAAATCTCTCTCTGCTGCTCAAGTCACTGATGCTGCTGTCCAGGCTTTAACCGATGTGGTAGCGCGTCTGTCCGTGTCCACCCTTGCGCCGACAGTTACCCGCCTCCCGTTGCCCGATAAGTTTTCCGGCGACGGCACCTCCTGCAGGGGTTTTATCAGCCAGTGCTCAATCCATCTGGAGCTGCTGGCTGAACAATTCCCTTCGGAACTGGCCAAGGTGGCATTTATTATATCCCTACTGTCGGGCAAGGCTCTGGAATGGGCTACGCCTTTGTGGGAGCGTGGCGATCCCGATATTCGGACCGCGGCTCACATGCTTACGGCTATCAAGCAGGTGTTCCTTGGTCCTCGGGTCACGCATGACACCTCTCTACAACTACTCGCACTCACTCAGGGATCCCTCTCGGTGAGCCAGTATGCTATACGTTTTCGGACACTGGCGTCCGAGTTGGAGTGGTCTGATAGGGCCCTCATCCCTGTATTTTGGAGGGGATTAGCGGAGCATGTCAAGGATGCTCTCTCTACAAGAGAGATCCCTACTAGCCTGGAGGAGTTAATATCGATCTCCTCACGCATTGACCTCCGTTTTTCTGAGCGCGGTTTGGAGCGTGCCCACTCCAAACGGAGAGGTACTCCGGCTTCCGAATTTTTTCTGCCTCTGGAATTGCCTGAACCAGAGGTTCTACCCCCAGAGCCCATGGAGGTGTCTCGTGCCACGTTTAATACACCTTCGGCTCAGGAGTCTGTTTGCGGTTGTCACCGTTTACACGCTGCTTCCCAGGAAGACAGCGCCCCGCAATGCTCAGATTCCGTGCCGGACGACGAGACCTTTGTCCCTCCTCGTCTCCGGCCTAAGATTCTCGCGTGGGCACACGCGTCCAATGCGCACAACCATCGTGGATATATGCAAACCACGAAGCTGTTGGCTGGTGCGTATTGGTGGCCACACAGGGCTCGGGACGTTAAGAGGTACATTCAGGCATGCACCTCATGTGCTCGGCATAGCCTTACTAGGCAGAATGCAGTGACGACCGTCGACACACGGCGGCGTCCCACTGTCACTCCCGCTCCTGCCATCTCCCAGGTGTCCCTTCTGAGACCTGGTGATCTTGCCTCCACCGATGCCTTCCACGTGTCCCGGGTTATCGTGCCACCTACCAGGACACCAGCCTCGCCTTCGGACGAGTCTAAGACCTACGCCACTGTGGGGCACAGGCTTGTGGGTCGGAAGGCTCAGGAAGGGGGGGGCCTTAGGAGGGGGGGTAATGTTAGGAATCTGAGTTCTGCCATACTTATGCAGAAACCCAGGTCCTCACATTTATCTCCAGAGGCTAAGTCCTTTGTGCCAGCGTCTGAGTATGCTCACAGGACGAGCTCCTATTGGAGTTCGGGAGTCAGGTGCTCAGGTCCTGCTCTGAATCCTATTGGCTCCTATTGAAGTTCTGGAGATTTCCGGCAGGTCCCGTACACTATAAAAAGCGCGCATGGCTGTTCCGCCATGCGCTAGTATAGTCATACTTGCTGCTGTATGTTTGTTGATGGATGCATGGACTGGTGAATGACTCATTTGAAACCCCCATTCCTTGGTTATTACGAATGTGTGAGAGTTTGAGTTAGAACCAGTACTAGCGCCAGTGCGCCATTGCTCCAGCACTCAGCAGCTAGCGTCAGCTTGCGCCTGCTTGACAGCAGCGTTTCTACTGCGGCTTAGTTAACGTCGCGCTGCAGTAGCAGCTCTAGGTGCGTTCGCACTTGCAACGCCCTATTTCCCAGACGTACATGGTAGGTCTAGACGGAGTTGGTGCCGTCAGCTAGGGCCGCTCCTGTGACCAGATACCGCGTCTGTGTCGCTGAGCTCCTGTGACATTCAAACAGACTCAGCGTTGTTGCACATGTGATGTGTTTATGCTTGCAGCTCTGTGTGTGTAACAGAGCTTGTGTATACTTGCAGCTCTGTGTGTGTAACAGAGCTTGTGTATTCTTGCAGCTCTATGTGTGTAACAGAGCTTGTGAATGCTTGCAGCTCTGTGTGTGTAACAGAGCTTGTGAATGCTTGCAGCTCTGTGTGTGTAACAGAGCTTGTGTATACTTGCAGCTCTATGTGTGTAACAGAGCTTGTGAATGCTTGCAGCTCTGTGTGTGTAACAGAGCTTGCGTATGCTTGCAGCTCTCTGAGTGAAACAGAGCTCGCTGCAGCCTTATCTGTTCATGTGCTCTGCAACAGAGCTTGTCCAGTGCTCTTGGGTGAAGCCTTAACCCTGTGCACTCTACTGCCAGATACCTCTGCCACCACCTAGCAGCGGTCTTACCATCTACCGCACGGTGGACCCCGAGCGGTGAACGCACTTTATTTAT
The DNA here is from genome assembly GCF_039654945.1 of Dendrobates tinctorius. Taxonomy (NCBI): domain Eukaryota; kingdom Metazoa; phylum Chordata; class Amphibia; order Anura; family Dendrobatidae; genus Dendrobates; species Dendrobates tinctorius. Next base: position 13,916,672 of record NW_027361762.1, on the reverse strand, counting down.
AATTTTATTTAGTGCGTTCCACCGCTCCTAACACAGGTGGCAGCCTCCATTCTGTCCATTTGTCACCTTGCCTTCACTAGGTGTGTTGCTGTGGTATGTGCAACATGGCAGACAGTCTGACTTTCAACACAAATGAGCAGGTTCTCTTCAACTGGCTTTTGTCATGGCGCTTTGGCCAACCATACCCAGTGATAGTGGATCCGCGGAGGAGGAGACGCATGTGGGTACATCCACTTTTGAGGTAACGACTCACAAGAGTTAATTTTCACCACCTCTATTCTTCTCTGTGGGAGCATCCTGTCAAATTCTACCAATACTGTCGCATGACCCTTGCAACATTTGATAGACTCTTGGAGACAGTGCGCCCTGGGATAACCTTTCAGGATACAAGGATGCGCAAAGCTATATCTGCAGAGGAGCGACTTCTACTCACAATACATCTATGTTCATGATGTGTTGGGCAAAGTTTGAATTTTTGCCTTCTTGGAGTAAGTTTTAGGCCCTCATCTTAGTCCACATATGTTTCAACTTACAGACCCGAATGTTGTGTGGAATATGTACTGAATATCACTTACTCATTGTGCAAAGCAAGATGTGTGTGTTATTTGCCCTGAAATCTTACCAAGTTTGGTATGTATGGACCTGTTTGTTTTGTAAATATGTGCATTCGACAATCATCCTTTTCTGTTGTTCTTCAGCTTCCTGGCCACTGGCCTGTCTTATGCTGCCCTCCACCATGAGTTTCTGATTGGAAGATCAACCATATCTGGCATAGTCAGGTCAACATGTATTGAAATATGGACAAGACTATATCAAGTCGTCATGCCCGAGGCCAGGATGGAAGACTGGTTGAGGATATCAAGGGACTTTGAGGAAGAATGCCAGTTTCCAAATTGTATTGGGGCCCTTGATGGCAAACATATCCGGGTGCGTAAGCCGCCGAACTCTGGCTCCCAATTCTTCAATTATAAACAATACTTTTCTGTTGTATTGTTGGCTCTGGCCGACCCTCAATATAAGTTTATAATTGTTGACATTGGGGCCTATGGAAGGACGGGAGACTCTAGAGTCTTCAATACTTCCATTATGGCTCGGCGGCTACGCACCAACCAGTTGGATCTACCACCACCACGCCAGCTACCAGGCTCCACTCAAGAATGTGTCCCTTATGTTCTTGTGGCAGATGAGGCCTTTCAGTTAACACACAATGTCATGAGGCCATATCCCAGGCGCAACCTTCACCACAGGCGCAGGATATTTAACTTGCGCCTATCACGTGCTCGGCGACTGGTAGAGTGTTCCTTTGGCATTCTTTGTGCCAAATGGCGGGTACTCCAGTCTGCCATTCAGCTGAGTGAACAAAATGTTAATGAAGTAGTGAAAGCCTGTGTGGTTCTTCATAACTTCACCAGGATACATGATTGTTCCTCCTCTGCTGGTGTTGTGCGTAGGCCGGACAATGTGCGTAGGGTGAGACCACCTATCAACCAACAACGTAGACCGATCTCTGGCCTCAAAGTGCGTGATCTTTTCACTAATTACTTTATGGCACCTCAGGGGGAACCTTCTTGGCAAGAGCATGCTGGATCTTTGTTGGCAATGTTGGTTTGATGTGTGTCAAAATATATATATTTCTACCCCTTCTGAATCTATGACTGTTGATTTGATTTGGTAAGCACATTTTGATATGGGTTTGGACAATTAAGACAGAGACGTAAAGTGTAGTTGCCAAATTTTTACTTTTGGCTTTTTTTTTGTTTTGTTTTTTAGTTTGTAAGGCAAACATATTATTGCCCTATGAAAAACTTGGGCAATGGCCCAAATTGGCCTTTTGGCATATTTCAACATTGTTGTTCAAGCAAAATTACAAACATATCCTACAAAATACATAGTGCAATAACAACATTGCAACTTTACACATTTGTAATCCAAAGTAAAAAAGAGGAGTTATCCATCATCAAAATGAGCTACACAAGATAATACTAACATTTATTCTGAAGGTTTTCAAATCATATTAATAAGCCACCATGACAGGCAAGGCTACCTTACGTGTTTCGGACACATATTACATGTCTGTAATAAACACAATATTTCACCGCACTATACTGGGAAAGTCAAAGGATCAAATTAGAAGACTGACTTGATAATACATAGAGAGAGCGTGTTGGTCTTGAGGCTGTTTGCCTTGATTTTGGAATATAGTTAGCTGGCCTAAATTGGACTAAGTGAATATGGACAGCACGCCTTTTCTATGCATTATCAAGAGAGTACTCTATTTTGATCCTTTGACTTTGCCAGTATAACCCCGTGAAATATTGTATTTTTTACAGACATGTAATAGGTCTCAGAAACGCATAAGGTAGCCTTGCCTGTCATGGTGTCTTAATCATATGATTTGAAAACCGTCATAAGAAATGTTAGTATTATCTGTTTTAGCTCATTTTGCTGATGTAGAAAACCTCTTTTTACTTTGCCTTGGGATTTTAACCACCAGTTCAAACAAACTGGACATGTCCTCCCATCAGATCGATTAAGAACACTCATGTACAGTATGGGTTTACTAATTCCATGTTTTTAGCCACTTATAAATTGTGGAATGTTGGGGAAGGAGAAGGCGGAGGAGCAGCCTGTGGTTGCTGCTGACTACTTTGAACAACATCGCCCTGTGTGGGTGCATACTGTTGCCCATGCTGTTGGTACTGACCTTCCTCCTGTGATTGTTGGGGGTAGTGGCCATAGTAATACTGCTGAGGGGCATCTTGTTGGGGTGGGTAGGCTCGTGTCTCATACCCACCAATATAGCCATGTCGTCCCCAACCAGGTTGGGACCAGCCTCCAACACTGGGTGGGAATAAGTGGCCATATTGGTGGGGTTGGCTAGAGCCAGAAATCTGTTGCTGCTGTTGTGAAGGTTGGGTAGGGGGAGGAAGGGGGTGAGGTGTAGGCCCACGTATTAGAAGATGTTCAGACCCTGCTTGAGCAAGCATCTGTGTGGGTGGTCTCATGCGCATTAGATTTCTGGGGGAAAGCTGCCACCCTGACCTCACGGGAAAGGGCATGGAGATAAAGGGTCAGGCTACGTGAGTAGGCCTCCTCCCCATCATCTGTAGTGACTCTAGATAAATAATTTAGCACCCCTGTGTCCACATTGGTCCTGCTCTCTTGAACAGCGACCTGGCGCCTTCTTCGGCCTCGCGGGGATGTAACAGCAGCCTGTGGGGATCCCCTGATCTGGCCAGTTGGGATGCTGCTCAAGTTGCCCGGCTCTTCCAGGATGGGTGATGGGGCAGCAGCAGACGGTCCTGGTGGTGTGGTTTGATGGGCAGCCAATGGGTTCTCCTGTGATGACTCATCTTCACCCATGCTTCTTGTAGGGGGAGAAGATGGGCCAGCCACCTCATCCCCTACAGGATCAATTATGGGCTCTGTCTCTGAGCCCGTTCCTCGATCCGTAAGGTTGGATTGAGTTCTGTTATGAAATAGAACAGAGGCAAAAATACATCAATATTTTTGGCCCTGTAAAGTATCTGTGTAATGTGGTGTGAGGTATCTACTTACGGTCTCAGATCCAGAATTGAGGCGAGGAAGGAGAGGCGGTCGTAATAGATATACTTTCTTTTAACGTAGCCAGCATCCCCACTCCTGGACCGCTGCTGGCATTCCCGGCGGTATTGGTCCCGGATGCTTCGCCAGCATCTCATCACATCTTCCACTGCAATGTGACAGGAAATATTGTCAAATTCACATATTTGATAGGTCACATTTGCTACCAGTAGTCTAGGCACGGGGCCTTCTGGGGTGTGCTTTCTACCCATGGTGGCATATCTAATTGGGGAGATGCACAGGGTCTCTTTAGTTGATGTATGAAATAGCTACACTTAATAATTGGTTTGTCTAGGAGGATGAGGAGCTTGTGGCCTAAACCCAAATTATGGCTGTGTGAATCATAGAATCATAGAATCATAGAATCACGTGTCACATCCAAATCTAACGGCCTCATGAGGAAAAAAGTACATGCACAGGAAGGGGGGTGCTGATTCTATATTCCTTTTTTGTTGTGTGCTAAGGTTACTCATGCTTTGGCTTGTACTTACGAATTTTATGCTGCTCCTCACATGGTCGATCACCAAAGTCATGGTACATCTGGCGACAGATGCACCTCCATGACGCCTCCTTTCTTGCCCGGTTGGAATAATGGGCATCACGTTGGTCCCAGATTTCGGGACGCTCCTGCACCAGGACTATTAACATTTCCACATTAATGTAAGTGGACGCCATGATGCTGCTGTACTCCGTGGAGGCGTACTTCCTGGATGTCTGGAGCGCTTTTTGAGCTCATTTGCATGTCTAGGCTTCCTGATGATGGATTGGCCCATTTCCTGTCACCAGCCAAAAGACCTGCGTATTGCTCGCAGGTCACACGTCTGGTCCGTGTGTAATCCGTATTTTTTGCGCACCCATAGACTTGCATTGGCGTACTACGGTTTTCCAACTGGCATAGGACCATTGGTCCCCGGTTTAAAGTGGGTGATATGGTTTGGTTGTCCTCAAAAAATATTCCTATGACGGTTGCATCTCCAAAATTCGAGCCAAGGTTCATTGGACCTTATAAGATTTTGGAAATCCTTAACCCCGTTTCTTTCCATATAAGTTTAAGATTCATAAGGTTTTTCATAAATCTTTGTCGACAAGGTTTGTGGAGCCAGTAGTTCCCATGGTGGCGCCCCCTGACCCTGTATTGGTTAAGGGTAGTGTTGAGCATTCCGATACCGCAAGTATCGGGTATCGTCCGATATTAGCGGTATCGGAATTCCGATACTTTGATTAAGCCAATGGGAATCCTCCGAAGTGTGGGCACATCCTGTTAGGCATGTAGGCATGTTAACTATTGGCATGGCTGTGATTGGCTGCCAAAATGATGTCATGATGCACTATAAAAGCCACCGCAGCCGCCATTTCTGGTTCACTCTGCTGTGAATTCAGTTAGGGACAGGCTGCTGTAGAAGACTGTGAGGGACAGTTAGAAATAGCGATTCCACCAAACATCTAGTGCTTTACCCAGGCTACATAAACCACCACTGTAGCCTTCTTTGCCCTAGCAGCAGTGTTCACAGCTGTCTGCAAGGGCTGTGTGAGTGCAGCTCACGCTGTGGAGTGGGTCCTGCAGCCACGTCAGGCTGTAGGCCACCCAGTGTGATCACTGCTGCCTCATACATCTTTTAATTTTTGAGCTGCATTTTTTACATAATTTCAATCTAGTGTGCTTCCATCCGTATCCATATACGTTGGTTGCAAACACTAGTAGTAGACAGCGGAGCCTTTCTGCAGCCTTTCAGTGCTAGTGTCCACTTTGCTGCACTGTTCACGGCTGTCTGAGAGGTCTCTGACTGTGTGTGAGTGCAGCTCACGCTGAGTAGTGTGTCCTGCAGCTACGTCTGGTTGTAGGACGCTCAGCGTGTCACTGCCTCACACATTTTTCTTTTATTGCAGCTCATTTTTTCTTCTATTAGTGTGCATCCATCCGTCTCCATCTACGGTGGTTGCAAACACTATATAGGAGTACACAGCGGAGCCTTTCTGCAGCCTGTCAGTGCCAGTGCCCACTTAGCTGCACTGTTCACGGCTGTCTGAGAGGTCTCTGACTGTGTGTGAGTGCAGCTCACGCAGAGTAGAGTGTCCTGCAGCTACGTCTGGTTGTAGGACGCTCAACGTGCGTCAATGCCTCACACATATTTGTCTTTGAGTGCAGCTCATTTTTTCTTCTCCTATTAGTGTGCATCCATCCGTATCCATCAACATTGGTTGGTTGCAAACACTATATAGGAGTAGATAGAGGAGCCTTTTTTTCTGGCTTGTGCCCTGCCGGCGTAGCCAGATTAGTATTACCCAATTTTTTTGGAGCCTCATCTTTTGCATTGTAGGTTACCTGCCTGCATTGTAATAGCTCCAAAAAGTTGGTGATACTATCAGTTTCAATTCTTTGTTCACATACTTTGAGTTTGTTTCCAACAAAGAAACCACAAAAAAAGTTCACCAAACACTACATTTGGAACTTGTGTAGGCCACATCAGCTCCTATTAAAGTGTAGTCCACACACACACACTTCATAAAATTAGTGTTTCTTGTACCTGTAACCAGCTGTTCAGGAATAAGCACACTAAGGCCCCCCTTTGTACTTTTCTGCCTATCTTAAGCAGTCTGGCAAGATGAAGAAGGCAGGGAGTAAGGCGCGTGGGCGTGGAGTTTCAGCAGGGAGAGGACGTGGGGATTCTGCAGGGAGAGGACGTGGGGATTCTGCAGGTAGAGGACGTGGGGATTCTGGGCCTGCTGCGGGCACCAGTGGATCAGCATCCCCCAGTTTTAGCAGGCAACAGTCCTTTATGCGCAGCTTTGTAGTACCTCAACGTACCCCACTGCTGCGGGAGGAACAAATTGAAGCCGTTGTCGGATGGATGGCAGCTAACGCATCGACTTCAATTACTTCCACAGCCTCTCAGGACCAGAGCACCGAAGAGCAACCATCTGTCTCTTCACCACCTGCCAAAGTGCCCAGGCCGTCAGAGAGACATGGACAGGAGCCATCACAGTCTCTACTTCTGTTCTCGGAATCTGTTGGCTTGGAAAGAGGGGGCCAGCCAAGCAGCATTCCTGAATGTGAAGAAGAGGGAGTATGCAGTGATGCGCAACTTCTTTGTCCCTCTGAATCTGAAGAGGCGAGTGGGCCAGTGCCTATGGTCAGCACACCTCAGTACGCATCAGATGATGACGAGACTCAGTTGCCACTTTCTGGTGCGTACGGTGCTGGCGAGACAACCCCGGAGAAGCAGCTGTTTGAAGAGGGGAGGGAAGATGATGAGGTCCTTGACCCATCATGGCGTGAGGAACAGGAAGGTGGTGGGAGCAGCTCGGAGGAAGAGATTCCCCTACCGGCCAAAACAGGAGGCAGAGGGAGGGGGAAGACTTGGTTGCCTGTACCCTCCACTTCGGCACCTGTTAGGAGCATTCCTCATTCCAAAGGCAAAACGGGCGCTCCCAAGAGTTGCAGTGCGTGGTCCTTTTTTGACACAGTTGCAGATGACATTTGCTTTGTCAAATGCAAGCTGTGTCATCAGATAGTCAAAAGAGGGAGAAATGTCAGCAACCTCAATACCACAAATATGTGGAAACATGTGCGCACCAAGCACGAGTTGGAGTTGCAGAGACACCCTGAAGACGTAGGCCAACGTACAGCACCACCTACCACCTCTTCAGTTCGTGTTGGGGCCTCTTCCTCCAGCTCACACACTGCTGGTTCGGCTTCCTCACAGGATCGCCAAGGAAGAACCTCTGCCACTGTTGTCCGGAGACCCTGTCAGATTCCACCCATAGCAGCACGTTCCCATCCATCACAGCCATCGGTAGCACAGGCATGGGATAAAAGGCGCCCTTACTCGGCAAACTATCCCCGAGCACAGTCTCTGAATGCTGGCATTGCCAAACTTCTGGCAGTTGAAATGCTGTCATTCAGGCTGGTGGACACTGACACCTTCCGGGACTTAATGGCATTGGCAGTCCCCCAATACAACGTGCCCAGCCGCTTTTATTTCAGCAGGCGAGCCGTCCCTGCCCTGCAGAAACATGTTGAGGGCAAAATAAAACATGCGCTACTAAACGCCGTTAGTAGCAAGGTCCACCTGACCACCGATGCGTGGACCAGTAACCATGGACAGGGACGATACCTTTCCCTCACTGCCCACTGGGTCAATGTTGTGGAGCCGGGTACAGATCTGGAGAGTGGCGCTGTACGTGTTCTTCCAACGCCACGGATTGCAGGACTCAAGTCTGTACACATAGACTCCTCCTCCTACTCAAGTTCCTCAGAAACAGCAGAGCAGGAGCCTGTTACGACCGATATGAGCACAGCCATGGCCAAACGTCAACAGGCTGTACTCAAATTAATTTCTTTGGGGAATCGAAGCCACACAGCGCAGGAGCTCTGGAATGCTATCAAGCTGGAGAGCGATGTGTGGTTTGGGCCAGCGAATCTCCAGCCGGGCTTGGTAGTGTGTGACAATGGCCGAAATCTGGTGGCAGCTCTTGGCCTAGGCAACCTCACACACATCCCATGTCTGGCACATGTGCTTAACTTGGTCGTGCAGAGCTTTCTGAGGGACTATCCGGATCTTGATGCACTGTTGCACAAGGTCCGCATAGAGTGCGCTCACTTGCGGCGTTCCAGCACGGCAAGATCGCGCCTCGCTGCTCTGCAGCGACGATTTGGCCTTCCGGAACATCGCATCATATGTGACGTACCCACCCGGTGGAATTCAACGTTACATATGTTGGAGCGGTTGTGTGAGCAGCAGGCAGCAGTCATGGAGTACCAGCTGCATCAGGCGCAAACAAGTCGCACTTTGCGCCGTTCACACTTCAGCACCATTGAGTGGGCCTCTATGAAGGACATCTGCCTCGTTTTGCGTGCCTTCGATGAATCCACGCGGATGGCGAGTGCAGATGATGCACTAGTCAGCATGACTGTCCCCCTTATCTGCCTGCTTCAACAAACACTGCAAGCACTAAGGGATGAGGTTTCGGAAGAGGTGGAGGATGAGGAGTCCCAAATGCCATCTGCTTCTGGACAGTCTGCGCTACGTGTTTCCTCACAAAGGCCTAGGCAGGGGACACTTTGTGAGGAGGATGAGGAGGAGTCGATGGAGGAGGAAGACATCTCTCCAGAGGAGGGAGGTACACAAACCTCTACTCAGTATGTACAGCGAGGGTGGGGTGATCCAGAGCAGGCCGAGGTCACGCCTCAAACAGGGGACAGCGGTTCTTTGGCACTTGGGAGTCTGCAGCACATGGTTGATTTCATGCTGCAGTGCCTGAGAAACGACCGCCGCATCGCCCACATTCTCGTCTCGGCTGATTATTGGGTGTACACCCTCTAAGATCCTCGCTACCGGGACAGCGTACAAAGGCTCATACCAACGTTGAACCGGGAGCGTAAACTGCGGGAGTACGAAGAGTCACTGGTGCAGTCCATAATGTTTTCCATTCCACCCGACAGCATTGTTGCTAGTGCTTTGCAAAGCAGCTCTGTGCGTCGAGGCAGTGGAGGAAACTCTGCACAAAGAGGGAGCAGAGGCAGCGCCGCAGCACAAGGCAAGACCACTATGGCCCAAATGTGGCAAAGTTTTGTGTGTCCACCACAATTGTCTACACCATTAGCGACGCCTCGAGTCAGCAGGAGGCAACGCTTCCGTCAGATGGTGTCAGACTACATGTCTTGCCCTGTCACTGTACTCCCAGATGGCTCTTCCCCCTTCAAGTTTTGTGTCTCTAAGCTGGATACATGGCCAGAGCTTAGCCAGTATGCATTGGAGGTGCTGGCTTGCCCTGCTTCCAGTGTATTATCGGAACGTGTCTTTAGTGCCGCAGGTGGTGTACTAACAGACCGTTGCACGCGACTATCTTCCGATAATGTTGACCGGCTGACTTTTCTGAAAATGAACAAGGCCTGGATCTCCAAAGACTTTGCCATTCCTCTTACACACCAGCTCCATCAACATTCAAACCACTACTGATTTTTAACCGTGCCCAACTTAGGTCTCTGGCTCCACTGTCTCTACTATTTCCCCTGACCTCCAACCCCGCCATCTACATCTCTGAAGTGGCGTCAGCACAATCTACACTTATTCCTGTGTTCCTGTGGCTCATTCCCATCAGTTTATCCCCTGATGTGTGTCCGGCAAGGTCTCCTGCTCTGTCCACATTCCCATAACCAGTAGTGGGAATGAGGACAGAGCTGGCGAACTTGCCGGACAAACATCAGGGGATCAACTGACGGGACTGAGCACCAGTAACACAGGAACAAGTGTAGATTGTGCTGATGCCACTTCAGAGATGTAGCTGGCGGGGTTGGAGGCCAGGGTAAATAGTAGAGACAGTGGAGCCAGAGGCCTAAGTGGAGCATGGTTAGAATCAGTAGTAGTCAACAACCTCCATAAAAACCGCTGCCCATTGGCCTCTGCATGCGGCATCCTGGGCTCCAACAGTGTCAGTTGGTGTTCAGAAGTGTCGTCTCCACAGAGCCAAACACATTCGTTCAAGTGTTAGTGGGGTTCAGCACTGCCAGCTGTTCCCCTGCTGTGGAGATGGCAAGTCTCCTGCTGCCTTCACCTGCCAAAATCCAGTAGGCCCCAGCCTGCTCCACGCCTAATCCTGGGCTCCAACAGCATCAGTTGGTGTTCAGAAGTGTCGTCTCCACAGAGCCAAACACATTCATTCGAGTGTTAGTGGGGTTCAGCACTGCCAGCTGTTCCCCTGCTGTGGAGATGGCAAGTCTCCTGCTGCCTTCACCTGCCAAAAGCAACAGGCCACAGCCTGCTCCTCGCCTAATCCTGGGCTCCAACAGCGTCAGTTGGTGTTCAGAAGTGTCGTTTCCACAGAGCCAAACACATTCGTTCAAGTGTTAGTGGGGTTCAGCACTGCCAGCTGTTCCCCTGCTGTGGAGATGGCAAGTCTCCTGCTGCCTTCACCTGCCAAAATCCAGTAGGCCCCAGCCTGCTCCACGCCTAATCCTGGGCTCCAACAGCGTCAGTTGGTGTTCAGAAGTGTCGTCTCCACAGAGCCAAACACATTCGTTCAAGTGTTAGTGGGGTTCAGCACTGCCAGCTGTTCCCCTGCTGTGGAGATGGCAAGTCTCCTGCTGCCTTCACCTGCCAAAAGCAACAGGCCCCAGCCTGCTCCTCGCCTAATCCTGGGCTCCAACAGCGTCAGTTGGTGTTCAGAAGTGTCGTCTCCACAGAGCCAAACACATTCGTTCGAGTGTTAGTGGGGTTCAGCACTGCCAGCTGTTCCGCTGTGGAGATGGCAGTCTCTCCTGCTGTCTCCACATTCCAAAGACAGTAGGCCTCTGCCTACACCCTCCTATTTCCTGGGCTTCAACACAGCCAGTTGTAGCTCGGAAGTGCCGTCCACACGGAAAGAGACACTTGCTCCCGTGTCTCAGTGGGGTTCAGTAACGTCAGCTGATCCCCTGCTGTGTGGATGGCAGTCTCTCCTGCTGTCTCCACATTCAAAATACAGTAGGCCTCTGCCTGCACCCTCCTATTTCCTGGGCTTCAACACAGCCAGTTGTAGCTCGGAAGTGCCGTCCACACGGAAAGAGACACTTGCTCCCGTGTCTCAGTGGGGTTCAGTAACGTCAGCTGATCCCCTGCTGTGTGGATGGCAGTCTCTCCTGCTGTCTCCACATTCCAAATACAGTAGGCCTCTGCCTACACCCTCCTATTTCCTGGGCTTCAACACAGCCAGTTGTAGCTCGGAAGTGCCGTCCACACGGAAAGAGACACTTGCTCCCGTGTCTCAGTGGGGTTCAGTAACGTCAGCTGATCCCCTGCTGTGTGGATGGCAGTCTCTCCTCCTGTCTCCACATTCCAAATACAGTAGGCCTCTGCCTACACCCTCCTATTTCCTGGGCTTCAACACAGCCAGTTGTAGCTCGGAAGTGCCGTCCACACGGAAAGAGACACTTGCTCCCGTGTCTCAGTGGGGTTCAGTAACGTCAGCTGATCCCCTGCCGTGTGGATGGCAGTCTCTCCTGCTGTCTCCACATTCCAAAGACAGGAGGGTGTAGGCAGAGGCCTACTATTTCCTGGGCTTCAACACAGCCAGTTGTAGCTCGGAAGTGCCGTCCACACAGAAAGAGACACGTGCTCCCGTGTCTCAGTGGGGTTCAGTAACGTCAGCTGATCCCCTGCTGTGTGGATGGCAGTCTCTCCTGCTGTCTCCACATTCCAAAGACAGTAGGCCTCTGCCTACACCCTCCTATTTCCTGGGCTTCAACACAGCCAGTTGTAGCTCGGAAGTGCCGTCCACACGGAAAGAGAAACTTGCTCCCGTGTCTCAGTGGGGTTCAGTAACGTCAGCTGATCCCCTGCTGTGTGGATGGCAGTCTCTCCTGCTGTCTCCACATTCAAAATACAGTAGGCCTCTGCCTGCACCCTCCTATTTCCTGGGCTTCAACACAGCCAGTTGTAGCTCGGAAGTGCCGTCCACACGGAAAGAGACACTTGCTCCCGTGTCTCAGTGGGGTTCAGTAATGTCAGCTGATCCCCTGCTGTGTGGATGGCAGTCTCTCCTGCTGTCTCCACATTCCAAATACAGTAGGCCTCTGCCTACACCCTCCTATTTCCTGGGCTTCAACACAGCCAGTTGTAGCTCGGAAGTGCCGTCCACACGGAAAGAGACACTTGCTCCCGTGTCTCAGTGGGGTTCAGTAACGTCAGCTGATCCCCTGCTGTGTGGATGGCAGTCTCTCCTCCTGTCTCCACATTCCAAATACAGTAGGCCTCTGCCTACACCCTCCTATTTCCTGGGCTTCAACACAGCCAGTTGTAGCTCGGAAGTGCCGTCCACACGGAAAGAGACACTTGCTCCCGTGTCTCAGTGGGGTTCAGTAACGTCAGCTGATCCCCTGCTGTGTGGATGGCAGTCTCTCCTGCTGTCACCACATTCCAAATACAGTAGGCCTCTGCCTACACCCTCCTATTTCCTGGGCTTCAACACAGCCAGTTGTAGCTCGGAAGTGCCGTCCACACGGAAAGAGACACTTGCTCCCGTGTCTCAGTGGGGTTCAGTAACGTCAGCTGATCCCCTGCTGTGTGGATGGCAAAGTCTCCTGCTGCCTACACAGTCGTATCACTACTGATTTTTAACCGTGCTCCAATTAGGCCTGTGGCTCCACTGTCTCTCGTATTTCCCCTGTCCTCCAACCCTGCCAGTTACAGCTCCGAAGTGGCGTCTGCACAATCCACACTTGTTCCTGTGTTACAGGTGTTCAGTCCGGTCAGTTAGGGATTAACTGACCAGACTGAACACCTGTAACACAGGAACAAGTGTGGATTGTGCAAGTGTGGATTGTGCAGACGCCACTTCGGAGCTGTAACTGGCGGGGTTGGAGGACAGGGGAAATACGAAAATCAGTGAAGCCACAGGCCTAAGTGGAGCTTGGTTAAAATTAGTAGAAGTCTACAACCGATCTTAAAATTTCTTCAATGCAGCCTCAGCCTGCTCCGTGCTTGTCCCTGGGCTTCAACACAGCCAGTTGTTGCTCGGAAGTGCCGTCTTCACAGAGTAAAACACTAGCTCCTGTGTTTGTGGGGTTCAGTAACGTCAGCTGTTCCCCTGCTGTTTTGATGGCAATCTGTCCTGCTGCCTCCCAATTGACAGCACATCAGGCCTCAGCCTGCTAAGTGCTTGTCCCTGGGCTCCAACATCGCCAGTTGCTGCTCATAACTGACTTTGGCACGGGTACTCCCTCCTGCCCAGCTTGGTTCCAGCCCTGCCTGCTGTTTCCGGGAAGTGTCAATGTCAGTTTGCCACCCCAAGTTGCCATGTCGTGTTGCGGTTGGGTTAGCCGAGGCTAGGGTGCCAGCAGTTTAGGTGCTTCCTATGTGGACTGTGGGTTCTGGTAAGAAAGGCTTGTTCCGTAGTGCCAGTAGGACAAGCACCCCCTGTAGGACTGTGTGATTCGGTAACTGCGGCCAGCTTGCGGCATGCCAACTTTGCTTTTCAGGGGTAACTTCTGCTACCCCTCCGGGTTCCAGCACAGTCAGCTGGTTCTCGTCAGAGCCTTTGGCCTAGGTGCCTCCATCTCGGTATCCGAGTTCCGGCAACGTCTGCTGGTCCTTGGTAGTGCTTTGTAGCACAGGTACCTCCTGCTTAGTAACCGGGTTCCAGCACCGTCAGCTGGTCCTCGGTTGTGCCATTGGCTCTTATTCCTTCTGCTGCCCCTCCGGGTGCCAGCACTGTCAGCTGGTCCTCGCTATTTCCATTTGCTCTTGCAGCTTATGCTACCCCTCCGGGTTCCAGCACCGTCAGCTGGTTCTCGTCAGAGCCTTTGGCCTAGGTGCCTCCATCTCGGTATCCGAGTTCCAGCAACGTCTGCTGGTCCTTGGTAGTGCTTTGTAGCACAGGTACCTCCTGCTTAGTAACCGGGTTCCAGCACCGTCAGCTGGTCCTCGGTTGTGCCATTGGCTCTTATTCCTTCTGCTGCCCCTCCGGGTGCCAGCACTGTCAGCTGGTCCTCGCTATTTCCATTTGCTCTTGCAGCTTATGCTACCCCTCCGGGTTCCAGCACCGTCAGCTGGTTCTCGTCAGAGCCTTTGGCCTAGGTGCCTCCATCTCGGTATCCGAGTTCCGGTAACATCTGCTGGTCCTTGGTAGTGCTTTGTAGCACAGGTACCTCCTGCTTAGTAACCGGGTTCCAGCACCGTCAGCTGGTCCTCGGTTGTGCCATTGGCTCTTATTCCTTCTGCTGCCCCTCCGGGTGCCAGCACTGTCAGCTGGTCCTCGCTATTTCCATTTGCTCTTGCAGCTTATGCTACCCCTCCGGGTTCCAGCACCGTCAGCTGGTTCTCGTCAGAGCCTTTGGCCTAGGTGCCTCCATCTCGGTATCCAAGTTCCGGCAACGTCTGCTGGTCCTTGGTAGTGCTTTGTAGCACAGGTACCTCCTGCTTAGTAACCGGGTTCCAGCACCGTCAGCTGGTCCTCGGTTGTGCCATTGGCTCTTATTCCTTCTGCTGCCCCTCCGGGTGCCAGCACTGTCAGCTGGTCCTCGCTATTTCCATTTGCTCTTGCAGCTTATGCTACCCCTCCGGGTTCCAGCACCGTCAGCTGGTTCTCGTCAGAGCCTTTGGCCTAGGTGCCTCCATCTCGGTATCCAAGTTCCGGCAACGTCTGCTGGTCCTTGGTAGTGCTTTGTAGCACAGGTACCTCCTGCTTAGTAACCGGGTTCCAGCACCGTCAGCTGGTCCTCGGTAGTGCCATTGGCTCTTGTTCCTTCTGCTGCCCCTCCGGGTGCCAGTACCGTCAGCTGGTTCAAGAGGACAAAGAACAGGAAGACAACCACCAAGATGCAGAACAACAAGAGAGAGAAGACAAAGAAGCATAAAAAAACAAAGCAGAAGAACATTAAGCATAAGACTAATACTCTGAGCAAATGATATTATCTTATTTATAAGCAGAAGAAGACTAAGTAGTGTATGGGGGTGAGTCCGTTCCTCCTCGTGGTGTCCCTGGAAAAGGCCTGCTGCTGCAGGCCAAACTGAACGCGGACAAATCTTGTTGTAAATCTTTTGTGACAGGCAGAACGGAAGGTGTAAACTTCTAACTTTTCTAGATAACAACTACAGGAATGCCTGACACAAACAAGAATATGATGAAGAAGAATAGGAAGAAGATGAAGAAGTTGAATATGTAGAATAATAATTGTTGAATAAGAAGAATATGAAGAATGTAAGAAAAGGAAGAAGAAGAAGAATGTAAAAAAAGGAAGTAGAAGAATTTAAAAAAAGGAAGAAGAAGAAGAATGTAAAAAAAGGAATAAGAAGAAGAATGTAAAAAAAGGAAGTAGAAGAATGTAAAAAAAGGAAGAAGAAGAAGAATGTAAAAAAGGAATAATAATAAGAAGAAGAAGGTAAAAAAAGGAAGAAGAATAAGAAAGAAGAAGAAAGAAGAAAGAAGAAGAAGACATACAGTACATGTCTGGCAAAATATAAATGAGGCTAACATAGTCAATATCTTTGTAACTCCTAACGTCTTTAAAAAAAAAAGTTTAATTCCTGCTATTCCATTTGATTGGGCTAAACCTCTATGGCTTTAATGTCTCCTCCACCTCCCACAATACAGTCTACATTATTCTTAGTTGTTTTTCTTCATGTAGAATTAACCTACAAGGAAAGAAAGGGTTTTTTTTAATTCCGATATTTTGGCCCCATTGACTTGCATTGGTTCCCGGTATCGGAATCGGCGATACCGATACTTTTTTTTTTTTTAAGATCGGCCGATCCATTCCGATCCGATATTTTCAAGTATCGGCTGGTATCGCTCAACTCTAGTTAAGGGTAATTTGGAGTATGAGGTAGAGAAGATATTGGATTCTCGTCAGGCTAGACGTAGACTCCACTACTTGGTCAAGTGGAAAGGTTATGGCTAGGAGGATAATTCTTGGGTGTCTGCTTCTGACATTCATGCCGAGAGATTGGTTCGTGCTTTTCACCGGGCTTGGATGAGGGTTCGGTGACCCCTCCTCAAAGGGGGTACTGTAGTGAATTCTCTTGATCTGACTTCTGAGTCGAGGCTCCCTCTGGTGGTTACTGCCGGTAGTGGAGCTGGCCGGGTTGACAGAAGTCTGCCACCTGACGACGATGATTGGAAGTCAGGGGTTACTGACTGGGGGATATAAGTGAGCAGGCTTCCCTCAGTTGCTGCTGGTGATTGGTTTCTTCCTGTTCATTTTGAGGTCTGCTGTCTCCTGCCTGATCCTGCATTTTTCAGTTAAGTTGTTCATTTGCTAATCCTTTGCATCTGATCTGGTTTTGCCTCTTTCTGCTTTGCTTTGAGGGTTCAGCGTGCTCCCTGCTGGGGTAGTGCTGGACCCCGCTCCATATGTTACAGCTTGTGTCAGTTTGTTCAGTCCCCTGTTTATTAGTCTCTTTTGCTTTACTGCCAGTTCACACCAGAATGCTGATATAGTGGGGGAGAGGTCGTGAGACCTCAGTGTTTTTGTACATCAGACGTGTTGGATTTTTTAGGGTTTTTGCATGATTGCAGACAGTGTCTTTCCTTTCCTATCCTATCTAGACTGTTTGAGCCCCATCATTTGCTCAGTCTATTTTCTGTCTGTGTTTGTGCTTCATCTTGTCTCACCGACAATATATGTTTGGGGGCTATCTAATTCTTTGGGGTTCTACTCCAGGGCAGTTTAGATTTCACCTTTCTTGCTTTAGGCTTAATTAGTTCTCCGGCTGTGCCGAGGCGTCTAGAGCATCGTAGGTATGCCCCACGGCTACTGCTAGTTGTGTTGTTAGGATTAGGGGTCTGCCATCTGCTAAGTTACCAACCTTTCTGGTTTCCTGGTGGCCTAGCCTATTCCTGCCATCCTCCTCGGTTACCTATTCATAACAGTTAATGTCACCTTGCTATTGTAAGGTGACATTAAGCCTGGTTAATATTGGAGAGGTGTCAATAAGACACCTATCCATTATTAATCCAATAGTATGAAATGGATAAAAAACCAAACACATTAAGAATAAAGTCTTTTAATAAAATAATTAAACACACAGGTTTCCCATCTTTATTAAACTCCCAATCCAAGAGAAGCCATTATTCTTCTGTAAAAAATAAAAAACAAACAATATCCCATAACTGTCCACCATACAGTCATGTCCCACGCTGCAATTCATCTCAAGGGGTTAAATAGTTTACATCCGGGAGCGTTGCTAATGCTTCCGGCCCGGCTGTAAACCAATGAGGAATGAATGAAAACCTGCCTGCGCAGGCTCCCCGCCTGACCGGACATGAATTCAGTAGCATGGGAAAGTTTCTGAACATTTTCCCATGCTGCCGAGTTCACCTCTGGTGAGGTGGTGCCTCTGGGCATCCTCAGTGATGTCAGTCACTGGCTTTCCCTCTCTGGTGGAGAAAATTGCGCCGGAGCAGACGTAATTTTTTTCCGTGATTATATTGTTTCATTTAACTCCTTCAGATCCAAAATTTTACACAGGGAGGCTAATAAAATTAGTAGTCACTGACATATATAAGTCTCCCTGATATGCAATGGTTTACTTTATGTAAACCATGTCTCATATCCTGTTGGGTTCTGTAATGATTTTACAGAAGCCGACAAATGAATTAACGGCTATTTTGCTATCTATCTCTCTCTCAAATATATATATATATATATATATATATATATACACTGGGTGCAGAATTATTAGGCAAATGAGTATTTTGATAACATCGTCCTTTTAATACGTGTTGTCCTACTCCAAGCTGTATAGGTTTGAAAGCCAACTGCCAATTATGTAAATCAGGTGATTTGCATCTCTGTAATGAGGAGGGGTGTGGTCTAATGACATCAACACCCTATATAAGGTGTGCTTAATTATTAGGCAACTTTCATTCCTTTGGCAAAATGGGTCCGAATAAAGATTTGACGGACTCTGACAAGTCAAAAATTGTGACTCTGACAAGTCTTGCAGAGGGATGCAGCAGTCTTGAAATTGCCAAACTTTTGAAGCGTTATCACTGAACAATCAAGCGTTTCATGGCAAATATCCAACAGGGTCGCAAGAAGCGTGTTGATAAAAAAAGATGCAAAATAACTGCCCATGAATTTAATAAAATCAAGCGTGAAGCTGCCAAGATGCCATTTGCCACCAGGTTTGCCATATTTCAGAGCTGCAACATTACTGGAGTATCAAAAAGCTCAAGGTGTGCCATACTCAGGGACATGGCCAAGCTAAGGAAGGCTGAAAAGCGACCACCTTTCAACAAGAAACATAAGATAAAACGCCAAGACTGGGCCAAGAAATATCTTAAGACTGATTTTTCTAAGGTTTTATGGACTGATGAAATGAGAGCGACTCTTGATTGGCCAGATGGATGGACCCAAGGCTGGATCTATAAAGGGCACAGAGCTCCACTCCGACTCAGACGCCAGCAAGGTGGAGGTGGGGTACTAGTAAGGACTGGTATCATCAAAGTTGAACTTGTGGGACCTTTTCGGGTTGAGGATGGAGTGAAGCTCAACTCCCAGACCTACTGGCAGTTTCTGGAAGACACCTTCTTCAAGCAGTGGTACAGGAAGAAGTCGGTATCGTTCAAGAAAAACATGATTTTCATGGAAGGACAATGCTCCATCACATGCATCCAAATACTCCACAGCGTGGCTGGCCAGTAAAGGTCTAAAAGAAGAAAAAATAATGACATGGCCCCCTTGTTCACCTGATCTGAACCCCATAGAGAACCTGTGGTCCCTCATAAAATGTGAGATCTACAGGGAGTGAAAACATTACACCTTTCCGACAGTGTCAGGGAGGCTGTGGTGGCTGCGGCACGCAATATTGATCGTAAACAGATCAAGCAACTGACAGAATCTATGGATGGAAGTCTTTTGAGTGTCATCATAAAGAAAGGTGGCTATATTGGTCACTGATTTTTTTTGTTTCGTTTTTGAATGTCAGAAATGTTTATTTCTAAATTTTGTGTTTTTCTATTGGTTTACCTGGTGAAAATAAACAAGTGAGATGGTTATATATTTGGCTTTTATTAAGTTGCCTAATAATTCTGCACTGTAATAGTTACCTGCACAAACAAATATCCTCCTAAGATAGCCAAATCTAAAAAAAAAACCCACTCCAACTTCCAAAAATATTAAGCTTTGATATTTATGAGTCTTTTGGGTTGATTGAGAACATAGTTGTTATTCAATAATAAAAAGAATCCTCTCTAATACAGCTTGCCTAATAATTCTGCACACGGTGTATACTGTATATCCATAAGAATGAAAGCAGCACACCATAATAGAGCCAATCCATGTGCAGTTTAATTGCCCATCTGGCGACGTTTCGGTCCCAAAACAAGTATGGACCGAAATGTCCATACTTGTTTTGGGACCGAAACATCACCAGATGGGTAACTAAACTGTACATGGATTGACTCTATTATGGTGTGCTGCTTCCATTTTTGTGAATTTATTTACTAGGACTGGTACATACCTGGGAAGCTTTTGCAACCTATTTGTTATTTTTGTGCTGCTTTTTCACTTTCTATATATATACATATATATATAAGTATATACTGTATGTCATACACACACACATATATATATATGTGTATATATATGTATATATCTTGTCTATCTATTCTATTCAAACCTATGCTATTCTTTACTGTACGCGGCATCTGATGGCTTTTAATCTATCTATCTATCTACACACACACGTATACTGCATATACTGTAAATATACAGTATATATATGTATGTTTTGAAGATTATTGTTTTAAAACAACGTGTACAGTTGTTTTACAATGCTATTTTAACATGAGATAGAGAGAACTGCTGTATGTAAAAGCACATGTTAAAATCACTTTGCAAACGCACGTCATATGGATGTTCTGTGGAAAAATCGCATGGAAATTGCATTACACTCGCATAGCACTCGTCCGTTTTTTCGGTCCGGAAATCTGACCGTTATTTTTCTCACACATGGGTATGAGTCCTTATGCCGGGGTCAGACTTGCGAGAAACTTGCACAAGTCTCACATCTTAATACATGGCACTGCCACCAGCACTCGGGACCAGAGTGTTCAGCTGCATAGAAATACATGCAGCTGCAGCACTCCGGTCCCGAGTGCCGGCAGCAATGCCGTGTATTAAGATGTGAGACTCGTGCGAGTTTCTTGCAAGTCTGACCCCGACCTTACACAGGGGGTTAGGGACAGTACAAGAACAGGAGTATTGTGAGCAGTCTTTCTCCTGACAACACTCTGTTTTTTGGTGCAAAAAAATAAGCTGCAAATACACAATGTGTGCACATACCCTTGCAGGAGGAGGAGTCCCTGCTGTGTGCCCGGGCCGGAACCAAGGGGACTGTCACTAAGGTTCTTAGGGGGACTGTTTCCAGGGGACATAATTAGGGGACGGACGACAGAGAGTTCTAGAAAGGTTGGGGGGAGGAGCCAGCATAAAAGGGGCTGAGGACGCCAGCAGAGTGCAGTCGACGGAGCAGGAGAGAAGGAGCAAGGAAGCTAGAAGGCGCCAGAGAGCTAGAGCGAGAGCCAGAGACAAGAGAGGAGAGCAGCGACTGGAGAGACTGAAGGGAGACTCACCGCGGACAGAAGGGAGATGGCACCAAGCCATCCAGCAGAGAAACACAGACCACCCTTCCGCGCTGCCAGTGGCCGCCACTGCCTGTCTCGAGCCCCGGCTGCGGCCTGTCCGCTGGCGTCCGCGGCCACGGCCTCACCCCAGCCCGCGGCCTGTCCGCTGCCGCCTGCAGCCCCGCAGCTCGGCTCTGGCCTGCAGCTGTGGCCGCAGCTGCCCGCCCCCATCTTGTGGCTGCGGCCTCCATTGTCCGTTCCCCGGGCAACGCCGTACCGCCTCCGCCGGGAGACGCAAAGCAGAGGAACTCTCCAGGGGCCTGCTGTGCCAACACTTCGCCTGGGCGTAGGAATGCCCGAAGTCTCCGCCAGATCCTCATTGGCTGGGCACAGCGGCTGAAATGCCGAAGCATCGCCGATCAGCACTCCGCCGGACGTCAGAGAGGATAAGTGACACGTTGTAGTTAACATTGAGGACCCGTAGGCGGCCATACCGCGGCCATATAGTGACCGGTCTTTGCCGGGTTAGTCGTGTTCGTGTTACCAGTGTATTCTTGTTTTGATCCCTGCGAGGATAACTGCTGTTAGCTTGTTTGGTTGCTCGAGATAGCCCCTATAGGCATCTATATATATATAAAAGTTACATCTTAAAGTTCATCCCGTCTCCCGTCTTGTCACTGCATCCCGCGTACCTGCGATTACTACACCCTTATACTTGGAGATCACAAGTAGCACAGAGTTCATACCCCTCCCCCACATTACAGAGATATAAAAGCTATCCCTCCCCAGCACACAGCTGATTCATGTGAATGTGTGATGTATCCTACACATGTGACATGTACAGATGTAACGTATCCAGCTCTACATGCTTCCATAGCTGCATCTAATATTTAAGGAAAAACAGAAAGACTCTAACCAGCATATCCACAGCAATACATGCAGGAGGTAGTCATATTCCAGTCCTGTTAAAGGGGTCTTCTTACATTTGGAAGTTATCCTTTATTTGTGGGACAGGTGATAACTTCCTCATCACTGGGACCCTCACTGATCCCAAGAACAAGTCATCTGCTCTATTCATTCTTATGGGAATCCCACAGATTGGCTGAGAGCAGAGCTTACCTATCTCCGACAGTCCTGAATAAGGTGGCAGTGCACATGATCGAACACTTCTTCAGAACCCCGAGTCTCATGATTGCTGGGGGCATCAGCAGTCGGAACCCCAGCGATCAGGAACAGATAAAACTTCACAGTACAGATATGGTTCCATGCACTGGGATTTGTTGTTCAGCCCTTGCAGAACTCGGCTGATAACACAACTCTATATGGACCTGGCAGAGATTCTGTGCTTCATCACTTGCTGAACAGACAGGATAACAATGAGTAATCATCTCTGGGAGGGAAGAGGATGACGACTGAGGAATAGCAGAATATTCCTCATTAAAGACTCCCATCCTACAGCCTTTCACACGCGCTTATTACTTTGTATTACCCTTGGCCAAATTCCATTAAAAAGAAAAGTTCTAATTTGTGAATTTTTATTAATAATATACAATTCTGATGTATTCAATTACTATGGTTTATTTCTCAATAGATGAAGATCACTAAAGGCACCCGATGATGTCAGGGGAATGAGGGATATTTGTGCTTTCGTTCTCCCGGGATACACAGGTGTCTGGCAGCGGCTTACTCTACAATCATCATTTAAAACAAATGGATGCTCAGCCAAACAGAGCGTGCAAGTGTAAGTTGTGTCCAAGGAGATATAACCAGCTATAACAAGTACCTGTATATGCCATTAGGATTGTTAATGACTCTGCTACCGATGCTGGCTATATTGTGGCAAACACCACATTTATGCTGTTGACGTACAAGGCGTGTACAAAAGCCTTTGGCTGTCAACAAGAATAATCTCATTCATTGACAACAAGCAGAGATTTTATAAGTATATTAGATAGTAGCTTTGTCTACCCTTGTACAGTGAGAGAAAATGCCATACGGAAAGGCAAAACTACCCAACCATGACACCGCTGTACCAGAGCAGACTAATAGAGCCACAATGGCGCAGCAGTACGTTACAGAATTGCACACATAGCAGTGGCTTCACATAGAATAGTTTCAGAAAATCTTCATTCCTGGCTGCAGTTTGTTATAAAAAAAAATCTGTCCTTTACTCACCGTCCCCAGGTCCAGCATTGAGACTCTGGAGCTGCTCCTGGCAACTAGTAGCAACTGTGAAGCTGACGTCATATCAACACCCGATCAGTGAGCTCAGCAGCTCTACCTATTTAGACAGTATGCCCCCTCAGTGCCGACAAGCTCACTGATTGGTTGCTGCAGTGTCGACTTGACATCAGCACTGCAGCTCACACCAGACATCAGGAGCAACAGTGGAAACTCAGCGCTAGACCTGAGGACAGTGACTAAAAAGTGATTTTTTCTTTTTATAAATTACAGCAGGGGACAAAGATTTTCTGAGAGAAGACAACCCTTTTAACACTTGTGTAGTAGGCACGAAGCCTCCTACACAAGTAGTTAAGTACTGAAACGTGTGTCTGGGTGTTTGCCACACTTGGACCCTGGACTACATGGGTAATCTCCAATTGCCTGTTTATTTTACTTGCCTTGCTCTGTCCATGCACATACACATGTAATACCCTCCAGTGTTCCACCCCTCTATGTTTTATTCCGTACACATTGTCTGCAATACTTCCTTTTATGTAGTGGTCTTTTACCCATTAGTTTTAATTGAAATATATATGCTTTGATGCATTTCCACAAGGATTCTAAAACTTGTACATGCTATGTAATCATGATTTTAGGGACACACCACCATCCTTCTCTCTTTCAGTCAATAGGCACACATGATATTTATTCTGCATCTGGTGAATCCCATAATCCATTGTGATACATTGTGATGCATTTAGATATATTTAATAGAAGATTTATGTGAATATACTTTAGTTTTCTTTCTATTGGTCCAGCTTTGATTTCTTATTGTGTTTTTATTTTGTTTATTAATTATTGGCTTTTATAGGTGTGGACACTCGTTTTTTGTTTGTAGTGCTACCGTATACCATTCTTGTCTAATAAAGGTATTTTTATCCTTCTATCATTTGTTCCACAATTCTTCTCTTTTGAACCATACGAGTATGTTCAGTGTTCTCCCTTTGGTTTTCAGTGATTTTCTGAATGGTCTACCATTCATTCACTCAGCAAATATACTTTATGTTACTGTCACGGTCACGTGTGTCTGGACGCAGCAAGTACCGCAAGGCGAACCCATGTGATGCACGTGACCCTGGATACACCGCCTCCAGTGGGACGAACTTAAACAATAAACACGTGCAGCTGGATACACCGCCTCCAACTGGCGAATTTAGACATTACACGTATATACAAGTCTGGAAACCCCGCCTCCAGAAAGGCGAATTTAAACAATAGGGGAAACCTGGGAAACATTAACAATGGTGGCCCTGCGATAGGGAATAGGGACATGGAGACCTCATGAGCTCCACTGAGCCAGTGTCCCTGCACTCCTAACGTTCCCTATGCCGGTTCCGCACCGGGCGTGCAACAGGAACCTAAAAACCCTAGCTCGTCCTGACCTAAACCCTCACTAGGGAATTGGTCGGTGTGGAAACTAATCCCACCACTGCACTAAAACACACAAGAGGACAGATGACAAAATAGGGAAAACACCACTTAGCTTTGCTCTGTTGCGTACGCTCCTAGCAACAGAGCCCACCACCTGTGTGCATCTTCTCCTACACCCGGATCCATCACCATAACTGGATCCTTCACTATAGTGCAGCCTTGGAGCAGAGTCCACCACCAGTTGCAGCTGTCCAGTAACAGAGTCCCAAAGATGAGATCAGCTCCTGCCCAAAAAGTCCAGCATGCTTGAGTCCAGCTCTCAGCAACCAAGTCCCGCATGCTGAGTGCAACTCTCTCCATAGTCATCACTCCACCAAGCCATGCAAGCACTTCCTGCCAACCCCATAAACTGTGACTCCACCACACCATGCCAGCCCTTCTTGCAGACCACCTAGCTGCCACTCGTCCCCTCTGGCTGGGCTGCGCAGGACTCATGTTCAGCTCCTTCTTTCACCCAGGCTTCCTTGTGAATGACTAACACAATATCACCAACAGTGGTTGAACACACCTGGCTCTCTTTTATAGAGCCTAACACCTGATTTGTAATTAAGTGCACATTAAACCAAAGAAACTAAAGTGCACTACCGCTCACCACCACCGGGGCAACTTAGAATGAACGACACCACGTGTAATAATTCTAATGGCCACCGGGGGGCAATCAACCCACTTTGGCACCAAGCCAAAGGAAAAAAAGTTCACTTATCAATTTAATCTGTCAGATCCACGTTGGATCATGACAGTTACCTTTTACACATTGTGAATTATCTAATTGTTTCTAGTTGATGTATATTATTTGCTACATCCAACGTCCATGTGTTCATTCTTGTGTAGTAGATAGCCTGCTGGAATATTTTTATACATTATCCTGTCGTGATTAACATACTTTTTATATGCAAATCTAAATTTTAAGATAACACCTCAGGAAATATGTGAAAAAACAAGTGGTGCTACTTTGTATAATATACTGTAAAACCAAAGTGCCTGTCTGACACATTGTATAATACACTGGCACAGTGTATAGGCAGTCCTCTGCTCCCCGCCCATTCTATACAGCTGATCTTTATATACCTAGAAAGAGGCATGTGATCTGTACCTCCTAGAAAGCAGAGTAAAGGAATAGGTCAGAGACTATGGTAACAGGAACCCAAGTATCCCCCTCTCTCCCCTTCAATGGGTTCGGTAACAAGCTCTGACCATCACTTACACTAGAATTGTTACCTGTTTCACCCAAAAATACCAGCAAAAGTAAAAACATAAAAAGTGTACTTTAGAGGTGAGGCTCAACAGGGAGTTTTTTTTAATAGTTAGATATAAAATCAGTAATTGCTTGCAGACCATTTTCACTATGCCAGGGAAAATAGCAATATTCATCCCTGACATCCTATATTTTAAATTCCAAACCAAGGACAGTCGTGGAAACTAATATTTACTTTACTATAATGGGGACCATTTGGTTTCAATTAAGATATGCAGCATTTGGCAGCTACCCCAGTGTAATAAAAACAGACCCCATTATAGAGGGATACATATGATGCAGCAAATACAGTTTGCAACAAAAATGATGGTGGTTCTGGTACCATATTCCTTCATGGATAGTGGTTCTAGTGCTGTATTCGTGTACTGATGGTGGTTCTGGTCTCGTATACCTTACGTTACAATTGATGTATCTGGTGATGTATTCACACCAGAACTATCATCAGTAAATAGGTCACTAGAACCAACATCAGTACATGAATATATCACTTGAACCACTGTCAGTAGATAAATGCATTACCAGAACCACTAGCAGTACATTAATACATCACCTGAATTTCCATTAGTACACGAAATAATCAAAAGATCCACATTCAGAAAATAAATACAACACCAGTACCATCATCACTACATGTATAGATCACCAGAACCACCACCAGTACATGAATACATCTCCAGAATCACCATCAGTACATTAATACATAACCAAGATTAGTACAGCAATCAATTGTAAATTCAAGTCAGACCCATATATATATTTGCATCTCATGAACCTACAATTCCCAGTATGAGCTTAACAATAGTAAGGAGATACTGGGAGTCAGTCACTATCAAACTGTAGACCATAGACGAAGCACAGTACAGATGAGACATAGTCAGTACCAACAAGTAAAAATTTGCATCCAGGTACCTTATAGGTGACATCTTCACAGACCGAATAGTTTGTCTATTTTTGTCTCTATCCTTTCCACATGCCTTGGTGAGTTTTCACATCCACAGTTCTTGTTTGCTGATTTCCTTGTTCTCCGGTATTCTGCAGGACATCCCGACACGACACTCTTAAAAATA
Source organism: Dendrobates tinctorius (assembly GCF_039654945.1). Taxonomy (NCBI): domain Eukaryota; kingdom Metazoa; phylum Chordata; class Amphibia; order Anura; family Dendrobatidae; genus Dendrobates; species Dendrobates tinctorius. The sequence goes on along the minus strand of NW_027361762.1, from coordinate 13,890,047 downwards.
TAAGTGTTACTAAAAGGCCATCTGCATAAAAATATCTGTTCATATTTGGACTTAAATAAGCCTCCTATGGTATATGGCCTCCACACTATCTGCCCTTATGAGCTATATCCACCACATTGTAGGCCTTAATGAGGTATAACCATCCCACTGTCTGACATTATCAACTATAACCTTCGCACCATCTGCCCCTATGAACCACGGCCTAAACCATGGCTGTCCCCTCTTCACTATTTTCCCTTATACTCTCTATAGTCCTACACTGTCCCCGTGCCATGTTAACCTCTCTCAATACTGTGTCCCCATTTCACACTGCCCCCTCTCCATATTCATACTCTGCCCCTTTATCAAACTTTGTCATCTTTCCCTCCAAGTTGAACTCTACAAACTGTACCTCCTCCTCACACTGTCCTCCTACACAATATGATGGTCACGACAGCTGCCCATACAATATGATATCCACAATAACCCCCAATATACACTTTGATGTCCACCACAGCGCCCCATTCAGTATGATGTGCACCACAGCCTCAATTATATAGTATGATGTCTCCACAGCACATCATTCAGTATTATGGCCCCCCAGTCACTGATTCAGTATAATGTCCCTACAGTCCCATATATACAGTATAATGTCCCCTACAGTATGATATCCATTACAGGTCCCAACATACAGTATAATGTCCTGCACAGCTACCTTTACAGTATGGTCACCACAGCCCCTATATAAGGTCCCCAATAACAACACAGTATGATAACTCTCATCTTATGTCCTCACAGCCCCTCTTGTAAGATCCCCATAGCCAGCCCCTCTTGGTAAGACATCAAAGGCTCTAGGTTTAATAGCCCCCATTCAAAAGAAAAATAATAGAATTAAAAAAAAACATTTTTGATAACCAGCCAAGGCAATGCAGGCAGCTGTAAGCTGATATTATCAGGCTGACAAAGTTAATGGATATTAACCTCTTCAAAGCCCAAAATATGAGCTCTTAGCCACTCCAGAATTAATGCATCACATTAGATATACAACTTATGGTGCTTTACCCATTTCTTTCTCATTGCCCTGGTGCCTTGGCAATTAGGGTAATGGTAGTTGGGTTTGAAGACAGCTATGTTTTGTCAAAAATGACAGCTGCCATCAACCTCTGTGGGTAGCAATGGAGTGGTGTCTATTAGACACCCCCATTCCTAACCCGGTGTGGTCCTCCAGGGGAGCTATGTATCATCAAGGCTGGTAGTCTCAGTGATGTAAACCTGGAAAAGCAAACTCCAGCAAGTATAATGCTAAGATATTTGATAGGGCATGTCCATGGCTGGGTTTATGAGCATTCAAAGAGATGGGTGGGACTGGCTGCTCACATATCCCCACCCTGGGGTGTGGTACAGCAGATAAAAAAAGACCAGTTGTCTCATTCAGTGTCTGTGTGTTGAGGTGTGCAGACCTCCAGTGTTGTTCGGGTTTGCTAAGGATTAAATAGCTGGACACTAATCCAAGCGGATGAACCTGCTCCCCTGAATGGACTGTTTACTTTGTGTTTTTTACTTTGTACCTGAACAGACTGATTTTGTTTGCTTACTCTGAGTGGTTTAAGAAGTTTTAACCAATTAACTAATGGCGGTAGGAAAAAGTGTATAGCGCCCCACAGAGTCGAATTTTCTCCAGGGTCTTGGCTGCCAGGGGTAGCCGAGACCCCAGAGAGCATGATTTGGGTCATTTTTTACTGACCCTGGGGTTGCGATTGCCATTATTAACCATATAACGGTGACCGGAAAAAAAAGTCAGATGTGCCATTTAATTTCTCTCTCCTCTGATGTGATCGCATATCAGACGAAAGAGAAATAGGGTCCCCGATCCCCCCGGTACTTCTCGGTGTCCCTCTGTCTCCTGGCCTCCCTCCACGGGTGCCGGCATCTTCTTCTGGTAAGAAAATGGCGGGAGCATGTGCAGTGCGCCCGCCGAGATCTGCCGGCTGGCTCCCGACAACCAGGTTAGAGTTAGGCTAAAGTGAGTTGGGATAAAGTTAGGGTGAGGGTTAGGGTTAGGATTTGGGTTAGGGTTGGAATTAAGGTTAGGGTTGGAATTAGGATTAGGGTTTGAATTAGGGTTAGGATTAGGGTTGGGATTAGGGTTAAAGTTAGGGTTGGGATTAGGGTTAAAGTTAGGGTTAGGGTTGGGATTAGGGTTAGGGTTAGGGATTAGGGTAGGGTTGGCATTAGTGTTAGGGACCTGTTGAAGTGCATTGTGCACGAAACGGCTGTCGTCCGTCTTTTTGCATTTCTCCCGTGCCATTGCCTGTGCTTTATTAACATGAAATAAAGTGAATCATTTCAAGAGAACGGTGAGTGCCATCCTGCTGTTTTTTTCTACTATGATAGTTCATGTTTTTTCTTCACATGGATAGAGCACCCGTTCAGCAAGGGTTACAGGTGTCACACTGACAGCGGTTATAAGTGACTTTGCGGGTATTTGTTCCTCAGGGACAGTGCCGGATGTTTCTTTTTTCTTTGACTGACTAGTGTTAGGGTTGTGTTGGGGTTAGCTTTGTGGTTAGGCTTATGGTTAGGGTTGGGATTAGGGTTAGGGTTGTGGTTAGGGTTATGGTTAGGGTTGGGATTAGGATTAGGGGTGTGTTGAGGTTAGGGTTGTGGTTAGGGCTATGGTTAGGGTTGGGATTAGGGTTGTGGTTAGGGCTATGGTTAGGGTTGGGATTAGGGTTAGGGGAGTGTTGGGGTTAAGGTTGGAATTGAGGGGTTTCTACTCTTTAGACTCATCAAGGGGTCTCCAAACGTGACATGGCATCACTATTGATTCCAGCAAATTTTGCATTCAAAAAGTCAAACAATGCTCCCTTCCTTCCGAGACCCGACGTGTACCCAAACAGTAGTTTATCCCAATATATGGGGCATTGCCGTACTCAGGAAAAATTGCACAACAACTTTGGGGGTCTAATTTCTCCATTTACCCTTGGGAAAATAAAAAATTGGGGGCTAAAAAATAATTTTTGTGGAAAAAAATGATTTTTTATTTTCACTTCTCTGCGTTATAAACTTCTGTGAAATACTTTGGGGTTCAAAGTGCTCACCATACATCTAGATAAGCTCCCTGGGGAGGTATAGTTTCCAAAACGGCATCACTTGTGGGGGATTTCAACTGCTTAGGTACGTCAGGGGCTCTGCAAACGCAACATGACGCCCGCAGACCATTCCATCAAAGTCTGCATTTCAAAATGTCACTACTTCCCTTCTGAGCCCCAATATGTGCCCAAACACTGGTTCCTCCCCCCCATATGGGATACCAGCATACTCAGGACAAACTGGACAACAACTTTTGGGGACCAATTTCTCCTGTTACCTTGTGAAAATAAAAAATAGCGGGCTAAAAAAAATCATTTTTGAGGAAAAAAAAATTATTTTTTATTTTCATGGCTCTGCGTTATAAACTTCTATGAATCACTTGGGGGTTTGAAGTGCTCACCACACATCTAGATAAGTTCCTTAAAGGGTCTAGTTTCCAAAATGGTGTCACTTGTGGGGGGTTTCCACTGTTTAGGCACATCTCCAAACGCAACATGGCGTTCGATCTCAATTCCAGCCGATTCTGCATTGAAAAAGTCAAACGGCGCTCCTTCCGTTCCAAGCCCTGCCGTGCGCCCAAACAGTGTTTTACCCCCACATATGGGATATCGGTGTATTCAGGAGAAATTGCAAAACAAATTTTATGGTTAATTTTCTCTTTTTACACTTGTGAAAGTAAAAAAATTGGTTCTGAAGTAAAATGTTAATTTTTTCCTTCCACATTGGTTCAGTTCCTGTGACGCACGTAATGGGTTAGTAAACTTTTTGAATGTGGTTTTGAGCACCTTGAGGGGTTCAGTTTTTAGAATGGTGTCTCTTTTGGGTATTTTCTGTCATATTGAACCCCCAAAGTGACTTCAAATGTGATGTGGTCACTAAAAAAATGATTTTCTAAATTTTGTTGTAAAAATGAGAAATCGCTGGTCAACTTTTAACCCTTATAAGTTCCTAACAAAAAAAAATTGATTCCAAAATTGTGCTGATGTAAAGTAGACATGTGGGAAATGTTATTTAGTAAGTATTTTGTGTGACATATCTCTCTGATTTAAGGGCATAAAAATAAAAATTGGGAAAATTGGGAAATTTTAAAATCTTTTGCCATATTTCTGTTTTTTTAAAAAAAAACTCAAGTTAAATAGAAGAAATTTTACCGCTAACATGAAGTACAACATGTCACAAAAAAGATCTCAGAATCAGCGGTATCCATTAAAGTGTTCCAGAGTTATAACCTCATAAAGTGACATTGGTCAGAATTGTAAAAATTGGCCTGGTCATTAAGCTGCAAATTGGCTCCGTCACGAAGGGGTTAATAAACCAGCTTGGATGTGTTTAACTGAATCCGCTCCCTGCTGTCCCTATGCTCCTTATGCTCCCCATGCCTTCCACAAAATGCAACCAAGTGAGTAGAAATGCTACACCTGTAATAAAAAATAAAAACACACACAGAGGGACTGAGCCATGGAGGACCAGTGATTTGGCCAGCTGTGCAAGTGAGTGGTGCAAGGCTCTGCAGCACAGGGCCTGCTCTCTGCAGGTCCCTCTTTGCATATTTAAACACGGTGGCCTCTTAACCTAGGCAATAAGCTGAACACTATAAAATTATGTGTCTGTATAATAATAAGACAATATTGTGATTTTTGAATACCCCTTAAAACAGGCATTATACTGATCTGCTCAACTTAGTAAAGGCCCCTGGATATCCGCTGTTTACCTTGGAAACCGGCGTACATGCTGGTTTCCAAGGTAAACATCGGGTATCTAAGAGCCACGCGGCTCCTGGATACCCGCTGTTTACAGTGTTGGGCAAATTTGAAATCTTGGTATTTATTTCCGGAGTCACCCTCAGACGCTCACTCAGTCTGGATTTGACCATAATACAAAATGTTGAAAAAAAGGTACTGGATAACAAGATAGCAAGTATATATATTACTAGCTGAAGAGCCAGGCGCTGCCCGGGCATAGTGACTAACTGTAGTTAGTTATAGCAAATTATAATTATCCTCCATCCCATAGTCCCATGCCCATATACCCATCATACATATCCACGATCCCATAGGTCCATGCTAATATACCCATCATACATATCCTCCATCCTATAGTCGAGTGCCCATATACCCATCATACATATCCGCCATCCCGTAGTCCCGTGCCCATATACCATCACACATCCTCCATCCCATTTATGACATCATAATGAGCAGCGGGGCTTGCAACCTATGATGACATCAGTGTCGCCATGGCAACCATTATGACATCATAATGAGGGGTGGGGCTTGATGCACACACACTTTTTCCCCATTATGTAAATAGGGGCAAAATTGTTTGGTGAATTGGAACGCGCGGGGTTAAAATTACACCTCACAACATAGCCAAGGACACTGTCGGGGTCCAGACGTGTGACTGTGCCAAATTTTGTGGCCGTAGCTGCGACGGTGAGGATGTCAATCCCGGACATACACACACACACACACACACACACACACACACACACACATACATACATACACACACTTGAGCTTTATATATTAGATAGGGTACAATTTAAATCTCCAAATAGATATTCCCGTAGTCACCCTCAGACGCTCACTCAGTATGGATTTGACAGTAATACTAAATGTCGAACAAAGGTACTGTATAACAAGATAGAAGCTGTATATAGTATAGGGTAACATTTTTATCTCCATATATATAGGAGTATACCACACACGCTCACTCCGTATGGATTAAACTGTAATAAAATATTTAGAACAAAGGTAATGTATCAACAGATACCAGGTGTATCCAGTCTAGGGGTAATTGTAAATTTCCATTTATATTTCTGGAGTCAGACACTCACAGGCTCAGTATGGATTACACCAGAATATAGAAAGTAGAAAAAGGGAAATGTATTCGAAGCATACACCAGTATACATTGTTGGGGTACTTTTAAATCTTCATATATATTTCAGTCTCAGTATGCCAGTCCAGACTCTCCGCTACTGGAAACTAGATGGATACAAGTACAGACGGAAAGTCGAGTGTATGCAGAAATTTGGGAATTACTAATCACGGGAAAACCTCCCGGTAGATTTCGCAGAGGCGATGCTAACATTCAATTACTTTGACTGTGGAGACAGCGAAAATGGTTATTTGTGAAGAAAGGATTGCTGTATCGCAGTAGCGTGGATCCCATCACCGTTACTCGTCTCCATCAAATTGTGATCACAGGGAGAGATGTAGACATGGTCCTCACTGCCTATCATGATGTGTCTGGTCACTTTGGAGTGCAAAAGACAGAAGCCACAGGCCGTAGGTGATTCTATTGGATTGGCATGAGAGGAGACATTGAAAAATGGTGGCAGGAATGTCACACGTCTGTGACGAGGAAAACTGTGAAAGCTGATCATAAAGCACCACTGCATCCGATTGTGAGTTGACGTCCATTACAAATGGTAGCCATTGATCATCTGAAGGTAGAGGCCAGCAGGAAAGGCCATAGCTACATCTTAACCATCATCGATGAGTTCACCCACCTATTCAGAGCAACGGCACTTGCCCGGGTGCGCCAGGCGGTGACCACAGGGGGGGCAGCCCAGTTAGGGAGGTTTAAAAAGATGGCATATGTTGATGTGTAGGCTGTACATTCAGCAGCTTCAAATGGAGGAATTGGACAAATCCGAGGAAGAGGAGGACAAAAGCGAGTCAATTTTCTGGCAACCTATGTGTCATTAGGGGAAGGTGGGACAAAATCCTTTGAAACCCATGCATGGTTCATTTTAATGAAGGTTAGATCATCAACATTTTGGATTGACAGACGGGTCCTTTTTTCTGTCAGGATTGATCCAGCAGCACTGAAGACTCTTTCAGATAGCACACTAGCAGCAGGGCAAGCGAGCTCCTGTAAGGCATATTGTGCCAATTCAGACCAGGTGTTCAGTTTACAGGCCCAATAGTCACAGGGGAATGACCTGTGAGGGAGAACATCGATATGGGAGGAGAAGTAGTTTGTAACCATAGTTGACCACTGCTGTCTACTGTCAATTGCAATCGATGCTGTATTAGCAGTCGTGTGAGCGGTACTTGAGAAATCAATCCACAACATGGTCATGAAACCCCTGTCTCCAATGCCACTTCGGCTGTGTGCACCACGAACACCTCTTCCATTTTGCCCAGTACGGCTCGTGGGAGAACCAGTGCCGCTGCTGTGTGCTGGGAATGCCTCAAACAAACGGTTTACCAGAGTTGCTTGTTGTTAGCCAATATTATCTCTAGGTTCTCCTGTGGCATGATGTTGTGTAATTTGCCTTTATAGTGTGGATCGAGGATGCTGGCCAACCAGTAGTCGCCATCTTTCATCATTTTGGCAATGCGGGGGTCCCTTTTTAGGATCCGCAAGGCATAATCACACATGTGGGCCAATGTTCCAGGTGTCAATGATGCACTGCCAGTGGTGGGTGGAGGAGCACTTTCTGGCAAATCCACATCCCTCCTGTCACGCACAAACCCTGTACCTGACCTTGCCACGCCAACTTTTTCTCTTGCCCCTGAGAAGCATCCTCCTCCCCAAAATAATCATCCCCCTCATCCTCATCCTCCTCTTACTCTTCTTCCTCCACCTTGTCCAGGACAGTTCCCTGACCTGACAATGGCTGACTGTCATCAAGGCTTTTCTCCTACTCCTGTTCCTCCTCCTCTGCAGACGCCTGATCCTTAATGTGCGTCAAACTTTGCATGAGCAGATGCATAAATGGGATGCTCATGCTTATGATGGCGTCATCTGTGCTTACCAGCCGTGGGCATTCCTCAAAACACTGAAGGACTTTACAGAGGTCTTTCAGCTTTGACCATTGCACACCCGACAACTCCATGTCAGCCCTCAAACTGCCTGCCCGTGTACCCTCCCGCAAATGTATTACAGCCTGCCTCTGTTCGCACAGCCTCTCAACCATGTGCAGGGTGGAGTTCCACCTTGTTGCAACATCTATGATTAGGCGGTGCTTGGGGAGGTGGAGCAATCGCTGCAGCTTCTGCATATGACTGGAGTGTACAGGCGAGCAACGGATGTGCAAGCACAGTCATCGCACCTTATGGAGCAGGGCTGTTAACTCCGGATAATTATTTAGGAAGCACTGCACCACCAGGTTCAAAGTGTGAGCTAGGCAAGGTATGTGTGTGAGTTTTGCAAGGGCTATGGCTGCTACAAAATTCCGGACGTTATCACTGACTACCTTGCCTGGCTCAAGATGTAACCTGCCCAGCCATGGCTCAGTTTGTCGCTGCAAGTAGTCGGCCAGTACCTCCGCGGTGTGTCTGTCACCCAAAGACATCATCTTTAAAACAGCTTGCTGCCACTTACCACTAGCTGTTCGATTGTGGGACACCTCATGTGCAACACTGGCAGCTGTGGATGGAGTGCTCGTGCGACTGCGCTCTGTCGACGAGCTTTCGCTTCTGGAGGAGGAGGAGGAGGAGGAGGGTCGAACGCCTACAGCCAACTGTTTCCTATACCATGGGCTAGGCAGCACTGTTCCACCACCGCTGTCCCCTGTGGTGCCTGCATCCACCACATTAACCCAGTGCGCAGTGACGGACATGTAATGGCCCCTTTCCATGCCTACTGGACCATGCATCTGTTGTGAGGTGCACCTTTCCACTCACTGATTGCTTGAGTGCATGGACAATGCGGTCTTTCACATGCAGGTGGAGGGCAGGGATGGCTTTTCTAGAAAAGAAGTACTAACTGGGTAGGTCATAGCGTGGGACAGCGTAGGCCATGAGCTCTTGGAAAGCTTCGCTTTCAACCAAACGGAAGGGCATCACCTCTAATGAGATCAGTTTGGCAATGTAGGCGTTCAAACAAAGTGTACACGGATGAGAGGATGAGTACTTTCTTGTCGTACTCAGAGTGTCTGCTAGGGTGAGCTGGACTTGAGAGCTGCATATGGGGGAACTAGTGGTGGACCGGACGGACTGAGAGGGGGTTGGTGATTGTGATGGTGTTGGTGGTGGTGGCCTAGATTCAGTGTTTCGTTGCAAAGCCATTGTGATTCCCTGACTGCTTTGGCCTTGCGACGACACCTCAACATTTATTGCTGGTGGTGTGCTTACCGGTGGCAGTGGTCTTACAGTGGGGGAAGTGATGGAGCATTGCTGGCTAACTTCAGTTGGAACAGATGCACATGTGGTACCTGAGGTTTTGTAGTCCGTCCACGCTTGCAAGTGCATGGTGGTTAAATGTCTAAGCATGCAACTGGTATTCAAATTTCTGAGATTTTTCCCTTGGCTAAAGGTCCTTCCGCACTTCTTACAGAAAACCTTTGCCTCATCAGTAGGATTTTGGACAAAGAAGTGCCACACTGCACTCTTCCTACTATGGTATAAATTTTCAGGGCTTGCATGCTGTGCTAATTTGACTGTGTGGCCAAGCTGTCCTGCAACTCTTTTGGTTTTTGTTCCACGTTTTTGGACAGCTACGGGCCTGCCAGATAACCGCTGCTGCGATGTCGATGACTGCTGCGGATCCTTCTCCTCATCTGAGCTATTGCCAGCGGCACCCTCTTCCCCAATGGATGCCAATCTGGGTCAACAACTGGGTCATCCATCACCTTCACTTCAATTTCATGTGCACCGTCCTCTATGTCACCGTGTAAGGTGGTATAGTATGCGGGAAAGGGCACCTGAGTTTCATCAGGGTCAGATTCTGGCTCAGTAGACTGCGAGTCAATGTAGTGCTGTGGGTCAATGTACCAGCAGAATCATCTAGCATTGGCTGTGCATCAGTGCACTCCATTTCAGATTCATCTTGGACTGGGGAATTCAGGATTTGACTGGATAACCCAGGCATGGTATGTGAAAAGAGCTCCATGGAATAATCTGAAGCGTGGGCTGCCGGATCGTTCACTTTTGGTGGGGGTGAAGGACACAAGGAAAGGGTTTTTTCCTGACCAGAACCCTGCACTGACGACTCAGTGCTTGCAGGTTTTGAAAGTTCAGAAGAGGAGGCAATAGAGCTGGTGGCTGTTTCGGCAATGTAAGCCAAAACCTGTTCCTAATGCTCCTGCTTTAAAAGCGGTTTTCCTACTCGCAGAAAAGGGAACCTTACATGCCTTCTTGTGCCAGATGATGACGCAGGGTCAACACCTCCTGCCTTAGCTACTATTGTGCTTTTGGCATAACCAGCAGATGCACCACCACCACCATCAGTACCAGCTGCCCCCCCGCCCATGTTCGCGGCCTCTTCCACCATACTTCCTCGTGTTTCTGAAAATGTAACCAAAATACCAGAAGTTATATGGTACTGTGCTATGAATGAGTCACCGTAGGAGGCAAAAACAGAAATACTAGCTAAGTCCAGAAAACCAGAGAAGTTGGCAGCTATCGGATTACAGACCCCTGAACCTATCAACAACAACTAGCAGTAGCCGTGGGGGGTTCCTACGGTGCCGTAGACCCCTCGATCACAGCCGGAGAACTACATAGCCTAAAGACAGAAAGGAAAATCTAAACTGCCCCAGAGCAGACCCCAAAGCAATAGGCAGCCCCCAACATATAATAACGGTGAAGCAAGATGAAAAAACACTCACACAGATAGAAAGATAGGCTGAGCAAACGATGGGGCCCAAGCTAACTACAAAGGACAGGATAGAAAAGCTGCTGTCTGTAATCCGCCAAAACCCTATCAAAACAAGAGCCAACAGCTGATAGGGAAAAAAGCCCTGAAGACGCTAGGCTTCAAAAAGACTATATCAGTACTCAGGTATTTTCTGAAGACAGATCAAAAAGGAATTCAGCACACCCCAGCAGGCAATGGCAGAAATCCAGAAAAACAAGGAAAAACAAAAACAAAACAAATGCAAAAAACAGAGCAGAAAACTTAGCTTTTGAGGAGCAGGAATCAGACTGGTCTCCTAGAATCCCTCAGAGAGATCACCAGCAAGGCAGAAGGGCGTCGGCTGCCTTATATCCAGTCAGCAATTCCCGTCACCCAGTCATCATCATCCTGCCCAGATGCTTGGTAATCAGCCTCACTACCTTCCTTCACCAGAAGAGGGAGTTCATCAGACCTCAATGGTGAAGGGGAAAATGAACTCACAACAGTACTGTATGAGGAGCGTACAGCTGTATAAGGTGTAGGTAAAAATTTAAATCTCCGTATATATTTCCTTAGTCACAGACACTCTCCCAGTATGTATTTGACCATAATCCAACCAGCAGATATACGGTACTGTATCAGAAGCGGACAGCTCTATACGGTGTATGTATGAAAAAATGAAAATCTCCATCTATTTTTTTACAGAATCACAACCAGAGAGCATGTAATTGTCCGTGATACCAGCCGGTACACGGTAGTGTGTGAGGAGCATACTGCTCTATACGGTGTATGTATGGAAAATTTCAAATCTCCGTCTATTTTTTGACAGAGTCAACAGCAGATATACGATACTGTTAGAGAAGTGGACAGCTCTATACGGTGTATGGAAAAATGGAAATGTCCGTCTATGTATTTACGGACTCTCACACACACGCGCTGTCTTTGTATAGATTGGACCGCAATCCAAACAGCAGATATACGATACTGTTTGAGAAGCGGACAGCTGTATATGACGTATGTATGGAAAAATGAAAATCTCTATCTTTTTACGGAGTCACACACAGATAGCATATATTTGTCCGTGATACCAGCCGGTATACGGTAGTGTGTGAGGAGCGTTCAACTATAAACGGTGTAAGTATGGAAATTTGTAAATCTCCGTCTAATTTTTTACGGAGTCACACACACACACGCTGTCTCTGTATAGATTTGACCATTATCAAACAGCAGATATGCGATACTGTTTGACAAGCGGATAGCTCTATACGGTGTATGGAAAAATGGAAATGTCCGTATAAGTATTTACGGAGTCTCACACACACACGCTGTCTCTGTATAGATTTTACCGCAATACAAACAGCAGATATACGATAATGTTTGAGAAGCAGACAGCTCTATACGGTGTATTGCTGTGAACTCATTTTCTGGTCTGCCTCTGGTTTCTGGTGAGGGAGCTGGTTGTGCTGACAGAGGAGTTGTGAATTCTCTTTCCAGGCTCCCTCTGGTGGTGGCAGGAGGTAATGAAGCTAATCTAATTAACAGAGACCTGCCACCTGATTATGAGGATGAGGATTGTACAACTGGAGTCTCAGACTGGATTTAAGACAGCCGATTCCCTATTGCCATGCTGGTGATTTTTTCCTGCCCCCTGAGGTCTTAGTTTCCAGCTCAGTTCCTGTCTTCTCAAGCTGTGTTCTCTGCTAATGATCACATTTGTTTAATTTGGTCTATTCAGTTTTTTGTGTGGTCAGCCAGCCCCGGCTGGGGCTGTGCTGAATTTCCATTCTTATGTCACTGTATGTGCCAGTTTGCTTTAGTCCCTTATTAGATTGGCCTCTTTTTGCTCTTTTCTCAGAATATGCCAGAGTGCTGATATAGTGGGAGAAGTCTAGCGACTTCAGGGGTTTTTTGATATCAGAAGTGTTGGACATTTTTGCAGGGTTTTTTGGCTTGATTGCAGACAGTATCTTTCCTTTCCTATCCTTTCTAGTTAGTGTGGGCCCAATCGTTTGCTCAGCCTATTTTCCTACCTGTGTTTGTGCTTTCATCTTGTCTCACCATCAATACATGTGTGGGGGCTGTCTATTCCTTTGGGGTCTGCTCTGGGGCAGTTTAGATTTCCCTTTTCTTGCATTAGGCATATTTAGTCCTCCGGCTGTGACGAGGCATCTAGAATCATCGTAGGTACGCTCCCACGGCTGCTGTTAGTTGTGTGGTTAGGATCAGGGGTCTGCAATCCACGTAGTTACCAACCTCTCCGGTTTTCTGTGACTTAGCTTGGTCTTGTTTTCCTCCTCGGTGACCCAATCATAACAGTGTACACTGCCTACAAGTAGTATTCAACCCCCTGCAGATTTAGCAGGTTTGATAAGATGCAAATAAGTTAGAGCCTTCAAACTTCACACAAGAGCAGGATTTATTAACAGATGCATAAATCTTACAAACCAAAAAGTTATGTTGCTCAGTTAAATTTTAATAAATTTTAAACATACAAGTGTGGGTCAATTATTATTCAACCCCTAGGTTTAATATTTTGTGGAATAACCCTTGTTTGCAATTACAGCTAATAATTGTCTTTTATAAGACCTGATCAGGCCGGCACAGGTCTCTGGAGTTATCTTGGCCCACTCCTCCATGCAGATCTTCTCCAAGTTATCTAGGTTCTTTGGGTGTCTCATGTGGACTTTAATCTTGAGCTCCTTCCACAAGTTTTCAATTGGGTTAAGGTCAGGAGACTGACTAGGCCACTCCAACACCTTGCTTTTTTGCCTCTTGAACCAGGCCTTGGTTTTCTTGGCTGTGTGCTTTGGGTCGTTGTCTTGTTGAAAGATGAAATGACGACCCATCTTAAGATCCTTGATGGAGGAGCGGAGGTTCTTGGCCAAAATCTCCAGGTAGGCCGTGCTATCCATCTTCCCATGGATGCGGACCAGATGGTCAGGCCCCTTGGCTGAGAAACAGCCCCACAGCATGATGCCACCACCATGCTTGACTGTAGGGATGGTATTCTTGGGGTCGTATGCAGTGCCATCCAGTCTCCAAACGTCACGTGTGTGGTTGGCACCAAAGATCTCGATTTTGGTCTCATCAGACCAGAGAACCTCGAAACAGTCTGTCTCAGAGTCCTCCAAGTCATCATGAGCAAACTGTAGACGAGCCTTGACATGACGCTTTGAAAGTAAAGGTACCTTACGGGCTCGTCTGGAACGGAGACCATTGCGGTGGAGTACGTTACTTATGGTATTGACTGAAACCAATGTCCCCACTGCCATGAGATCTTCCCGGAGCTCCTTCCTTGTTGTCCTTGGGTTAGCCTTGACTCTTCGGACAAGCCTGGCCTCGGCACGGGAGGAAACTTTCAAAGGCTGTCCAGGCCGTGGAAGGCTAACAGTAGTTCCATAAGCCTTCCACTTCCGGATGATGCTCCCAACAGTGGAGACAAGTAGGCCCAACTCCTTGGAAAGGGTTTTGTACCCCTTGCCAGCCTTGTGACCCTCCACGATCTTGTCTCTGATGGCCTTGGAATGCTCCTTTGTCTTTCCCATGTTGACCATGTATGAGTGCTGTTCACAAGTTTGGGGAGGGTCTTAAATAGTCAGAAAAGGCTGGAAAAAGAGATAATTAATCCAAACATGTGAAGCTCATTGTTCTTTGTGCCTGAAATACTTCTTAATACTTTAGGGGAACCAAACAGAATTCTGGTGGTTTGAGGGGTTGAATAATAAATGACCCTCTGAATAAACTTTTCACAATTTAAAAAAAAATTAAACAAAGAAATAACATTCTTTTTTGCTGCAGTGCATTTCACACTTCCAGGCTGATCTACAGTCCAAATGTCACAATGCCAAGTTAATTCCGAATGTGTAAACCTGCTAAATCTGCAGGGGGTTGAATACTACTTGTAGGCACTGTATGTATGGAAAATTTTAACTCTCTGTCTATTTTTGATGGAGTCACACACACTCTGTCTCTGTATAGATTTGACCATAATCAAACAGCAGATATACGATACTGTTTGACAAGCGGACAGCTTTATACGGTGTATGTATGGAAAATTTTAAATCTCTGTCTTTTTTATGGAGTCACACACACGCTGTCTCTGTATAGATTTGACCGTAATCAAACAGCAGATATACGATACTGTTTGACAAGCAGACAGCTCTATACAGTGTATGTATGGAAAATTTTAAATCTTTGTCTACTTTTTTATGGAGTCACACACACGCTGTCTCTGTATAGATTTGACCGTCATCAAACAGCAGGTGTACGATATTGTTTGAGAAGCGGACAGCTCTATACGGTGTATGGAAAAATTGAAATGTCCGTATATGTATTTATGGAGTCTCACACACGCTGTCTGTGTATAGAGTTGACCGCAATACAAACAGATATACGATACTGTTTGAGAAGCGGACAGCTCTATACGGTGTATGTATGGAAAATTTAAAATCTCCGTCTATTTTTTTTACAGAGTCTCACACAGATAGCATCTATATGTCCGTGATACCAGCCGATACACGACAGTGTGTGAGGCGCGTACACCTCTATACAGTGTGTGAAAAAATGAACGCTCTGTGCAGAAAATCAGAATAAAAGTTTTTTTTCCTTTTAAAAAAGCAGTCTGCACAGCAGTGTGCACACAGCAATGCAGCTATCAGGTAGCCTTATAAGGCAGCCTAATAACTACCAGCGCTGCTGCACACACAAAAATCCTCCCCTGTCACTGCACTCTAACTGTACAGTTGAAATCGCTACCAGAAGAAGCACAGTCACAGTTTTTTTTCTTTGTTGCCTAACGCTCTCCCTATTGAGAATCAGCGGAAGCAACCTCTCCCTATGCTAAGATCGGCAGAAGTAAAATGGCGGTTGGCAGTCAGGGCTTTTATAGCCACTGTGACACCACACAAAGCAAGCCAATCACACGAATGCCCTTCTCTAAGATGGTGGTGGCCGCTGCCGATGTCATCGCGTTGCCCACAGTGTGCGTCCTTGATGATTGGCTGAGAAAAGGCACTGGACGCATTATGGGAAACGCAACTTCGGCGCATGGGTCGGCGACCTCATGGCCGACCTCACGCTATGGTTGGGTTTCGATCGATGAAAATTCATAAGTCGGAGACTTATGAATTTGATCGACCCGTTTCGCTCAACTCTATTAAATACTGATATCTTCTAAAACATTAATAGACAGTTTCATAGACAAGTTGGCTGGCAATAATCTGTTGAATCTGAATTGGCAGGACAGAGTATAAAGACAAGTGAAAACCAGTCCTATAGAAAGCAATTTAAACAAAGCCTCAAAACTGACAAACATCAAAGGATCTTTAGTTCAGCTCCTTACAACAGAAGTCACCATGCAAAATGTTAAAAATGTTTTAAGCAGAAGAAATTCTCCAGTGGCATTTCTGTATTTTCCATATACAATATATTCATATACATAGTGAAGATATTTGCAAAACTCATAATATCAGTGATAAAAAAGTGCTCTAAATCTCAAAACACATGACAACATGAACTCCCAACCTGGAGACACAGCACTGAGATTTGAAGAGTGGCACTTGTGTGAGAGGTATGTATGCAGATTTTTTTATTTTGTGTAGGAGATTGAAGCTTTAAAGGCCCTTTTACATTTAGCGATGCACCAGCGATCCAACCAGCGATCCGACCCGGTCAGGATCGCTGGTGCATCGCTAAATGATCGCTAGTGAGCTTTCATACAGAAAGATCTCACAGCGATGCAGCAGCGACGCAGCGCACGATACTCACCTTTCACACACAGCGATCCTGCGTCCTCCCGCCCGCCTCCACGCGTCGCTGGACGTCACAGCAGGAAGTCTCAGCAGGAAGCGCCCGACGAGAAATGGAGCCGGACATTCTCGCGCGATCAGCGATGAGCAGCGGGGGAGCCGGTCGCTGGTAAGTATCACACATAGCGATATCACTAGCAATATCGCTATAACGTCACAAAACCAGTGACGTTTTAGCGATATTGCTAGCGATATTGCTTAGTGTAAAACCCCCTTAAGGGCTCATGCAGATGTCTGTGTGAATCAGTCAGAGCACAGACAGCAAATCACAGACTGGTCGTGGCTCTCCCAACCTGAGCACCACAGCCTGATAGACATGTTTGAACCTGCGTGGCTTGGGTTGAGAGCGCTGCGGCCTGGCCGTGCATTGGGGTCTTTTCTCAGATCTATTTGCATGAGCTCTTAAGAAGCAGTTACCAATTTGTAGATATCAATTAAATCATTTAAAAGCATAGCAGGTAAAACAGGACCACCTTTGTTCCTGGAAACGGATTGGGGTTCCAGAGATCAGACATCCATGATCACAACTTTATGGCATATAATCATCACATTGTGACTTCTGCGTTGCTACCATCTGTAGAAAATTTAAAAAAAAAAACTGTAGACAGAATAAGGAAGAATCTATAAATCTGAAACAATATTGGAAAGGATTCTAATAATACATATTTATAAGAGCACGTACAAAATCCAATTGAAATGAAAATCTTGAAATGCGTCAGTGAATGATCTGATATTGTTTTTGGTGCAAATTCCGTAAATCTTACTAACGTTTTTACATATTTATAACATAAAAAAGTGGTAACGTGATATATATAAAAAGAAAAATAGATAAATGTGCCCATCATATAAAACACCGCTTACTAAGTTGAAAACAGATTCCTTCAAGTGACGCAATGAGAATACAGTCCCACCTACTGAGGAAGAATGAGGCAGGACATTACATAAGGCAGAGGGTGATGTGAAGGCCTCTTCATGGGGGCTGAGGTCACTATAAAGATGAAATGCCTTATGCAGCTGGAAAATAGAGATGAGCAAACTTGTTCGGAAAACGTTCACCAATCTTAAATTTGGCATGAACATAGCACATCTGGATACATGTTCGGATTTCCGAGATTTTTTCCTCAAAGTCAGCAAAATTCTGTCACAGTTTGGTAAATGGTTATTTTCAAATTATCTAGGATAGTGGTGCTGTATAATGAGTGGGGGAGGTGTTTTATGAGGGTAAGGGGGGTGTGTCTAGGTCAGAGGAGCTGCAGAGTTTATTTTTTTTTCTTTAATAACTTAATGTATGTACCTTTCGGCAGCTAATCAGGACACAGAAACCAACCACAATATCATGACACTAGGTTTTCTGTGATTGGCTGCTGAAGTCACATATCTGTCCAAATAAAATGTGGACATCTTCTTTTTCTGTCGCCATTTTCTCAGGTTCACAGTGCAGAGAAACTTCTGCTAGTGCTGCTGCTGAAAGTAAGAAACTGGGTATACCCGGTCCACAGGAGCGCAAAGGACAGGGATATGCTTTAAAAAATTTTCATTTATTGTAATATTATAGTCCACAACACCTTTTGACAGATTAGTCTGTCTTCATCAGGTGGCAATATACAAAAAGTGAAGGGGGTCAAGTATTTAAAGGAACAGCAGCCAATGAGAGCTGAATGCGGCGCCTCTCTCTACACGCCGGCTGGCGTTTCCTGCACAGCTCACCTGCTACATTTGGCTGGCTCTGTTTAACCCCTGCACCATGACCCCCAGGACAAACCAACTTCTGATGTTTCTACAGTGTTATGCATGCTTGCATAACTCCATTAGGACCTTCTGATCACGTGTCCCGCAGGACCTGCGGTCATATGACATCCCAGGAGTGCTGAGAGCGGTGCCTCTCTCCACACGCCGGCTGGCGTTTCCTGTACAGCTCACCTGCTACATTTGGCTTGCTCTGTTTAACCCCTGCACCACGATCCCCAGGACAAACCAACCTCATTGCGGTAATCCCCATTCTGACGTTTCAACAGTGTTATGCATGTTTGCATAACTCCACCAGGTTAGTTGCTCCTTTTCCCTTCTAGCTGTTTTATCATCTGGTACTGCTCAATAGGGCTTTTTTCTGCTTTCTCTTCTCTCCTATGGCCCTTACGTCGCATGACGAACATTCAGATGGCAGTCATTCCTATTACAAGCTTAAAGTTGTAAATACAGTCGCCCACCTACGGTCTCCAGATTGTGACCCCTAAACGGCATTCCTTTTGGTGTTTATCCTTCTGAAGCTGTACACATTGTTATGTATGTTGCATAACCGTTTAAGGTTAGTTTATTTCCCATCTGGCTGTGCTTCTTAATCAGGTACTGCTCAATTTTTTGTCTTTTCTCTTTTTTTGTCTCCCTTCGTTCTACAACTGAGGTCATACTAACCAACTAATCTGACTTACCGGACACTGCCCTCTGGGATCCTCTGTTTTTCGCTGTGACTGATTAATTTTCCATGTGCCATACTAACTCCCCTTGGACTTAATTACAAACGGAACAATTGTTGGATTATTACTACCTTTGTTAACCCTCTTGGTTTATGCACCAATATTATTGTATTACATACCTTGCAAGTTTTAATAATATTTTTTAGGTTTCATCAGTGTGTTGCACTGCAGAAAATTTGACCCCTTTTCACAATCCTTCTCAACTATGGATTACGTTAATTCTAAGCCTGAGTCCTTTAGGATTGTGAGTTTTGCACAGGTTCTGGGGATATGCTCCAGACCTGTGCCCTCTGCTCCTGTAATTTTCAACAACAAATTAAATGATAATGATAAGAAAGACCTTATTAAATTATTCTCTGCATTTGAGAATTTCAATAAGGTTGAAATCACCAACCATATTGAGGTTCTTTTTTTACAGCAATACATCTCAGAGGGTCTGGTCCCAAAAGGATTGGTGATTGCTCAGCAGTCATCTTTTTCAAATGACCCTGAGTTCACCAAATCATGGGATACTATACGTTTAAAAAGCTCTATAGCTCTAATGGAATTATTGATCTCCAAAAGGAAATCTCTGGCAAATGCTGCGATTTCTGAACTCAGTGCACTTAAACTTAAATTGCTTTGTTACCATACCTCCATAGATTTCCAGGAGTTTGATGGAAAACTTTTTAATAAGTTAATGAAATATGAGGATGACCTGATTAAAAAGAAGGCAGATAAACTTTTGAGTGGCAGGTGGAGAAATCAGGTGGATGGGCTAACCACGGTTTTGCACCCTAGTAGTTCGGTTATAACATCTCCCACACTTACCACCACTGTCAGGATGTGTTCCCTGGTATTTTCAAAAATAAGCAGCAGAATCTATTTTATCAGCAGCACAAGGACTCCGTTAAGGGGTGTACCAACCATGTGGGTCTGATTTGGGTGAGTCCAGGTTGACTACCCCTGGTCCCATTGTTCCCACTGGCACGTTGGTCTCTTCATTAGTTACCAACCTGGGTGAAGCATTGGAGGACCCCCACAATGTTGAACCCATTCATGATTCACCTATCAATGTTGATCCTCCTGAACTACCTCTTGAGTCATTTAAAAATAACTCAGGTCCTTTGACATCTGCCATGATGGATGTTTTTGTTAAAATTTCCCAGTTTACCGTTAATGATGACCTCCACTCCTCCCAATCCTCCACCAATTCCCTATAGTTTTTTGCTCTTCCTTCCACCTTAAGTACCGTTATCCCCCCACTACCTATTACTGAGACGGAGGAGGCCACAGGTTCATTAGTCAATAACTTGGTGGAGTCATCATGTATCAACAAATTTTCCTTAACATTGAAATCCTTTGTTTCTGATCAGGTTCCGACCACTCCACCAGTCGCGTCTGGGAATACCAAAATCACTCATTTTTTTCGGGTAGCCCCAGGCGACTCATCAAAAATAAAAAGGACACGAGAAGGCGAGGATGTAGAGGACTGTAGAGGGAGCGGGAAAACTAAGTCCAACATTAAACCCAAAAATAAAGAAATCGTCATTGACCCAGGGGCTCTAAATGAGAAATCTAACATCTTTAATCTTTCAGGCTACATAGTCTCAGAATCAGAAATATCACTCCTTGAATGTGGCCTGTCTTTCTGCCCAGATGCTCCTTTAAACGCCTTCAACCTCTATCTTTACTTTAATGAGTTCTTTAGGAAAATTATGGTACAACGCCATTTTCTTATTGAAACTAAAAATAAAACACCCCCTGGAGCTTGTGCAGCTGAGGTTGACTTGTATGCACACGTCAACCCCAAAACAAGCTCAGGTAATTATTATCCTGTTCACCATAAGGGCCCACATGTTCAAACTTTTCAACAGCTTATACTCAAAGAACTATGGTCTTTTTCTCCTGTATTTAAAAAATTTGCTAATTTGAGCCCTGCTGAAAGAACATCGTTAAATTCATTAAGAGCCAACTAGGCCATAATTATAAAAAATGCTGACATGGGGGGTGGGGTGGTCATCATGGATAGAGACTGGTATACGCAAGAGGGTTTCAGATTATTGAGTGACTCTGATTATTACGATAAACTTGCACACAATCCATCACCTTCCATTTTTTCTAAATACATTACATTTATTAAAAACGCTAGGTCCCTTGGAATTTTAATTTCAAAGGAATTAAATTCCTTAATATCGCTAGGTTTAAACTACCCTTTTTTTTACTTTTTACCCAAGAACCATAAAGACCTCGTTAACCCCCCCCCCCGGCCGTCCTATTATTTCAGGCATTAATTCCATCACGTGTAACCTCTCCCATTATATAGACTTGTTTTTACGGAAATACGTGCTGAACTTGGCCTCATACCTCAAGAATTCCTCCCACTTGATTGACCTTCTCCTTTCTCTACCTAATATGGCTAACTGTTTTTTACTAACTTTAGATGTGCAGGCATTGTACACAAATATTCCCCATGACCAAGGGTTGGAAGCAGTTCACCAATTTCTTTTGACCGATGATCATCTACCTCCAACACAGAGGGATTTCTTAAAAAAGGTCATCTTGTTCGTTCCCAATAACAATGTTTTTTCCTTTGAGAAGACCTGCTACTTCCTAGTGAGGGGCTGCGCGATGGGGAAGAGATTTGCCCCCAGTTATGCTAATCTATTTATGGGGGCATTCGAGTCCACTTTCATCGCGCATTCCCCACTGGCGGCTGGCAAGATAGCCATGTACCGACATTTTATCGATGATCTTTTTATAATATGGACCGGTTGTGAATCAGAAGCACTTGAATTTGCTCAGTCTTTGAATCTTAATTCTTGGGGTCTAAAGTTCTCCACTAACATATCCAATACAGAATCCAATTCTTGGATCTTATGATAAATGTTGATCACCTTGGCCGATTCTCCACTTCTACGCACTTTAAGAAAAATGGATTAAAATGATTACTGCCATATTTTTGGCTGCAGAGAATTTTTGCAAATTTTTGCAAATCTGCCATTCTGTGTTCTCTTGCACTTTAAGAAAGTAGACAACAACAATTATCTTAGCTTCACTAGTGGCCATCTCCCTAAGTGTATTTTAAATATTCCTTATGGGCAGTATTGGAGGGTCCATAATAATTGCACTAAAGACGCTGACTTTTTAAAAGAAGCTAAAATCTTGAAACATCGGTTCTCTAAGAAGGGTTATTCGAAGAAATAGTACATGATGCCTTCACCAGGGCTAGTGTGTTCTCACAAAAAAGTTGTATTGAGAGAATAAAAACAAAATTAACTCATCGGATAAATGCCCTGATTTAGTGAAATGGAGCCTCATTACTGCTTTTAACCGATCCCATGCTTCTATACATTACCTTCTTAAAAAGTATTGGTTCATTTTAAAAGGGGACCCCGTTTTGTCGGCACAGATACTAACACAACCAATTACTATTTTTAGGAAAAACCGGACCCTTCGTAACCTTGTTGCTCCCAGCAACACAACTGTCAGGCCTTTACCCTCATTTACCATCCAGGGACTCTCTAATCCAGGGTGCTTCGCATGTAGGGTCCCAAAATGTCTGTTGCACCTCCATCCAGAATGGGGTGCAAACCTTTAAATATCGTGCTACAGGCAGTAGCTACAAAATTAATTGTCACGTCACCAGTCAGTCAAGTTATGTGGTCTATTTAATCGAATGTGAATGTGGGTAGCAGCATGTTGGTCGTACAATACAAACCATGCATAACAGGCTTAATAAACACCATCAAAACATCCAGAACAGATTCCTGCTGCATAGCCTTTCCAAACACTTTTTGCTAGCACATAATGAAAACCCGAGCTCACTAAAACTCACCATTATAGATCATATTCTAGACGATGGGGCTGACCGCTATTATAACGTGATAAGAAGGGAGAGTTTTTTAAACTGGGCACTCTGGCCCCAGAGGGGTTAAACCTTACAATTGAAAAAGCTAATTGACGTTCTTTTATTGGAGTATATATTTTACAAGTTTATATCTTTTATTCTCCATTTTTTATTTTTATTGTTATCACTTTTATCCTTTTTAAATATTTTTTAATGTCTTTATTTAATTCACTTTTTGGCTATCATTAGCATTTTATTCATGTGTGTCATAATTAAGTGATTTTTAATTCTCATTGGCTGCTGTTCCTTTAAATACTTGCCCAGCTTCACTTCCTGTATATTGTCACCTGATGAAGACAAACTAATCTGTCGAAACGCATTGTGGACTATAATATTACAATAATGAAGATTTTTTAAAGCAGATCCCTGTCCTTTGTGCTCCTGTGGACCGGGTATACCCAGTTTCCTACCTTAATCCTTCCTCATCCGAGGCACCCAGCTGGAGCAGCATTGGTCTTCTACCTCTCACCTAGAAACATGCAGCTGGCG
Source organism: Dendrobates tinctorius (assembly GCF_039654945.1). Classification (NCBI taxonomy): domain Eukaryota; kingdom Metazoa; phylum Chordata; class Amphibia; order Anura; family Dendrobatidae; genus Dendrobates; species Dendrobates tinctorius. The sequence goes on along the minus strand of NW_027361762.1, from coordinate 13,866,746 downwards.
CTCCCTCTGACTGTCTCTTCCACAGTCTGCTGCTGCTGAAAGTGACCTTGTCAGTTAGCTAGATAGGATCTTGTCCTCTGTGAAATAGATCTTCCAGCATCTAACTAGACTTTGCTGAAACGGTGTTGAAATCTCAGCAGGCCTCATTTGCTAATCAAAATCATTTGGGCAAAAACTGTGTTTCAGTGAGTAATCAGAAGGCCAGATTTCCTCTTAAAAATTGTTAGGCCTAATAAAGGGGTTCAGCCAGGAGGCCCTATTTGCTAATCTAAATTATTCAGACAAAAACTGTTGCAATGAGAAATCAGAAGACCACATTTTGTCTTAAAAATCATTAGGCCTAATATAGAGCTCTGTTCAGCCAGTAGGCCATATTTGCTAATCCAAATAGTTTGTGATAAAAATGTGTTGAAATGAGGAATCAGAAGGTCACATTTCCTCTTAAAAATTGTTAGGCTTAATATAGAGGTTCAGCAAGGAGGCTGTATTTGCTAATCCAAATTGTGTGAGAGAAAACTTTGCATTGATTAATCAAAAGGCCACACTTCCTCTTTAAAATCGGTAGACTTAATATAGGGATTCAGCCAGGAGGCCTTATTTGCTATTCCAAAAAGTTTGGGATAAAACTGTACTGCAGTGAGTAATCAGAAGGCCACATTTCCTAATCAAAATCGTTTGGGATAATAGTCTGGTGCAGTCACCAGACCTCATTTCATAATATAAATTCCTTGTGCTAATAATTTAATATTGTTGTGCAGGCACCAAGCCTCATTTAAGAATATAAATCCTTTGTGCTAATAACGAGTCACAGGCACCAGGCCTCATTTCATAATCCAAATAATTTGGATTAATACTCTGGTGCATGCACCAGACCTTATTTCATAATACAAATTGCTTTGGATAATACTCTGGTGCATACACCAGGCTTCATTTCATAATCAAAATCTTTAGTGGTAATCATGTGGTCCTGCCTGCCAGCAGTCCACATCTCAACATATTAATTTTTGTACTAGTTCTGTGGTCTAGCCACACTATATCAGCCAATAAATGCTGATTATTAATTTAGTGACAGGTGACTGAGAGGTCTGGACCTAGGGTTGTGAAACAGCTGTTTAAAAGAGGGGAAGGGTAAATACAACATTAGTGGGAAAAAGCGAGGTCATGGTGGAAGGGGGAATAGGCTTGGTGTTCGACATGTATGTGGGTTAGGTGTTAATATTAATGAAAGCTCAACTTAACAAACACCATCTCGTCCTTTCCAAAGACCACCAGCAGCATCTATTACTGGATGGGCTACTCGACCTCTTTGGAAGCCGCACAGCAGTCCGCTTTGTAGATGAGGCTAAGAAAAGGCATCTGCACCAGTGGATGCCAAATGCTGCATCAAGTGACATCTCCTCCACCTTAACATCAGACACACTACAATCCTCAGGGGTGGAGGTGATCCGGATGAGACTCAAGATACCTGAGGCGCAGGCGGACTGTACTATGCTGTCATGGCTGGCAGAGAAAGGTGACTCTCAGGGTGAGGACTGGGAGAACAGAATGGATGATGATAAGGTTGTAGATCCCACTTGGTGTGAACCCAGCGGCATGCAGCTGAGTAGCTCAGCAGAGGAGCTGGATGAGGAAGCAGATGAAAAGGTTACGTTGTGGACTGCAGCACAGACAGACACAGTGTGATTCATCCATGACAAGCACTGCATTCTCAGCCACAACTGTGACTTTGGAAGCACCATTTGTAAGTCTGCAGTTCACAAGGGTGCCAAGGGTTGCCTAGCCTGGGCCTTTTTTGAGACCGCAAAGGATGACCCAACTCAGGTTATCTGCCAAATTTGCAAAAAAAGACTCCGTAGAGGCCAAAATTGCAATAATGTGACTACTACATGCATTAACCGGCACATGCTTGATCAATATACCTTAGTCTGGGAATGTCACAGCTCTAAAATGTGGACTAGCAGGCCTCGCCAACCACCAGCCATCCCATCACCCACATCTGTTGCTTCTCACACAGGTCTCCATGCTAGGGTGAGTGAGAACCCATCAGCTATTATGAAAGTCGAAAGGGCTGCTGTTTTTGTTTCACCGAGCACAACAGATCTTTCTCAATCCACCATAGCATCTCCGCCTGCACCTCACTAACAGTCCATCAGTTTTTCCTGTTCACCTTACTCAACCCTTTCAGCACTGCATTGAGCTATTGGTCCTGCAGTTGTGATCACGTAAAATAATGTTTCCTACTACACATACCAAAGCTAAAAGCTTGAACTCTACTATCTCCAATCTGTTGGCCACAGAAATGCTGCCTTTCCACCTGGTGGATACAGATAGTTTCAGAAAGTTGATGGCTGTTGCAGTCCTCCAGTACTAGTTGCCCAGTTACCATTACTGCACAACACCAGCATGTCACAGACAACATCAACCGTTAATTGAAAAAAAATAAATGTATGTTTATGGTGCATTTCACCACTGACACCTGGACAAGAAAACATGGCCAGGGGCGTTACATCTCACTAACTGGGCACTTGGTGATGCTGGTGGCTGTGGGGGTAGGCAGTCAAAGGGCTAATCCACAAGTCTTGGAATCCTGAAGGTTTGCAGGACAAACCACTATCCAACACTTCCTCCACTGTTTCTGGTTCCTCCACCTTCTCTAGGGCCTCCACCTGTGTCCTCAACCTGTCCTTTAATGAGACACACATTCCATCAGTTCAGGGAGAATCCCTCACACCTCCGTACTGTGCAGCCAGGGCTCACTGCAATCAGGCAGTGTTAAAATTAATATACCTTGGAGATCGCAGTCATGTAGCTCAAAAGTTGTGGACACCTATCCAGGTTGAGTTAGAGCAATGGCTGTCTCCACTGAACCTGGAGCCAGGGAAGGTCGTACGCAATATTGGTGCAAACCTGGTGGCGGCCCTACGCCGGGGCAACCTTATACACGTGCCTTGAATGGCTCACATCCTCAACCTGGTGGTACAGCAATTTCTCTGCCACTATCCTGGGCTGAATGCGCTCACTTCTGATGATTTCACCCTGCAAGTCATCGACTTTTACCGCTACGGAGGTCTTTCAGCCTACCAGGTAACCGTTTGATTTACGATGTTCCGACACAATGGAATTCCACTCTGCATATGTTGCATCGACTATGGCAGCAGCAACAAGCACTGGTGCAGTATATCTTTTTGCATAGCCTGGGCCAACACAGTATGGACATGGTACAAATCGCGCTTGCGGAGTGAGCACAGATGAAGAACCACTGCTCCTTTATGCACAGTTTCTACATGGCTAATAAGATGGTTAGCGCTGACGATGCCATCATCAGCATCACTATTCCAGTCATCTACATGCTTGAGTACACTTTGAACAGTCTGCATGAGGAGGTGGTGGTCTCAGAGAAAGAGGTGGAAGCAGAGATGGATGCGGATGGGATAACAATATCTGTAAGTTCTGGAATGTCGTCACACAGGCAGGTGCAATGGGAGGGTGGATTACAGCAATCAAGGGGGCCTCTTGGTATCAAACTGTTAGTGAAGGTGCAGGAGCCAAGGAACAAACTGAGGAGGATGAGGAAGAAGCGGTAATAATAATAATTTTATTTATATAGCGCCAACATATTCCGCAGCACATTACATTTTAGACAAAACTTGTACAGACAATAAAAGACATGTGATAAAACACTCCGGGGTCGCCTTTGCTTGGGTCAAAGGTCACGTGCATTCAGCATGAAACTCAGGCGCAGAGCTGGGATTCGGGTGTAACTGACCCTGGGTCAGGTTTATTAACGGTGAAAGCAATGCAAAAGGAAATAAAACATAAAACAAATCCTTGCCTGTCCGGCACTAACTAAACAAAGTACAACCTAACTACCAACTGGCGGGCTTCTCCCGTCCAGCCAAACCACAGTTGCAGTGGGCACTGCATCCACTCACGTGTGTCTCTCACACAGACAGGCTCTCTGTGTTCCCAGGCTGAGACACTCACACAACCACCTTGCATCCTTTTATATCCACCTCCCATTATCCATTAGTAAGCAGGTGCGATACTGACCAGACTAGGCCACATAGGAAAGGAATCTGGGTGAGATATACCTGCCCTCATCCACTATTCCCACATGATTCTCACAGACATTAAAGCATAGCATAAATTATCAGATACCAAGATAAATGAGGGCCCTGTTCACAAGCTTACAATCTATGAGGAAATAGGGGAGACATGAAAGGTGGATGATAACAATTGTTTTCATTGTTTTGACCAGCCATAACGTAATAAATCAGGTGTTCATGCTGCATGAACTGGTTATCAGCCAGAATGTATAAAAGTACAGACACAGTGGGCTATTAAATGCATAAAGCATGTGAGAACATGGTACAAGGAACCTGGTTATGAAGAAAATTTTGAATGGGCAACACGGGATAGTTAAATGTGTTGAGGCAGTAGGCCAGTCTGAAGAAATGCATTTTTAGGCACGCTTAAAACTGTGGGTATTGGGGATTAATCGAATTATCCTGGGTAGTGCATTCCAAACAATTGTCGTAGCACGTGAGAAGTCTTGGAGACGGGAGGTTCTTATTATTGAATATGTTAATCTTAGGTCATTAGCAGAACGGAGGGCATGGATAGGGTGTTATACTGAGGCAAGGGAGGAGATGTAGGGTGGTGCTTACCACGGAGTGCACTGTGAGTGAGAGTGATAACTTTATATTGAATTCTGAAGTGGAAGGGTAACCAGGGCAATCACTGGCACAAGGTAGAGGCATCGGTGTAACGGTTGGCTAGAAATATGATCCTGGCTGTTGCATTCAAGACACATTGGAGAGAGGAGAGTTTGGTAAGAGGGAGACCGATTAGTAGAGAGTTACAATAGTCCAGAGGAGTATGAATAAGAACAACAGTAAGAGTTTTTACAGAGTCAAAAATAAGAAAAGGTCAAATTCTAGAAATCCTATTGAGGTGCAGAAAACAAGAGCTAGCCAGGGGGTGAATGAAAGCTCTAAATCTAGTAGAACCACATGTAAATGGCAATATCGGGCATAGGTAGGTTAGTAGAGGGAGGAAACAAAGGAGTTCAGTTTTTTACATGTTCAGTTTCAGATAGAGGGAGGACATGATGTTGGAGACAGCGGTAAGATAATTACTGGTGTTTTGTAATAATGCATGATGTCAGGAGTAGAGGTGTATAATTGGGTGACATCAGCATAGAGATGGTACTGAAAACCAAATCTACTGATTGTTTGACCAATAGGGGCAGTATATAAGGAGAGAGGGAGGTCCTAGGACTGATCCTTGAGGAACCCCAACAGTAAGGGAAAAATAAGCGGAGCTGGAGCTAGAAAAAGAAGCAGTAAAGGAGCGGTCAGAGAGGTAGGAGGAATACCAGGAGAGAACAGTGTCCTTGAGGCTGATGGAGCATAGCATAGTGAGGAGGAGCTGATAATCCACAGTGTCAAATGCTGCAGAGAGATCCAGGAGAATTATCATGGAGTAGTGACCATTAGATTTAGCTGTTAGTAGATCATTAGAGATTTTAATGAGGGCAGTTTCAGTAGAGTGTAATGTTGTGAGTTCTTTGAGTTCTCCTTCCAGGCTCCCTCTGGTGGTAACACGAGGTAGTGAGGCTGATTTAATCAGTAGAGATCTGCCACCTGATAATGAGGATGACGATTGGACCTCAGGAATCTCAAATTGGATTTACGACAGCCGACGCCCTACTCTGGTGCTGGTGATTCCTTCTGCTTGTCAGGTCTTGGTTCTCAGCTCTGTTCCAGTCAGCTCAAGCTAAGTTTCTCTGCTAATGTTCACACTTGATTTTGTTGTTCTATTCAGTTTTTTGTGTGGTTAGCCAGCCCCGGCTGGGGCTGTGCTGAATTTCCACTCTTATTTATCTGTATTTGCCAATTTGCTTTTTGTCCCTTATTAGATTGGCCTCTTTTTGCTCTGTCTCAGAATATTTCAGAGTGCTGATATAGTGGGAGAAGTCTAGTGACTTCAGGGTTAATTTTGTTATCAGAAGTGTTGGACATTATTTCGTAGGGTTTTGGGCAGATTGCAGACAGTGTCTTTCCTTTCCTCTCCTTTCCAGTTAGTTTGGGCCTCATTGTTTGCTCAGCCTATTTTCCTGCCTGTGTTTGTGTTTTCATCTTGTTTCACCGTCAATACATGTGTGGGGGCTGTCTATTCCTTTGGGGCAGTTAGTTTTCCCCTTTTCTTGCTTTAGGCTTATTTAGTCCTCCGGCCGTGATGAGGCGTCTAGGTTCATCGTAGGTACGCTCCACGGCTGCTGCTAGTTGTGTGGTTAGGATCAGGGATCTGCAATCTGCATAGTTACCAACCTCTCTGGTTTTTCTGGACTTAGCGTGTTTAGGTTTTTTCCTCCTCGGTGGGGCCATAGGAGGATTTTTTTTTCCCTAATGGAGATTAAGCAATTGTCTGATCGTGTGGAGCAACTTGCTGCTGAAGTGTAGGGAATGTCCACCTACCTCATTCAGTCACATGCTGTTGAACCTAAGATCCCTACTCCTGATGTGTTTTCTGGGGATCGGTCTAAATTTCTGAATTTTAAGAATAATTGTAAATTATTTCTTGCCTTGAAGCCTAACTCATCGGGGAGCTCTGCGCAGCAGGTTAAAATTGTCATCTCCTTGCTGCGCGGCGATCCCCAGGATTGGGCTTTTTCTCTAACACCTGAAAATCCTATGCTGACTAATGTGCATGCATTTTTTAAGCCTTGGGTTTGTTGTATGATGAACCTAATGCTGTTATTCAAGCTGAGAGAACCCTGTTGGCATTAAACCAGGGTCTGGATTCTGCAGAGTTATACTGTCAAAAATTCCGAAAGTGGGCAGTCCTTACTACATGGAATGATAGTGCTTTGGCAGCTCTGTTTCGGAAGGGTTTATCAGAGACCGTAAAGGATGTTATGGTGGGATTTCCTGTTCCCTCTGGTCTGGATGATTTCATGTCATTAGCCATTCAAGTTGATCGGCGTTTACGTGAACGTAAAACTACACGGGAGGCGATGCCACCTTTTGAACAAACGTCTGAACCTATGCAATGTGATGGGGTTTTGTCTAGGGCGCAGCGTCAGGAGTTTAGAAGGCGTAATAAGCTGTGTTTTTTCTGTGGAGATGCCTCTCATACCATTTCTGTCTGCCTTAAACGAGAGAAACGTTTTGCACACACATTTGCTGTGGGCAGTGTACAACCTAAGTTCCTTTTGGCAATAACTCTGATCTGCTCCTTATCCACGTTTTCCACTAAGGCTTTTGTGGATTCAGGAGCAACGTTGAATCTGATGGATTTGGACTTTGCTAAACGTTGTGGTTTTTCCATGACGCCTCTGCGGACGCCTATTCCTTTGAGGGGTATTGATGCTATTCCTTTGGCGGAGAATAAACCTCAGTTTTGGACCCAGGTGATAATGCGAGTTACCCCAGACCACCAAGAAAATTGTAAATTTTTGGTGCTGCATAATTTGCATGATACTATTGTTCTGGGTTTTCCCTGGTTGCAGACTCATAATCCAGTTTTGGATTGGAAATATCGGTCTGTGGTGAGTTGGGGTTGTCAGTGTGTTCTTAGGGACGCTCCTGTTTTCTCCACCTCTCATCAGTCTCATGATATTCCTGATTATCTGGCCGATTTTTCTGATGTATTTAGTGAGAGTAAGTCTGTATCTTTGCCTCCTCATAGGAGTTATGACTGTGCAAGTGAGTTGATGCCTGGGTGTAAATTTCGCAAGGGTCGGCTTTTCAACTTATCAGTACCCGAACATGATGCTATGCGATCCTATATTAAGGAGTCGTTGGAGAAGGGTCATATTAGACCATCCTCGTCACCTTTAGGTGCTGGGTTTTTTTATGGCCAAGAAAGATGGTTCATTAAGACCGTGTATTGATCATCATTCCCTTAACAAGATGACGGTTAAATATCAGTACCCGTTACCTCTGATGTCTGATTTATTCTCCAGAGTAAAGAGTGCCTGCTGGTTTACTAAGCTTGACCTCAGGGGGGCGTATAATCTTATTTGCATCAAGCATGGGGATGAATGGAAGACAGCATTTAATACTCCAGAGGGACATTTTGAGTACCTGGTGATGCTGTTTGGGCTCACTAATGCCCCTTCTATCTTCCAGTCCTTTATGAATGATATTTTCCGTGACTTTGTGGATAAGTTTTTGATCATCTATCTGGATGATATTTTGATCTTTTCTAGTGATTGGGATTCTCATGTGGAACACGTCCGGACTGTGTTCCGGATTTTGAGGGAGAATTCCCTGTTTGTTAAGGGATCGAAATGCCTCTTTGGTGTACAGAGGATTTCATTTTTGGGATTTATCTTGTCTCCATCGACTATTGAAATGGGCCAAGGTACAGGCCATTTATGATTGGGTTCAGTGTTATGAATGAGTCACCGAAGGAGGAAAAAACAAAAATACAAGCTAAGTCCAGAAAACCGGAGAGGTTGGTAGCTATCGGATTGCAGACCCCTGATCCTATCCACAACAACTAACAGTAGCCGTGGGGGGTTCCTACGATGCCCTAGACCCCTCGATCACAGCCAGAGAACTAAATAGGCCTAAAGAAAGAAAGGGGAAATCTAATCTGCCCCAGAGCAGACCCCAAAGCAATAGGCAGCCCCCAACATATAATGACGGTGAAGCAAGATGAAAACACTAACACAGATAGAAAGATAGGTTGAGCAAACGATGGGACCCAAGCTAACTAAAAAGGACAGGATAGAAAAGCTGCTGTCTGCAACCCGTAAAAAACCCTACCAAAAAATGTCCCAACTGTCTGATAGGAAAAACAGGCCCTGAAGTCGCTAGGACTTCAAAAAGACTATATCAGCACTCAGGTAAATTCTGAAGACAGAGCAAAGAGACAAACTGATCAGAGACAAAAATGGAACTCAGCACACCCCCGACCAGGGATGGCTGAACTCCAAAAAACAAGGTAAACAAAACAAAACTAATAAGTTCAATAGCAGAGCAAAAACTTATCTTTGGGAAGCAGGAATCAGACTGGTCTCCAAGAATCCAGCAGAGAAGTCACCAGCGACTCAGAAGGGCATCAGCTGCCTTATATCCAGTCAGAATTTCCTGTTACCCAGTCATCATCTACCAGATGAGGTGCTTGGTAATCAGCCTCACTACCTTCCTTCACCTGAAGAGGGAGTTCATCAGACATCGACGGTGAAAATGAACTCACAACAGTTCAGCCTACTTCTTTGAAGGCCCACCAGAAGTTTTTGGGTTTTGCTAATTTCTATCGTAAATTTATAGGTAATTTTTCTGGTATTGTCAAACCACTGACTGATCTGACCAAGAAGGGCGCTGATGTGCTGAATTGGTCTCCTGAGGCTGTCTCAGCATTTCAGGAGCTTAAGCAAAGATTTACTTCAGCTCCAGTTTTACGGCAACCTGATGTCTCACTTCCATTTCAGGTGGAGGTAGATGCTTCTGAGATTGGTGCAGGAGCTGTTTTGTCCCAAATAGACCCTGTGACTTCTAAGACGAATCCCTGTGCCTTCTTTTCTCGAAAGTTCTCCCCATTTGAAAGCAACTATGTCGTGGGGAATCGGGAATTGTTGGCCATGAAATGGGCATTTGAGGAGTGGAGACATTGGTTGGAGGGAACTAGACATCAAGTTGTGGTCCTCACCGATCACAAAAATTTGATTTATCTGGAGTCTGCCAAATGCTTGAATCCTAGACAGGCTAGATGGGCCTTGTTTTTCACGCGTTTTAATTTTGTGGTCTCTTTTCTTCCGGGCCCTAAGAATGTTAAGGCAGACGCCCTTTCTAGGAGTTTCTTTGTCGATTCTCTTAATGTGATCGAGCCTACTACCATCCTAGGTGAGGGGGTAGTTCTTTCTGCCATTTCACCCGATTTGAGACGTGCCCTGGAGGAATTTCAGGAGGATAAACCTGAGCGTTGCCCTATGGGAAAATTGTATGTTCCTGACCAGTGGAGAAAGAGAGTGATGTCTGAAATTCATTGCTCCACATTGGCTGGTCATCCAGGTACTTTTGGTACCAGAGATTTGGTGAGTCGGTCCTTTTGGTGGCCTGCCTTATCTCGTGATGTCAGGAATTTTGTACAGTCCTGTGGAACTTGTTCTCTGTCTAAACCCTGTTCTCGTTCTAGTGGGTTGCTGATGCCCTTGCTGGTGCCCAAGAGGCTATGGACCCATATCTCAATGGATTTTTTTTCTGATCTTCCTGTCTGTCAGAGAATGACTGTTATCTGGGTGATTTGTGATAGATTTTCGAAGATGGCCCATCTTGTACCAATCCCAAAGTTGCCATCTTCCGCTGAGTTGGTGCCCTTGTTTTTACATCAGGTGGTTTGGTTTCATGGGATTCCTGAGAACATTGTGTCCGACAGAGGAGTTCAGTTTGTTTCCAGATTCTGGAAAGCCTTTTGCTCCAGTCTGGGAATTCAGTTATCCTTCTCCTCCGCATTTCATCCCCAGACCAATGGACAGACGGAGAGAACAAACCAGACCTTGGAGTCTTATTCAAGATGTTTTATATCTGCTGATCAGAATGATTGGGTCTCATTTTTGCCCTTGGCCGAATTCGCGCTGAACAATAGAGCTAGTTCTGCCACTTTGATGTCACCCTTTTTCTGTAATTTTGGGTTTCATCCTCGATTCTCTTCAGGGCAAGTGGAATCTTCGTCTTGCCCAGGTGTGGACACTGTGGTTGAGAGAATGCAGCAGTTATGGGACCAAGTGGTGGATAAGTTGTCACTCTTTCAGGAAAAGAACCAGGGATTTTCCAACCGGCATAGGACCATTGGTCCCCGGTTTAAAATGGGTGATATGGTTTGGTTGTCATCTAAGAATATTCCTATGAAGGTTGCATCTCCAAAATTTAAGCCAAGATTTATTGGACCTTATAAGATTTTGGAGATTCTTAATCCTGTTTCTTTTCGATTGGCTCTTCCAGTTACGTTCAAGATCCATAACATATTTCGCAAATCTCTGTTGAAGAGGTTTGTTGAGCCATTGGTTCCTATGGCAGCACCTCCTGACCCTGTGTTGGTTGAAGGCAATGTGGAATATGAGGTTGAGAAAATATTGGATTCTCGTTTGGTTAGACGGAGACTCCAGTATTTGGTCAAATGGAAGGGTTATGGCCAGGAGGATAATTCTTGGGTCTCTGCCTCTGATATTCATGCCAATAAATTGGTTCGTGCTTTTCACTGGGCCTAACCTGATCGACCTGGTGGCGTGGATGAGGGTTCGGTGACCCCTCCTCAAGGGGGGGTACTGTTGTGAATTCATTGAGTTCTCCTTCCAGGCTCCCTCTGGTGGTAAAAGGAGGTAGTGAGGCTGATTTAATCAGTAGAGAACTGCCACCTGATAATGAGGAGGACGATTGGACCTCAGGAATCTCAGATAGGATTTAAGACAGCTGACGCCCTACTGTGGTGCTGGTGATTCCTTCTGCTTGTCAGGTCTTGGTTCTCAGCTCTGTTCTAGTCAGCTCAAGCTAAGTTTCTCTGCTAATGTTCACACTTGATTTTGTTGTTCAGTTTTTTGTGTGGTTCAGCCAGCCCCGGCTGGAGCTGTGCTGAATTTCCACTTTTATTTATCTGTATTTGCCAATTTGCTTTTTGTCCCTTTTTAGATTGGCCTCTTTTTGCTCTGTCTCAGAATATTTCAGAGTGCTGATATAGTGGGAGAAGTCTAGTAACTTCAGGGTTAATTTTGTTATCAGAAGTGTTGGACATTATTTTGTAGGGTTTTGGGCAGATTGCAGACAGTGTCTTTCCTTTCCTCTCCTTTCCAGTTAGTTTGGGCCCCATCGTTTGCTCAGCCTATTTTCCTGCCTGTGTTTGTGTTTTCATCTAGTTTCACCGTCAATACATGTGTGGGGGCTGTCTATTCCTTTGGGGTCTGCTTTGGGGCAGTTAGTTTTCCCCTTTTCTTGCATTAGGCTTATTTAGTCCTCCGGCCGTGACGAGGCGTCTAGGTTCATCGTAGGTGCGCTCCACAGCTGCTGCTAGTTGTGTGGTTAGGATCAGGGATCTGCAATCTGCATAGTTACCAACCTCTCTGGTTTTTCTGGGCTTAGCATGTTTAGGTTTTTTCCTCCTCGGTGACCCATTCATAACAGTGTAAAGAGCGGAAACTGCATTGAAGAGGGTCAAGAAGAGAGTTATCTGAGAGATAGCGGATTATACGGGAGTGGAACTAGCGAAGTTTAGAGATGAAGGGATGAAGGGATGATTAGAGACTGGTCTATAGTTAGCAGCACAGTTTTGGTCAAGGGATGTTTTTTTAAGTAATGGATGTATGATGGCATGTTTAAATGAGGAGGGAAAGATACCAGAAGAGAGAGAGAGGTTGAATATTTTGTTACGTGAGTGGTGACAATAGTACTGTATGAAACTGATGATGGTATTTGGGCTTCCAGCAAAGAAGGCTTACACCGCTCCCTTAACCACCAGGTCTTCATTGAAAATTCTATTCAAAGCTGTAAATGCTGGCCCAGACCCTTAAGGCCCCATCACACAAAGCGACCTCGCTAGCAAGATCGTTGATTTTGTGACGCCACAGCGATCTCGCCAGCGAGATCCCTGTGTGTGACAGAGATCAGTGACCGCCCCCCCCACCGGGTATCACTGATCGTGCTCGTCGGCCTGGGCCATTTTTTCATCTCTGGTCTCCCGTTGGCCAGCATGCATCGCTGCGTGTGGCAGCGAGAGACCAGCGATCAGCGAAGCTGGATGCTGGTTTCTAATGTAAACATCGGGTATCCAGGAGCCGTGGCTCTTGGATACCCGCTGTTTACCTTGGAAACCGATGTACACGCTGGTTTCCAAGGTAAACAGCAGGTATCCAAGAGTCGCGGCTCCTGGATATCCGATGTTTACATTAGAAGCCAGCTTGCTCGCTGGTCCTGATAGCTGGAGGGGCTGAATAGGTGACAGCTCACCAGCGATCAGCCTAACGATGTCCCAGCGATCCCATCCATGTCGGATCATTGGTGGGATCACTGGGACATCGTTATGTGTAACGGGGCCTTTAGTCCTCATGCATGGCCCATGGCTGACTGCTTCTGTGCCATTATAAAAGGTTCTACTGTGGGTCAATTGATTGGTCATCAACCTGTGTTACTTTCTTTACATTTTTCTACCAATAGCACTGTATGAAACTGATATTTGTGCCATCTTAGTCTGGCTGGGAAAAAAAAATTAGAGCTGTCGCTGGAGGTATTGGGGCTTCCAGCTAAGAAGGCTTACACTGCTCCCTTAACCACCAGGTCTTAATTGAAACTTCATTTCAAAGCTGTAAATGCTGGGCCAGACCCTTACATCTCATGCATGGCTCATGGCTGACTGCTGCTGTGCCATTAGCAAATTTCTACTGGGTCAATAGATGCCACTTTTCATGGTGTCTGCCCCTAACTTTTACATAGTAATTAAGGTTGAAGGGAGACTTTAAGTCCATCTAGTTCAACCGATATCCTTTCCTAACTTGCCCTAACATGTTGATCCAGAGGAAGGCAAAAAAAACCCATGTGGCAAACAGTAAGCTTCACATTGGGGAAAAAAATTCCTTCCCGACTCCATATACGGCAATCAGACTAGCTCCCTGGATCAATGCAACACTAAGGAAGCTAGTGTATATACCCTGTAATATTATACTTTTCAAGAAAGGCATCCAGTCCCCTCTTAAATTTTAGTAGGGAATCACTCATTACAACATCATATGGCAGAGAGTTCCATAGTCTCACTGCTCTTACAGTAAAGAATCCGCATCTGTGAGTATGCTTAAACCTTCTTTCCTCCAGACGTAGATGATGCCCTCTTGGTATTGTCCCGCATATATTTATACATTGTAATAAGATCACCCCTAAGCCTTCGATTCTCCAAACTAAATAACCCCAAGTGTAATAACCTGTCTTGGTATTGCAGACCCCCCAGTTCCCTAATAACCTTGGTCGCTCTTCTCTGCACCCGCTCCAGTTCAGCTATGTCTTTCTTATACACCGGAGACCAGAACTGTACACAGTATTCTATGTGTGGTCGCACTAGTGACTTATATAGAGGTAAAATTATGTTCTCCTCCTGAGCATCTATGCCTCTTTTAATGCATCCCATTATTTTATTTGCCTTTGCAGCAGCTGCCTGACACTGGCCACTAAATGCGAGTTTGTCGTCCACCCATACACCCAGGTCTTTTTCAGTGACAGTTTTGCCCAGTGTTTTACAATTAAGCACATAATTATACATCTTGTTCGTTCTACCCAAGTGCATGACCTTACATTTATCCCCATTAAAGCTCATTTGCCATTTATCAGCCCAAGCTTCTAGTTTACATAAATCCTCCTGTAATATAAAATTGTCCTCCTCTGTATTGATTACCCTGCAGAGTTTAGTGTCATCTGCAAATATTGAAATTCTACTCTCTATGCCCCCTACAAGGTCATTAATAAATATGTTAAAAAGAAGCGGGCCCAAAACTGACCCCTGTGGTACCCCACTGCTAACCGTGACCCAGTCCGAGTGTGCTCCATTAATAACCACCCTTTGTTTCCTATCCCTGAGCCAGCTGTTAACCCACCTACACATTTTCCTCTATCCCCATTGTTCTCATTTTATGTATCAACCTTTTGTGTGGCACCGTATCAAAAGCTTTTGAAAAGTCCATGTACACCACGTCCACTGCATTCCCTTGGTCTAGTCCGGAACTTACCTCTTCATAAAAGCTTATCAGATTAGTCTGACAGGAACGGTCCCTTGTAAACCCATGTTGATATTGGGTCATAAGTTTATTCTTCTCCAGATACTCCAGTATAGTATCTCTTAGAAAACCCTCCAGGATTTTACCCACAGTTGAAGTTAAACTCACTGGCCTATAATTTCCAAGTTCAGTTTTTGTCCCCTTTTTGAATATTGGCACCACATTTGCTATACGCCAGTCCTGTGGTACAGACCCTGTTATTATGGAATCTTTAAAGATTAAAAATAATGGTCTATCAATGACTCTGCTTAATTCCTGCAGTACTCGGGGGTGTATCCCATCCGGGCCTGGGGATTTGTCAATTTTAGTGATTTTTAGACGCCGCCGTACTTCCTGCTGGGTTAAGCAGGTGACATTTAATGGACAATTTTTATCCCTGATCATGTTATCCGTCATGGGATTTTCTTGTGTAAACACTGTCGAAAAAAAAGTCATTTAGCATATTGGCTTTTTCCTCATCCTCCTCCACCATTTCACCCAGACTATTTTTAAGGGGGCCAACATTATCATTTTTTAGCTTCTTACCATTTATGTAGTTAAAGAATATTTTGGGATTATTTTTACTTTCTCTGGCAATGAATCTCTCTGTCTCAATCTTTGCTGTTTTGATTTGCTTTTTACAGAATTTATTTAATCTTCTGTATTTAGTTAATGCCTCATCACTACCTACTTGCTTTAATTCTCTAAATGCTTTATTTTTATATCTTATTGCGCCCCTTACAGCTCTATTTAGCCATAGTGGTTTCCTCCTATTTCTAGCATGTTTATTTCCATAGGGTATATATTGTGCACAGGTCCTATTCAGGATGCTAATAAACATCTCCCATTTTCTTTGTGTATTTTTATGTCTCAGGATATCGTCCAAGTTAATTGCACCAAGATCATCTCTCATCCGTTGGAAATTTGCTTTCCTGAAGTTTAGTGTCCTTGTAACCCCTCTACTACACATCTTATTAAAGGATACATGAAAACTTATTAATTTGTGATCACTATTACCCCAGTGACCCCCAACCCTTACATTTGATATGTGGTCTGGCCTGTTGGTTAATATTAGGTCTAGCAGTGCCCCCCCTCTTGTTGGGTCCTGAACCAGTTGTGAAAGGTAATTGTCTCTCATAGTTGTCAAAAACCTATTACCTTTGCTGGAACTGCAGGTTTCGGTTCCCCAATGTATTTCAGGGTAGTTGAAGTCCCCCATAATAATGACTTCTCCTTGAGTCGCAGCTTCATCTATTTGCTTTATGAGGATATTCTCTGTTGCTTCCATTATTTTTGGAGACTTATAACAAACCCCTATCAGTAATTTCTTATTTTTCCCCCCTCCCCTTATCTCTACCCACAGGGACTCTACATTTTCATTAGATTCATATATATTATCACGAAGGATGGGTTTTAAGGATGATTTTACATATAAACACACACCTCCCCCTCGTTTATTAGTACGGTCATTTCTGAACAGACTATAGCCCTGTACATTAACAGCCCAGTCGTGGCTCTCATCCAGCCATGTCTCAGATATCCCCACCATGTCATAATTATGCTCCAACAACAATAACTCCAATTCCTCCATTTTGTTTGCGAGGCTTCTGGCATTAGTATACATGCACTTTATGTACTTCTCTGTACCTCTATTCTTTCTTAAATTATTAACTGTTCTAACCCCACCCCCCATGCCACCCCCACCCCCAATTTCATTATTTGTGCCCAGGTCTCTAGCTGCACTGTCTTCCCCTCCTATAAAAGGAATACCCTCCCCCCCGTCCCTAGTTTAAACACTCCTCCAACCTTCTAGCCATTTTCTCCCCCAGCACAGCTGCACCCTCCCCATTGAGGTGCAGCCCGTTCCTAGCGTAGAGCCTGTAGCCAACTGAGAAGTCGGCCCAGTTCTGCAGGAACCCAAACCCCTCCTTCCTACACCAATTCCTGAGCCACTTAATAACCTCCCTAATCTCCCATTGCCTCTCTGGCGTGGCACGTGGTACAGGAAGTATTTCCGAAAATACCACCTTGGAGGTCCTTGCTTTAAGCTTACAGCCTAATTCCCTGAAATCATCTTTAAAGGACCTTCCACCTACCTCTAACTTTGTCATTTGTTCCAATGTGCACCATGACCGCTGGATCCTCACCAGCCCCTCCCAGTAATCTGTCATCCCGATCAGCGATGTGTTTGACTCGAGCGCCAGGTAGGCAGAACACCGTTCGACGATCCCTGTCTTTGTGACCGATTGCCCTATCTGTTCCCCTAATAATGGAGTCTCCCACTACCAGAACCTGTCTTGCCTGCCCTGCTCTCCTATTTCCCCCCTTGCTGGAGCAGACACTCCTCCAGCTTTCAGAGGACATGCCTTGCTGCAACAGTGCTACTCCTGCACTAACACTCCCCTCATCTGCCAACTTAGCAAACTTATTGGGGTGTGCCAGATCAGGACTAGCCTCCCTGGTGCTCTTCCCTCTACCCCGCCTTCTAACTGTCACCCAGCTAGCTGCTTCATTGTCCTGCAGCTCCAACCTAGCATCCCCCCCTCATCTATCCCATTGAGCGTCTGCTCAGTGAGCAGAAGACTCCTTTCCATAGTGTCTATGGATCTCAGTGTTGCCAGCTGCACATTTAGATCCAGAATCTGGGCTTCCAAATGCACAACGTGCTCACATCTCGCACAGCAGTATGCACCCTCGACCGGCTGTTCAAGGATTTGGCATTGGCAATAGTGGAGCACATCCTAAAGGGGAACCTTTTTGTCACCCCTTTTTGCTGTGACCACTTATGACCATGTGATATTTAAGGTTTTCTTTTTTAATAAATTTGCAAAAATTTCTACATTTCTATTTTTTTTTTCACTCAAGATGGGGTGCAGAGTGTACATTAATGAGAAAAAAAAAGAACTTTTTTGAATTTACCAAATGGCTGCAATGAAACAAAGAGTGAAACATTTAAAGGGGTCTGAATACTTTCCATACCCACAGTATGCAGTCAGTTAAATAGCAGTCAATGTGCAGCTATTTAGGTTTACACAAAAAATGAGCAGAAACAAAGTGTATGGTTTCGGTTAACCCTTAAAAGGCACTATATTTTATAAAAAAAAATAATGAAATAAGATACAGTAGATTATTTCCTACTAAACTATGGCACTGCAATATTATTCATCAAATAATTAAATAACCCCCACAATTTTTACAAAATTAGAAATTTTTAGAAAACCAAACAGAATGATCTAGAAACAGCATCAGAGTGAGAAAACGATCATTAACATGAAAAAGAAGGCATCCACCCTTCCCCCAGTGCTGAGTGTTGCAAGTAGCAGAGAGAGGAAATGAGCCGGCCCTCCCCCACACAGATTAGAGACTGAGCGCTGAGCCTATCCCTCCCCACCGCAAGGCTAGAAACATGAGAGCACACAAAGGAGAGCTCAGAGAGAGAGAGAGAGAGCGCCACTCCCTCACTATGGAAGTGTGTAATAACCAGGGAGCCTGTGCCTGCTCCTTATACAGGGGTCCTCCCTATGACCTACAAAAAAAACACATCCCCAACATGTCCAGACTGTCACACCCTTATATATTACATGGATGAGAAACCTATCTCTCCCCAGCTCACAGCTGAGTTATGTATGTTTAGTGCATTATTCATATGTACTTGTGAAGCAGCGCAATATGTGAGCGCATGGCATAGACTGTGAGAAAGAGAACTATGATATGCCATGGACTTCTATGGCCCCCACCCTGGATCTGCCCCATCCCCCATCCACCTTCCCTATGCCATGGACTTTTATAGTCCCATCCTGGATCTGCCCCATCCACCTTTCCTACAGCCCCTACCCAACATCCCTACAGTCCCTATCCCTGTTCCCTTTTGTACACTTGCTTTGGCAAAACTAATGTGTATTTAGTCCTGCCAGTAAAGCTTCTTTGAATTTGAATTTGAAGTGCTGCAGAGCGATTGTCATAAGTTATGACTAGAGATTATTATTAGTGATGGGCGAGTATACTCGTTGCTCACGTTTTTCCGAGCATGCTCGGGTGATCTCCGAGTAATTTTGTGTTCTCGGAGATTTAGTGTTTGTCGCCGCAACTGCATGATTTGCGGCTGCTAGACAGCCTGAATACATGTGTGGCATTCCTAACAAACAAGCAACCCCCACATGTATTCAGCCTGTCTAGCAGCCTCAAATCATGCAGCTGCATCCACCGAAACTAAATCTCCGAGCATTCCAAAATACTCTGAAATCACCCGAGCATGCTAGGGAAAACCTGAGCAACGAGTATACTCGCTCATCACTAGTCATTACTATTATTATTTATTTATATAGCAACATTGATTCCATGGCGCTGTACATGAGAAGGGGTTACATACAAATTACAGATATCACTTACAGTAAACAAACTAACAGACTGATACAGAGAGGAGAGGACCCTGCCCTTGCGGGCTTACCTTCTACAGGATGGTGGGGAAGGAGACAGTAGGTTGGGGGGTTACAGTAGCTCCGGTGTTGATGAGGCAGTAGCTCCGGTAATGGTGAGGAGGCAGTGATGTCATTGCAGGCTGTAAACTTTCTTGAAGAGGTGGGTTTTCAGGTTCCATTTGAAGGATCCGAATGTGGTTGCTATTCGGACATGTTGGGGGCACAGAATTGCAGAGGATGGGGGGGAAGTCTTGGAGGTGATTAGGTGAGGAGCGAATAAGTGTGGAGGAGAGAAGGCGGTCTTTGGAGGACCGGAGATTATGAGAGGGGAGATATCGAGAGATTGATTCAGAGATATATGGAGGAGACGGGTTTGGATGGCTTTATAGGTAAGTATTAGTAATTTGAACTGGATACTCTGCAGGAATGGGAGACAGTGAAGAGATTTGCAGAGGGGAGAAGTGGAGGAGTAGCGAGGAGAGAGATGAATTAGTCAGGCAGCAGAGTTAAGGATGGACTAGAGAGGTGCAAGAGTGTTTGCAGGGAGGCCACAGAGGAGGATGTTGCAGTAGTCGAGGTGGGAGATGATGAGGGCATGCACAAGCATTTTGGTAGAGTGAGGGTTGAGGAAAGGATGGATACTGGAAATATTTTTGAGCTGGAGGCAACAGGAGGTGGAAATAGCTTTGATGTGTGGTTTGAAGGACAGGGCTAAGGGCAAGCGTGATGTCATTTATTGTGATAGATAGATCAGGTAAGAAAGATCTGTGAGATGGAGGAAAGATGATGAGTTCAGATTTGTCCACATTGAGTTTGAGGAAGCGAGAAGAGAAGGAATAAGATGTGGCTGATAGACACTTTGGGATTCTGGACAGCAGAGAAGTGACGTCTGGACTAGAGATGAGCGACTGCCTTTTTTCGGGGAGAGTCGGGTTTCATGAAACCC
The DNA here is from genome assembly GCF_039654945.1 of Dendrobates tinctorius. NCBI lineage: Eukaryota > Metazoa > Chordata > Amphibia > Anura > Dendrobatidae > Dendrobates > Dendrobates tinctorius. The sequence goes on along the minus strand of NW_027361762.1, from coordinate 13,846,642 downwards.
GACTTTCTCAAAAATCGGGTCAAACGAAATCGGCCGATTATCGTGAAAAGTCGAAGGCCGACTGAAACACGTAACCCAATGCAAGTCAATGAGGAACCAAGGTCGGCAGGGAGTGGAGGACAGAAAACACACCTCCAGTGCCCATTTTAATGCCAAAAACATCAATTCTTATTACTTAAGCTTGTCAACCTTAATTTACTTTATAATAATAGTTAGGCATTGAAAACGGGGGGTTATTTGGCTAAAAGTTGTGGGGGGGTAGGGCTGGCTCCAGATTTTCATGGGCCTAGTGCCAAAGAGTGTCAATGGGCTCCTTTAACACATGCCACAATTCATGATCCTCTGATACGGCAGAGAAATAGCTGTATAGTACAATGAAAAATACTTCACTTCTTACATCTCATGACTGATATCCATTTTAAATTCTCCAATAGCTCCAAAAACGGACAGTATACTACTCCATACAGTATTATGGCCACCGCATAGTGCGCTATACAGAGTAATGAGGCCCATATATTTCTTCATACAGAATCATTGGTCCCATATAATGTTTGAAACAGTATATGATGAGCTCCACATAATGCTACAGTATATGTTGGTCCCCATGGATGAAGCTCCACTGTGTTATGGGCCCAAATAATGCTCCATATATAATGGGCCCCATTTCTAATGCTCCAGTGCATAATGGGCCCTGTATATGCTGCTCCTGTGTCTGATGTCCACCTTTGGAATGCTCCAGAGTATGGTGGGCATCATATATCATTCTCCATAGTATAGTGCTCCCCAAAAATAGCTGTCCCAACATTGAAAACAATTAAATAAGTCTCCTCGCTAGGGAATCCCTGTACTAGTCTGGACTCCTCGTCGTCCCCATCTTCCATCTCACTGCACTTGGACTGTTTAGGCAGAGGGCGTACAGACATGATGTCATCGCGCTCTCTGACCAGAATGTCACTGTCAGGAAACGCGGAAGACGTCACGGCGGTGGAGCAGGGAGAGGTAAGTATTTCAACTTTGCAAGTGCTATGATCCTGAGCAAGCAGGGGGGCCAACTCGATGGCGAAGGCACTGGCACAGGGCCCCTCATAGTACGCCGGTGTGTCTGACGGCGGGTGTGCACCCCCACCATCAGAGACACTTGATTCTACTATGAGGGACCTTGTGCCAGTGCTGTTGCCAAACAGTGTGCCCACCCACCTGTCCAGGGCAACGGCACTCGCACGGGTGCGTGCGCCAGGTGGTGACCCCGGCCCTGTGGGGGGAGGCAGCCCAGTTAGGGAGGTGGAAAAATTGGCATATGTTGATGTTGGACATTCAGCAGCTGCAAATGGAGTAATTGGAGAAGTCCGCAGAAGAGGACAAAAGCAAGCAATTTTTCTGGAAACCTACATGCAGGGGAGGATGGGACAAAATCCTTTGAAACCCATGGATGGTTCATTTTAATGAAGGTTAGATCATCAACATTTTGGGTCGACAGACAGGTCCTTTTTTCTGTCAGGATTGATCCAGCAGCACTGAAGACTTGTTCAGATAACACACTAGCAGCAGGGCAAGCGAGCTCCTGTAAGGCTTATTGTGCCAATTCAGGCCAGGTGTCAAGTTTACTGGCCCAATAGTCAAAGGGGAATGACCGGTGAGGGAGAACATCGATATGGGAGGAGAAGTAGTTTGTTACCATAGTTGTCAACTGCTGTCTCCTGTCACTTTCCATCGATGCAGTATTACCAGTCATGTGAGCGGTACTTTAAAAATCAGTCCACAACATGGTCATGAAACCCCTGTATCCAACGCCACTTTGGCTGTGTGCACCACGAACACCTCTTCCATGTTGCCCCCTACGGCTCGTTGGAAAAACATCACCGCCGCTGTGTGCTGGGAATGCCTCAAACAAATGGTTTACCAGACTTGCTTGTTTGTTAGCCAATATTAGCTCTAGGTTCTCCTGTGGCATGATGTTTTGGAATTTGCCTTTATAGCGAGGATCCAGGATGCTGGCAACCAGTAGTCGTCATCGTTCATCATTTTGGCAATGCGGGGGTCCCTTATTAGGATCTGCAAGACATAATCAGACATGTGGGCCAATGTTCCTGGTGTCAATGATGCACTGCGAGTGCTGGGTGGAGGAGCACTTTCTGGCAATCCACATCCCTCCAGTCACGCACAAACCCTGTACCTGACATTGCCACGCCAACATTTTTCTTGCCCCCTGAGAAGCATCCTCTTCCCCAAAATAATCATCCCCATCATCCTCCTCCTCCTCCTCTTCTTCTTCTTCCTCCACCTCGTCCACGAGACTTCCCTGAGCAGACAATGGCTGACTGTCATCAAGACTTCCCTCCTCCTCTTCCTCGTCGGCTGCAGACGCCTGCTCCTTAAAGTGCGTCAAAGTTTACATGAGCAGACGCATAAGTGGGATGCTCATGCTTATGATGGCGTCGTCTGCGCTTATCAGCCATGTGCTTTCCGCAAAACACTGAAGGACTTTACAGAGGTCTTTCAGCTTTGACCACTGCACACCAGACAACTCCATGTCTGCCTGCAAACTGCCTGCCCATGTATCCTCCCACAAATGAATTACAGCCTGCCTCTGTTCGCACAGCTTCTGAACCATGTGCAGGGTGGAGTTCCACCTTGTTGCAACGTCGATAATTAGGCGGTGCTTGGGAAGGTGGAGCAATCGCTGCAGCTTCTGCATACGACTGGAGTGTACGGGTGACCGGCGGATGTGCGAGAATAGTCTTCCCACCTTATGGAGCAGGGGTGTTAACTCCGGATAATTATTGAGGAAGCACTGCACCACCTGGTTCAAGGTGTGAGCCAGGCAAGGTATGTGGCTGAGTTTTGAAAGGGCTATGGCTGCCACAAAATTCCGGCCATTATCACTAACTACCTTGCCTGCCTCAAGATGTAGACTGCCCAGCCATGACTGTTTGTCGCTGCAAGTAGTCGGCCAGTACCTCCGCAGTGTGTCTGTTGTCGCCTAAACACATCATCTTCAACACAGCCTGCTGACGCTTACCACTAGCTGTTTGATAGTGGGACACCTCGTGTGCAACACTGGCAGCTGCGGATGGAGTGCTCGTGCGACTGCGCTCTGGACGAGCTTTCGCTTCTGGAAGAGGAGGAGGAGGGTCGAACGCCTACAGCCAACTGTTTCCTATACCGTGGGCTAGGCAGCACTGTCCCACCGCCGCTGTCCCCTGTGGACCCTGCATCCACCACATTAACCCAGTGTGCAATGATGGACACGTAACGGCCCTGGCCATGCCTAATTAATATTGCGTTGATCCAGGGAGCTAGTCTGATTGCTGTATGTGGAGTCGGGAAGGAATTTTTTTCCCCAATGTGAAGCTTACTGTTTGCCACATGGGATTTTTTTGCCTTCCTCTGGATCAACATGTTAGGGCAGGTTAGGACAGGATATGGGTTGAACTAGATGAACTTAAAGTCTCCCTTCAACCTTAATAACTATGTTACTATGTTACTATGTTACTGGACCATGCATCTGTTGTGAAGTGCACCTTTCCACTCACTGATTGCTTGAGTGCATGGACAATGTGGTCTTTCACATGCACGTGGAGGGCTGGGATGGCTTTTCTTGAAAAGTGCCAACTAGGTAGGTCATAGCGTGGTACTGCATTGGCCATGAGCTCGCGGAAAGCTTTGCTTTCAACCAACCGGTAGGGCATCATCTCTAACAAGATTAGTTTAGCAATGTGGGCGTTCAAAGCCAGTGTACGCGGATGAGAGGATGAGTACTTTCTAGTCCTACTCAGTCTCTGGTAGGGTGAGCTGGACTTGAGAGCTGCATATGGTGGAACTAGCGGTGGACATAGCGGACTGAGAGAGGGTTGGTGATGGTGTTGGTGGTGTTGCTGATGGCCTAGATTCAGTCTTTCGTAGCAATAACATTGTGATTCTATGACTGCTTTGCCCTTGCGACGACACCTCAACATTTGCTGCTGGTGGTGTGCTAACCGGTGGGCTTACAGTGGGGGAAGCAATGTAGCGTTGATGACTACCTTCATTCGGAGCAGGTGCACATGTGGTACGTGAGGTTTGGTAGTCCGTCCATGCTTGCAAGTGCATGGTGGTTAAATGTCTAAGGATGCAACTGGTATTCAAATTTCTCAGATATTTCCCTCGGCTAAATGTCTTTGCGCACTTCTTACAGATAACCTTGGCCTGATCATGAGGATTTTGTTCAAAAAAGTGCCACACTGCACTCTTCCTACTATGGAAGACATTTTGAGACCTTGCACGCTATGCTAATTTGATCGTCTGGCAAAGCTGTCCTGCAACCCTTTTGGTTTTTGTAACACGTTTTTGGACTGCTATGGTCCTGCCAGATAACAGCTGTTGCGATGTCATTGCCTGCTGCGGATCCTCCTCCTCCTCTTCTGAGCTATTGGCAGCGGCACCCTCTTCCCCCAGTGGATGCCAATCTGGGTCAACAACTGGGTCATCCATCACCTCCTCTTCAATTTCATGTGCACCTTCCTCTGTGTCACCGTGTAAGGTGGTATAGTATGTGGGAAGCGGCACCTGAGTTTCATCAGGGTCAGATTCTGCCTCAGTACACTGCGAGGACAATGTTGTGCTCTGAGTGAATGTACGAGCAGAAAAATCTAGCAGTGGCTGTGCATCAGTGCACTCCATGTCAAATTTGTCTTGGACTGGGGAATTCACGATTTGACTTGCTAACCCAGGCATGGTATGTGAAAAGAGCTCAATGGAGTAATCGGTAGTGTGGCCTGCCACATCCTTCAATTTTAGTAGGGGTGAAGGACATAAGGAAAGGTGTTGTTCCTGACCAGGAACCTCCAAGGACGTCTCAGTGCTTTTATTTTTTGAAACTTCAGAAGAGGAGGCGAGAGAGCTGGAAGCTGTGTCAGCAATGTAAGCCAAAACTTGTTCCTGAAGCTCCAGCTTTAAAAGTGGTTTACCTACTCCCAGAAAAGAGAGCCTTCGAGGTCTTGTGGAGCCAGATGATGACGCAGGCTCAACACCTTCTGCCTTAGGTGCTATTGTGCTTTTGCCACTACCAACAGATGCAACACCACCACCACCACCATCGGGACCAGATGGCAACCCCCGCCCATTTCCATGGCGTCTTCCACCATACTTGCTCATTTTTGTGAAAATGTACCCAAAATACCACCAGCTATATGGTACTGTAAAACAAGGTAGAAGGTGTATCTAGAGGAGACTTAATATATATGTACAAGTATATCAGAGGGCAATACAGAGATCTCTCCAATGAACTGTTTGTACCAAGGACTGTGACAAGAACAAGGGGGCATTCTCTTCGTTTGGAGGAAAGATAATTTCTGCACCAGCATAGAAGAGGGTTCTTCATGGTAAGAACAGTGAGGCTCTGGAATTCTCTTCCTGAGGAAGTGGTGATGGCCAACTCACTGAATGAATTTAAGAAAGGAATGGATGCTTTTCTTGTGAGTAACAGTATAGAAGGTTACGAATAACAGAATATTATAGGTAGATGGTTGACCCAGCTTTGGGGAAGGAATTTTTTTCCCTATGGAGAAAATTGGCTTCTACTCTGTGGGTTTTTTGCCTTCCCCAGGATCAACAATGCAGAACAGCTGCACTAAAAATAGGCTGAACTAAATGGACATAAGGTCTTCCTTCAGCCTTCAAAACTATGTTACTATGTTACTATTGGTGAGAATTTGAATCTCACTATAGATTTGAGGACGCAGAACTATTGTCTCTGGCCCAGGAGAGATTACACCTCAATGTAACAGACTGAAATTGGATGGTGTATGACAAGGTGTAGGGTGTCTATAGGATTGGTGATAATTTGAATCTCACTATAGATTTGAGGACGCAGAACTATTGTCTCTGGCCCAATAGAGATTACATGTCAATGTAACAGGCTGAAATTGGATGGTGAATGACAAGGTGGAGGGTGTCTATAGGATTGGTAAGAATTTGAATCTCACTATAGTTTTGAGGACGCAGAACTATTGTCTCTGGCCCAGGAGAGATTACACCTCAATGTAACAGGCTGAAATTGGATGGTGTATGACAAGGTGGAGGGTGTCTATAGGATTGGTGAGAATTTGGATCTCACTAGAGATTTGAAGATGCTGACAATGATGCTCTCAGTCCAAGTATGGACGCAGGCAGCCTAATAAGCAGGACTGCTGCACAGTGCACACACAAAAGGATGGAAAAATGAACGCTTGGTAACTGTGCAGAAAAGAGGAAGAAAAGTATTTTTGCTTTTAAAAAAGCAGTTTGCACAGCAGTGTGCAAACAGCAATGCAGCTATCAGGGAGCCTTATAAGACAGCCTAATAACCAACAGAGCTGTTGCACAAAAATAGAGCCTCCCCTGTCACTGCACACAAAGTGTTGTGTTGTAAGTGGAAATCGCTAACAACAGAAGCAGTTTTTTTTGGTTCTTCTTCCCTGCCTAAGATGGTGGTGACCTATGCCTATGTCATCGCGTTGCCCACAGTGTGCGTCCTCCATCATTGGCTGAAAAAGGGCGCTGGAAGCATCTTTTGAAACACGACTTTGGCGCTCTGGTCGCCGACCTCGTGGCCGACCTCACGCTATGGTCAGGTTTTGTTTCATGAAACCCGACATCAGCAAAAGTCGGCGACTTTTGATTATGACCGACCCGTTTCGCTCAACTGTAGTCTGAACCAGAGAGGTATATCTGAGTGTCATCAGCATAAAGGTGATACTGGAATCCATGGGACTTTATGAATTGTCCCAGGCCAAGTGTATAGATTAAGAAGAGTAGGGGTCCCAGAACAGAGCCTTGGGGGACTCCAAAAGAGAGAGGGTGGGATGAGTAGGTAGTGTGGGAGTGGGAGATGCTGAATGTGCTGTTGGAAAGGTATGAGGAGATCCAAGATTGGGCAAGGTCTTTGATGCCAAAGGAAGAGAGGGGCGACCGCGTCAATAGCTGATGCAAGAGTGGCATTGTAGAAAGCAGTGGCATTGTCTGTGTCGTGGAGTGAGGCTATGGATGCCAGAGGTAGAATAGAGTCAGAGAGTGTGTTGGCGTCTAAGTGTGTGAGGTTTCTGTGGGGGTGCGCATGTTACTGGACATGGGTGACAGTTGAGGAGTACAGGGATGAGAAAGTGAAATAGAGGGAGAGGGGAGGTTGTGAAGTTAGATAGAAAGCAGAGACAGGTGAAGATCAGGTCTAACATATGTCCATCTGTGTGGGTGGCTAAGGAGAACCACTGAGTAAATCCAAAAGATGAAGTAAGGGACAGGAGTTAGGAGGCTGTGGAGTGAAGGGTATCAGTAAGGATGTTCAAGTCATCCATGATGATATTGGGAATGTCAGTGGAAAGAAAGTGAATAAGCCAAGTAAAGAATTAGTCAATAAAGGCAGTGGCCAGGCCCGGAGGTCGGTATATGACGGCACTTGGAGGATGCAGGGAGAGTAGATGTGGACAGAGTGGGCTTCAAAAGAGGGGAGGATAGGGAAGGGTAGAGGTGGGATTGGGTTAAAGGTGCAGTTAGTAGAAATGAGAAGACTCACTCCTCCACCATGCCTGTTGCTGAGGCGAGGAGTGTGAGTGAAGTGGAGGCCGCCGTAACACAGCACAGCAGGGAAGGTGGTGTCGGAGGGTGTCAGCCATGTTTCTGCGAGGCCAAGAAAGGCAAGATTGCGAGTGAAAAAAAGGTCATGAATCACATGAAGCTTATTGCAGATGGAGCGGGCATTCCAGAGTGCTCCAGAGAGAGCAGGGGGGTGGGCGTCAGAGGCACGGGTTTTATGTTGGAGAGATTGCGGTAGTTCATATTAGATAGGGAGCAGTAGAAAAAGTTTGCCAATCTCAAATTTGACATGAGCGTAGCACGTTCGGATTTGTGTTCGGATTTCCAAATATTTTCCCTCATAGTTGGCAAAATTCGGGCACAGTTCGGTAAATGATTCCGTTTCCACTAATGCTTTTGTTATGATGTTGACTAGAATAGTGGTGCTGTATGATGAGCGGGGGGGATATATTTGATGAAGGGAGGGGCCTGGGAGAGGTGGGAGAGAGGGAGTAGCGATGGACTGTAATTTTGTTTTTTAGCTTAATGGGTGGCGATTACGGCAACCAGAGTGCAGAAACCATGCACAACGTCCAGACACAAGGGCTTCTGTCATTGGCTGCCAAAATCACATGTCCATCTTTAAAGCTGACATGTTGTTAAGGCACCATTTTGTAGGTGTAACCGTGCACAGAGGCTGCTCATACAAGTAGTCAGATAGTTAGATATGCAGTTTATTGTCAGCTAGTTCAGCTAGATAGGATCCTGTGTGAAATTGACCTTCCACCATCTAACTCATTTGTGATAATAGTGTGGTGCACGCAGAAGGCCACATTTCCTAATTTAACTCATTTGTGCTAATAGTGTGGTGCAGGCAGCAAGTCACATCTCCTAACCTAAATTGTTTGTGCTAATATTGTGGTACAGGCAGGAGGACACATTTCCTAATCTAAATTATTTGTGTTAATATTGTGGTGCAGGCAGGAGGCCACATTTCCAAATCTAACTTGTTTGTGCTAGTATTTTGGTGCAGGCAGGAGGCCACATTTCATAGTCTAAGTTACCTGTACTAATATTGTGGTGAATGAAGAAAACCACATTTCCTAATCTAACTCATTTGTGCTAATATTGTGCTGCAGGCAAGAGACCACATTTCCTAATCTTACTTGTTTGTGCTAATATTGTGTTGCAAGCAGGAGGACATATTTCCTAATGTAAATTGTTTGTGCTAATATTGTGCTGCAGGCTTGAAGCCACATTTCCTAATCTAAATCGTTTGTGCTAATATTTTGTTGGAGGAAAGAGTCCACATTTCATAATCAAACTCGTTTATGCTAATAGAGTGGTGAAGGCAGTAGGCCACATTTCCTAATCTAAATCATTTGTTCTAATATAGTTAGGGCAGGCAGAAGGCCACATTTCCTAATCTAAATAGCTTGAGCTAATATTGGGGTTCAAGCAGGAGGCCACATTTCCTAATAAAACTTGTTTGTGCTAAGATTGTGGTGCAAGCAACAAGCCATATTTCATAATCTAACTAGTTTGTGCTAATGTTGTGATGTAGGCAGGAGGCCACATTTCTTAATCTAACTTGTTTGTGCTAATATTGTGGTTCAAGCAGGAGGCCACATTTTCTAATAAAACTCGTTTGTGCTAATATTGTGATGCAGGCAGGAGTCCACATTTCCTAATCTAACTTGTTTGTGCTAATATTGTGGTTCAAGCAGGAGGCCACATTTTCTAATAAAACTCGTTTGTGCTAAGAGTGTGGTGCAAGCAACAAGCCACATTTCATAATCTAACTAGTTTGTGCTAATGTGATATAGACAGGAGGCCACATTTCTTAATCTAACTCGTTTGTGCTAATGTTGTGAAGATGGCAGGAGGCCACATTTCTTAATCTAACTCGTTTGTGCTAATATTGTAGTGCATGCTGGAGGCTATATCTCCTAAAGTAAGTCAATTGTTGTAATACTTTGCTGCAGGCACCTGGCCACATTTCATAATCTAAATCATTTGTGCTAATACTGTAGTGCAGGCACCAGGCCACATTTCTTAATCTAAATCATTTGTGCCAATACTGTAGTGCAGGTAGAAGCCACATTTCTTAATCTAATTTGTTTGTGCAAATATTGTGGTGCAGGCAGGAGGCTACATTTCCTAATCTAAATCAATTGTTCCAATACTGTTGTGCAGGCACCAGGCCACATTTAGGAATCTAAATTGTTTGTGCTATTATTGTGCTGCAGGCAAAAAGCTACATTTCATAATCTAAATCTGTTCTGATAATAGTGTGGTGCAGGCAGGAGGCCACATTTCTTGATCTAAATCATTTGTGCTAGTATTGTGGTGCAGGCAGGATGATACATTCCCTATTCTAACTCATTTGTGCTAATACTAATACTCAAAGCATAATTGTTAACAATTCCGAAAAGAGATAAGAATAGGAAGCATTTAAGGAAACCAGGATGGATGAACACAGAACTTAAGCACATGCTAAAAAGGAAGAAAAAAATGTTTATAAAATGGAAATAGGGAGGCATATCTAAAGAAGAATATAATGCTGGCTGCAGAACCTGCAGGGCACAAATCAGATTATCTAAAGCTGACAATGAATTGAGGCTTGCAAGAGACGTCAAAAGCAATAATAAAGGATTTTGGGGATATGTCAAAAGTAAAAGAAAAGTCAAAGATGCTATAGGATTTTTACAGGATGAAAATGCTGAAATGGTAAGACAGGATGTTGAGAAGGCCGAACTTTTAAATTCCTATTTTGCATCTGTTTTCTCTCAGAAAGGAAATGTAACATCAACTGTTCTTCACTGTCCTATTAAGGGAATAGAAGAATCCAGGATATCTATAAACAGAAAGATAGTGAGGAAACACTTAGCTAACCTAAATGAATTCAAGTCTCCAGGTCCAGATGAATTACACCCCAGAGTACTGAAGGAGATGATAGCAGAAGAAATTTTTGAACCCCTCTCCATAATCTTTGAAAATTCTTGGAGAACAGGAGAAGTCCCAGAAGACTGGAGAAGAGCAAATGTTGTTCCTATCATCAAAAAGGGGAAGAAGGTGGACCCAGGCAACTATAGGCCGGTGAGTCTGACTTCTATACCAGGAAAGATCTTTGAATAAATTATTAAACAACATGTATGTCAGTACCTGGATAAGAATGAAGTGATTAAACAGAGTCAGCATGAGTTTGTAACTAATAAGTCATGTCAGACTAACTTAATTTCCTTCTATGATGGAATCACTGATTGGGTGGATCAAGGAAATGCTGTAGATATAGTATATCTTGACTTCAGCAAAGCATTTGACAAAGTATCTCATACAATCCTTATTGAAAAAATGGCTAAGTATGGAATGGACAAGGCAACTGTTAGGTGGATTCATAACTGGCTTAGTGATCGGACCCAAAGAGTGGTTGTAAATGGCTGCACATCCAGTTGGAAGAATATCTCAAGTGGGGTACCACAGGGCTCTGTCCTGGGCCCTGTATTGTTCAACATCTTTATCAATGATTTAGATGAAGGAATTGAGGGTAAACTGATTAAATTTGCTGATGACACAAAGCTAGGAGGGATAGCTAATACTAGAGAAGAGAGAGAGAGGATTCAAAAAGATATATATAAACTGGAGAAGTGGGCAGCAACTAACAGAATGGTTTTTAACAGAGAAAAATGCAAAGTACTACATCTGGGCAATAAAAATGAAAAAAGCATATACAGAATGGGAGGAATAGGGCTAAGCAACAGCACATGTGAAAAAGACTTGGGTATACTAATAGATCACAGACTGAATATGAGTCAACAGTGTGATGCAGCAGCAAAAAAGGCAAATGCAATTCTAGGATGTATTAACAGAAGCATACAGTCTAGATCACGTGAAGTCATTATTTCCCTCTACTCCTCTTTGGTCAGACCTCATCTGGAATATTGTGTCCAGTTTTGGGCACCACATTTTAAAAAAGACATCAACAAACTGGAGCAAGTTCAGAAAAGAGCGACCAGAATGGTGACCAGTCTGCAAACCCTGTCTTATGAGGAAAGGTTGCTGGATTTGGGAATGTTTAGCTTGCAAAAGAGAAGACTGAGAGGAGACTTAATAGCTATCTACAAATATCTAAAGGGCTGTCACATTGTAGAAGGATCAACTTTATTCTCATATGCACAAGGAAAGACTAGAAGCAATGGGATGAAACTGAATGGGAGGAGACACAGATTAGATATTAGAAAAAACTTTGACAGTTAGAGTGATCAATGAGTGGAACAAGCTGCCACGAGAAGTGGTGAGTTCTCCTTCAATGGAAGTCTTCAAACAGAGGCTGGACAGACATCTGACTGGGATGATTTAGCGAATCCTGCTTTGAGCAGGGGGTTGGACCAGATGGCCGAGGAGGTCCCTTCCATCTCTACGATTCTATGATTCTATGATTCTAATATTGTGATGTATCAGAAATAACCATGGCACAACCGTAAAAAGTGGTGCACACGAATGTACCCAAACCAGTACAGTAATAGAAATAAACTTGGCACTCTACTTTGGATAATGACAGAAAAGGAAATGACTTTAATGAACATCCATAGGCAGTACAACAAACATTTTGGTTCCAAAAAACATACTGATAGGGAATTTAGATTGTGAGCCCCATCAGGGACAGTGATGAAAATATGTGCAAACTGTAAAGCGCTGCGGAATATGTTAGCGCTATATAAAAATAAAGTATTATTATTATTATTATTTTGGTTAATCACTGACATTATTCAGTGTAGTAAATAAATAAAATGACAATGACAGCAAAAAAAGTAATATATGTATCAAGATAATTAAATGTGTCAAAGATAAAATAGAATAATAAAGAAAAACAATCTAGAAAAAAACTCCATTGAGTTGGTAAAGAGTAGAAAAAAAAAGGATGAGGAGAGAAAAGGCCCCACAAACACACTGATGAAAAAGAAGAAATTCACAATAAGTAAAAAAGAGGCTGTAGAGGAGGGAATGCATACCTGACTGCATGAATGTAAGGAACATTGAATATGCAGGCTATTGTATGAAACAAACAAAAAAAATAAAACAAAAAGATGAAAAAATATATGTAAAAAAATTGTAGAGAAAAAAATATTAATATAGTATTTTAGTGTAACCAACCGAATAGTTAATGATATAGTACTGATTGATTCTATTCCTTTCCGATTCTCTTAACCTTCTGGCTCTTACTGAAACCTGGATCCAGCAGTCAGACACTACCGCTGCTGCTGCTCTTTCATATGGGGGACTACACTTTTCTCATACCCCAAGATCAGACAATAGAGTAGGTGGAGGCGTTGGTCTGCTCCTATCACCAAAATGTACCTTTCAGGTTATCCCTCAAGTACCCTCACTTGTCTTCCCTTCCCTTCTTTTGAGGTCCTTGCCGTCATACTCTACACCCCCTTCTCCATGTGAGTGGTGGTGGTGTATCGTCCTCCCGCCCCTCCCATCAGTTCCTGGATCATTTTGCCACTTGGCTTCCACATTTTCTCTCCTGTGACATCCCCACCCTCATCATGGGCGATTTCAACATCCCCATTGCTCTTCCCCTCTCCGCATCTGCTTCTAACCTTTTATCTCTAACCTCCCCTTTTGGCCTCTTGCAGCATACTAACTCTCCAACGCATGAAGATGGAAACTCCCTCGACTTGGTCTTCTCTCAGCTTTGTGCAGTGGATGATTTTGCAAACTCCCCTCTACCGCTCTCTTTTATTCTCTATCAAGAACTGCCATCCTGCTCAGGTCACCCCCACTGTCCATACTTATAGAAACATACAAGCCATTAACACCCAGAAACTTATGAAGAACTTGCAGTCATCATTGGCCCCTATCTCCTCTCTCTCATGCCCTGATTCTGCACTGAAGCATTACAATGAAACACTTCAAAGTGTCCTGGATGAAATTTCACCTCCTATATATAGAACAACACGACACAGACGGTGACAACCCTGGCACACCCTGCAAACACGTTTCCTGCAGCGGTGCTCCAGGTGCACCGAACGTCTGTGGAGAAAATCCAATCTACCCGAAGATTTCATCCATTATAAGTTTATGCTTTGGACATACAACACCACCCTTCACCTCTCCAAACAAACCTATTTCAACACCCTCATCACCTCACTGTCCAATAACCCTAAACGTCTTTTTGACACTTTTCAATCTCTATTCAAACCAAGAGTGCAGGCCCCAACCACGGAGCTTCAAACGATCTGGCCAATTACTTCAAAGAAAAAATTGACCATATCCGACAGGAAATTATCTACCAATCACCTCATACCATGCATTTTCCTTTCTCTCCCACTGCATCTAGCTCACTCTCTGATTTTGAACCAGTCACAGAAGAAGTAAGCAGGCTCCTTGCATCTTCTCGCCCAACCACTTGCACCAGTGACCCAATTCTGTCACATTTCCAGTCCCTTTCCCCTGCTGTCACCACTCACCTAACTAAAATATTTAACCTCTTTCTCTTATGGTATCTTTCCTTCCTCATTTAAGCATGCCATCATACAGCCATTACTTAAAAAAAACCCCTCGACCGAAACTGTTCCGCTAACTATAGACCTGTCTCTAATCTTCCCTTCATCTCTAAACTCCTGGAACACCTAGTCCACTCCCGTCTTATCCGCTATCTCTCAGATAACTCTTCTCGACCCTCTCCAATCTGGTTTCCGCTCTTTACACTCTACTGAAACTGCCCTCACTAAAGTCACTAATGATCTACTAACAGCTAAATCTGATGGTCATTACTAGAGTTGAGCGACTTTTGTTTTTTTAGGGTCGCGTTTCGTTTCGTGAAACCCGACTTTTCCAAAAGTTGGGTCAATCAAGATCGTCCGATTATAGGGAAAAGTCGGGGTCGTCCCGAAACACGAAACCCAATGTAAGTCAATGGGGAATAAAAGTCGGCAGTGAGAGGAGGACAGGAAACACACCTACAGTGCCCATTTAAATGCCAAAAGCATCAATTCTTCTTACTTAAGCTTGTCAACCTTAATTAACTTCATAATACAAGTTACGCACTGAAAAATGGGAGTTATTTGGCTAAAGTTGTGGGGGGGGGGTGGCTCCAGGTTTTCATGTGCCCTGGGCGAAAGAGCGCCCCTTTAACACATACCACAACTCATCATGCTCCGATACGGCAGAGAAATAGCGGTATAGTACAATGAAAAATACTTCACTTTTTACATCTCATGACAAGGCCCATCTATTTCTCCATACAGAATCATTGGTCCCATATAATGTTTGAAACAGTATATGATGAGCTCCACATAATGCTACAGTATATGTTGGTCCCCATGGATGAAGCTCCACTGTCTTATGGTCCCAAATAATGCTCCAAACATAATGGGCCCCATTTCTAATGCTCTAGTGTATAATGGGCCCTGTAAATGCTGCTCCAGTGTCTGATGTCCACCTTTGGAATGTTCCAGTGTATGGTGGGCCCCATCTATCATTCTCCAGAGTATAGTGCTCCCCAAAAATTGCTGTCCCAACATTGAAAACAATCAAATAAGTCTCCTCGCTAGGGAATCCCTGTACTAGTCTGGACTCCTCGTCGTCCCCATCTTCCATCTCACTGCACAGTATTTCAACCTTGCAAGTGCTGTGATCCTGAGCAAGCAGGGGGGGCACACTCGTTGGCGACGGCACTGGCACAGGGCCTCTGATAGTACGGTGGTGTGTCTGATGGCGGGTGGGCCGAACCTGCACTTTCATCTGCAGCTTCCTCTTTGTCACCGTGTAAAATGGAACTGTATATGGGAAGGGTAACCTGAGTTTCATCAGGGTCAGATTCAGGCCGTGTAGCGTGCGAGGGGAATGTAGTGGTCTGGGTCAATGTACCAGCAGATTCATCGAGCAGTGGCTGGGCATCAGTGCACTTGTGTCGCCCCCAGGAGTACGGTCGCCACAGTGGCATTACCTTCTTCCTAGGGAGTGTGATGTCATGCTTGGGAGCAACGAACGATCTCTCTAGCAGGTTAACTGATTGGGCGGCGTTATTCCCACGAGTCATGACCCTCCAAACAGCGTTCATGAAGGCAAAGTGTTTGTTTTACGTGGGCAGTATGGTTGCAAAGCTGAACCTTAAAGGAATGTCCAGAAGGGCACCACCAGGAGTGGAGCCTACGGTTAAATTCGACTCCACCTGGGAAACCTCAACCATGCCAGCTACAGAACAGATGCACACATTGCAAGCTTAATTCCGTTAACGAACGAGACTCCGTCATGCCCCGCGGTCCGAGTCTGGCTTACTAGAGGGACACGTGAGGCTCTGGAACATGAGATTGGCCAATAACTGGTGTGTCATGCCCTTACATGTCCGTGGCTGCATGTGCGCTACACTGAAAAGGCCAGCGTTTGTCGCTTACAGGTGCAGATAACCCGCTGAACAACGTTAGTGATGGGGATCACTGATTACAATTATTACCCGCGAACAATGATTTCCCAGTAAGTGCAGGTCAACTGCAGTTCCGGAATTAGGCCTAACTGTCATTCCTGAAAAAATGAAAAACTTACGTGTGCAAACCACAGGTGCTGTAGCTTGCTTAACAGCTCGCCAGCCGTTCTCACGCCCAGTATGGATTACACGTGATTGCACAAATGTTAGAAAGGGTACCGTATCCCCGGATAACATGTATGGATAGCGTACACATTCAAAATATATGTCTCAGGAGGCAGGCTCAGACGGTGTCAGGCCCAGTATGGATTGCACGTGATTGCACAAAGGTTAGAAAGGGTACCGTATCCCCGGATAACATGTATGGATAGCGTACACATTCAAAATATATGTCTCAGGAGGCAGGCTCAGACGGTGTCAGGCACAGTATGGATTTGACGGCCCAGATTACACAGCGGAGGAGCAGGGAGAGGTAAAGATTGCAAATGCTGGGGCCCTGCCCAAGCAAGGGGGGCCCACTCGTGGGCGTCGGTACTGGCACTGGGCCCCTCATAGTACAGCGGTGTGTCTGACGGCGGGTGTGCACCACCACCGTCAGAGACACTTGATTGCACTATGAGGGATCCTGTGCCAGTGCCCACGCCCAAGAGTCGGCCTACCCACCTGTCCAGGGCAACGGCACTCGCACGGTGTCGTGCGCTAGGTGGTGACCCCGGCCATGGGGGGGGAGGCAGCACAGTTAGGGAGTTTTTAGAAAGTGGCATATGTTGATGTTGGACATTCAGCTGATGCAAAAGGCGAAATAGGTCAAGTCCCAGGAAGAGGTGGACCAAAGCAAGCCATTTTTCTGTCACCCTATGTGTCATCAGGGGAAGGTGGGACAAAATCCTTGGAAACCCATGCATGGTTCATTTTAATGAAGGTTAGATCATCCACATTTTGGGTTGACAGACGGGTCCTTTTTTCTGTCAGGATTGATCCAGCTGCACTGAAGACTCTTTCCGATAGCACACTTGCAGCTGGGCAAGCGAGCTCCTGTAAGGCATATTGTGCCAATTCAGGCCAGGTGTCCAGTTTAGCAGCCCAATAGTCAAAGGGGAATGACCTGTGTGGGAGAACATCGATATGGGAGGAAAAGTAGTTTGTAACCATGGTTGACAACTGCTGTCTCCTGTCACTTTCCATCGATGCAGTATTACCAGTTGTGTGAGCGGTATTTGAAAAATCAGTCCACAACATTGTCATGAAACCCCTGTCTCCAACGCCACTTCTGCTGTGTGCACCACGAACACCTCTGCCAAGCTGCCCCCGGCCCGTACGGCTCGTAGGAGAACCATCACCGCTGCTGTGTGCTGGGAATGCCTCAAGCAACCGATTTACCAGAGTTGCTTGTTTATTAGCCAATATTAGGTCAAGGTTCTCCTGTGGCATGATGTTTTGTAATTTGCCTTTATAGCGTGGATCCAGGATGCTGGCCAACCAGTAGTCATCATCGTTCATCATTTTGGCAATGCGGGGGTCCCTTTTTAGGATCTGCAAGGCATAATCTGACATGTGGGCCAATGTTCCCGGTGTCAATGATGCACTGCGAGTGCTGGTTGGAGGAGCACTTTCTGGCAAATCCACATCCCTCCAGTCACGCACAAACCCTGTACCAGACCTTGCCACGCCAACATTTTCACTTGCCCCACGAGATGCATCCTCCTCCCCTAAGTAATCATCCCCATCATCATCCTCCTCCTCCTCTTCTTCCTCCACCTCGTCCAGGAGAGGTCCCTGAGCAGACAATGGCTGAATGTCATCAAGGATTCCCTCCTCCTCTTCCTCCTCATCAACATTGGCTGCAGACGCCTGCTCCTTAAGGTGCGTCAAAGTTTGCATGAGCAGACGCATAAGTGGGATGCTCATGCTTAGGATGGCGTCGTCTGCGCTTACCAGCCGTGTGCATTCCTCAAAACACTGAAGGACTTTACAGAGGTCTTTCAGCTTCTGCATACGAACGGAGTGTACAGGCGACCGGCGGATGTGCGCGCACAGTCATCGCACCTTCTGGAGCAGGGCTGTTAACTCCGGATAATTTTTGAGGAAGCACTGCACCACCAGGTTCAAGGTGTGAGCCAAGCAAGGTATGTGGCTGAGTTTTGAAAGGGCTATGGCTGCCACAAAATTACGGCCGTTATCACTAACTACCTTGCCTGCCTCAAGATGTACACTGCGCAGCCATGACTCAGTTTGTCGCTTCAAGTACTCGGCCAGCACCTCGGCGGTGTGTCTGTTGCCCAAACACATCATCTGCAACACAGCCTGCTGACGCTTTCCACTAGCTGCTCAATAGGGGGACACATCGTGTGCAACGGTGGCAGCTGCAGATGGAGTGCTCGTACGACTGCGCTCTGTGGACGAGCTTTCGCTTCTGGAGGAGGAGGAGGAGGAGGAGGGTGGAACGCCTACAGCCAACTGTTTCTTATACCGTGGGCTAGGCAGCACTGTCCCACCACCGCTGTCCCCTGTGGACCCTGCATCCACCACATTAACCCAGTGCGCAGTGATGGACACGTAACGGCCCTGGCCATGCCGACTGGACCATGCATCAGTTGTGAGGTGCACCTTTCCGCTCACTGACTGCTTGAGTGCATGAACAATGCGGTCTTTCACATGATGGTGGAGGGCTGGGATGGCTTTGCGAGAGAAGAAGTGGCGACTGGGTAGGTCATAGCGTGGTACTGCATAGGCCATGAGTTCGCGGAAAGCTGTGCTTTCCACCAACCGAAAGGGCATCATCTCAAACGAGATTAGTTTGGCAATGTGGGCGTTCAAACCCAGTGTACGCGGATGAGAGACTGAGTACTTTCTTGACCTACTCATAGTGTCTGGGAGGGTGAGCTGGACTTGAGAGCTGCATATGGTGGAAGTAGCGGTGGACAGGGCGGACTGAGAGAGGGTTGATGATGGTGATGGAGTTGGTGTTCTTTCTGATGGCCTAGAATCAGTCTTTCGTTGATATAACAGTGGGATTCCCTGACTGCTGTGGCCTTGCAACGACACCTCAACATTTGCTGCTGTGCTAACCGGTGGGCTTACAGTGGGGGAAACAATGTAGCGTTGATGACTACCTTCGTTGTGATCAGTTGCACATGTGGCACTTGAGGTTTGGTGTTGTGTCCACGCTTGCAAGTGCATGCTGGTTAAATGTCTAAGCATGCAACTGGTATTCAAATTTTTCAGATTTTTCCCTCGGCTAAAGGTCTTTGCGCACTTCTTACAGATAACCTTGGCCTGATCATGAGGATTTTGTTCAAAAAAGTGCCACACTGCACTCTTCCTACTTTGGCAGACATTTTGCGGCCTAGCACGCTGTGATCTTTTGACCCTCTGGACAAGCTGTCCAGCAACTCTTTTGATGTTTGGAACCTGTCTTTGGAGTGCTCCGAGCCTGCCAGATAACAGCTGTTGCGATGTCGATGTCTGCTGTGGATGCTCCTCATCTGAGCTATTGGAAGCAGCACCCTCTTCCCCCAATGGATGCCAATCTGGGTCAACAACTGGGTCATCCATCACCTCCTCTTCTATGTCATGTGCACCTTCCTCTGTGTCACCGTGTATGGTGGTATAGTGTGCGGGAAGGGGCACCTGAGTCTCATCAGGGTCAGAATCTGGCTCTGTACACTGCGAGGACAATGTAGTGCTCTGAGTGAATGTACCAGCAGAATCATCCATCAGCGGCTGTGCATCAGTGCACTCCATGTCAGATTCATCTTGGCCTGGGTAATTCACCATTTGACTTGATAATCCAGGCATGGTATGTGAAAACCGCTCCATGGAGTAATCAGTAGTATGGCCTGCGTCATCCTTCAATCTTGGTTGGGGTGAAGGACACAAGGAAAGGTGTGGTTCATGAACATGAGCCTCCAATGACGACTCAGTGCTTTTACTTTTTACAACTGAAGAAGAGGAGGCGATAGAGCTGGAGGCTGAGTCAGCAATGTAAGACAAAACTTTTTCCTGATGCTCTGGCTTTAAAAGCGGTTTGCCAACTCCTAGAAAACTAAGCGTTCGAGGCCTTATGTAGCCAGACGATGACGCAGGCTCAACACCTCCTGCATTCGGTCCTATTTTGCTCTTGCCACTACCATCAGATCCACCACCAACACCATCATTACCAGCTGCCAACCCCCGCCCAATTCCACGGCCTCTTCCACCAACCTTCCTCATTTTTGGTAGAAATGTAGACAAAATCCAACAAACTATATAGTATGTAAAACAAGGTACAAGGTGTCTATAGGACAGGGGAGATTTTGAATTTCTGCACACACTTTTGGACACTGGACACTTTTGGATTGTGTGAGGCCCACTGATATCTGAGCGCTATGTGACAGGCTCGATGGCACAGCTGTGACCTAAGTGACTAGAGGATAAGTGAGATTTTGAATCTCTGCACACACTTTTGGACACTGGACACTTTTGGATTGTGTGAGGCCCAATGAATATCTGAGCGCTATGTGACAGGCTTGATGGCACAGCTGTGACCTAAGTGACTAGAGGATAAGTGAGATTTTGAATATCTGCACACACTTTTGGACACTGGACACTTTTGGATTGTGTGAGGCCCAATGAATATCTGAGCGCTATGTGACAGGCTCGATGGCACAGCTGTGACCTAAGTGACTAGAGGATAAGTGAGATTTTGAATCTCTGCACACACTTTTGGACACTGGACACTTTTGGATTGTGTGAGGCCCAATGAATATCTGAGCGCTATGTGACAGGCTTGATGGCACAGCTGTGACCTAAGTGACTAGAGGATAAGTGAGATTTTGAATCTCTGCACACACTTTTGGACACTGGACACTTTTGGATTGTGTGAGGCCCACTGATATCTGAGCGCTATGTGACAGGCTTGATGGCACAGCTGTGACCTAAGTGACTAGAGGATAAGTGAGATTTTGAATCTCTGCACCCACTTTTGGACACTGGACACTTTTGGATTGTGTGAGGCCCAATGAATATCTGAGCGCTATGTGACAGGCTCGATGGCACAGCTGTGACAAAAGTGACTAGAGGATAAGGGAGATTGGATTGCTTTTAAAAAAGCAGTTTGCGGAGCAGTGGGTAAACAGCAATGCCAGCCTGTCAGGAAGCCTTAGAAGGCAGCCCAACAACCAACACCACTGATACACCACTATATAGCCTCCCCTTGCACTGCACACACAGTGACTGGTGTGTTGTGCAGGGCAAAACGCTAGCAGCAGAAGCCGTTTTTTGGTCTTCTTCCCTGCCTAACGCTCTCCCTACAGAATCAGCAGCAACCTCTCCCTATACTGAGATCGGCAGAAGTAAGATGGAGGTCGGCGTGCACGCCCTTTTATACCCCCTGTGACGCCCACCAAAGCAAGCCAATCACTTGCATGCCCTTCTGAAAGATGGTGGTGACCCGTGCCTATGTCATCACGTTGCCCACAGTGTCCGTGGATCCTGATTGGCTGAAAAAGAGCGCAAAACAAACTTTTGAAACGCGACTTTGGCGCGTAAGTCGCCGACCTCGTGGCCGACCTCATCCTAGGGTCGGGTTTCGTTTCATGAAACCCGACTTTGCCAAAAGTTGGCGACTTTTGAATTTTTTCGACCCGTTTCGCTCAACTCTAGTCATTACTCCATGCTAATTCTCTTGGATCTGTCTGCAGCATTCAACACTGTGGATCACCAGCTCCTCCTCACTATGCTCCGCTCCATCAGCATCAAGGACACCGTTCTCTCCTGGTTTTCTTCCTATCTCTCTGACCGCTCCTTTACTGTATCTTTTGCTGGCTCCTCATCCCCACATCTTCCACTTACTGTTAGGGTTCCTCAAGGCTCAGTTCTAGGCCCCCTCCTCTTCTCTTTTAACACTGCCCCTATTGGTCAAACAATCAGTAGATTTGGTTTCCTTTACCATCTCTATGCTGATCACACCCAATTATATACTTCTTCTCCTGGCATCACGCCTGCCTTTTTAGAAAACACCAGCGATTGCCTAAACACTGTGTTTAACATCATGTCCTCACTATATCTGAAACTGAACCTGTCAAAGACTGAACTCCTTGTGTTTCCTCCCTCCACTAATGCACCTATGCCCAACATTGCCATTTCTGTGTGTGGTTCTGTGTGTGGTTCCACTATTACTCCCCAGCAACATGCCCGCTGTCTTGGGGTCATACCTGACTCCGAACTTTCATTCACCCCCCACATCTGCTCACTGGCTCGCTCTTGTTATCTGCACCTCAAAAACATTTCTAGAATTCGACCTTTTCTTACTGTTTCTCTTATTCATTCTCGTTTGGACTACTGTAACTCTCTTCTAATTGGTCTCCCTCTTACCAAACTCCCCCCTCTAATCTGTGTTGAATGCTGCAGCCAGGATCATATTCCTCGCCAATCATTACACCGATGCCTCTACCTTGTGCCAGTCCTTACACTGGCTACCCATCCACTCCAGAATCCAGTACAAACTTATTACCTTCACCCACAAAGCACTCCACGGCTCAGCACCACCCTACATTTCCTCCCTCGTCTTAGTCTACCACCCTACCAGTGCCCTCCGTTCTGCTGATGACCTGAGGTTAGCATCCTCAATAATCAGAACCTTCCACTCCGTCTCCAAGACTATACACGTGCTGCGCCAATTCTTTGGAATGCAGTTCCCAGGTCAATACAATTAGTCCCCAATCCCTAGAGTTTTAAGTGTGCCCTAAAAACGCATTTATTCAGACTGGCCTACTGCCTCAACACATTAACCTAACTATCCCTGTGTGGCACAGTCAAAAGTTTTACCATAACCAGGTTCCCCGCATCATGTTCTCGCATGCTTTATGCATCTATTAGCCCTCTGTGTCTGTACTGTTTCACACTTAACATTATGACTGGTCCGAACAATTGAAGGCAACTGTTACTGTGGTGCCCCTGAGGCTTCAGTCGCCACAGAGGTACTGCACCTCCTCCTGAGGTGTGGTGCCCCACCATCCAGGTATGGTGGGAACTCCTAACCACGCTCCAACACTCGCATCCCACACAACATGGTAGTTCAGCAAAGCCACATTGCGGCTCCTTGCTTAGAGAGTAGCAGAGCATCTTTGGTGGTTCCCTGCTTGGAACACGAAACGTGCTGGGAGGCGGGTGGAGTTTAGAATACATAAAAAGCGGGAAGAGTAAGTCAGTCAGTCAGTGAGGGGGAGAGAGAGAGTCACTGGGAGAGGAGTGAGGATCCCTGGAAGAGGGATGGAGGAAGGAGTGCTGCAGCTGCCTCAGTGATCTGAGCCAGCTGGCACAGGAAAGGAAAGAAGGAGAAAGACACTGACCTTCTATGAGAGAGAGGGATTAGTACGGAATGAAGGAGTAAAAGGGAACACAGAGGACATGGGTTAGAGGAAGAACCCTGCCTAGAAGTTCTAAGCGCAAGGCCGGGGCCCGGTCCCCGAGGTTGTATGGATACTGAAGGTCCTGCAGCAGACAGGCTGTCTGCCGTACAAGTAGAGTTCTTGGGAACATCTGTCAGGAGGCACTCCAGTGTATCTCAGTACTAGGAGTACTTCACTTAAAGGGGCCATAGAGGAGACGTTCAGAAAGGTACATGCTGGCGGAATGTTGGAAGGGAGCATCCTATCTTGCCTGGAGGTTGACTGAGCCCAGGACCCGGAGGACACAGCATGGAGGCAGGCATCTGTGTGAACTGCAGACTGTGAGTAAAGCTTTGGAACTACATGCCCTGATGTCCTCCCCTTATTCCCGCATCACTACACCCTGACACTACTACATCTGTGCACCGGCCTCTACACCGCCTGTGCCTCTCCTCCATTGGTACATCTACACTGCCCTGGGACTATAGCTCCACCTGTGGGGAGCTTCACCATCTTGGCTGCAACCCACCACCAGTCCCAGAGCATCTGCATGCAGCGTTGGCCTAACACCTCACTTGCCGAACACCACAGGTGGCGTCACGAACTATTCATAAACTTCATTTCATTGTTCATTCATCCCCTTTTTGCCATGGAGCCCCAGGGCCATGGACCGGGTCACAGCTTCCGTGACAACTCACATTGAGATCAACGGGCCCGGTACCGAGTACCCCGCCAGGCCCTGGTGGTTCTGGCGTCACGAACAGGATGACGAGACCCGATGCCATCGGGTTCTGTGTGCCAAAGATTTGCTGGACTTGAAACTTTAGAGAATGTGCAGAAGACCCAATTTGATAGACTGTGAAATGAATACTAAAAATGGCCGACAGCCTGGAGAAGAAGGGCGTGATCATATGGGTGGTCCTAAGAAAAGAGCACAGACTTCCTGGGCCTCCCCTGTCTAAACTTCTATGTGACAGCAACATGGCCCACCCCCCGAGGGGTTCGCATACTGGCTTGGTATGGAAGCGCTGGAAGAAGACGCCGCCCGAAGATGTAGGGACAGAAACCAGTGGCGGGAAAGGGGCCGAGGCAGGAAGAAGAATGCCAGAACGCCATGATGGAAGAAGAGGGAAGGAGGCCAGCGGAGCGTGCAGAGGCTGACCTGGATCTCCCCGGCGCCATGGCTGAAGGCTCGGACCCTGCTTCTATGCTGAATCACCGGCAGCTAGAGGAAGAGGTAGCCTGGCTGACCCAACATTTGCAGCTGAGGCAGGAGGCTTTGTGGAGGCTGAACTGGCAGCACACCCAGGAGGAGCCTACGCCAGCGGTACCGCCATCATCGGTACCCGTCGCTGCAATACCGGAGCTTCCCCAGGCAGACACCAAGGAGCCTGCAGCCGCTACCACACCACCGACAGCATCCGGAGTCCCTTCTCTGCAGACACCACCGGAGGAATTGTATGAGGCCCCGGGAGCCAAAGCAGAAGAGGAGCTCCTGCCCAGACCTGACGCGGCCGCACAGGTCCCACCAGAGACCCCTGTGGACCAGGAGCCGCCATTAGCTCCACCACCGTCCCCGGTGTCCCACCGGACAGTGTCCACTGCCGCTATGCCTGCATCGGAGCAGAGGCCGCACCGCCAGGAGGCATCAGGTATATACCCCAGCCCTCCTAATGGGTTGCCCCCCGAGTTGACATTGTCAGAGGCTGGCTTGCGGGAACTCGAAATGTGGCAGTTGGAAGAGTCAGCTGGGGGCACTAGACTGTCAGAAATGGGGAGGTGGAGGAGGTCCTTACTGAGAAGGGTACGGCTGGAACAGGCGCGCAGGATTATGCGTCTTCGGGAAGTGGAGGAGTCTAGGTCGCTTTGGGATAGTGACCTTGGGATCCCTTGGCTGCCGAGTCCCCATGTGGTCGCCCATCAGCGCCAACAAGCTGCGGCATCCCTCGGTGCTAGGCCATGCACCAGAGCCATCTACCCATGAGGAACAGTTGATGGGTATCGATATGCATCATGGGTTCCCTTTACCACAGCTTCAAGGCCCTAGGCAGCAATCGCACCAGTTGCCACCACCATGCCCTTTGGCAAGCAACCAGCAACAAGATGGAGACACCCAAAGCTTCACCCCTGGTAGCAGTTCCAGTCCAGAAACCCCAGGAGGGGACCACACTTAGTCAAAATGCTCCTTTAAAGTGAATCTCTTTGCCCAGGAGGGTATTTGCACAGTTGTGCCATTGTTTTCTATTTTTGCACCAGTTTCCTATTGTTGGTTATCATGTCCCAGTTTATTTTCCCAGAGTTGCCCTGTTTAGTTGGCAGCCTTCACACTTGAATTGTGGAGATCATGAACGTTGAATGGTCCAGAACTGTCATTGTATATAGTTTGCACCTCTTTAGATGCTCTCTCTTGGTTTTACGTAGGACTCTCTTTTTGAAAGAAAATCTACCTCGACATAGGGACATTTCCAGACGCTTGGCCGGACCAGTGTCTATCTTTGCACTTGATAATAATGCTTAATGTTATTCTCTGAATAAGAAGCTGAATTGTAATAGCGTATAATGAAAGTATTAATGACAGATTTTATAGTATATGGAGAAAGAGACATAGTGAATGTTTTACAGAGTTTTTGAATAAAGATGTTGAGAATGTGAATGCAGAATTGAAAATTACAGGTGACGAACCAGGTATCTACAGTTGTCGTCCTAAGTCTAGAAGAGACAGTGAAAAGTAGAAAATGTGAAAGATAATGGAAAGAGATGTGTTGCTAGAAAATGTGAATTGATATTGAGTTTGCTTATATAGCACTTTACATTAGGTAGCGTAATTTAAAAAGTTTAGACAGTTAATTTGTTTGTAACGTTCAAGAAACCGTGCCTCCTATATTAGGAAGTTTAGTATAAGAAATGTTTATTCAGCATTACCAAAAATTTTTATGTTCCTATATTGTCAACTGTGTTTGCTTTGCAGCCCGCGGACGTGCTGTTTAACGGGGGGTATGTGGCGCCCCTGAGGCTACAGTCGCCACAGAGGTACTGCACCTCCTCCTGAGGTGTGGTGCCCCATCATCCAGGTAAGGTGGGAACTCCTAACCATGCTCCAATACTCGCATCCCACACAACATGGTAGTTCAGCAAAGCCACAATGCGGCTCCTTGCTTAGAGAGTAGCAGAGCACCTTTGGTGGTTCCCTGCTTGGAACACGAAACGTGCTGGGAGGCGGGTGGAGTTTAGAATACATAAAGAGCGGGAAGAGTCAGTCAGTCAGTGAGGGGGAGAGAGAGAGTCACTGGGAGAGGAGTGAGGATCCCTGGAAGAGGGATGGAGGAAGGAGTGCTGCAGCTGCCTCAGTGATCTGAGCCAGCTGGCACAGGAAAGGAAAGAAGGAGAAAGACATTAGACTGAAACCTGACCTTCTATGAGAGAGAGGGATTAGTACGGAACGAAGGAGTAAAAGGGAACACAGAGGACATGGGTTAGAGGAAGAACCCTGCCTAGAAGTTCTAAGCGCAAGGCCGGGGCCCGGTCCCCGAGGTTGTATGGATACTGAAGGTCCTGCAGCAGACACCGGTGGAGTAGTGGGCTGTAAATGCACTACTCCCATCTAAGACTTGGGGGCACAACAGCAACTTGGATAGTGAGCTGGGACTCAGGAGTAAGGCGTCCCCGAAGCAGGCTACAGCTGTCTGCCGTAGAGTTCTTGGGAACATCTGTCAGGAGGCACTCCAGTGTAACTCAGTACTAGGAGTACTTCACTTAAAGGCGCTATAGAGGAGACGTTCAGAAAGGTACATGTTGGCGGAGTGTTGGAAGGGAGCATCCTATCTTGCCTAGAGGTTGACTGAGCCCAGGACCCGGAGGACACAGCACGGAGGCAGGCATCTGTGTGAACTGCAGACTGTGAGTAAAGCTTTGGACCTACATGCCCTGGTGTCCTCCCCTTATTCCCGCATCACTACATCTACACTGCCCTGGGACTACAGCTCCACCTGTGGGGAGCTTCACCATCTTGGCTGCAACCCACCACCAGTCCCAGAGGATCTGCATGCAGCGTCGGCCTAACACCTCACTTGCCGAACACCACAGGTGGCGTCACAAACTATTCATAAACTTCATTTCATTGTTCATTCATCCCCTTTTTCCATGGAGCCCCAGGGCCACGAACCGGGTCACAGCTTCCGTGACAACTCCCATTGAGATCAACTGGCCAGGTACCGAGTACTCCGCTAGGCCCTGGTGGGTTGCTCCATTACCACCCACCTTTTGTGTCTTCTTTTTTTTTTCCCTCATAGATTGTAAGCTTGCGACCAGGGCCCTCATTTCTCTTGGTATCTGTTATGATCTATGTGGTTATTGTTATGCTGTAATGTCTATCGTCAGTACAAGTCCTCTCTGAAATGTAAAGTGCTGTGGAATATGTCGGCGCTGTAGAAATAAAATTATTATTATTATTATTGATAGAAAAATGTCCAGTGTGATGGCCTGGCCACTAGTAAAATGTCAATGACCTGTAAAAGGATAGAGGAAAGCATTGTTTGCAATGCAGGGTCATAGATGAATTGAATGTAAAATATAGAAAAGAACCAACTTTGGGGCTCTATCCAGAGTGTCCCTTGTGGTATTATCCGGTCTCAGCCAGTAATGTACTGAAATATATAAAGATACAGTATATAAGTATCTCCATAGATAATATATACGGTAAGAATATCTGTGGTGTAGACGCACCGGTGGTGGTAGTGGGATCCAGTAGATCTGTTTGCGGGCCATAGCTAGGAGTTACACGCTGTTCTATAAATACTATAGCGGTATTGAAAGGTATGTGCGTACCAGAAGTAATGTCACCGGAAGTGACGTGTTGCGTTCCACCGGCAGGAAATGTCAGTTTGTATGTGTTCTAATGACCGGAGAGTATCGCTGTGTGGTGGGAAAATGCTGATAGTAACCATAGGCAGGTAAAAGTGTCCCCATGGTATATACAGTTGTGGCCAAAAGTATTGACACCCCTGCAATTCTGTCAGATAATACTCAGTTTCTTCCTGAAAATGATTGCAATCACAAATTCTTTGGTATTCTTATCTTCAATTAATTTGTCTTAAATGAAAAAACACAAAAGAGAATGAAGCAAAAAGTAAAACATTAATCATTTCACACAAAACTCAAAAAATGGGCCAGACAAAAGTATTGTCACCCTCAGCCTAATACTTGGTTGCACAACCTTTAGCCAAAATAACTGCGACCAACCGCTTCCGGTAACCATCAATGAGTTTCTTACAATAATCTGCTGGAATTTTAGACCATTCTTCTTTGGCAAACTGCTCCAGGTCCCTGATATTTGAAGGGTGCATTCTCCAAACTGCCATTTTTAGATCTCTCCACAGGTGTTCTATGGGATTCAGGTCTGGACTCATTGCTGGCCACCTTAGAAGTCTCCAGTGCTTTCTCTGTGTTTTGGGTCATTGTCCTGCTGGAAGACCCATGACCTCTGAGGGAGACCCAGCTTTCTCACACTGGGCCCTACATTATGCTGTAAAATTTGTTGGTAGTCTTCAGACTTCATAATGCCATGCACACGGTCAAGCATTCCAGTGCCAGAGGCAGCAAAGCAACCCCAAAACATCAGGGAACCTCTGCCATGTTTGACTGTAGGGACCGTGTTTTTTTTCTTTGAATGCCTCTTTTTTTCTCCTGTAAACTCTATGTTGAAGCCTTTGCCCAAAAAGCTCTACTTTTGTCTCATCTGACCAGAGAACATTCTTCCAAAACGTTTTAGGCTTTTTCAGGTAAGTTTTGGCAAATTCCAGCCTGGCTTTTTTATGTCTCGGGGTAAGAAGTGGGGTCTTCCTGGGTCTCCTACCATACAGTCCCTTTTCATTCAGACGCTGACAGATAGTACGGGTTGACACTGTTGTACCCTCAGACTGCAGGGCAGCTTGAACTTGTTTGGATGTTAGTCGAGGGTCATTATCCAACATCCGCACAAACTTGCGTTGAAATCCCTTGTCAATTTTTCTTTTCCGTCCACATCTAGGGAGGTTAGCCACAGTGCCATGGGCTTTAAACTTCTTGATGACACTGCGCACGGTAGACACCGGAACATTCAGTTCTTTGGAGATGGACTTGTAGCCTTGAGATTGCTCATGCTTCATCACAATTTGGTTTCTCAAGTCCTCAGACAGTTCTTTAGTCTTTTTTCTTTTCTCCATGCTCAATGTGGTACACACAAGGACACAAGACAGAGGTTGAGTCAACTTTAATCCATGTCAACTGGCTGCAAGTGTGATTTAGTTATTGCCAACACCTGTTAGGTGCCACAGGTAAGTTACAGGTGCTGTTAATTACACAAATTAGAGAAGCATCACATGATTTTTTGAACAGTGCCAAAACTTTTGTCCACCCTCTTTTTTATGTTTGTTGTGGAATTATATCCAATTTGGCTTTAGAACAATTATTTTTGTGTTTTTTCATTTAAGACAAATTAAATGAAGATAATAATACCAAAGAATTTGTGTTTGCAATCATTTTCAGGAAGAAACTGAGTATTATCTGACAAAATTGCAGGGGTGTCAATACTTTTGGCCACAACTGTAGTTAGTAAAAAGGGGTGAGATGTTTAGATTAAGGTAGGAATAGAGAATTTAATGGTGGTTGTAAAGTGAGAGATTGGCATTAATCAAAAACAATATTGAAAAATAAATAAATAAAAAAAAAATGAAAAACCAAAATGAAAGATTAAGGCTAGTTTCACACTTGCTTTTTTTTGCAGCGCGTTTTTCCCGCAAAAAAACGCATTGAAAAAATGCATACATAAGCATACAACTGCTGCGTTTTTTTCAAGCATTTTTATGAGCATGCATGAAAAAAACGCAGCGTTTTTATGCGTTTGTATGCGTTTTTAGCGCGTTTTTACCGCGTTTGCGTTTTTTTCCAACATTTTTAGGTGGCCCCTCACACTACCCAAACCATGACTTTACTAACCCTAACCCTGACCCTAACCCTAACCCTAACCCTGACCCTAACCCTAACCCTAACCCTGACCCTAACCCTTAACCAAATCATACTTAACCCTAACCCAAACCCTAAACCCTAACTAACCCTAACCCTAACCCTAACCCTGACCCTAACCCTAACCCTGACCCTAACTCTGACCCTAACCCTAACCCTAACCCTAACCCTGACCCTAACCCTAACCCTAACCCTGACCCTAACCCTTAACAAAACCATACTTAACCCTAACCCTGACCCTGACCCTAACCCTAACCCTAACCCTAACCCTAACCCTAATCCTGACCCTAACCCTGACCCTAACCCTAACCCTAACCCTAACCCTGACCCTAACCCTTAACAAAACCATACTTAACCCTAATCCTGACCCTAACCCTGACCCTAATCCTTAACAAAACCATACTTAACCCTAACCCTGACCCTAACCCTAACCCTGACCCTAACCCTAACCCTAACCCTGACCCTAACCCTAACCCTAACCCTGACCCTAACCCTTAACAAAACCATACTTAACCCTAATCCTGACCCTAACCCTGACCCTAATCCTTAACAAAACCATACTTAACCCTAACCCTGACCCTAACCCTAACCCTGACCCTAACCCTAACCCTAACCCTGACCCTAACCCTAACCCTAACCCTAACCCTGACCCTAACCCTTAACAAAACCATACTTAACCCTAATCCTGACCTTAACCCTGACCCTAACCCTTAACCAAACCATACTAAACCCTAACCCTGACCCAAAACCCAACCCTAACCCTGACCCTGACTCTAACCCTAACCCTAAACCCCCTTAACTAACCCTAACTCTAACTCAAACCCCTAAATTCCATGGTTAAAAAAAAACGCATATGCAAAAAAACGCTTACATGAGCATGCCAGTGCGCACATATGCGCATCCATAGGCTATAATGGCCATTTTTAGCGCAAAACGTGCGCATATGTGCGCATGCGCTTTTTTGCAGGGCCAAAAAATGCAACATGATGCGTCTGGAAAATTCAATCGCACACCCCAAAAAAACGCAGCGCATGAAAATCGCATACATGCGCTTACAAGCGCGCAGGTATGCGCACCCATGTTAAAGATAGGGGAAAAAACGCATGCGCAGGTTAGCGTTTTTTTCCAGCGCTAAAAAACGCAAATGTGAAACCAGCCTAAGAATAAAAATTAAATGAAATGAAAAATAAAAGATGAAAAATCATTGCAAAAAAGGAAAAATGAAAAAAAGGAAAAATGAAAAAATTATGAAATAAAAGGATGAATATCAACAGTCAAGTAGAGGGAGAGCCAGGAAGAAGACTAAGATGGGGAGTTTCACAAGCAGTTCACTATAATCGACTCTGTAAAAAGAATAACTGTATTAGTAGGATGGCATGACAGAGTTAAATACATATCATATACAGGAGCATGAATAATTTAAAGAACTGCACTAATCACCCATCAACACTTAATTTGATCAATTATATTCGGATATTAGGGAGATCAAGTCAGATAAATGATAACAAATCATATTCTCTATTTAATCCTTTTGGTGTCAGAGTTTGCAATTCATGTATCCTAAAGGCTTCTCACTTCTTCAGCAAACGTATGCGGTCACCTCCTCTCCTTGGAGGGGTTACGTGTTCTATAATCAGGTATTTGAGTTGCGATATATTATGCCCAGCCCCACGGAAATGTGAAGGTAATGGTAATAACATAGTAACATAGTTTTGAAGGCTGAAGGAAGACCTTATGTCCATCTAGTTCAGCCTATTTTTAGTGCAGCTGTTCTACATTGTTGATCCTGGGGAAGGCAAAAAACCCACAGAGTAGAAGCCAATTTTCTCCATAGGGAAAAAAATTCCTTCCCCTAAGCTGGGTCAACCATCTACCTATAATATTCTGTTATTCGTAACCTTCTATACTGTTACTCACAAGAAAAGCATCCATTCCTTTCTTAAATTCATTCAGTGAGTTGGCCATCACCACTTCCTCAGGAAGAGAATTCCAGAGCCTCATTGCTCTTACCGTGAAGAACCCTCTTCTATGCTGGTGCAGAAATTGTCTTTCCTCCAAACGAAGAGAATGCCCCCTTGTTCTTGTCACAGTCCTTGGTACAAACAGTTCATTGGAGAGATCTCTGTATTGCCCTCTGATATACTTGTACATATATATTAGGTCTCCCCTAAGTCTTGTCTTTTCTAGAGTAAATAGACCTAATTTTGATAACCTTTCTTGGTATTGTAGTGAACCAACTCCATTTATCATTTTAGTAGCCCGCCTTTGAACCCTTTCAAGTTCAGTAATGTCTTTCTTGAGCACCGGCGTCCAAAATTGCACACAATACTCCAAGTGTGGTCTGACGAGTGATTTGTACAGAGGGAGAATTATGTTTTCATCTCGTGTTCCCAGACCTCTCTTCTAATGCATCCCATGACCCTATTTGCTTTGGTGACAGCTGCCTGGCACTGGGCACTCCAATTTAGCTTCTTATTGACTAAGATGCCTAAGTCTTTTTCCATGTCTGATTTCCCCAGCAGTTTCCCATTTAGTAAGTAATTGTAGTATCTGTTTCTCCTTCCCATATGCATAACCTTACACTTATCTGTGTTAAACCTCATTTGCCATTTTTCAGCCCAATTCTACAATTTACTCAAATCTGTCTGTAGTTGCAAACTGTCCTCCTTTGTGTTAACTATCTCACATAGTTTTGTATCATCTGCAAATACTGATATTTTACTGTGTAAGCCATCCACTAGATCATTAATAAATATATTAAATAGTAGGGGGCCCAATACAGAACCCTGTGGTACCCCACTAGTAACCCTGGCCCAATCTGAGTATGCACCATTAATAACCACTCTTTGTTTTCTATCACTAAGCCAGCTACCTACCCATCTACACACATTTTCCCCTAGCCCAAGTTTTCTCATCTTTCTTACCAATCTTTTATGTGGGACAGTGTCAAATGCTTTAGAGAAGTCGAGATAAATGACATCCAATGATTCTTCTTGGTCCATTTGAGAGCTTACATCCTCATAGAAGCTGATCAGGTTAGTTTGACAGGAGCGATCCTTCATAAATCCATGTTGATATGGAGTTAAACATTTATTAACATTGAGATATTCCATAATGGTATCCCTTAGAAACCCTTCAAAAATTTTACCCACAACAGAAGTTAAGCTTACCGGCCTATAGTTTCCAGGTTCCCATTTACACCCCTTTTTGAATATTTGTACCACATTTGCTTGCCGCCAATCAAAAGGAACAGACCCTGTTTTTATAGAGTCTTTAAATATAAGGAATAGAGGCCTGTCTATCACATTACTTAACTCCCTTAATACCCGAGGGTGATTGCCATCAGGGCCTGGTGATTTGTCAATTTTAATCTTACTAAGGCGGTTCTGCACTTCTTCCTGGGTTAGGTAGGTAATACTTAATGGGGAGTTTACATTATCACTCTGCATTTCCCCTGGCAAATCCTTTTCCTGTGTGAACACTGTTGAGAAAAAAGTATTTAAAACATTTGCTTTTCCCACATCGCTCTCTATGAATTCACCCTCATTGTTCTTTAAAGGGCCGACACCATCAATTTTAATCTTTTTACTGTTTATATAAAGAATAGTTTGGGGTTTGTTTTACTTTCCTTAGCAATGAGTCTCTCAGTTTCCACTTTTGCTAAATGTGTTTGTTTTTTTACACATTTTATTTTTTTCTCTATAACTTTTTAATGCTTCTTCATTGCCTTCTTGTTTTAGCTTCATAAATGCCTTGTTCTTGTTATTTATTGCCCTTTTTACATCCTTATTTAGCCACATTGGTGTTCTCCTGTTCCTAGCCCTTTTATTTCTGTACGGTATGGCTAGCTCGCAGTGGGTGTGTAAAACTGATTTAAATATTTCCCACTTATTTTCTGTGCTCCTATTTTTGAGGATATTTTCCCAATCAATTCGGCGAAGGTCCTTTCTAAGCTGATCAAACTTTGCTTTCCTGAAATTCAGTGTTTTTGTAACCCCCTTCCAGGGCACTTTACTGAAGGACAAGTGGAATTGTATTATTTTGTGGTCACTATTCCCTAGGTGCCCATCGACTCGTACTTCTGTTATTCTATCTGGTCTGTTGTTTAAAATTAAGTCCAGAAGGTCTGTCCCTCTAGTTGGGCCCTGCACAAGTTGAGACAGATAATTATCCTTGGTCACTGACAGAAATTGGTTTCCTTTCTGAGATACGCAGGTTTCAGTTTCCCAGTCTATGTCGGGGTAGTTGAAGTCCCCCATAATAATCACCTCATTGTGATTTGCTGCTGTGTCTATTTGTTTCAATGATACATTTTCAGTGGTTTCTGTTATATTTGGTGGCTTATAACAAACCCTTATGAGGATTTTATTACTTTTCCCTCCTTGTATCTCCACCCATAGAGACTCCACCTCTTCATTTCCCTCTTGTATATCTTCTTAGTGTGGGCTTTAAAGTGGACTTTATATATAGACAGACTCCACCCCCTTTCTTTTTTTATGATCCCTCCTAAACAAATCATATCCTTGCAAGTTAGCCACCCAGTCATAGCTGTCGTCTAACCATGTCTCAGTTATTCCTACTATGTCGTATTTTTCCTCCTACATTACCAACTCCAGATCTTCAATCTTATTGGTCATGCTTCATGCGTTGGTGAGCATGCAGGAAAGAAGTTTTGCTTCATTTTTCTTAGCTTCCTTCTGAGTACCCTGTCTTGGGTCCTCTTTACCACATCTAGTATCATTGATTAGCTTGTCCTTCTGCTGCATGTTCTTGTCTGCTGTTTTTCCTCCCATCCCCTCTTCTTCTAGTTTAAAGTCCTCCTGATGAGTGTGGCAAGTCTTCTGGCGAATGTGTGTTTCCCAGGTTTTGTGAAGTGTATCCCATCTCTTGTGAGAAGTCCATCGTAGAGGTAATTCACGCCATGGTCCAAGAATCCAAATCCTTGCTGCCTGCACCACCGTCGTAGCCAGTTGTTCACCTCTAGTATCCTATTCCATCTTCAGATGCCATGGCCATCGACTGGGAGGATTGATGAGAAAACAACCTGTACGCTCCGTTCCTTTATTTTCTTCCCCAGAATTTCAAAGTCTTCACAGATAGTTGGTAGGTCATTTCTTGCAGTGTCGTTTGTGCCTACATGTATCAGTAGGAAAGGGTAGTCGTCCTTGGATTTGAGGATAGTTGGTATCCTGTTGGCCACATCCTTGATTTTTGCTCCTGGGAGGCAGCAAACTTCTCGTGCAGTTATGTCCGGCCTGCAAATAGTTGCCTCCGTGCCTCTTAGTAGTGAGTCGCCCACAACTACCACTCTTTTCTTTCCGGACGCACTGCTTGTTGCTCGTGAGTGTTTTTGAGTGTCATTTGTTTCTGCTTTCGTTGACAGAGTAACTTTTGTTGATAGTGTGTCTTCTCTTGTAGATATGGTATCATCCTGAGCTGTGCCATTTTCGTTCTCCAGCATGAGGGCTTCATATTGGTTGCTAAGCTGTGTGGGTGGTGATGACCACTTGATCCGTTTGCTTCTTTTTGTCACATGGCTCCATTTTTCAGCCTCTATATGTGCTCTGAAGCTTTTCTCACTTTCCAAATCCTGAATGGTTGCTTCTGCTTCATCCAAGAAGTCCTCATGTTCTTTAATTACCTTCAATGTTGCTATTCATTCTTCCAGTCCCTGCACCTTTTCCTCTAAGAGGGTAACAAGTTTGCACTTCTGACAGGTAATGTTGAGTTTTGGGGCCGGAAGATCCGTAAACATGTAGCATGTGTTGCAGGTGACCACGTGGATTTTCTTGTCTTCCATATTGCTGATGCAGGGTATGATGGGTGGAAACTCGCGCGCCGTTAGGCGTGCAGTTTTGCGATGTCCTCAAACAGCGAGACCCGGCAAGTCCCAGCGATCGATCAGCTTAAGGCGACTCTTCTCCTCTTCCCAGAATGTACCGGAAATATGCAGATGAGCTTCCTGCTTCTCCAATTCCTGGTTTTGCGATGTCCTCAAACAGCGAGATGCGGCAAGTCCCAGCGATCGATCAGCTTAAGGCGACTCTTCTCCTCTTCCCAGTATGCACCGGAAATATGCAGATGAGCTTCCTGCTTTTTACAGCGAATGGTAGATTTGTGCTTTGAAATCCGATCCCTAATTGGTTGTGTTGTCTCACCAATGTATAGGAGACCACATGGGCATTTAATGAGATAAACCACGTATGTGGTATCACACGTGTTGAAATCCTTAATTGCATATCTCTTACCAGTGTGTGAATGGTAAAAGGCATTTCCTCTGAGTACATTGTTGCACTTATTACAATGCAATCAAGGGAAAGTGCCAGTCCGAGGAGTCTGTAGGAGGCATTGGCGGGTATCAATTCTGGAGAAGCCTATGTTGGCCTTAATGAGTGCATCTCTCATGTTAGGGGGCCTTTTGAAACATGGTAAAAAAGGGTTATGAAAATCTAAGATATGTGGATAAGCCGTTCGTAGAATGTCCCAATGTTTTTGGATAGCCTTGTGTTAAATGTAAATACATGGATGAAACGTGTGAACGAAAGGACTATGATTGTGCGCTGTAGATCGTATAGTGTTTGGGGGATTGATAGAACTCTCCAGTA
Organism: Dendrobates tinctorius; assembly: GCF_039654945.1. NCBI lineage: Eukaryota > Metazoa > Chordata > Amphibia > Anura > Dendrobatidae > Dendrobates > Dendrobates tinctorius. The sequence goes on along the minus strand of NW_027361762.1, from coordinate 13,809,707 downwards.
AATCTGAGGGATAACCTCTCTCCTCAAATTTAATGCGCATTTTGTCAAGTCTGTTATGAACGAGTCACCGAGGAGGAAAAAACAAAAAGCAAGCTAAGCCCAGAAAACCGGAGAGGTTGGTAACTAGCGGATTGCAGACCCCTGATCCTATCCACAACAACTAGCAGTAGCCGTGGAGCGTGCCTACAGTGGTCCTAGATGTCTAGTCACGGCCGGAGAACTATATAAGCCTAAAGGAAGAAAGGGAAAATCTAAACTGCCCCAGAGCAGACCCCAAAGCAATAGACAGCCCCCAACATGTATTGTCGGTGAAACAAGATGAAAACACAGACACAGAGAGAAAGATAGGCTGACCAAACGATGGGGTCCTCACTATCTAGAAAGGACAGGAAAGAAAAGCTGCTGTCTGCAATCACGCAAAAAACCCTGCCAAAAAAAATGTCCAACACGTCTGATAGAAAAAGGCCCTGAAGTCGCTAGACTTCAAATCACTACATCAGCACTCAGGTATATTCTGAAGACAGAGCAAAAGAGATCAACTGATCAGAGACAAAATGGGGATTCAGCCCTGTCCCAGCCAGGGCAGGCTGAACACAAAAAATAAGTAAACCAGACAAAAACTCATATGAACAATAGCAGAGAAAACTTAGCTTTAGGAAGGCAGGAACCAAACTGGAAACCAGAAGTCACAGTCAGGAAAAATCACCAGCAAGAAACTAGGGAGTCGGCTGCCTTAAATCCAATCAGAAATTCCTGATGTCCAATCGCAGTCCTCTTCCTCAGGTGGCTGGTCTCTGCCATTTATTACCTCCCTTCACCAACAGAGGGAGTCCAGATAGAGAACTCACTACTACTCTGTCAGTACAGCAAGCTCCATAACCCTCACCAGAAGCCAGAGGCAAACCCAAAAATGAGCTCCCAACACAAGTCTTTGTATGTTTCTTACAGGGTTAGTGACAATTGTATGGACTCGTTGGAATTGTAATCTGGGAATGGCTCTTTTGTCAGGTGAAGGATGAGAACTGTCAAAATGTAGTAGACTGTTTGTGGTTTTGTATAAAGATCAGTGGTTAAATGACCGCTAGCTTCTTGGATGACCATGGTGTCTAGGAAGCTAATGTCGTTTGCACTACGTGTCATAGTGAAGTTAAGGCCTGTCCATGCATTGTTTAAATGGTTGAAGAAGTTATCAAATGAATCGCCAGGGCCTGAGCAGATACAAAATGTCATCTATGTAGCATTTTCAGATTATAGCATGAGTCTTAAAGAGTGGATGGTTATAAACCTTCTCTTCCTCAAATGTCGCCATGTAGCTATTGGCACACGATGGCGCTACATTAGAGCGGTGCCTTTGACTTGGAGATAGAACGTGTTCTCAAACATGAAAAAATTCTGTGTTAGAACCAATGTGAGAAGTTCAACAATCAATTAAATTTGATCATGTTACATGGTAGTGTTGCTGAGTAAGATGCGAACACTGTTAATGCCTGCAGTGTGTGGAATAGATGTGTAAAGATCTCTGATGTCAAAAGAGACTAATATTGAATCTTCAGGAATGTTGCAAATGTCACGTATGGTGGTCAAAAAAATCTCCTGTGTCTTTTAAATAGGACTGTGTGTCCTGTATGAGTGGAGTGAGAATTTTCTCTAGAAAAATACCTAAAGGTGATAAAAGGGATTCAGCATAAGCCATTATAGGGCGTCCCGGTGGGTGCATGAGATTTTTTTGAATCTTGGGCAAAGTGTAAAACACAGGAGTGACTGGATGGCTGTTAGTGAGAAAATCACATGTTTTGGAATCTAGTATGCCCTTCTTGCAATATTCAAATAAGACTTCATTGATGAGGAGTCTGATCTGATGTGCTGTATCACTAGAAAGTTTTTGGTAAACAGTGATATCATTTAGTTGGCGGTAAATCTCTTGTAAGTAGTCAATACGGGTCCATGACAATAATGGCTCCCCCTTTGTCCACAGGTTTTATAATGATCTTTGGGTCATTTTTCCAGGGATTAAGTGCTTGGAAGTCGACGGAAAGCCAACGTCGTCATGGACCGTACTGACAACTTACAGGGTCTAGGGTAATGAAATAGCTGGTTAAAAGAGGGAAAGAGTACATGTAACATGAGTGGAGGAAAAAGCGAGGTCGTGGTAGAAGGGGGAATAGGGTTTGTGCCAAACCTGTACATGAGTTAGGTGGTAATGTTACTGAAAGCTTTACTGAACACACACCGTTTTATCCTATCCAAAGACAACTGATGACATATGTTACTGCACAGGCTACTCGACTCCCTTTCTTTGGTAGCCGCACAGTGGTATGCCTTGTAGATGAGAGACAGAAAGAGAATGTGCTCCAGTAGAAGGCAATCGCTGCATCAAGTGGCCTTTCCTCTTCCTCCAGCTTAACTTCCCATGCAGCACCCACATCCTCAGAGATGGCAACCCAATTACTCTTGTTTCCCCCAATGTGTCAACTCTCCAACAGCCCAACTAACTGTGGGAAAACAGTCTACATGCATGAACCAGCACATGCGCGATCAACATATGTTAGTCTGGGAATTTCACTGCACTAAAATGTGGACTAGCGGGCCTTGCCAACCACCGGTCGTACCATCACCTGCATTTGCTGCGTCTTCCTCCTCCATCACCATTGCAAGTGTTTTCTCCAAGGTCTCCGGCCGCAGAACCACCACTTGTTTACCCCTACAGTTGGGGTAAGTGAGAGCCCGTCAGCTGTTACGGAAGTGGATATACCTGCTCTGTTTTACAGAGCACACCACATCTTTCTCAATCCAACATCTCAGCAACACCTCACAGTCCAGCGCTTTGTCTTGTCCATCCTACTCCACCCTCTCTCAGCTAAACAGCCAGCCCTTGGTCCCGCAGTTGTGGTCACATAAAAGAATGCTTCCTCTTTTTCTCTCACACATGCCAAAGCTAAGAGTTTGAACTCCACCAGATGATGGATTCAGACAGTTTCTGAAAGCTGATGGCCATCGCAGTCCTCAGCAGTACCAGTTGCCCAGACAAGATTCCTTCTCTAAGAAAGCGGTACCTGTGCTACACCTTGAAAAAAATCTATATCTGCCAGAGTGTATTTCACCACTGACACCTGGGCGAGCAAACATGGCCAGGGGTGTTAAATCTCACTGACTGGGCACTGGGTGGCTGTCTACTGAAATGTTCGTTCGCTGCTCACAATTAAAGAAGAGGTTTTGCAGTCGGGGCAAGTTGAAATGGAGCAAGAAACTATACTGGGTGATGCTACACAGCCCAGCTTCATCTCATCTTCTCAGCGCAGACTGGGTGATAATGAGGAGTAGGAGGAGAAAGAACAGGAGCTGGTTGTCTGCGTAACAGACGGTAGTACCCACACCACTTTCATCCTGTCTGTTTAGCGAGGATGGCCTAAACATGAGAAAGGCAAGGAGGACAACAAGGACAGTCATCCTCTTGGTGGGGACATGGAAGTATCGGCTATTGGCAGTCTCGCAGATATGAATGAGTTTATGTTCCGCTGCCTTTTTCGTGACCCTATGCATTTTGGCCAACATATTACTGGTTGGTCACCCTCCTAGACCCACACTACAAAAAGAACTTTACATCTTTCCTTCCCATGTCAGAGAGGTCTAATAAAATGCTGCAGTAACAGAAGGCCCTAGCTAACTAGGGCCTTCTGTTACTGCAACATTTTATTAGACCTCTCTGACATGGGAAGGAGAGATGTAAAGTTCTTTTTGTAGTGAGGGACACACACAAGGTGAATCAGAGGCAGGGGAGAGTTTTCTAAGATCCTCCCATCGCCCAGGCCATGATGCCTGGGTTCTCTGACAAGGAGGGAAAAGTTTTAGAATATGCTGAAGGAGTACCTTGCTGACCATACAGAGTCCACTGTGATTCCTCTGCATCTTACAGCTATTGGGTATCCAAGCTAGACATATAGCATGAACAGTCTCTCTAAGCCTTGGACGTCTTGGTCGGCCCTGCCGCTAGAGTTTTGTCAGAGCGGGTTTTTGTTCCTCTCGGGTATTATTGATAGGTGCATCCGCATATATCAACTGACAGGCTGACTATAAAAATGAGCAAGGGCTGTATTGGGCCAAACTTCTCTACAACACTGGATGACTGCACCCAGTCCTTGCACTTAGTGCATACGTTTTACCAGTGTAGCAGACCCACTCCATAATAATAGGAAAAAAAATGCTTTTTTGAGGCTCCACATTCTAGTTGAGGGAAAATTTTTGGAAACCAAGAGATCCGGTGGGTAGTATATGATCCAGTGACTTGTTGTGGGCTATGAGATGGTTGTCACATAGGGAGTTTTCACATTGCATACAGGATTTCACAACCGGGAAAGGAGATTTTGTACAGTAAGCAGAGAGGATCCTGGTTCTCTCCATATCAGTCTGAGTAGATGCGAAACGCTCCACTATATTCCCTAGCAGGATTGATGAAATGACAGTTCTTGATACTGCTACATTAAATAATCACCTTTTTCAGGGCTAATTCAAATAGATTATATTCTGTTATAATAATGCTACTCTTATCTGCACTTTGTCTACGGTGAAGTGTGGCAACAGTGATAGCGTATAACAGGCATCTAGTCAGGGATTAGAGTTGAGCGACTTTTGGTTTTTTATGGTCGAGTTTCGTTGCGTGAAACCCGACTTTTCCAAAAGTCGGGTCGAGCAAGATCGGCCGATTATAGGGAAAAGTCGGGGTCGTCCCGAAACACGAAACCCAATGTAAGTCAATGGGGAATAAAAGTCGGCAGTGAGAGGAGGACAGGAAACACACCTACAGTGCTCATTTGAATGCCAAAAGCATCAATTCTTCTTACTAAAGCTGGTCAACCTTAATTAACTTCATAATACAAGTTACGCACTGAAAAATGGGGGTTATTTGGCTAAAGTTGTGGGGGGGTAGGGCTGGCTCCAGGTTTTCATGTGCCCTGGGTGAAAGAGCGCCCCTTTAACACTTAATACCACAACTCATCATGCTCCGATACGGCAGAGAAATAGCGGTATAGTACAATGAAAAATACTTCACTTTTTACATCTCATGACGAGGCCCATCTATTTCTCCATACAGAATCATTGGTCCCATATAATGTTTGAAACAGTATATGATGAGCTCCACATAATGCTACAGTATATGTTGGTCCCCATGGATGAAGCTCCACTGTCTTATCGGCCCAAATAATGCTCCAAACATAATGGGCCCCATTTCTAATGCTCTAGTGTATAATGGGCCCTGTAAATGCTGCTCCAGTGTCTGATGTCCACCTTTGGAATGTTCCAGTGTATGGTGGGCCCCATATATAATTCTCCAGAGTATAGTGCTCCCCAAAAATTGCTGTCCCAACATTGAAAACAATCAAATAAGTCTCCTCGCTAGGGAATCCCTGTACTAGTCTGGACTCCTCGTCGTCCCCATCTTCCATCTCACTGCACAGTATTTCAACCTTGCAAGTGCTGTGATCCTGAGCAAGCAGGGGGGGCCCACTCGTTGGCGACGGCACTGGCACAGGGCCCCTGATAGTACGGTGGTGTGTCTGATGGCGGGTGGGCCGAACCTGCACTTTCATCTGCAGCTTCCTCTTTGTCACCGTGTAAGATGGAACTGTATATGGGAAGGGTAACCTGAGTTTCTTCAGGGTCAGATTCAGGCCGGGTAGCGTGCGAGGGGAATGTAGTGGTCTGGGTCAATGTACCAGCAGATTCGTCGAGCAGTGGCTGGGCATCAGTGCACTTGTGTCGCCCCCAGGAGTATGGTCGCCACAGTGGCATTACCTTCCTCCTAGGGAGTGTGATGTCATGCTTGGGAGCAACGAAGGATCTCTTTAGCAGGTTAACTGATTGGGCGGCGTTATTCCCACGAGTCATGACCCTCCAAACAGCGTTCATGAAGGCAAAGTGTTTGTTTTACGTGGGCAGTATGGTTGCAAAGCTGAACCTTAAAGGAATGTCCAGAAGTGCACCACCAGGACTCAACACGGGCAACCTCAATCATGCCAGCTACAGAACAGATGCACACATTGCAAGCTTAATTCCGTTAACGAACGAGACTCCGTCATGCCCCGCGGTCCGAGTCTGGCTTACTAGAGGGACACGTGAGGCTCTGGCACATGAGATTGGCCAATAACTGGTGTGTCATGCCCTTACATGTCCGTGGCTGCATGTGCGCTACACTGAAAAGGCCAGTGTTTGTCGCTTACAGGTGCAGATAACCCGCTGAACAACGTTAGTGATGGGGATCACTGATTACAATTATTACTCGCGAACGATGATTTCCCAGTAAGTGCAGGTCAACCGCAGTTCCGGAATTAGGCCTAACCGTCATTCCTGAAAAAAATGAAAAACTTACGTGTGCAAACCACAGGTGCTGTAGCTTGCTTAACAGCTCGCCAGCCGTTCTCACGCCCAGTATGGGTTACACGTGATTGCACAAAGGTGAGAAAGGGTACCGTATCCCCGGATAACATGTATGGATAGCGTACACATTCAAAATATATGTCTATACATCAGGAGGCAGGCTCAGACGGTGTTAGGCCCAGTATGGCTTGCACGTGATTGCACAAAGGTGAGAAAGGGTACCGTATCCCCGGATAACATGTATGGATAGCGTACACATTCAAAAGATATGTCTAAACATCAGGAGACAGGCTCAGACGGTGTCAGGCACAGTATGGCTTGCAAGTGATTGCACAAAGGTGAGAAAGGGTACCGTATCCCCGGATAACATGTATGGATAGCGTACACATTCAAAATATATGTCTATACATCAGGAGGCAGGCTCAGATGGTGTTAGGCCCAGTATGGATTGCACGTGATTGCACAAAGGTGAGAAAGGGTACCGTATCCCCGGATAACATGTATGGATAGCGTACACATTCAAAAGATATGTCTATACATCAGGAGGCAGGCTCAGACGGTGTTAGGCCCAGTATGGCTTGCACGTGATTGCACAAAGGTGAGAAAGGGTACCGTATCCCCGGATAACATGTATGGATAGCGTACACATTCAAAATATATGTCTATACATCAGGAGGCAGGCTCAGATGGTGTTAGGCCCAGTATGGATTGCACGTGATTGCACAAAGGTGAGAAAGGGTACCGTATCCCCGGATAACATGTATGGATAGCGTACACATTCAAAATATATGTCAATACACCAGGAGGCAGGCTCAGACGGTGTCAGGCACAGTATGGATTTGACGGCCCAGACTACACAGCGGAGGAGCAGGGAGAGGTAAAGATTCCAAATGCTGGGGCCCTGCCCAAGCAAGGGGGGCCCACTCATGGGCGTCGGTACTGGCACTGGGCCCCTCATAGTACGGCGGTGTGTCTGACGGCGGGTGTGCACCACCACCATCAGAGACACTTGATTGCACTATGAGGGACCCTGTGCCAGTGCCCGCACCCAAGAGTCGGCCTACCCACCTGTCCAGGGCAACGGCACTCGCATGGTGTCGTGCGCTAGGTGGTGACCCTGGCCATGGGGGAGGGGGGAGGCAGCACAGTTAGGGAGTTTTAGAAAGTGGCATATGCTGATGTTGGACATTCAGCTGATGCAAAAAGCGAAATAGGTCAAGTCCCAGGAAGAGGTGGACCAAAGCAGGCCATTTTTCTGTCACCCTATGTGTCATCAGGGGAAGGTGGGACAAAATCCTTGGAAACCCATGCATGGTTCATTTTAATGAAGGTTAGATCATCCACATTTTGGGTTGACAGACGGGTCCTTTTTTCTGTCAGGATTGATCCAGCTGCCCTGAAGACTCTTTCCGATAGCACACTTGCAGCTGGGCAAGCGAGCCCCTGTAAGGCATATTGTGCCAATTCAGGCCAGGTGTCCAGTTTAGCAGCCCAATAGTCAAAGGGGAATGACCTGTGTGGGAGAACATCGATATGGGAGGAAAAGTAGTTTGTAACCATAGTTGACAACTGCTGTCTCCTGTCACTTTCCATCGATGCTGTATTACCAGTTGTGTGAGCGGTACTTGAAAAATCAGTCCACAACATTGTCATGAAACCCCTGTCTCCAACGCCACTTCTGCTGTGTGCACCATGAACACCTCTGCCAAGCTGCCCCCGGCCCGTACGGCTCGTGTGAGAACCATCACCGCTGCTGTGTGCTGGGAATGCCTCAACCAACCGGTTTACCAGAGTTGCTTGTTTATTAGCCAATATTAGGTCAAGGTTCTCCTGTGGCATGATGTTTTGTAATTTGCCTTTATAGCGTGGATCCAGGATGCTGGCCAACCAGTAGTCGTCATCGTTCATCATTTTGGCAATGCGGGGGTCCCTTTTTAGGATCCGCAAGGCATAATCTGACATGTGGGCCAATGTTCCCGGTGTCAATGATGCACTGCGAGTGCTGGTTGGAGGAGTACTTTCTGGCAAATCCACATCCCTCCAGTCATGCACAAACCCTGTACCAGACCTTGCCGCGCCAACATTTTCACTTGCCCCACGAGATGCATCCTCCTCCCCTAAGTAATCATCCCCATCATCATCCTCCTCCTCTTCTTCTTCCTCCAACTCGTCCAGGAGAGGTCCCTGAGCAGACAATGGCTGAATGTCATCAAGGATTCCCTCCACCTCTTCCTCCTCGTCAACATTGGCTGCAGATGCCTGCTCCTTAAGGTGCGTCAAAGTTTGCATGAGCAGACGCATAAGTGGGATGCTCATGCTTAGGATGGCGTCGTCTGCGCTTACCAGCCGTGTGCATTCCTCAAAACACTGAAGGACTTTACAGAGGTCTTTCAGCTTCGACCACTGCACACCTGTCAACTCCATGTCTGCTCTCAAAGTGCCTGGCCGTGTATCCTCCCACAAATGCATTATGGCCTGCCTCTGCTCGCACAGCCGCTCCACCATGTGCAGGGTGGAGTGCCACCTTGTTGCAATGTCGATAATGAGGCGGTGGTTGGGAAGGTGGAGCAATCGCTGCAGCTTCTGCATACGAACGGAGTGTACAGGCGACCGGCGGATGTGTGCGCACAGTCTTCGCAATTTATGGAGCAGGGCTGTTAACTCTGGATAATTTTTGAGGATGCACTGCACCACCAGGTTCAAGGTGTGAGCCAAGCAAGGTATGTGGCTGAGTTTTGAAAGGGCTATGGCTGCCACAAAATTACGGCCGTTATCACTAACTACCTTGCCTGCCTCAAGATGTACACTGCGCAGCCATGACTCAGTTTGTCGCTTCAAGTACTCGGCCAGCACCTCGGCGGTGTGTCTGTCGCCCAAACACATCATCTGCAACACAGCCTGCTGATGCTTTCCACTAGCTGCTCGATAGGGGGACACCTCGTGTGCAACAGTGGCAGCTGCAGATGGAGTGCTCGTACGACTGCGCTCTGTGGACGAGCTTTCGCTTCTGGAGGAGGAGGAGGAGGAGGAGGATGGAACGCCTACAGCCAACTGTTTCCTATACCGTGGGCTAGGCAGCACTGTCCCACCACCTCTGTCCCCTGTGGACCCTGCATCCACCACATTAACCCAGTGCGCAGTGATGGACACGTAACGGCCCTGGCCATGCCGACTGGACCATGCATCAGTTGTGAGGTGCACCTTTCCACTCACTGACTGCTTGAGTGCATGGACAATGCGGTCTTTCACATGATGGTGGAGGGCTGGGATGGCTTTGCGAGAGAAGAAGTGGCGACTGGGTAGGTCATAGCGTGGTACTGCATAGGCCATGAGTTCGCGGAAAGCTGCGCTTTCCACCAACCGATAGGGCATCATCTCAAATGAGATTAGTTTGGCAATGTGGGCGTTCAAACCCAGTGTACGCGGATGAGAGACTGAGTACTTTCTTGACCTACTCATAGTGTCTGGGAGGGTGAGCTGGACTTGAGAGCTGCATATGGTGGAAGTAGCGGTGGACAGGGCGGACTGAGAGAGGGTTGATGATGGTGATGGAGTTGGTGTTCTTTCTGATGGCCTAGATTCAGTATTTCGTTGATATAACAGTGGGATTCCCTGACTGCTGTGGCCTTGCAACGACACCTCAACATTTGCTGCTGTGCTAACCGGTGGGCTTACAGTGGGGGAAACAATGTAGCGTTGCTGACTACCTTCTTTGTGATCAGTTGCACATGTGGTACTTGAGGTTTGGTGTTGTGTCCACGCTTGCAAGTGCATGCTGGTTAAATGTCTAAGCATGCAACTGGTATTCAAATTTTTCAGATTTTTCCGTCGGCTAAAAGTCTTTACGCACTTCTTACAGATAACCTTGGCCTGATCATGAGGATTTTGTTCAAAAAAGTGCCACACAACACTCTTCCTACTTTGGCAGACATTTTGCGGCCTAGCACGCTGTGATGTTTTGACCCTCTGGACCCCTCTGTCCAGCAACTCTTTTGATTTTTGGAACCTGTCTTTGGAGTGCTCCGGGCCTGCCAGATAACAGCTGTTGCGATGTTGATGTCTGCTGTGGATGCTCCTCATCTGAGCTATTGGAAGCAGCACCCTCTTCCCCCAATGGATGCCAATCTGGGTCAACAACTGGGTCATCCATCACCTCCTCTTCAATATCATGTGCACCTTCCTCTGTGTCACCGTGTATGGTGGTATAGTATGCGGGAAGGGGCACCTGAGTCTCATCAGGGTCAGAATCTGGCTCTGTACACTGCGAGGACAATGTAGTGCTCTGAGTGAATGTACCAGCAGAATCATCTATCAGCGGCTGTGCATCAGTGCACTCCATGTCAGATTCATCTTGGCCTGGGTAATTCACCATTTCACTTGATAATCCAGGCATGGTATGTGAAAACAGCTCCATGGAGTAATCAGTAGTATGGCCTGCATCATCCTTCAATCTTGGTTGTGGTGAAGGACACAAGGAAAGGTGTGGTTCATGAACATGAGCCTCCAATGACGACTCAGTGCTTTTACTTTTTACAACTTCAGAAGAGGAGGCGATAGAGCTGGAGGCTGAGTCAGCAATGTAAGACAAAACTTTTTCCTGATGCTCTGGCTTTAAAAGCGGTTTGCCAACTCCTAGAAAACTAAGCCTTCGAAGCCTTATGGAGCTCAACACCTCCTGCATTCGGTCCTATTTTGCTTTTGCCACTACCATCAGATCCACCACCAACACCATCATTACCAGCTGCCAACCCCCGCCCAATTCCACGGCCTCTTCCACCAGCCTTCCTCATTTTTGGTAGAAATGTAGACAAAATCCAACAAACTATATAGTATTGTAAAACAAGGTACAAGGTGTCTATAGGACAGGGGAGATTTAGACTTTCTGCACACACTAGTGGACACTGGACACTTTTGGATTGTGTGAGGCCCACTGAATATCAGAGCGCTATGTCACAGGCTCGATGGCACAGGTGTGAAAAAAGTGACTACAGGATAAGGGAGATTTCGATTTTCTGCAGACACTTGTGGACACTGGACACTTGGATTGTGTGAGGCCCACTGAATATCACAGCGCTATGTCACAGGCTCGATGCAGCAGGTGTGAAAAAAGTGACTACAGGATAAGGGAGATTTTGAATTTCTGCAGACACTTGTGGACACTGGACACTTGGATTGTGTGAGGCCCACTGAATATCACAGCGCTATGTCACAGGCTTGATGCAGCAGGTGTGAAAAAAGTGACTACAGGATAAGGGAGATTTTGAATTTCTGCAGACACTGGACACTTGGATTGTGTGAGGCCCACTGAATATCACAGTGCTATGTCACAGGCTCGATGGCACAGGTGTGAAAAAAGTGACTACAGGATAAGAGAGATTTTGAATTTCTGTGAGATTTTGAATTTCTGCAGACACTTGTGGACACTGGACACTTGGATTGTGTGAGGCCCACTGAATATCACAGTGCTATGTCAAAGGTTCGATGGCACAGGTGTGAAAAAAGTGACTACAGGATAAGGGAGATTTTGAATTTCTGCAGACACTTGTGGACACTGGACACTTGGATTGTGTGAGGCCCACTGAATATCACAGCGCTATGTCACAGGCTCAATGCAGCAGGTGTGAAAAAAGTGACTACAGGATAAGGGAGATTTTGAATTTCTGCAGACACTTGTGGACACTGGACACTTGGATTGTGTGAGGCCCACTGAATATCACAGCGCTATGTCACAGGCTCGATGGCACAGGTGTGAAAAAAGTGACTACAGGATAAGGGAGATTTTGAATTTCTGCAGACACTTGTGTACACTGGACACTTTTGGATTGTGTGAGGCCCAATGAATATCAGAGCGCTATGTCACAGGCTCAATGCAGCAGGTGTGAAAAAAGTGACTACAGGATAAGGGAGATTTTGAATTTCTGCAGACACTTGTGGACACTGGACACTTGGATTGTGTGAGGCCCACTGAATATCACAGCGCTATGTCACAGGCTCGATGCAGCAGGTGTGAAAAAAATGACTACAGGATAAGGGAGATTTTGAATTTCTGCAGACACTGGACACTTGGATTGTGTGAGGCCCACTGAATATCACAGTGCTATGTCACAGGCTCGATGGCACAGGTGTGAAAAAAGTGACTACAGGATAAGGGAGATTTTGAATTTCTGTGAGATTTTGAATTTCTGCAGACACTTGTGGACACTGGACACTTTTGGATTGTGTGAGGCCCAAAGAATATCAGAGCGCTATGTCACAGGCTCAATGCAGCAGGTGTGAAAAAAGTGACTACAGGATAAGGGAGATTTTGAATTTCTGCAGACACTTGTGGACACTGGACACTTGGATTGTGTGAGGCCCACTGAATATCACAGCGCTATGTCACAGGCTCGATGCAGCAGGTGTGAAAAAAGTGACTACAGGATAAGGGAGATTTTGAATTTCTGCAGACACTGGACACTTGGATTGTGTGAGGCCCACTGAATATCACAGTGCTATGTCACAGGCTCGATGGCACAGGTGTGAAAAAAGTGACTACATGATTACGGAGATTTTGAATTTCTGTGAGATTTTGAATTTCTGCAGACACTTGTGGACACTGGACACTTGGATTGTGTGAGGCCCACTGAATATCACAGCGCTATGTCACAGGCTCGATGCAGCAGGTGTGAAAAAAGTGACTACAGGATAAGGGAGATTTTGAATTTCTGCAGACACTTGTGGACACTGGACACTTGGATTGTGTGAGGCCCACTGAATATCACAGCGCTATGTCACAGGCTCGATGCAGCAGGTGTGAAAAAAGTGACTACAGGATAAGGGAGATTTTGAATTTCTGCAGACACTGGACACTTGGATTGTGTGAGGCCCACTGAATATCACAGTGCTATGTCACAGGCTCGATGGCACAGGTGTGAAAAAAGTGACTACAGGATAAGGGAGATTTTGAATTTCTGTGAGATTTTGAATTTCTGCAGACACTTGTGGACACTGGACACTTTTGGATTGTGTGAGGCCCAATGAATATCAGAGCGCTATGTCACAGGCTCAATGCAGCAGGTGTGAAAAAAGTGACTACAGGATAAGGGAGATTTTGAATTTCTGCAGACACTTGTGGACACTGGACACTTGGATTGTGTGAGGCCCACTGAATATCACAGTGCTATGTCAAAGGCTCGATGGCACAGGTGTGAAAAAAGTGACAACAGGATAAGGGAGATTTTGAATTTCTGCAGACACTTGTGGACACTGGACACTTGGATTGTGTGAGGCCCACTGAATATCACAGCGCTATGTCACAGGCTCGATGGCACAGGTGTGAAAAAAGTGACTACAGGATAAGGGAGATTTTGAATTTCTGCAGACACTTGTGGACACTGGACACTTTTGGATTGTGTGAGGCCCAATGAATATCAGAGCGCTATGTCACAGGCTCAATGCAGCAGGTGTGAAAAAAGTGACTACAGGATAAGGGAGATTTTGAATTTCTGCAGACACTTGTGGACACTGGACACTTGGATTGTGTGAGGCCCACTGAATATCACAGCGCTATGTCACAGGCTCGATGCAGCAGGTGTGAAAAAAGTGACTACAGGATAAGGGAGATTTTGAATTTCTGCAGACACTGGACACTTGGATTGTGTGAGGCCCACTGAATATCACAGTGCTATGTCACAGGCTCGATGGCACAGGTGTGAAAAAAGTGACTACAGGATAAGGGAGATTTTGAATTTCTGTGAGATTTTGAATTTCTGCAGACACTTGTGGACACTGGACACTTGGATTGTGTGAGGCCCACTGAATATCACAGTGCTATGTCAAAGGCTCGATGGCACAGGTGTGAAAAAAGTGACTACAGGATAAGGGAGATTTTGAATTTCTGCATACACTTGTGGACACTGGACACTTGGATTGTGTGAGGCCCACTGAATATCACAGCGCTATGTCACAGGCTCGATGGCACAGGTGTGAAAAAAGTGACTACAGGATAAGGGAGATTTTGAATTTCTGCAGACACTTGTGGACACTGGACACTTTTGGATTGTGTGAGGCCCAATGAATATCAGAGCGCTATGTCACAGGCTCGATGCAGCAGGTGTGAAAAAAGTGACTACAGGATAAGGGAGATTTTGAATTTCTGCAGACACTGGACACTTTTGGATTGTGTGAGGCCCACTGAATATCAGAGCGCTATGTCACAGGCTCGATGGCACAGGTGTGAAAAAAGTGAATTGTAGAATTGGGCAGAATAGGATTCTCCCTAGAGTGTAGGTCTGTAAGAACGGAACAAGTCCTCCACAGTGACACACAGATAGCTTCACTGTGGCTGTGATAACAGCCGTTACACGGTACTGTGTGAGGAGCGTACACCGCTGTATAGTGTGAATAAATGCACGCTCAGTACCTTAGCAGGACAAAAAAAAAAATTGGGATTGCTTTTAAAAAAGCAGTTTGCAGAGCAGTGGGTAAACAGCAATGCAGCTGTCAGGAAGCCTTAGAAGGCAGCCTAACAACCAACACCGCTGATTCACCACAATATAGCCTCCCCTTGCACTGCACACACAGTGACTGGTGTGTTGCACAGGCAAAATCGCTAGCAGCAGAAGCAGTTTTTTTTTCTTCTTCCCTGCCTAACGCTCTCCCTACAGAATCAGCAACCTCTCCCTATGCTAAGATCGGCAGAAGTAAGATGGCGGTCGGCGTGCACGCCCTTTTATAACCCCTGTGATGCCCACCAAAGCAAGCTAATCACTTGCATGCCCTTCTGAAAGATGGTGGCGACCCCTGCCTATGTCATCACGTTGCCCACAGTGTCCGTGGATCCTGATTGGCTGAAAAAGAGCGCAAAACAAACTTTTGAAACGCGACTTTGGCGCTTAAGTCGCCGTCCTCGTGGCCGACCTCATCCTAGGGTCGGGTTTCGTTTCATGAAACCCGACTTTGCCAAAAGTCGGCGACTTTTGAAATTGTTCGACCCGTTTCGCTCAACTCTATCAGGGATTATTGCCTTATAATTTCTAAGCCTTGGTGCTGTTTTTTTCCATACAATCATTGACTGATTCATGTTTTTTACAGTGATCTGTACTCAGAAATTCATCAAAACTGCCAATGTTACTTGCATTCCTCAAGATTTTGTTGTTGTCACATACAAAAAAAATGTTTTCAAGGCTGGTTCAAATCCCTAACATATATTCTACAATAATACCTCTCTTACTTGCAATTTGTCTACTGTAAGGTGTTGCAGTAGGGACAACATATGACATCCATCTAGACAAGGATTATTGCCTTATAAATTGTAATCCTTACCGCTGTTTTTTTTCAATGGACTCATTGACCAGTTCATGTTTTTTATGGTGATCTATACTCAGAAATTCATCAAAGCTACCAATATTACTTGCGTTCTTCCAGAGTTTGTTGTTGCCACATACAACAAAAAATCTTTTCAGAGGCAGTTCAAATCCCTTCTATATTCTACAATAATACCTCTCTTATCTGCAATTCGTCTACTGTGAGGTGTTGCAGTAGGATTAGCATCTGCTTTTTTCCATGAACTCATGGACGGATTCATGTTTTTTATGGTGTTCTTTACTCAGAAATTCATCAAAGCAGGCAAAATTAACTGATTTAATGTGTCCATTTACAGTTTCTCTGTAGCATCTGTATGTAAGAGGTGGGACACTTTACTTTTCATGACCCACAAGGGTTGGTCCAGCAGACAGCATAAAAAACACCAACAACTAGGATAGAAAAGGGGAAGGAAGGCCCTAACAATAGGGAACGAGGGATGGGCATCTCCTAACACAGTCTGTGCCTACCCCTAAGCTCCCCTAAAGCCTTATGCGGGTCTTTCCCCCCACCATCATCACACACCTCGTACTTAGCTGTTACCTCAGTATACCCTGGCTAGTGCACTGGCCGACAAAGATGCTAGCCTCACCACTGCAGATGGTTTTAACACAGGGGGTAGTGATAAGCATGAGACAGACAGACAGGGAATGCCTCAGGTGACAATTTAAAGGATGGCGGGGATGGTCACCACCCACATCAGCTGACCATCAACACAGCAGCAGCCAACAAGGAAACTGACATTAACCCTTGTCTAAAATCTTCTTTTAGCTGCAGTAACAGGATAAATTGCACCATACAATTTGTAGTGCAGTTTCTCCTGAGTATGCCCATACCCTATATGAGGGAGAAAACGATTGTTTGGGTGCACAGCAGGGCTTGGAAGGGAAGGAGCATCATTTGATTTTTTTTTAATGTAAAATTTCCTGGAATCATTAGCTGACGTCATGTCCCATTTGGAGAACCCATGATGTGCCTAAACAGTGGAAACACCCCAAAAGTGACCAAATTTTGGAATTAAGGAATGTATTTTAATGTGTGGTGAGTGCCTTGAACCCCCAGGTGTTTCACAGAAGTTTATAACATTGAGCCGTGAAAATAATAAAATCATATTTTCCCCATAAGGCTGCATTCACACATCGAGTTTTTTTCATGTTTTCGCGGCATGTTTTTACCGCGCGATTTTGCTGCGAAAAAACAGCATCCCATGCAATCCTATGGGATGCCGCAATGCTGTGCTAATGCTGCGGATTTTCCCGGGGCGGAATCATTTCACGGTAAAATACGCAGCATGCTCATTAATTTGCGGAATAACGGCGATTCCGCACCAATAGGATTGCATTGTTCTGCTTACTTTCCGCATGTGGCTGTGCCCACCATGCGAAAAGTAAGTAGAACATTTGCGGATGGTACCCACGGTCCGGAGGAGAGGAGACTGTTCTCCAGGCTCTGGGTACCATATCCCTGTAAAAAATAGAATTAAAATAAAAAAAATCGGGTTATATACACCTTCCGACATCCCGCGCAGCATCCCCAGGCTTCAGCGATACACGCGGCAGTTCCCGTTCCCAGTAATGCCTTTCTGACATCGAATCTCGCGATCATGTAGCGATCTCACGAGATCACGATGTCAAAGGTCATGGCCGCAATGCATCACAGGGAACGGACCTGTCGAAGCATCGCGGAGGCCTGGGGACGCTGCGCAGAATGCCGGAAGGTGATTACCCGATTTTTTATTTTTTGTATAATTTTTAACATTAGATCTTTTACTATTGAGGCCGCTGCGCACTTTTGAAGGTGCACCGGTGTGCGCCGAATGCACCATGTTGCATTTTGGTGCGCAGTGCACGCAAAAATCCTACTAGCGCATGGCCAGCGCACGGTCTGCGCACCCTATGCTAAAGATAAGGTGCGCAGATCGCATGCAGCCGTGTGTGATAGTAGGATGAAATGACCGGACGGGGCGGGCAGGGGGCGGGGCTTAGTGGCGCCGTGCGCTGCATG
The DNA here is from genome assembly GCF_039654945.1 of Dendrobates tinctorius. NCBI lineage: Eukaryota > Metazoa > Chordata > Amphibia > Anura > Dendrobatidae > Dendrobates > Dendrobates tinctorius. The sequence continues at coordinate 13,791,989 of NW_027361762.1, read as the reverse complement.
TATAGTGCGCTAGTCTGAAGCTAGCCTTTGGCCGGGGGTCACACTAACCGGTGCAAAATACGGTCCGTAGTTTACAGGCGTAATACGGATGAATGACCTCTAAATAGTGCACCGTAGGTAAGCAAGGTACGGTCGCGTATTTTGCGCATGTGAGCATAGCATCCGTATGCAATCCGTATGGCGAGATTTTCTCGCAGCCTTGCAAAATGGACATTTAACGGTTTTGAGGCCTGCAAACTATTTAAATCATTAGCCTGCACCCTATTTATTGGCTCAGGAACAGGTGGCTGCCTCCATTCTGTCCATTTGAGACCTTGCCTTCACTAGGTGTGTTGGTGTTGTATGTGCAACATGGCAGAGGGTCTGAGTTTCAATACAACTGAGCAGGTTCTCTTCAACTGGCTTTTGTCACGGCGCTTTAGACAACCATACCCAGTGATAGTGGATCCGCGGAGGAGGAGACGCATGTGGGTACATCCACTTTTGAGGCAACGACTCACAAGAGGTCATTTTCACCGCCTCTATTCTTCTGTGCGGGAGCATCCTGTTAAATTTTATCAATACTGTCGCATGAGCATTGCCACATTTGATCTACTCTTGGAGACAGTGCGCCCTGGGATAACCTTTCAGGACACAAGGATGCGCAAAGCTATATCTGCAGAAGAGCGACTTCTACTCACATTACGGTACATACTACAAAACCACGTTCATAATGTGTGGGCCAAAGTATGTATTTTTGGCTTATTGGACTAAGTTTAATGCCCTCATCTTATTCCACATATGTTTAAACTTACAGACCAGAATGTTAGGTCTAATATGTACTGAATGTCACTTACTCATTGTGCAACCAAATATGTGTGTGTTAGTCTATCTCAATTCCTACCAAGTTTGGTCGGCATGTAAATGATTTTTTTTTTTTTCTGCATTCTAAAATTATCCATTTCTGTCGTTCTTCAGCTTCCTGTCCACTGGCCTGTCTTATGCCGCCCTCCACCATGAGTTTCTCATTGGAAGATCTACCATTTCTGGCATAGTCAGGTTAACATGTATAGAAATCTGGACAAGACTCCATCAAGTCGTCATGCCCGAGCCTAGGATGGAAGACTGGTTGAGGATATCAAGGGACTTTGAGGAGGAATGCCAGTTTCCAAATTGTATTGGGGCCCTTGATGGAAAACATATCCGGGTGTTTAAGCCGCCGAACTCTGGCTCCCAATTCTTCAATTATAAACAATACTTTTTCTGTTGTATTGTTGCCTCTGGCAGACCCTCAATACAAGTTTATAATTGTTGACATTGGGGCCTATGGAAGGACGGGAGACTCTAGAGTCTTCAATACTTCCATAATGGCTCTGCGGGTACGCACCAACCAGTTGGATCTACCAACACCACGCCAGCTACCAGGTTCCACTGAAGAATCAGTCCCTTATGTCCTTGTGGCAGATGAGGCGTTTCAGTTAACGTGCAATGTCATGAGGCCATATCCCCGCCGCAACCTTGACCACAGGCGCAGAATTTTTAACTTGCGCCTATCACGTGCTAGGCGACTGGTGGAGTGTTCCTTTGGCATTCTTTGTGCCAAATGGCGGGTACTCCAGTCTGCCATTCAGCTGAGTGAACAAAATGTTAATGAAGTTGTTAAAGCGTGTGTGGTTCTTCATAACTTCACCAGGATACATGATTGTTCCTCCTCTGCTGGTGTTGTGCGTAGGCCGGACAATGTGCGTAGGGTGAGACCACCTATCTACCCTCAACGTAGACCGCTCTCTGGGCTGAAAGTGCGTGATATTTTCACAAATTACTTTATCTCACCTGAGGGGGAAACTTCTTGGCAAGAGCATGCTGTGTCAATGTTATAATTTTGGTTTTTCTGTGTGTCTAAATATATGTATTTATACCCCTTCGGATTCTATGACTGTTTCATTGCATTGGTAAATGTATGTTAGTATGCTGACACTGTTTTAGAGAAATCACACAGATACGTAAAGTGTAGTAGACAAATTTTTACTTTTGCTTTTTTTTTTGTTTCAAAGGCAAACATAATATTGCCATATGCAAACTATGGCAATGGGCCAAATTGCCCTTTTTGCATTATAAAACTTTTTTGAAAAGTAACATTTTCAAACAAACCAAAAAAATAAAATATGCAATATCAACATTGCTACATGAGAAAATTTCCCTACAAAGGAAAAAAGAGGTAGTCTCCAGCCCCAAAATTATTGCTAACAGATAACACTCACATTTCTTCTGAATGTTTCCCAATCATATTAATATTCCACCATGACAGGCAAGGCTACCTACGCCTTTCAGACAGATATTACATGTCTGTACAAAAGAGAAAATTTCACAGCGCTATACTGTAAAGTGAAAGGATGACAATATACTACTCACTTGCTATTGCCTAGTAAAGGCGTGCTGGCCTTAGTGAAGTAGTCACCTTTTTAGCCAGCTATGTATTGTAACAAATCAAGGCGACCAGCCTTAATAACATCACGCTCTCTCTATGTCTTAAAACAAGTGAGTAGTGTATTTTCATCCTTTCACTTGACCAGTATAGCATGGTTAAATATTCTGTGTTCTACACACATGTAATATCTGTCTGAAAGGCGTAAGGTAGCCTTGCCTGTCATGGTGGATTATTAATATGATTAGAAAACATTCTGCAAATATGTGACTTTTCACATTTTTAACAAAATTTGGTGATGGAGACCACCTGTTTGTTCCTTTTGATTGGTATTTGTAGCATCAGTCAAACCGCAATGGACATCTCCTGGCATCAGACTGATTGTGTAAATAGAATTATAAATTCTCATACGTTGGGGAAGGAGAACGCGGAGGAGCAGCCTGTGGTTGCTGCTGGCTACTGTGCCCAACATCGCCCTGTGTGGGGCCATACTGATGCCCATGATGTGGGAAGTGTCCTGCCTCCTGTGAATGTTGGGGGTACTGGCCAGAGTAATAATGGGGAGGGGCATCTTGTTGGCTGTGGTAGGCACGTGTCTCATACCCCCCAACATAGCCATATCGTCCCCAACCAGGTTGGGACCAGCCTCCAACACTTGGTGGTAACAAGTGGCCATATTGGTGGGGTTGGCTAGAGGCAGACATTTGTGGCTGCTGTATTGAAGGTTGGGTAGTGGGAGGAAGGGGGTTAGGTGTAGGCCCACGTATTTGAGGATCCTCAGATCCTGCTTGAGCATGCATTTGTGGAGGGTGCCTAAGGCGCATGAGATTTCTTGGGGAAAGCTGCCACCTCTCAATATATTCAAATAATTTGTAGGGCGTATTGGGGTATGTGCACGCATCAAGCAGGATCTGAAAACATCCTCTAATATGGAGCCTGACCACACGGGAAAGGGCACGGAGATAATTGGCCAGGCTGAGTGAGTATGCCTCCTCCCCAACATCACTATTTACTCTGGCTAAATAATTTAGGACCCCAGTGTCCACATTAGTGCGGGTATCAGAGGCAGGTATTTGCCGCCTTCGGCTTCTTCCTCGCCGGCATATGGCAGCAGGCTGTGGGGAGCCCCAGATGTGGCCAGTTGGGCTGCTGCTGATGTTGCCCTGCTCCTCTGCTCTTGCTGATGCTGCAGCAGCACCAGATGATCCTGGTGGTGGGCTTTGGGGCGCAGGCAATGGCACATCCTGACTCGAATCTTCACCCCTGCTCCTAGTAGGGGGAGAAGATGGGCCAGCCACCTCTTCCCCTGCAGACCCAGGATCGATGATGGGGTCTGTTTCCGAGCCAGTACCTCTGTCCGTAAGGTTGGACTGAGTTCTGTTATGAAATAGAACAGAGCCAAAAATAAATACATATTTTTGGCCCTGTAAAGTATCTGTGTAATGTGGTGTGAGGTATCTACTTACGGTCTGGTCTGAGATCCAGAATTGGGGGCGAGGAAGGAGAGGCGGTCATAGTAGATGTACTTTCTTTTCACAAAGCCCGCATCCCCACTCCTGGACCGCTGCTGACGTTCCCGGCGGTATTGGTCCCGGATGCTTCGCCAGCGTCTCATGACATCTTCCGCTGCAATGTGACAGGAAATATTGTCAAATTCACATATTTGATAGGTCAGATTTGCTACCAGTAGTCTAGGCATGGGGCCTTCTGGTGTGCTTTCTACCCATGGTCGCATATGTAATTGGGGCATACAGGCCAGATACACAGGGTCACATTATCTCCCCATAAAATAACTTGTTTGCTAGGAGGATGAGGAGCTTGTGGCCTGGCCCAAATTATGGCAGTGTCAAACCACGTATCACATCAAAATCTAACGGCCTCATGAGGAAAAAAGTTCAAGCACAGGAAAGGGGGTGCTGAATTTATATTCATTTTTTGTTCTGCGTTAATTTTAATCATTTTTTGGCTTGTACTTACTAATTTTCTGCTGCTCCTCACGTGGCCGATCACCAAAATCATGGAACATCTGCCTACATATGCACCTCCATGACGCCTCCTTTCTTGCCCGGTTGGCATAATGGGCATCACGTTGGTCCCATAGTTCGGGCCGCTCCTGCACCAGGACAATTAGCATTCCCACTTTAAGATAAGTGGACGCCATGATGCTGCTGTACTCCGTGGAGGCGTACTTCCTGGATCTGGAGCGCTTTTTGAGCTCATTTGCATGTCTCAGCTTCCTGATGATGGATTGGGCCATTTCCTGGCAGCAGCCAAAAGACCTGCGTATTTCTCGCAGGTCACACGTGTGCTCCGTGTGTAACCCGTATTTTTTGCGCACCCATAGACTTGCATTGGCGTACTACGGCCGTAGTACGCTGACAATCGCAGCATGCTGCGATTGGCACGGACCGTAGAATACGGATGAGAAATATACGGCTGGTGCGAGGTACCCCATAGAGAATCATTTGTCCGTGTCTAATGCGTGCTTTATACGCCTCTCACTCGTCCGTATTCCTCTCTAGTGTGACCCCGGCCTTAGTTTGTGAAAGAAGCTAAACATGAAAAAAGGATATAAACGTACCGACCCGAGGAATAAAGTCGCCATATCACTAATACCGCACGAGGAACGGCGTAAAAAATAAAACCAATTCGTCACCTTTTGTGGATTTGTGCATTCTGCCTCCCAAGGATCGCAGTAAGGCGATCACAGTGGTTTACCCCCACATATGGGGTATCAGCGTACTCAGGAAAAATTGCACAACTTTTGAGGTCTAATTTCTCCTGTTACCCTTGTGAAAATTTAAATTTGGGGGTAAAAATATCATTTTTGTGGAAAAACGGCTCTACGTTACAAACTTCTGTGAAGCACTTGGGGGTTCAAAGTGCTCACCACACATCTAGATAAGCTCCTTGAGGGGTCTAGTTTCCAAAATGGTGTCGCTTGTGGGGGGTTTCCACAATTTAGATACATCAGGGGCTCTGCAAACGCAATATGACACCCGCAGACCATTCCATCAAAGTCTGCATTGCAAAACGGCGCTACTACCCTTCTGAGCTCTGCCATGCGCCCAAACAGTGGTTCCCCCCACATATGGGGTATCAGCGTACTCAGGACAAATTGCAAAACAACTTTTGGGGTCCTATTTCTCCTGTTACCCTTGTGAAAATAAAAATTTGTGGGCAAAAAGATCCCCTGATGTGCCTAAATAGTGGAAAACTCTCAATTCTAACTCCAACCCTAACCCCAACACACCACCAACCCTAATCCCAACCCTAACCATAACGCTAACCACAACCCTAACCCCAACACACCCCTAACCCCAACCCTATCCATAATCCTAACCACAACCCTAATGCTAACCACAATCCTAACCGTAATCCCAACCCGAACCATAACTTTAGCCACAAACCTAACCCCAACACATCCCTATCCCTAATACCAACCCTAATCCCAACCCTAACCCTATCCCTAACCCTAACCCTATCCCTAACCCTAATCCCAACCCTAATCCTAATCCCAACCCTAATCCTAATCCCAACCCTAATCCTAATCCCAACCCTAATCCCAATCCCAACCCTAATCCCAACCCTAACCCTAACCCCAACCCTAACCCTAATTCCAACCCTAACCCTAATTCCAACCCTAACCCTAATTCCAACCCTAACCCTAATTCCAACCCTAACCTTAACTTTAGCCTAACTCTAACCCTAATGGAAAAATGAAAATAAATATATTTTCTTTATTTGATTATTTTTCCCTAACTTTGGGGGTGATAAAGGGGGGTTTATCTACTATTTTTTTTACTTTGATCACTGTGATATGGTCTATCACAGGGACCAAAATGAACTAATAGGAAACATTTTCCTATTGTTGCCGGGTGCACAAGGAGGTACCGGGGGATCTGGAATCCTTTTTCTCTCTCTTTTGATGTGCGATCACATCAGACAGCGATCACAAAAGAGGGGTCGTTAAAAACCGACCCGAATCATGTTCTCTGGGGTCTACCCCCGGCAGCCGAGACCCCAGAGAAAATCTGACTCTGGGGGGCACTATACACTTTTTTTATGGCGCCACAAATTCACGGCACTGTGGTTTCAGTACCTTAACTACCTCCGTTAAAAGGCGTATTGGTGGTCGTTAATGGGTAAATCTATGAGTGACGTGATTCAGATGAAACTCCCTAGGGATTCATTCATTATAATTAGGCACCGGAGTTACTCTGGACTCCATCTGGCCTCTGTTAAGCGGTGTCCTTCTTTTCGGAAGTGCACAAAACTGTGGCCAACGTCACTTCTATGCAATCCTAAAAAGACGGACACTGCCAGATCACACGTCAGATGGCATCCAAAGTGCTTCAATCTGCCTCATTATAGGGAATCTTCCATTGAAGGTTCCATCTGAATCACTTATTTCAGAGATTTACACAGAAACCCCGGTGTAAGCGCTCAGTGCAGAGTGCAGGATAGGTGTGCGACGAGCCTTACTGCAATCTTTGAGAGGCAGAATGAAAAATCATCAGCAAGTGAATAATTGATTTGATTTATTCTTTACGCTGTTCCTTATGCAGTATAAGTGATTAGGCGACTTTATTCTTAGAGTTGGTGTGATTACAACGACACCAGATTTATATGGGGTTTTTATGTTTGGCTGCTGTTACACACTAAAAGACGCTTTTTATTGCAAAAACTAGTTTTTTGCATCATCATATTTTGAGATCTATAATTTTTCCATATTTTGGCCCACAGCGTCATGTGATGGCTTATTTTGAGGGATGAGTTGATACTTTTATTGGTACCATTTTCAGACATATGACTTTTTCATCTCTTTTTATTTTGATTTTTGTGTGGCAGAATGTACAAAAACTAGCAATTCAGGAATTATTTTTGGAGGGGGTTTATGTAACTACGTGAGGTAAAATTGATAAGGCAGTTTTGCTCTTCGCTTTTTTTATGTTTTGTCGCTTTTACACAATAAAAACTATTTTATACAAAAAAAATATATTTTTGCATCACTTTATTCTTATAGCTATAACTTTTTTATTTTTCCACTGATGGAGCTGTATGGCAGCTTGATTTCTGTGGGACAAGATGACATTTTCAGAAATACCATGTTTATTTATATACCTCTTTGTGATTGCATTTTATTCCACTTTTTGTTCAGTGGTATGATGATAAAGCATTGTTTTTTGCCTTTTTTTATGGTATTTACTAAAGGAGTTAATTAGTGGGACAGTTTTATAGGTCAGGTCGTTCTGGATGCGGCAACAGCAAATATGTGTACTTTTTAGCTATTTTTTTCTCATACAAATATTTATTTATGGGTACAAATTTTTTTAATTTATTATTATCATTTTATATTTTTACAATTATTTAAAAAATTAGTTTTAATTTTTTTTAAACTTTCTTACTTTGTCCCACTATGGGACTATTACTTTTTGCACACTGATTGTTTGTATGACATGGACATACAACAGCATCCCCATGCTATGCAAACTGTCAGCTCTGCACTGTGCATGATTAAGCAACTTTCCTAGCTCTGGTGATCAGGTTGCCATCATGACAACATCGGGCCACCATGGCAACGATCGGGATCCTGGGTCACATGGAGGGGTCCCTGATCCAAGAGCGGAGGGGTTGTCACCCCTCTGCCAGCTTCCAGAATGCTGCAATCACGTTCTAAAGCATTTAGGGGGTTAAAGTGCCTGGAGCGGTGCGGGACCACTCCTGGCATGTAGTGCCAGGTGTCAGCTGTCAGAATTGGCTGACACCCTGCTGCGATCGCGCACGCACACGTAGGCATAAGGCCGGGATCACACATGGGAGAAACACGGCCAAGTCTCGCATGTTAATACCCGCCACTGCTGCTGGCACTCGGATCGGCGAGTGCGGCTGCATAGCAATACATGGAGCCGCACACTCCGCTCCCGAGTGCCAGTGGCAGTGCCGGGTATTAACATGCGAGACTCGGCCGTGTTTCTTGCATGTGTGATCCCGGCCTAATAATCCTTCCCTGGTGTATAAGGCCCAGGGCACAGGGACATATTATTACGCCAAATGTCAGAAAGGGGTTAAGTATGTTTGGGGTCATTGTTCTGCTGTAAGATCCATGACCTAGGATGTAAATCCAGTTTTCCAACCTCAAGCAGTACATTGCAACCCAAAATTCTTTGGGAATCTTGACATTTCGTGATGCCTTGCCCAGTCAAGGCACCCAGGGCCAGAGGCAGCAAAACAACCCCAAAATATCCTTGAACATCCAGCATATTTCACTGGAACTACTGTATTCTTTTATTTGTAGGCCTCATTCCATTTTCAGTAAACAGTAGTATAATTACCCAAAAATTATCTTGGTCTCATCTGTTCACAAAACGCATGCTGGCTCTCTAAAAATAATGAGAGCCACCGACTGACCCTCTATAAATTGTGAGGGTCACCTGCTGGCCCTCCAAGTTCCAAACTTTACAGTATTAATATGAAAAAGAAAACGTGCCTACCTCAGATGTTAAATTATAATGCAGTAGCAATAGATGGCTATTAATATTATTATTATACATTTATATAGCGCCATTTATTCCATGGCGCTTTACATATGAAAAGGGGAAATATAGACAAGTCCAATAAACATGTGTAAGACAAGGGATACACAAGTACAGAAGGAGAGAGGACCCTGCCCGCGAGGGATCACAGTCTACAGGGATGGGTGAGGATACACTAGGAGATAGTAGAGCTGGTCGTGCAGTGGTTCAGTAGACTGAGGATCATTGCAGGCTGTAGGCTTGTCGGAACAGGTGGGTCTTCAGGTTCTTCTTGAAGGTTTCCGTTGTTGGGGAGAGTCTGATGTGTTGCAGCAGAAAGTTCCAGAATATGGGGGAAGCACGGTAGAAGTCTTGTATGCGGTTGTTGGAAGAAGAGATAAGAGGGGAGTAGAGAAGGAGAGCTTGAGAGGATTGAAGGTTGCGTGCGGGTAGATACCGGGAGACCATGTCACAGATGTGTGGAGGAGACAGGTTATGGATGGCTTTGTATGTCATGGTTAAGGTTTTGAACTGGAGCCTCTGGGCAATAGGAAGCCAGTGAGGGGCCTGGCATAGGGGGGAGGCTGGGGAATAGCGGGAAGACAGGTGGATTAGTCAGGCAGCAGAGTGTAGGATGGACTGGAGTGGTGCCAGAGTGCTAGAGGGGAGGCCAGAGAGTAGGAGGTTGCAGTAGTCAAGGCGGGAGATGATAAGGGTGTGCACTACTGTTTTTGTGGTTTCATGGTGGAGAAATGCGCAGATCCGGGAAATATTTTTGAGTTTGAGGTGGCAGGAGGAGGAAAGGGCTTGGATATGTGGTTTGAAAGAGAGGGCAGAGTCGAGGATCACCCCAAGGCACCAAGCGTGCGGGACTGGGAAAAGCGAGCAGCCATTGACTTTGATGGATAGGTCTCGTGGAGGGGTAGAGTGAGATGGGGGAAAGATGATGAATTCTGTTTTGTTCATGTTCAGTTTGAGAAAGCGAGCAGAAAAGAAGGCTGAGATAGTAGACAGACATTGTGGGATTTTGGTCAGTAAGGAGGTGAGGTCAGGTCCAGATAGGTAGATCTGCGTGTCATCGGCGTAGAGGTGATACTGCAAACCGTGGGATTCTATGAGCTGTCCCAGGCCAAAGGTGTAGATGGAGAAGAGTAGGGGTCCTAGGACTGAGCCTTGAGAAACACCGAGAGACAGGGGGCAAGGTGAGGAGGTTGTGTGTGAGAGGGAGACACTAAATGTTCGGTCTGTTAGATATGATGAGATCCATGAAAAGGCCAAGTCTGTGATGCCAAGAGATAAGAGAATATGTAGCAGGAGGGAATGGTCCACGGTGTCGAAGGCAGAATACAGGTCCAGGAGAAGGAGGACAGAGTAGTGTCGCTTGCTCTTGGCGGTTAGTAGGTCGTTAGTGACTTTAGTTAGGGCAGTTTCAGTTGAGTGATGCGGTTGGAAGCCAGATTGTAACCAGTCAAAGAGGCAACAGGAGGAGAGGTGGGAGGACAGTTCAAGATATACATGCTGTTCCAGTAGTTTTGCGGCATAAGGGAGAAGAGATATCGGGCGATAGTTAGACACGGAGGATGGGTTGAGGGAGGGCTTTTTGAGGATGGGTGTGATTGAGGCATGTTTGAAGGATGAGGGAAAGACACCAATGGAGCTCCAGTTTCCCATTAACTTCCATTATATTCGTTACTCGGGTTGAACTCCTAAGCATTACGGTTTGCTCGACTCGAGTAACGAGTACCCAAGCATTTTAGTAAATAACAATAATGTTTGTAATAAAAAAAAGTTTTATAACTTTTAAAAAATATTAATATATTTCTAACATAATATATTCTGCAAAAAATGTCTGCATTACTTTACATCTATTTAAAAATTCCCAAGTTTAAAAAAATGGCAGCAATCCAATTAATTGGGAAAAATAGAGTGTTTTATGCATCCACACAAAATAATGTTTTAGCTTAAACCCCTGAGAACATTTTTCAAGCAAAAAAAATAATCTAGGGGCTGGATCTGAGATGCTGCTATGTGTGACAAATACAAATCCCTATATTACCCCTATCTTTTTCAAAGATAAATTTGAGAGCTGAATTTTTTTTAGAAATGTGTACATTTAGTCATGGCACCTGAAGGTTTGCAGCTCTTTTGTTTTATTATCTGGATTGAAAAATTTGGATTTGGATTACACTGTGATGTATCGAATCCTTTTGTATATTTCATATACAAGTTTATTCAAAGAAATAGAATGATCTAGAAAACAAACAGAATGATCTAGAAACAGAAGCAGAGTGAGAACCCGATTATTAGCAGGAACAATGACGAGTCCTCCCTTCCCCCAGTGCAGGGCTTTACATAACCAATAACCATCCCTCCCCCACACAGAGCAGAGACTGAGCGCTGAGCCTATCCCTCCCCACCGCAAGGCTAGAAACATGAGAGCACACAAAGGAGAGCTCAGAGAGAGAGAGAGAGCGCCACTCCCTCACTATGGAATAATAATAATAATCTTTATTTTTATATAGCGCTAACATATTCCGCAGCGCTTTACAGTTTGCACACATTTTCATCACTGTCCCCGATGGGGGCTCACAATCTAAATTCCCTATCAGTATGTCTTTGGAGTGTGGGAGGAAACCGGAGTACCCGGAGGAAACCCACGCAAACACGGGGAGAACATACAAACTCCTTGCAGATGTTGTCCTTGGTGGGATTCGAACCCAGGACCCCAGCGCTGCAAGGAAGTGTGCAATAACCAGGGAGCCTGTGCCTCCTCCTTATACAGGGGATTAGGAGCAGCACAGAGTCCGTGCCCCCCCACATTACAGATGAGTCACACAGATATAATACACAACCTCCCTATGAACTACAAAAAGAAATGTGCAGCATGTCCGGCCTGTCACACCCGTATATATGACACGGATATAAAAGCTATCCCTCCCCAGCACACAACTGAGTCATGTGAATGTCTGCTGTATCCTGCACATGTGACATGTACAGATGAACCGTACCCGCCTCTACATGCTTCCATAGCTGCCTCTAATATATAAGGAAAAGCAGAAAGACTCTAACCAGCATATCCACAGCAATACATGCAGGAGGTAGTCATAGTCCAGTCCTGTTAAAGGGGTCTTCTTACATTTGGAAGTTATCCTTTATTTGTGGGATAGGTGATAACTTCCTTATCACTGGGACCTCACTGATCCCAAGAACAAGTCATCTGCTCTATTCATTCTTATGGGAATCCCACATATCGGCTGAGAGCAGAGCTTACCCATCTCCGACAGTCCTATTAACAATGAATAAGGGTATGTGCACACGTTGCGGATTTGGACCTGCGGATCCGCAGCAGTTTTCCATGTGGTGTACCCCTATGGAAAACCAAATCCACTGTGCAAATACTGCGGAAAATTCCATTATTTTCCGCAGCATGTCAATTCTTTGTGTGGAATCTGCAGCATTTTTACACCTCTTCCATTATAGGAATCCGCAGGTGTAAAAACGCAGGCGAAATCCGCACAAAATCCGCAGTAAATCTGCATTAAATCCGCAGGTAAAATGAAGGTAATTTTAGCTGCGGATTCAGCAAAATCCACGCAGGTAATTCATCTATGTTTGCTGGTTGGGCAATGTGTGGAGGTCAATCCTGATATGTCTGTGTTCAGACCTGGTTGGCCTTCATCTGCACTTGTTTCATCTGGCTTCATGGGAGCGATCCAGCAATGTTCAGGTACAGATTGCACTTGATGTGGTCATGCTCTTAGGCTAGTTTCACACTTGCTTTTTTTTGCAGCGCGTTTTTCCCGCAAAAAAACGCATTGAAAAAACGCATACATAAGCATACAACTGCTGCGTTTTTTTCAAGCATTTTTATGAGCATGCATGAAAAAAACGCAGCGTTTTTATGCGTTTGTATGCGTTTTTAGCGCGTTTTTACCGCGTTTGCGTTTTTTTCCAACATTTTTAGGTGGCCCCTCACACTACCCAAACCATGACTTTACTAACCCTAACCCTGACCCTAACCCTAACCCTAACCCTGACCCTAACCCTAACCCTAACCCTGACCCTAACCCTTAACCAAATCATACTTAACCCTAACCCAAACCCTAAACCCTAACTAACCCTAACCCTAACCCTGACCCTAACCCTAACCCTAACCCTGACCCTAACCCTAACCCTAACCCTAACCCTGACCCTAACCCTAACCCTGACCCTAACCCTTAACAAAACCATACTTAACCCTAACCCTGACCCTAACCCTAACCCTAACCCTAACCCTGACCCTAACCCTAACCCTGACCCTAACCCTTAACAAAACCATACTTAACCCTAACCCTGACCCTAACCCTAACCCTAACCCTAACCCTAACCCTAATCCTGACCCTAACCCTGACCCTAACCCTAACCCTAACCCTAACCCTGACCCTAACCCTTAACAAAACCATACTTAACCCTAATCCTGACCCTAACCCTGACCCTAATCCTTAACAAAACCATACTTAACCCTAATCCTGACCCTAACCCTGACCCTAACCCTAACCCTGACCCTAACCCTAACCCTAACCCTGACCCTAACCCTTAACAAAACCATACTTAACCCTAATCCTGACCCTAACCCTGACCCTAATCCTTAACAAAACCATACTTAACCCTAATCCTGACCCTAACCCTGACCCTAACCCTAACCCTAACCCTAACCCTGACCCTAACCCTAACCCTAACCCTAACCCTGACCCTAACCCTTAACAAAACCATACTTAACCCTAATCCTGACCCTAACCATGACCCTAATCCTTAACAAAACCATACTTAACCCTAACCCTGACCCTAACCCTAACCCTAACCCTGACCCTGACCATAACCCTAACCCTAAACCCCCTTAACTAACCCTAACTCTAACCCAAACCCCTAAATTCCATGGTTTAAAAAAAAACGCATATGCAAAAAAACGCATACATGAGCATGCCAGTGCGCACATATGCGCATCCATAGGCTATAATGGCCATTTTTAGCGCAAAACGTGCGCATATGTGCGCATGCGCTTTTTTGCAGGGCCAAAAAATGCAACATGCTGCGTCTGGAAAATCCAATCGCACACCCCAAAAAAACGCAGCGCATGAAAATCGCATACATGCGCTGACCAGTGCGCAGGTATGCGCACCCATGTTAAATATAGGGGAAAAAACGCATGCGCAGGTGTGCGTTTTTTTCCAGCGCTAAAAAACGCAAATGTGAAACCAGCCTTAGGAGGCCGTAATGGCACAGTATTTATTATAAATGTAGAGTAGGACCCCCCACATGAGATTGCCTTGGCGCGGCGGCGTGGCTCAATTGAATTGATCAATTGTTTTGCCAAATATCTCATTTTTGAATACAGCTGGATATTATGTGCATATGCACTTCAATTTATGCGTTCTAACCTTAAGCAGTGCTGGCTTCCCCCCCTATTTTCTCATTCAGTTACTATGGTTTATTTCTCAATAGATGAAGATCACTAAAGGCACCCGATGATGTCAGGGGAATGAGGGATATTTGTGCTTTCGTTCTCCCGGGATACACAGGTGTCTGGCAGCGGCTTAGGCCTCTTTCACACTTCAGTTTTTTACAATCAGTCACAATCCGCCAGGTTTTGAAAAAAACGGATCCTCAATTTTCTTTTGAGGATCTGTTTTTTTTCCCCATTGACTTCCATTAATGGCGGATTGTGACGGATTGCTGTCCGTTGCATCTGTTTTTTTTTGCGGATCCGCCAAAAGTTGCTGTCCGTCACCATCCTCAAAGATTTCAAAATGGAGCTTGCAACGTTTTTTTCTCTGGCGGATCCTCCAGAGACTCATTGAACCCGAAATTCTTTCTGGGTGCCGGACAAAAAAAATTCTCTCTCTCTCCCTCTCTCTCTCTCCCCTTTTCCAGGCTGCGATTCCTTTAAAATTCTTCATCTGTCGGATCCGTCCAAAAAAACAGACAGGTGCCATCCGTTGTCATCAGTACTACAACGGATCCGCCATCCGTCCTTTTGGCGGATTTTGACTGATGCAAAAAACTAAAGTGTGAAAGAGGCCTTACTCTACAATCATTTAAAACAAATGGTTGCTCAGCCAAACAGAGCGTGCAAGTGTAAGTTGTGTCCAAGGAGACATAACCAGCTATAACAAGTACCTGTATATGCCATTAGGATTGTTAACGACTCTGCCACCGATGCTGGCTATATTGTGGCAAACACCACATTTATGCTGCTGACGTACACGGCGTGTACAAAAGCCTTTGGCTGTCAACAAGAATGATCTCATTCACTGACAGCAAGCAGAGATTTTATAAGTATATTAGATAGTAGCTTTGTCTACCCTTGTACAGTGCAATACGGTCACTTACATCCAGCCAGAAAGCCCCTATAACTACTGATAACATTTCACCTAAATTCCCGGTGGTTATCGCATGTGAAGCCCCATCTGCCACCAGCATTTGGGTGATTGTTAGAAGACACAGACTGTGATCACTGCAGGCAATCATTCCTCCATTTCCAGACCTTTCCAGCCACAATCTCAGTGATTGTATTTCTATCAGGCCTGAATTAGCCGCGTCTGCTCTATGTGCCCGGACTGTGAATTACAGCCTATGTGTGTAGGCACTGGCAATGTCACTGTTTCTTTGTTTAGCAGGAAGGAGCACGCAGCTGTTGCTCTGCAAGTGGGAGGAACTGGATAAATCCGGTTTCAGCCGGCTCAGGCAAGTTTGTCAGCTTAGCAGCCGCAGCAGACGGCCACAATACGTGGAGCAGAGTCTGACTACATGCTGAAGTGGAATGGGACGGATGGGCAGCAAGGTCTGTAGTCTGCAGAAAACTCTGCTGTGGATCCAGAACATGTGATTTCTCTCCGACACAAATGATGTCACGTGACAGAAGAAATGCCATAAGGAAAGGCAAAACTACCAAACCATGACACCGCTATACCAGAGCAGACTAATAGAGCCACAATCAGGTACGGACTGGGGCTGAAATTCAGCCCTGGCATTTGATGTTACACAGGCCCATGTTGTCCTCGTCCTCAAGATCGAGATGAGATATATTACTAATATTACCCTGAATGGAGAAAAGGAAGATTTACTACAAAACCAATATTTCTAATGATACCCATGGCCTGCCTGGGTAAGTGATGGAGTCAGCGATTTTGTGCTCTGTCACAACTCTTAACAGTATGGGCATCTTGAGAACACTGATTCTGTTAACAAAGTAGCAGACAAGGCAGCCCACAACCAGGCAGGCCCTTCTGGCATTTGTCAGAATTGCCAGATGGCCAGTCCAGCCCTAGCCACAATGGCGCAGCAGTACGTTACAGAATTGCACATATAGCAGTTGCTTCACATAGAATAGTTTCAGGAAATCTTCATTCCGGATTGAAGTTTGTTATTAAAAAATCCTTCTCTCACCGTCCCCAGGTCCAGCGCTGAGTCTCTCTGATTGGTTACTGCAGTGTTGACTTGACATCGGCATCGCAGCTAATACCAAACATCTGGAGCAACAGCGAAAACTCAGCACTAGACCTGTGGACAGTGACTAGCGAGTGAATTGGGTTTTTTTTATACATTGCAGCCGGTGACAAAGATTTTCTAAGAGAAGACATCCCCTTTCACATCTCATGAAATATATGAATAAATAAGTGGTGCTACTTTGCATAATATACAGTCATATGTTAAAGTTTAGGCACCCCTATTAATGTTAACCTTTTTTCTTTATAACAATTTTGGTTTTTGCAACAGCTATTTCAGTTTCATATATCTAATAACTGATGGACTCAGTTATATTTCTGGATTCAAATGATGTTTATTGTACTAACAGAAAATGCGCAATCTGCATTTAAACAAAATTTGACCGGTGCAAAAGTATGGGCACCCTTATCATTTTCTTGATTTGAACACTCCTAACTACTTTTTACTGACTTCCTGAAGCACTAAATTGGTTTTGTAACCTCATTGAGCTTTGAACTTCATAGCCAGGTGTATCAAATCATGAGAAAAGGTATTTAAGGTGGCCACTTGCAAGTAGTTCTCCTATTTGATTCTCCTATGAAGAGTGGCATCATGGGATCCTCAGAACAACTCTCAAATGATCTGAAAACAAAGATTATTCAGCATAGCTTTTCAGGGGAAGGATACAAAAAGTTGTCTCAGAGATTTAACCTGTCAGCTTCCACTGTGAGGAACATAGTAAGGAAATGGAAGAACACAGGTACAGTTCTTGCTAAGCCCAGAAGTGGCAGGCCAAGAAAAATATCAGAAAGGCAGAGAAGAAGAATGGTGAGAACAGTCAAGGACAATCCACAGACCACCTCCAAAGACCTGCAGCATCATCTTGCTGCAGATGGTGTCACTGTGCATCGGTCAACAATACAGTGCACTTTGCACAAGGAGAAGCTGTATGGGAGAGTGATGCGAAAGAAGCCTTTTCTGCAAGCACGCCACAAACAGAGTCGCCTGAGGTATGCAAAAGCACATTTGGACAAGCCAGTTACATTCTGGAAGAAGGTCCTGTGGACTGATGAAACAAAGATTGAGTTGTTTGGTCATACAAAAAGGCGTTATGCATGGAGGCTAAAAAACCCAGCATTCCAAGAAAAACACTTGCTACCCACAGTAAAATTTGGTGGAGGTTCCATCATGCTTTGGGGCTGTGTGGCCAATGCCGGCACCGGGAATCTTGTTAAAGTTGAGGGTCGCATGGATTCAACTCAGTATCAGCAGATTCTTGACAATAATGTGCAAGAATCAGTGACGAAGTTGAAGTTACGCAGGGGATGGATATTTCAGCAAGACAATGATCCAAAACACCGCTCCAAATCTACTCAGGCATGCATGCAGAGGAACAATTACAATGTTCTGGAATGGCCATCCCAGTCCCCAGACCTGAATATCATTGAACATCTGTGGGATGATTTGAAGCGGGCTGTCCATGCTCGGCGACCATCAAACTTAACTGAACTGGAATTGTTTTGTAAACAGGAATGGTCACAAATACCTTCATCCAGGATCCAGGAACTCATTAATAGCTACAGGAAGCGACTAGAGGCTGTTATTTTTGCAAAAGGAGGATCTATGAAATATTAATGTCACTTTTATGCTGAGGTGCCCATACTTTTGCACCGGTCAAATTTTGTTTAAATGCAGATTGCACATTTTCTGTTAGTACAATAAACCTCATTTGAATCCAGAAATATAACTGAGTCCATCAGTTATTAGATATATGAAACTGAAATAGCTGTTGCAAAAACCAAAATTGTTATAAAGAAAAAAGGTTAACATTAATAGCGGTGCCCAAACTTTAACATATGACTGTATTGAAAAATGAAAGTGCCTGTCTGACACATTGAATAATACACTGTGTGGTAGATCGGCTCACTTGGCTGCGCATTGAGGTAAACATGGGTACACTGTCTCTTTAATCGCCCATTAGTTTATTGTATATGCAGCATAAAGCAATGTGCATCAAAAATAAACACAGCCGTTCGGGCAAAACAGGAGAGCAAAACCAAAATGGTGTCCCACAGTCTCTTCAGTTGTGGGGATTTGCCCCACTCAGCAAAACCTCCTGGTTCAGTTTAGCTCTCAGATAAGAACTTTCTTGGAGTTCCTCTCCTCCATGCTGAACACAGACTGCCTCTGCAGGCTAGCTATTTAAGCCCCAAACCACTCGCTGGGGTGGAGATAAAGCGGACAACCTCCCACCTTCTCTATAGTTGTCCACAAAAACCCAGCCCTCACAGCACTTAGCGTGTGACGCCTTTAAGCGTAGTGAAACATATCTCCCCTCCAGCACTTTACCGGTGGCTTTGTCACAACTGATATAGTGTATAGGCAGTCCTCTGCTCCCCGCCCATGCTATACTGCTGATCTTTACATACCTAGAAACATCCTTCTGGATTCACACATTACAGATTCTTGCACCATTGAGGTGAAATAGGGAATATGAAGTCCAATATTAGTTAACAGTCTGGACTGTTGTACTGTATTGAGTTATATACATTGATACTCTCTCATTGGCACATTTACTGTATGTTACCTTAACCCCTTCACTACCAAGGGTGGTTTGCACGTTAACTCCCGGGCCAATTTTTACAATTCTGACCACTGTCCCTTTATGAGGTCATAACTCTGAAACGCTTCCATGGATCCCGGTGATTCTGACATTGTTTTCTCGTGACATATTGTACTTCATGTTAGTGTAAAATTTCATTCAAATAACTTGCGTTTATTTGTGAAAAAAACGGAAATTTGGTGAAAATTTTGCAATTTTCCAACTTTGAATTTTTATGCCCTTAAATCACAGCGATACGGCACACAAAAAACTTAATAAATAACATTTCCCACATGTTTACTTTACATCAGCACAATTTTGGAACCAAAATTTTTTTTTGTTAGGAAGTTATAAGGGTTAAAAATTCACCAGCGATTTCTCATTTTTGCAACACCATTTTATTTTTAGGGACCACATCACATTTGAAGCCTCTTTGAGGGGTCTATATGATACAAAATACCCAAAAGAGACACCATTCTAAAAACTGCACCCCTTAAGGTGCTTAAAACCACATTCAAGAAGTTTATTAACCCTTTAGGTGCGTCACAGGAATTTTTTGAATATTTAAAAAAAAAAAATGAACATTTAACTTTTTTTCACAAAAAAAATACTTCAGGTTCAATTTTCTTTATTTTACCAAGGGTAACAGGAGAAATTGGACTGCAAAAGTTATTGTGCAATTTGTCCTGAGTACGCTGATACCTGATATGTGGGGGGAACCACTGTTTCGGCGCATGGCAGACCTCAGTAGGGAAGGAGCACCGTTTGACTTTTTCAATGCAAAATTGGCTGGAATTCAGATCGGACGCCATGTCGCGTTTGGAGAGCCCCTGATGTACCTAAACAGTGGAAACCCCCCCAAGTGACCCCATTTTGGAAACTAGACCCCCCAAGGAACTTATCTAGATATGTGGTGAGAACTTTGAACTCACAAGGGCTTCACAGAAGTTTATAACGTACAGCGGTACAATTAAAAAATCATATTTTTTCCTCAAAAATGATCTTTTCACCCCCAATTTTTATTTTTCCAAGGGTAACAGGACCCTAAAAGTTATTGTGCAATTTGTCCTGAGTACGCTGATACCCCATATGTGGGTGTAAATGACTATTTGGGTGCATAGCAGAGCTCGGAAGGGAAGCAGCGCCATTTGACGTTTTTGGCTAGAATTGAGATCGGACACCATGTCGCGATTGGAAAACCCCTGATGTACCAAAACAGTAGAAACCCCACACAAATGACACCATTTTGGAAACTAGACCCCCTGAGGAACTTATCTAGATGTGTGGTGAGCACTTTGAACCACCAAGGGCTTCACAGAAGTTTATAATGCCCAGGCATGAAAATAAAAAAATCGTATTTTTTCCACAAACATGATCAATTAGTCTCCAATTTTTTTATTTTCCCAAGGGTAACAGGAGAAATTGGACCCCAAAAGTTGTTGTCCAATTTGTCCTGAGTACGCTGACACCCCATATGTGGGAGAAAACTACTGTATGGGCACACGTCGGGGCTCGGAAGGGAAGTAGTGACATTTTGGAATGCAGACTTTGATGGCATGGTCTGCGGGTGTCATGTTGCTTTTGGAGAGCCCCTGATGTACCTAAACAGTGGAAACCCCCCACAAGTGACCCCATTTTGGAAACTAGACCCCCTAATGAACTTATCTAGATGTGTGGTGAGCACTTTGAACCCCCCAGTGCTTCACAGAAGTTTATAACGACCGGGCGTGAAAATAAAAATATCGTATTTTTTCAACAAACATCATCTTTTAGTCCCCATTTTTTTTATTTTCCCAAGGGTAACAGGAGAAATTGGACCCCAAAAGTTGTCCAATTTGTCCTGAGTACGCTGATACCTCATATGTGGGAGAAAACTACTGTATGGGCACACGTCGGGGATCGGAAGGGAAGTAGTGACGTTTTGGAATGCAGACTTTGATGGATTGGTCTGCGGGTGTCATGTGCGTTTTGGAGAGCCCCTGATGTACCTAAACTATTGAAACTCCCCACAAGTGACCCCATTTTGGAAACTAGACCCCCCACGGAACTTATCTAGATGTGTGGTGAGCACTTTGAACCCCCAAGTGCTTCACAGAAGTTTATAACACCTGGGCGTGAAAATAAAAAAATCATTTTTTTCCGCAAAAATGATATTTTTGCCCCAATTTTTTATTTTCCTAAGGGTAACA
This sequence comes from Dendrobates tinctorius, assembly GCF_039654945.1. Taxonomy (NCBI): domain Eukaryota; kingdom Metazoa; phylum Chordata; class Amphibia; order Anura; family Dendrobatidae; genus Dendrobates; species Dendrobates tinctorius. The sequence goes on along the minus strand of NW_027361762.1, from coordinate 13,770,815 downwards.
GGAGAAATTGGACCCCAAAAGTTGTTTTGTAATTTGTCCTGAGTAGGCTGATACCCCATATGTGGGGTAAAACACTGTTTGGGCGCATGGCAAAGCTTGGAAGGGAAGGAGGACCATTTGACTTTTTCAACGCAGAATTGGCTGGAATTGAGATCAGACGCCATGTTGCCTTTGGAGAGCACCTGATGTGCCCAAACAGTGGAAACCCCCCAATTATAACTCCAACCCTAACCCCAACACACTCCTAGCCCTAACCCTAGCCCTAGCCCTAGCCCTAACCCTAATGAGAAAATGGAAATAAATACATTTTCTTTTAGTTTTATTATTTTTCCCTAACTAAGGGGGTGATGACGGGGGGTTTGATTTACTATTTATGGCGGTTTTTATGTTTGGCGTCTGTCAGACGCTAAAAGACGCTTTTTATTGTAAAAATAGTTTTTGCATCACCACATATTGTGAGCTATAATTTTTCCGTATTTTGACCCACCGAGTCATGTGAGGTCTTATTTTTTGCGGGACGAGTTGACGTTTTCATTTGTACCATTTTCGGGCACGTGACATTTTTTGATCCCTTTTTTCCTATTTTTGGGACGCAGAATGAACAAAAACCAGCGTTTCATGAATTTCTTTTGGGGGGGGTGCGTTTACACCATTCCGCGTGCGATAAAATTGATAAAGCGGTTTTATTCTTCGGGTCAGTACGGTTACAGTGTTACCTCATTTAGGTCATTTTTTTATGTTTTGTCGGTTTTTTGCAATGAAAACAATTTTATATAAAAAATAATTATTTTTGTATCGCTTTATTCTGCGAGCTATAACTTTTTTATTTTTTTGCAGATGATGCTGTATGGCAGCTCGTTTTTTGCGGGACAAGATGACGTTTTCAGCGGTACCATGGATATTTATATGCGTCTTTTTGATCGCGCATTATTGCACTTTTTGTTCGGTGGTATGATAATAAATCATTATTTTTTGCTTTGTTTTTTAATTTTATTTTTTAAGGGGTTCACTAAAGGGGTTAACTAATGGGACAGTTTTATAGGGTGGGTCGCTACGGATGCGGCGATACCAAATGTGTACTTTTATTTTTTTTTTTTTTATTTTGAAAAAATGGATTTATTGGGGAATTTTTTTTTTTTTTTTAGCGATTAAATTATTTTTAACACTTTTTTTTTTTTTTTTCTTTATTACCTTGTCCCAGGTGGGACATCACTGTCCAGTGACAGATCGCTGATCTGTCACATCACAGATCACTGTGACAGATCAGCAATCTGTCACAGGCAGTCCTGCAGACTTCCTCATGCCTGTGCTTTGCAGGCAGTGAGGAAGTCAGCTCCCTACAGGCCCCCGAAGGCCCCCGTCGCCATCTTGGATCCGGGGGCCTGTAGGGAAAGAGACCCCTGCAGCAGCGCTGCACATTGCGCTGCCGTGGGGGGATCAGGGAAGCACGGAGGGAGCCCCCTCCCTGCCGATGCTTCCCTTTAACCCCCGGTACACCGCGATCGCGTTTGATCGCGGTGTACAAGGGGTTATCGTGTCGGGGGCGGTCCGTGACCGCCCCTGACACATTGTGCCGGATGTCAGCTGTGATAATCAGCTGACACCCAGCCGCGATCAGCGGCGCTCACCACGTGGGCGCCGCTGATCGCTGGGACGTAATATTCCGTCCATGGTAATTAGGTCCAGGGTCACATGGACGGAATATTACGTCCCTTGTAGGTAAGGGGTTAAACTGGTTCTTACTTTTTCTTCTTTTCCCTTTTTTATAGATTTCAAAATAAATACTTCAACAGGTACATTGTTCTGGTTTAAACCTATTTTTTTACTGAGGGAGTTTGTTTTTATTTGCATACTAACATCCTTAGTGGCATACATCTAACTTTCTCTGCTTTCTATCTAAGTTGTCCAGTTACTCATCCTACTAATACTTATGAAATCAAGTTAAATCTAACATAATATATAATCCAGTATGCACACTTCTACCCATTGCGCCTGTGTGTATTCAGTATGCCCCGTTCAACTAAGAGTCATCCTCGGGCACCTTCAGATATCTACGGTAGTTTCCAGAGCAGCGGATGCGCAATACAATTTATTGCTCTCAATATGTTAAAACCTGGATACTTTGGATATCCCCGGTTTTTTATGGAGGTGCGCTTGCGCAGTCTGCGCATTAGATCTGACAGGCAATCTGCCGGATATATGTAAGCGCCATAACACCGGAAGCGTTCGGCCATGCTGATACAGGATGTACGTTACAATACATGGCACATGGGAACTATATAAATAATGGACCATCCGGTCTTGTACCATCGCTAGCTGGTTACAACATGCGGTCATTCCTACAGGTAATTTTGTAATTTAGAGCACTAGAGACCTTTATATTATTCATTTTGCTGGGATAATGGCTCCTTTTTCCAATTTACTGCTATGTTACAGGCAGCATATCATTAGACATTTCCCCTTTGGGGCACACAAACAACCGCTTATATTTTGGCACAGATGCTAGTGGACACCTGGGCGCACGTACCACCGGTGCAGCTGCATCGGTGCCCAGAGGCTCCAGGGGGCCCCTGCAGGGCGGCTAATAATGAGGGCAATCTGGCCGGGCCGGTTTCTCTGGGCCCGAGGCTCCGGGGGGCCCCTGACCAGATTGCCCTCATGTGCAGCAGGCAGAGAGCGATCCTAGCAGCTGCTGCCTGCAAGTGAAAGTAGCAAGAGTGGAACTGCAAGGATTCATCCTGCCCGGCGCCCACGCTTCCTGTCCCTGATACAGAGAGCAGCACCGCTGGATGACGTCATCATCCAGCGGCCGGCTGTGCCAGAGTGAGGAAGCGTGGGAGCCGGTGTTACTGTGGACAGGTCATAAGTGGGAGGTGCTGTGTGGGAGTGTGTATGTGCACGTGTTTGTTTTGTATGTATGTGTGTGTGTGTGTGTAGAGATGAGTGGTGGTGTGTGTGCATGCTTGCATGCGTAGCGCTGCAGGGGAATATGCAGAGAGGTCAATGGTGCTATGTGTGTGTGTAGGTGGAGGAGAGGGGAATGATGGGGTGAGGGGGAGAAGGCAATGAGGGGGTGATGGGGAAGGCAATGATGGGCATGATGGGGAGAAGGTAATGATGGGAGTGATGGGGAGAAGACAGTGATGGAGAGAAGGTAATGATGAGGGTGATGGGGAGGAGGCAATATTGGGGGTGATGGGGAAAAGGCAATGATGGGGTGATGGAGAAGGCAATGATGGGTAGATGGCAATAATGGGAGTGATGAGGAGAAGCCAATGATGGGGGTGATGGGATGAAGGCAATGTTGGAGGTGGTGGAAGGGGCAATGATGGGGTTTTGGGGGAAAAAGAAATAATGGGGGTGGTGGAATGGGCAATAATGGCAGTGGTGGGGGAAAGGGCAATGATGGGGTGGGGGAGAGGACAATAATGGGATGCGGGGGGAGGAGGACAATGAGGGGTGTGGGGAATTAGGATGGGAGGAAGGGGGACTTATAATGGCCTTAGGAACAGGGGGAGTTGGAAGAAGACATTATCGCTTATTATGTCTAACACAGTCCCTTAGCATAAGTGTACTCACTTACTATATCTAACACAGTCCCTTAGTATATAGTGTAGGTACTTATTATGTATGGCACAGTCCCTTAGCATATAGTGAACTCACTAATTCTGTTTAACACCATCCTTAGTTACATAGTTTCCTCTTTTATTATGTAAAACATCGTCCCTTCTTACGTACCATCCTCTCTAGTTATATGGTGCCGTCCCTTATTATATAGCTTCCTCTGCTGTTATGTATAGTGCTGTCTCTTACATAGTGTATTCTTGTTAATTTTGTTATTCACAGCGCCCTCTTTTATTGCATAGTCCCCTCTTTTTTTAGATATAAAATGACTGCTGATCGAGGAGCCGGTGACGAGACTACCAGTCCATCAGCTCCTCCATTAGAAAGGAAGCTTTCCCATGCTCCATCAGCCATCATTGCATTATACAGCTAACAAGACAGGACGGTATGAAATAAAAAACAGGGCTCTATATAATCCAATATGTAAGGGAGGGTACTGTACATAACAAGAGAGGATACTGTAAAAGGGGCAGCAATATACATAATAAAGGAGAAAATGTAATATATATACATGTGTGTGTGTGTGTGGCTGTGTGTATATATATATATATATATATATATATATATACACAGCTGTGGCCAAAAGTATTGACACCCCTGCAGTTGTGTCAGATAATACTCAGTTTCTTCCTGAAAATGATTGAAAACACAAATTCTTTGTTGTTATTATTATCTTTCATTTAATTTGTCTTAAATGAAAAAACACAAAAAGAATTGTCCTAAAGCCAAATTGGATATAATTCCACACCAAACATAAAAAAGAGGGTGGACAAAAGTATTGGCACTGTTCAAAAAATCATGTGATGCTTCTCTAATTTGTGTAATTAACAGCACCTGTAACTTACCTGTGGCACCTAACAGGTGTTGGTAATAACTAAATCACACTTGCAGCCAGTTGACATGGATTAAAGTTGACTCAACCTCTGTCCTGTGTCCTTGTGTGTACCACATTGAGCATGGAGAAAAGAAAATTGACCAAAGAACTGTCTGAGGACTTGAGAAATCAAATTGTGAGGAAGCATGAGCAATCTCAAGGCTACAAGTCCATCTCCAAAGACCTGAATGTCCCTGTGTCTTCCGTGCGCAGTGTCATCAAGAAGTTTAAAGCCCATGGCACTGTGGGTAACCTCCCTAGATGTGGATGGAAAAGAAAAATTGACAAGAGATTTCAACGGAATATTGTGCGGATGTTGGATAAAGAACCTCGACTAACATCCAAACAAGTTCAAGACGCCCTGCAGTCTGAGGGTACAACAGTGTCAACCCGTACTATCCGTCGGCATCTGAATGAAAAGGGACTGTATGGTAGGAGACCCAGGAAGACCCCACTTCTTACCCCGAGACATAAAAAAGCCAGGCTGGAGTTTGCCAAAACTTACCAGAAGAAGCCTAAAATATTTTGGAAGAATGTTCTCTGGTCAGATGAGACAAAAGTAGAGCTTTTTGGGCAAAGGCTTCAACATAGAGTTTACAGGAGAAAAAAAGAGGCATTCAAAGAAAAAAACACGGTCTCTTCAGTCAAACATGGCAGAGGTTCCCTGATGTTTTGGGGTTGCTTTGCTGCCTCTGGCACTGGACTGCTTGGCCGTGTGCATGGCATTATGAAGTCTGAAGACTACCAACAAATTTTACAGCATAATGTAGGGCCCAGTGTGAGAAAGCTTTTTTTTTTTTGGAGTTCTGTGTGAAATGATCAATGTTTTGCTTCATTCTCTTTTTGTGTTTTTTCATTTAAGACAAATTAAATGAAGATAACAATACCAAAGAATTTGTGATTGCAATCATTTTCAGGAAGAAACTGATTATTATCTGACAGAATTGCAGGGGTGTCAATACTTTTGGCCACAACTATATATACATATATATGTACAGTGCCTACAAGTAGTATTCAACCCCCTGCAGATTTAGCAGGTTTGATAAGATGCAAATAAGTTAGAGCCTTCAAACTTCATACAAGAGCAGGATTTATTAACAGATGCATAAATCTTACAAACCAAAAAGTTATGTTTCTCAGTTAAATTTTAATAAATTTTAAACATACAAGTGTGGGTCAATTATTATTCAACCCCTAGGTTTAATATTTTGTGGAATAACCCTTGTTTGCAATTACAGCTAATAATCGTCTTTTATAAGACCTGATCAGGCCGGCACAGGTCTCTGGAGTTATCTTGGCCCACTCCTCCATGCAGATCTTCTCCAAGTTATCTAGGTTCTTTGGGTGTCTCATGTGGACTTTAATCTTGAGCTCCTTCCACAAGTTTTCAATTGGGTTAAGGTCAGGAGACTGACTAGGCCACTCCAACACCTTGATTTTTTGCCTCTTGAACCAGGTCTTGGTTTTCTTGGCTGTGTGCTTTGGGTCGTTGTCTTGTTGAAAGATGAAATGACGACCCATCTTAAGATCCTTGATGGAGGAGCGGAGGTTCTTGGCCAAAATCTCCAGGTAGGCCGTGCTATCCATCTTCCCATGGATGCGGACCAGATGGCCAGGCCCCTTGGCTGAGAAACAGCCCCATAGCATGATGCTGCCACCACCATGCTTGACTGTAGGGATGGTATTCTTGGGGTCGTATGTAGTGCCATCCAGTCTCCAAACGTCACGTGTGTGGTTGGCACCAAAGATCTCGATCTTGGTCTCATCAGACCAGAGAACCTTGAACCAGTCTGTCTCAGAGTCCTCCAAGTGATCATGAGCAAACTGTAGACGAGCCTTGACATGACGCTTTGAAAGTAAAGGTACCTTACGGGCTCGTCTGGAACGGAGACCATTGCGGTGGAGTACGTTACTTATGGTATTGACTGGAACCAATGTCCCCACTGCCATGAGATCTTCCCGGAGCTCCTTCCTTGTTGTCCTTGGGTTAGCCTTGACTCTTCGGACAAGCCTGGCCTCGGCACGGGAGGAAACTTTCAAAGGCTGTCCAGGCCGTGGAAGGCTAACAGTAGTTCCATAAGCCTTCCACTTCCGGATGATGCTCCCAACAGTGGAGACAGGTAGGCCCAACTCCTTGGAAAGGGTTTTGTACCCCTTGCCAGCCTTGTGACCCTCCACGATCTTGTCTCTGATGGCCTTGGAATGCTCCTTTGTCTTTCCCATGTTGACCATGTATGAGTGCTGTTCACAAGTTTGGGGAGGGTCTTAAATAGTCAGAAAAGGCTGGAAAAAGAGATAATTAATCCAAACATGTGAAGCTCATTGTTCTTTGTGCCTGAAATACTTCTTAATACTTTAGGGGAACCAAACAGAATTCTGGTGGTTTGAGGGGTTGAATAATAAATGACCCTCCTGAATAAACTTTTCACAATTTAAAAAAAAATTAAACAAAGAAATAACATTCTTTCTTTTTTGCTGCAGGGCATTTCACACTTCCAGGCTGATCTACAGTCCAAATGTCACAATGCCAAGTTAATTCCGAATGTGTAAACCTGCTAAATCTGCAGGGGGTTAAATACTACTTGTAGGCACTGTGTATGTATATATGTATATATATATATATATATATATATATATATACAGTCATATGTTAAAGTTTGGGCACCCCTATTAATGTTAACCTTTTTTCTTTATAACAATTTTGGTTTTTGCAACAGCTATTTCAGTTTCATATATCTAATAACTGATGGACTCAGTTATATTTCTGGATTCAAATGAGGTTTATTGTACTAACAGAAAATGTGCAATCTGCATTTAAACAAAATTTGACCGGTGCAAAAGTATGGGCACCTCAGCATAAAAGTGACATTAATATTTCATAGATCCTCCTTTTGCAAAAATAACAGCCTCTAGTCGCTTCCTGTAGCTATTAATGAGTTCCTGGATCCTGGATGAAGGTATTTGTGACCATTCCTGTTTACAAAACAATTCCAGTTCAGTTAAGTTTGATGGTCGCCGAGCATGGACAGCCCGCTTCAAATCATCCCACAGATGTTCAATGATATTCAGGTCTGGGGACTGGGATGGCCATTCCAGAACATTGTAATTGTTCCTCTGCATGAATGCCTGAGTAGATTTGGAGCGGTGTTTTGGATCATTGTCTTGCTGAAATATCCATCCCCAGCGTAACTTCAACTTCGTCACTGATTCTTGCACATTACTGTCAAGAATCTGCTGATACTGAGTTGAATCCATGCGACCCTCAACTTTAACAAGATTCCTGGTGCCGGCATTGGCCACACAGCCCCAAAGCATGATGGAACCTCCACCAAATTGTACTGTGGGTAGCAAGTGTTTTTCTTGGAATGCTGTGTTTTTTAGCCTCCATGCATAACGCCTTTTTGTATGACCAAACAACTCAATCTTTGTTTCATCAGTCCACAGGACCTTCTTCCAAAATGTAACTGGCTTGTCCAAATGTGCTTTTGCATACCTCAGGCGACTCTGTTTGTGGCGTGCTTGCAGAAACGGCTTCTTTCGCATCACTCTCCCATACAGCTTCTCCTTGTGCAAAGTGCGCTGTATTGTTGACCGATGCACAGTGACACCATCTGCAGCAAGATGATGCTGCAGGTCTTTGGAGGTCGTCTTTGGATTGTACTTGACTGTTCTCACCATTCTTCTTCTCTGCCTTTCTGATATTTTTCTTGGCCTGCCACTTCTGGGCTTAGCAAGAACTGTACCTGTGTTCTTCCATTTCCTTACTATGTTCCTCACAGTGGAAACTGTCAGGTTAAATCTCTGAGACAACTTTTTGTATCCTTCCCCTGAAAAGCTATGCTGAATAATCTTTGTTTTCAGATCATTTGAGAGTTGTTCTGAGGAGCCCATTATGCCACTCTTCATAGGAGAATCAAATAGGAGAACTACTTGCAAGTGGCCACCTTAAATACCTTTTCTCATGATTTGATACACCTGGCTATGAAGTTCAAAGCTCAGTGAGGTTACAAAACCAATTTAGTGCTTCAGGAAGTCAGTAAAAAGTAGTTAGGAGTGTTCAAATCAAGAAAATGATAAGGGTGCCCATACTTTTGCACCGGTCAAATTTTGTTTAAATGCAGATTGCGCATTTTCTGTTAGTACAATAAACATCATTTGAATCCAGAAATATAACTGAGTCCATCAGTTATTAGATATATGAAACTGAAATAGCTGTTGCAAAAACCAAAATTGTTATAAAGAAAAAAGGTTAACATTAATAGGGGTGCCCAAACTTTAACATATGACTGTGTGTGTGTGTATATATATATATATATATATATATATATATATATATATATATAGCTTTGTCACCATAGAAGGAAGGGGGCCCAGACACATTTCTTGCACAGGGGCCCCAAGCTGTCAGTGTCCGCCCCTGAGTGGACACCAGCATGTTTTGACCCTTCACCCCTCAGGTAACTTTGTCCTATATAGTGGGTTTCAGTACGCTTGTACTGCAAATACCATTTTTGTCCCATTGTTTAATTATAGGTAATCAGAATAGATTTTTAATTTTTATTCACCTCTCGTATTTTTTACATTCTGTATAGATATCAATATATCACCTATTTTCAGATTATCATGTGATATAAAGACTCAAGCATTTCCTACGTTTATTAATATTTGCATTGGGCAGTGAATAAGGTGCTTAGATATAACACTATTTTCTTTTCTTAGATTAATCAGGAAAATAAAATCCTAGCTACTTATTCATATGTTTTGTCTCTATTTTATATTGTATATTAAAAACTTTGTATACTAATACTTTGTGTCTTTACACAGATTTATGCTTGAAAAAGCCTTAAATAAGCCAAAATGTCGCGCTGAGATTATCTGTATCCAAAATGGTAGTATTTTTTTTTCCATTTTTTCATTACAACTGATGTATCCACAAGGGTTGTCTTTTCATTCTTCTATGTTTTTTTTGCCTCTAAATTCTGTACACGATAATAAACTTATAGTTTGAGTGCCGAAGTTTTTGGTTATTTCTCTAATGCAACAAATACAGTTTGCAACAAAACTGATGGTGGTTCTGGTGCCATATTCCTGTGTGATTAGTGGTTCTAGTGATTTATTCATGTACTGACGGTGGGTCTGGTCTCATATTCTGTACGTTACAATTGTTGGCTCTGGTGATGTATTCACACCAGAACTATCATCAATACATGAATAGAAGAAAATCATCATCCGTACATGAATACATCACCAGAGCTGTCAACAGTTTATAAAAACGGCACCAGAACCATCATCAGTAAAGGGATCACTAGAACCACCATCAGTACATGAATACATCACTTGAACCACTATTAGAAGATAAATGCATTACCAGACCCACTAGCAGTATATTAATGCATCACCTGAATTTGCATCAATACATGAATTCATCACAAGATCCACTTTCAGTAAATATATACAACACCTGTACCATCATCATGAATACATCAGCAGAATCACAATCAGTAGATTAATACACAAACCAAGCTTAGTACAGCAATCAATTGTAAAGTCAAGTCAGGCCCATATACTGTATATTTGTATCTCATGAACCTACAACTCCCAGTACGCCCTTAACAGTAGTAAGGAGATGCTGGGAGTTGTTGTCAGTCACTATCAAACTGTAGACCATAGAGGAACCACACTACTGATGAGACATAGTCAGTACCAACAAGTAAACATTTATATCCAGGTACCTTATAGGTGACATCTTTTCTGATTGAGTAGTTTGTCTCTTTTTGTCTTTATCTTGTACAGATGTCATGGTTAATTTTCATATCCACCACTCTTCTCTGCAGACTTCCCTGTTCTCCGGTCTTCTGCAGGACATCCCGATACAACACCCTTAAATATATGAGCGTTACTAAAAGGCCATCTTCATAAAAACATCTGTTCATATTTTGACCTAACTAAGCCTCCTATCTTTTATGCCCTCCACATTATCTGCCCTTACAAGCTACACCTGCCAAATTGTCCATCTTAACCACCCCACTGTCTGACATTATCCGCTATAACTGCCCCACTGGCTGCCTTTATCAGCTATAACAACCACACTGTCTGTCCCTATGAACCACGGCCTATACCATGGCTGCCCCCTCTCCACTGTTTTCCCTTACATTCTCTATAGTTCCATTCTGTCACCATGCCATGTAACCTCTCTCCATACTGTGCCCCCTTTTCGTGCTGCCACCTCTCCATATTCATACTCTGCCCCTTTTTTACAATGTCCTCATCTTGCCCTCCACATTGTCCTCTATAAACTGTACCCCCTCCTCACATTGTCCTCCTACACAGTATGATGGTAACCACAGCCGTCCATTTAGTATATATAGTATATATACAGCGCCCAGTATACACTTCGATGTCCATCTCAACCCCCCCCATGCAGTATGATTTGCACCCAGTTAGATAGTATGATGGTCCCCATAGCACATCATACAATATAGCACATATATCGGCCCCCAGGATCACCCATCCACTTCCTTGACCATTTCTCAGCCTGGCTGTCACACTTCATGTCCTCAGAACTACCAGCCCTTATCCTGGGAGATTCAACATCTCCATTAACAGCCCCACTTCCACACTGCATCTCAGCTCCTATCACTAACCATTTCTCTCAGTCTCTCACAGCTCTCAACCTCTGAGACACACAAAGACGGTAACACCCTTGACCTGGTCTCTGTCCGGCTCTGTTCAATCTCCTAACTAAATAACTCACCGCTTCCCCTCTCTGACCACAGCATTCTCTCATTCACGCTCACAAATCCAAGCCCACCCCAGCACACTCCTACCTACCACACATTCAGAAATCTACAAGCCATTAACCCTCATACACTTGCAGACTCCCTACACTCATCACTGTCTCCAATCTCCTCTTTTTCCTGTCCTGATCTGGCTGTACACCACTACAATGACACTATCATAAGCACCTTGACCAAGTAGCGTCCCTCACTCTCAGAACCTCCAAACACAGAGTAAAACAGCCCTGGCTCACATCGCAAACTCAACTGCTCCAGCGATGCTCTAGGAGTGTTGAACGCTTATGGAGGAAAACTCGCACACCAGAAGACTTCATCCACTTCAAATTTATGTTAAGAACCTACAACTCTGCCCTTCACCTCGCCAAACAGACCTACTACACCACCCTGATCTCCTCACCATCCAACAAACCCAAAAAACTTTTTGACATCTTTCATTTCCTCTTCAGGCCAAAAGCACAAGCCCCTATCACAGATATTTGTACTGATGACCTGGCCTCCCACTTTATAGAGAAAATAGATAACATTTGTCAGGAAATCTGCTCCCAACCAACAAGTGCTGTTACTCTCATCCCTCCCTGCATTTTACTTGGCTCATTCTCAACATTTCATCCAATTACAGAAGAAGTCTCCAGACTCCTCTCTTCTTCTCATCCAACTACTTGCACTACCAACCTCATTCCCTCACATCTCCTCCAGTCTCTCTCCCCAGTCATCACAACTCACCTAACTACAATCTTTAATCTCTCCCTCTCCTCGGGCATTTTCCCATACTCCTTCAAACACTATCATTACTTTATTATTAAAGAAACCCGCTCTCGACCCATCCTACACAAATAACTACAGACCAGTTTCCAATCTCCCATTCCTCTCTAAACTCTTGGAGCGCCTTGTCTACTCCCACCTTACCCGTTAGCTCTCCACTCACTCCCTCCTAGACCCTTCACAGTCTGCCTTCCGCCCCCTACATTCGACAGAAAATGCACTCATCCAAGTGACCATTGACTTTCTGACAGCAAAATGTAACGGTGACCGCTCTCTGTTCATTCTTCTCGACTTTTCTGCAGCTTTCGACACTGCGGACTACCGTTTTCTACTTTCTAGGCTCCATTCACTAGCCATTAAGGACACTGACCTCTCCTGGTTCTCTTCCTATCTTTCTGACCGCTCCATCAGTGTTTTGTTCACTGGCTCAACCTCATCTCCTCTTCCTCTCGCTGTCGGGGTACCTCAGGGATCATTCCTTGGCCCGCTTCTCTTCTCTCTCTACACAGCCCGAATTGGACAGACCAGCAGCAGATTTGGCTTTCAGTACCATCTTTATACTGATGACACTCAACTATACATGTCTTCCCCCGACCTTACCCCCACTGTACTACAGAATGCCAGTGACTGTCTGTCTGCAGTCTCCAACATAATGTCCGCTCTTTATATGAAACTCAGCTTCTCCAAAACTGAACTTCTTCTCTTCCCGCTGTCTACTAACCTCCATAAATCTGACATTTCCCTCTCCATGAGTAGCACCATAATAACACCCCGGCAGCAGGCACTCTGTCTGGGTGTTATGTTTGACACCAATCTCTCCTTCACATCCCATATACAATCTCTCGCCTGCTTTTGCCGCTTACACCTAAAGAACATCTCTAGAATCTGCCCTTTTCTCACCATGGAATCAACAAATACCCTCACTATCATCTTTATCCACTCCCGCCTGGACTACTACAGCGCTCTATTAATTGGCCTCCCCGTTACTCGACTTTCCCCACTCCAGTCTATCCTTAATGCAGCAGCCAGGGTCATCCATCAAGCTAATCAGTGTTTAGACGTGTCCGCTCTTCGCCAGTCGTTACACTGGCTGCCCATTCATTATTGAATCCAATTCAAAGTACTTGTTCTCACCCACAAAGCTCTCCACAGTGCGTAACTCCCTTACATCTCCTCCCTCATTTCTGTCTATCGGCCTAACCGACCGCTGCGCTCTGCAAACGACTTTTGACTAACCTCTGCACTAATCCATACCTCCCACTCCTGACTCCAAGACTTCTCCCACACGGCGCCAATCCTCTGGAATGCTCTACCCCAAGAAATTAGGACTATCCACAATTTACACAGCCGTAAGCGCTCCCTCAAAATGCAGTTGTTCAGAGCGGCCTATCACGTTCACTAATCCAAGTCATTTTATGTGTGTGTGTACCCATTCACTATCTGTCTGTCCCCCACTCCCTCAAGATGGCTGGACCATCATTGTAAATACATCATTGTAAATATACACCTGTACTTTGTATCTGCCCACTCCATTGTAGAGTGTAAGCTCCCACGAGTCGGGTCGTTTCATTTTGCTTTAATTACAGTATTGTTAACGTTGTTACTTATGACTTGTGTCGGAAACTGTTAAGCTGTAAAGCTCTGCGGAATATTTTGGCTCCATAAAAATAAAGATTATTATTATGCCCCCCAGTCACTGATACAGTATAATGTCTGCACAGTCTCATATACACAGTATAATCTCCCCCACAGCATCCTACACAGATATCTTTCACAGGCCCCAACATACAGTATAATGTCCTTCACAGCCCCCCTTTACAGTTTTGTCACCACAGCCCCCAGTATAAAGTCCCCAATAGAACCCAATGCAGTATGGTCACCCTCATCTTATGTCCCCACAGCCACTCTTGTAATATCCCCATAGCCAGCCCCTCTTGTAATGTCCCTATAATCAGCCCATCTTGTAATGTCCCTGTAGCCAGCCCCTTATTTCCCCATAGCCAGTCCCTATTGCATTGTCCCCATAGCCAGCTCCTCTTGGAATGACCTCACAGATCCTAGGTATAATAGCCTCCATTCTTTACAAAAATAATAGAATAAAAATAAAACATTTTTGATAACAAGCCAAGGTAAAGCAGACTGCTGTGAGCTGATATTATCAGACTGGCAAGATTAATGGATATTGACCACTTCAGGCCCCAAAAATACCAGCCCTTAGCCACCCCAGAATTGGTGCATCACATAAGATATGCCAATTATGGCATTTTGCCCATCTCTTCCCCGATGCCCTGGTTCTTTGGCAATCAGAGTAATGGTAGTTGGGTTTGATGACAGCTGTCATTTGTCAAGAATGACAGGCGCCATCAACCTCTGGGGTTAGCAATGGAGTCGTGTCTATCAGACACCCTCATTACTAACTCGGTGTAATATGGCCGCTAGTCTGGTCCTCAAGGGGAGATATGTATCATCAAGGCTGGTAACTTCAGTGATGTAAGCCTCATTTGCTAATCAAAATCATTTGGGCAAAGACTGTGTTGCAGAGAGAAATCAGAAGGCCAGATTTCCTCTTAAAAATCGTTAGACCTAATATAGTGGTTCAGCTAGGAGTCCTTATTTGCTAATCCAAATCATTTGTAATAAAATTGTGTTGCACTGAGAAATCGAAGGCCACATTTCCACTCAAAAATCGTTAGGCCTAACATATGGGTTCAGCAAGGGATCCCTATTTGCTAATCTAATTCGTTAGTGATAAACCTATGTTGCAGTGAGGAATCAGAAGGCCACTTCTCCGCTTAAAAATATTTAGGCCTAATATAGGGTGTAAGAGGGCCGCCAGACAAGTCCTTGTGTCATTTTGGCTGTTAGCTGCGGTGATGTGAGCTCGGAAGTATGCTTCAGCACCTACAGTGCTGAGGGAGTTATTTGGGCTATTCCAGGGTTGGGTTTTACGAATGGTCTTAAGAGATGGGTGGGAATGACTGCTCATATATCCCAACCTCAGGGGCGTGGTTTGGCTGATAAAATGTAGGTCTAGTCTCTCATTCACTGTCTGTGGCTGGAGGTGTGGAGACCTCCAGTGTGTGTTGCTAAAGACACTGACCTGAGCGGGCAGAACCCCAGTGCTATATGGACTATTTACTTGCAGTTTGTGTTCACCTTCAGTGTATGTTGCTAAAGGCACTGACCTGAGAAGGCGGACCTGCAATAGCATATGGACTATTTGTTTTCAGTTTGTTTTTCACTTTGTGCCTAAATAGGCTCTGTTTTGTTTTACCACTCGATGCGGTTTATGAAGTTGAATAAACTTGCCTTTACTTTACATGAAAACCACCTCCTGTGCCTACCTAAAGAGCAACTGAGTACAGATCCCTACAATTGGGGGAGACTGCGGACACAAATCCCAAGGAGCAGTGTGACTGGCAGTAACACATGTCCTAAGTAAAAGCGGTTGCAGGCTAATCTCCAGTAGCAACAGATGTGGCAACAGCAGATGCAGCAGCAGCACCGGCAGCAGATGGAACTCGAGCTGAGGCAGTCCGTGGCAGGGCAACCGTCCCAAACCAAAATCCAGGTGATGACTCATGTGAGAAAGATGGTAAGAAGAGCATTGCAAAAGATTAACTCGTTTGATGACGTCAATGCTATCCTGGTGGTGTTTGAAAAGGGTGGCGGAGTGGAAGAAATTGCCTCCGGAGCAGTGGGCGGAGGTTCTGGTGCCATATCTAATGGGTGAACCACAGAAAGCTTACTATGACTTGGCGTTGCATGACATAAAAGAGTACGCCGAGTTAAAGGCGGAGATATTGGCACGCTTAGGAGTGACTGACTGTCAAAGCGCAACAGGTGCACGAGTGGGCGTATCACAGTGACAAGCCTCCCTGGTCCCAAATGTTCGATCTACTACACCTGGTCCAAAAATGTTCCTCCTTGGCCACCTGAGTCCTCCATGTCAGCACAGATGGTGGAGACGGTTGTCATGGACAGGTTAATACACTCCCTACCAACGCCGGTGCAATCGTGGGTTGCCCAAGGAGATCCCCATAATGCAGATGGCCTAGTGAGCCTGGTGGAGAGGTATCAGGTGGTCAAGAGGTCCTTGGGGAAGCAAAGGGTTGTAGCATCCCCATACTGGGGTTCCCAAAGCAAGGCTGACACCCAAAAGAGGGAAGCTAGAGCCACACCTGGGCGGCATCTGAGAGCATCGGAGTTAGTGGAAAAGTTCCTTTCCCATAGTGTAATTTGTTGGAAGTGTCATACCACTTGCCACATAGCCACCCGTTGTCCCATGACCACCGAGCAAATGGACTGCAGAACAGGATGGCGCTGCTCATATTTTGCATATCCGGCCTGCAGTCCTGTTTCCCAAACAAGAGAGGGGCTGCAGGCATGCCCGTGACAGTAAGCAGGGTGCAAGTGACTGGTTTACTGAGTGAGTACAGATCCCTACAAGGGGTTCAGCCAGGAGTCCCTATTTGCTAATTCAAGTATTATGTGATAAAACTGTTTTGCAGTGAGGAATCACAAGGCCACATTTCCACTTAACAATCAATAGGCCTAATATAGGGGTTCAGCAAGGAATCCCTGTTTGCTATTCTAAATAATTAGTGATAAAACTGTGTTGCAGTGCGTAATCAGAAGGCCACATTTCCCCTTAAAACTCATTAAGCCTAATATAGGGGTTCAGCCAGGAGGCCCTATTTGCTAATCTAAATTGTTTGGACAAAAACTCTGTTGCAAAGAGAAATCAGAAGTTTCACATTTTCCCATTCATCTAAAAAGCGGACATGTTGTTTAGGCTCCATTTTGCCAGTGTAACAGCACACAGAGGCTGCTCCTGCTGCAAGTAGTCAGATATTTAGATAGGCGGTTTATTGTCACACTTTTTCAGCTAGATAGGAGTGTGCTGCTCTTCAAGTATCTAACATGTTTGTGATAATAGTGTGGTGCAGGCAGGAGGAGACATTTCCTAATCTAACTCATTTGTGCTAATATTGTGGTGCAGTCAGGAGGCCATATTTCCTAATCTAACTCATTTGTGCTAATATTGTGGTGCAGGCAGCAGGCTACATTTCCTAATCTAACTTGTTTATGCTAATATTGTTGTACAGGCAGGAGACCCCATTTCCTTATCTAAATCGTTTGTGCTAATATTGTGGTGCAGGTAGGAGGCTATATTTCCTAATCTAAATCGTTTTCTAAGGGCCCCGTCACACATAACGACGCTACAGCGATCCAGCGAACGATATAATCAGATAAGGATTGTTGATGCATCGCTGTGTGATCGCTGGTGAGATGTCAAGCTGACCGATCTTCCCAACTACACAGCAACGATATGGCGACCTTTGTAACGATGTCGGTGGTCGTTGAAACCCTGTCACACTGCTTTTGTTCTGACGATGCAGTACCCGATGAGGGTGGTACTCTGTGACGTTCAAGGCACCCAGGCGTGGATTAGCATTGCCTTTTCCGCAACCCTTAAGCTCCGATTGGTGGTCGCTACAGCGTTCTGATTGGCGGAGCTTTTTTCCTTTGTTCCTGAACCCATGAAAAGGCAAACGTCGCATTGATTCTGTTCTTTGTTCCTGCCAGCGTTTACAGATCGTTGTAGTGTTCTTTGTTCCTGCCAGCGTGTATCACAGATCGCAGTAGCGTTGTTTGTTCCCGCCTATTTCCCTGCAAGATCACAGTAGCGTTCTCCGGCTGCGACTCCAACACCAATTGAATATCCTTTTATTTGTCTACATTTATTTTTTGGACAACTATAGTGCACGGTAGGTGTATTTGGTGTCTTACATGAGCCGTAATTTAAAGAACATTTTCTAATTAACTAAATTGATTGTAGTGAGGGATGGCTAACTAAATTGATTGTAGTGAGGGATGGCGGGCGTGTCCAGTTGCGCACTTCCAAAGTTTTTTTTTTTTCTTTTTTTTCTGAAAGAATTTTGTTTTGGTTTGAATTTGTTTTGCTTTTAAAATGTACCATTATTGGTCTAAAATTTATTTCCATTTCATAAATTTTATTGAACAAATACAAGTTCTCGGCTTTCATGGCTCTTGAGGGCGAGGTTTTTTTTTCTATCTGTGGACGGGCAGCCATTTTCTGTGGACTTATTTGCGCACACCCAGGTTCTCTCAAATACAGAACTGCACTTCAAAGTTTATTTTACTTTATTTTTAACCGTTTTCAAACTAAGCTCACTGTATGCTATTCTTTATTTCAGATGTCTTACAATACAGAAGAGTTTATTTGTGAACTCATCAAATTGTATAGGTCTCTGCCATGCCTTTGGCAATTAAAGTCGTTCGATTATAGTAATTGTTTTAAAAAACGGGAGGCATACCAGAAGATGATTGCCCTCTTCCAGCGGCATAATCCGGACGAGAAGGTGGATGAAGGTGTAGTTCGGAAAAAAGTGCGTAGACCTTGGATGTCTATAAAAAGGAGCTAAACAAAGTGGAGAAGTCAAGGAAGTCTGGTGCCGGCACTGACGAGGTTTATGTGTCTTCCTTATGGTACTATGACTTACTTGGCTTCACCCGTGACCAGGAGATACCACGGGCAACAGACCTTGGATGAAGACCCTGTGAACCACCATGATCAAGATTCCCGGGATGCAGATGTAAGTACCTTCTTTGCTTTCCAGAATACAGCAATTTAAATTAGTGTGTGCATTCATATCGTCTAATTGAAAAAAGTAACAATGGTTTAACCTGTTTGATTCTGCAGTTTTCACAAGTTTTCCCTGCCAGTTCAGATAAGTACACTAATAAGTAAGCACCATTATACTATGTTTTTATTTCTTTTGCAATATTTAACATTCATAGTTATGTTTTATTTTTAATATTTATTGTTATTTTAATAAAAAAAAAATTTCTTATAACTTGAATTCAGCATCTGCTTATTGCCATGACAACCAGGTGTGGTAATGGGGTTGGTTTGGAGCATGTATATTGATGCGTACATGTTATGGATGATAGTACATCGAATGGATGTGGAAAATCAGGGGTTTGAAACTTGGGAGATTATAATGGCCCGCACATCAAAATTATGAAAAGATTGGCACAGAGGCCCCTGATCATGGGACCCCCCTCACTCCTCCCTCCCCCTCCTGTGACCTCATCCCAGGTCCTTCGCCCTGCCTTGGTGACACAGCATAACAAAACATTTCAAAAACCAAAAAAAAAATATAAAATACCACACAACAGCGGATAACAAGTAAACCCTTTTTTTAAATTTTGCCCCAAAACATAGGCCTGAAATGTTAACCAAACTAAAAGTTTTAAAGGAAGAAAACAAAAAAAATTTAGTTGCGGCTGCCGCCTTCTTCTTGTGCAGCCAATGAACGCATCAGCAGGGCTCTGTGTCCTTGTAATGCCTCAATGGCTCTGTCCAATGAGGCCACAAGTTCAGCAGTAGAGGTGTTTTCTGAAAGTAAAACGAATACTTTTAATATTAAATTATGTACAATCATTAAATAAATATGCAAAGCGTTTGTTATGTCACACTCAAGGCCGTGTGCTTCCTCTTCATCTTGATTACATGCTGCGTCAGTGGGTGGGGATGGGTTTATGGACCATCCCAAGCCCCTTGCATTCTCGGCTGTGGGGTGGCTGTTGAGTCCCGATCTTCATTACCGTTGTCCTCTTGCTCCGGGTCTGCAGGTGTGGGAGGAAAGAAAAACCCCATTATGTTCAAGACGATAGTAAACAGAATGCCGAACAACAATACAAACTTTATTTCATTATTTTAGTTGACAGGGAGTGTAGGACATTAATGGGCACCTACAGTGCCCATTTCAATGCCAACAACATCAATTCTTAATACTTAAAATTGTCAACCTTAATTTACTGTATAATAATAATTGCTCATTTAAAAATGGTGTTTTTTTGGCTAAAATTGGGGGGTGTAGGGCTGGATCCAGTTTTGTGTGTGTCCCGTCTCAGACTGTGTCTGGTCAGACAGTGTCCGAATACCCAAAACTGATTAAATCGTCATAATAATGCTCCATTTCTAATGCGCCAGTGTATAATGGGTTATAATTAGAGTTGAGCAACTTTTGGTTTTTTAGGGTCGAGTTTCGTTTCATGAAACCCGACTTTTCCAAAAGTCGGGTCGAGCAAAATCGGCCGACTATAGGGAAAAGTCGGGGGTCCGACCGAAACACGAGACCCAATGTAAGTCAATGGGGAATTAAAGTCGGCAGTGAGAGGAGGACAGGAAACACACCTACAGTGCTCATTTGAATGCCAAAAGCATCAATTCTTATTACTTAAGCTTGTCAACCTTAATTTACTTCATAATACTAGTTATGCACTGAAAAATGTGGGTTATTTGGCTACATTTGTGAGGGGGTAGGGCTGGCTCCAGGTTTTCGTGGGCCGAGGGCCAAAGAGCGCCCCTTTAACACATACCACAACTCATGATGCTCCGATACGGCAGAGAAATGGCAGTATAGTACAATGAAAAATACTTCACTTCTTACATCTCATGACTGATATCCATTTTAAATTCTCCAATACCTCCAAAAACGGACAGTATATAACTCCATACAGTATTATGGCCAGCGCTTAGTGCGCTATACAGAGTAATGAGGCCCATATATTTCTCCATATGGAATCATTGATCCCATATAATGTTTCAAACCGTATATGATGAGCTCCACATAATGCTACAGTATATGTTGGTCCCAATGGATGAAGCTCCATTGTCTTATGGGCCCAAATAATGCTCCATATATAATGGGCCCCATTTCTACTGCTCTAGTGTATAATGGGCCCTGTAAATGCTACTCCAGTGTCTGATGTCCACCTTTGGAATGCTCCAGTGTATGGTGGGCCCCATATATCATTCACCAGAGTATAGTGCTCCCCAAAAATTGCTGTCCCAACATTGAAAACAATTACATAAGTCTCCTTGCTAGGGAATCCCAGCACTACTCTGAACTTCTTGTCGTCCCCATCATCCATCTCACTGCACTTGGCTGTTTAGGCCCTCCCACCGGCAGAGACACTTTTGCGTACTATGCGGTGCCCTGTGCCAGTGCCATCGCCCATGAGTATGCCACCCCCACCTGCTCAAGGAACCTGCACTTTCATCTGCACCTTCCTCTTTGTCACCGTGTAAGGTGGTATAGTATGTGGGAAGGGGAACCTGAGTTTCCTCTGGGTCAGATTCTGGCAGTGTAGAGTGCAAGGGGAATGTAGTGGTCTGGGTCAATGTACCTGCAACATCATCCAGCAGTGGCTGGGCCTCAGTGCACTTGTGGCGTCCCCAAGAGTACAGTCGCCACTGTGGCATTACCTTCCTCCTAGGGAGTGTGTTGTCAAGCTTGGGAGCAACGAAGGATCTCTCTAGCAGTGAAACCAACACACAACACATTTCCCACTCCAGGCTAGCAGGGAGACCTCTGAACCTGACTGCTGAGGAGCTGCTCTCTGTGGTCGGGAGGAGGTAAGTTAGGGCACTCTGTGCAGGGAAGGGGAAGTGTGTGGACGTGAGAAGGGGAGCTGGAGGATGAGCAGAGTTAAGGCTCACTCCTAGCTGGAGCGCATGGTCCGGATTCCGGTCTCCGAGTTTGTAGGGACACTGACGTTCCTGCAGCAGAAACCGAGGGAAGTAGCAGCTATAAATGCTCTGTACCCAACTACGGCTCGGAGGCCCCAGCATTGACGTGTGGGAGCCAGAAGGAAAAGGCTACAGCTGTCTGCCATACAAGTAAAGTCTGAGGAACATCTGTTAGACAGGAGGCGCTTCAGTGAACCACGGTCCTGTGAGTGCTTCCCCCCCCCAAGCGCTAGAAAGGAGACGTTCAGTAAGGTACATGTTGGCGGAGTGTTGGAAGGGAGCTTTCCATTTTGGTCCCGGAGGTTGGCTGAGGTCCTGACCCGGAGGACACAGCACAGAGGCAGGCATCTTTGTAACCTGCAGACTGTGAGTAAAGCTTTGGAACTGCACGCTCTGGTGTCCTACAGTTATTCCAGCACCGCTACATCTGGGTACTAGCACCTACACCGCCTGTGCCTTTCCCCCATCACTACATCTACACTTCCCTGGGACTCCAGCTCCACCTGTGGGGAGCTTCACCATCTTTGCTGCACAACACCATCAGTCCCAGAGGATCTGCATGCAGCGTCGACCTAACATCTATGTTGCCGAACACCACAGGTGGCGTCAAACTATATAAACTGTTTACCATTACACCACGCCATTTACATGGGCGCCCAGGGCCACCGTCCAGGTCACCGCTGCTGTGACACATCCCACTGACACCGGCCCGGTACCGAGTACCCCACAGCCCTGGGAGGGCGACCCATATGCCGACTGCTGATCGGGCGGCGTTATTCCCACGAACCTCCAAACAGCGTCCATGAAGGCAAAGTTTTTGGTTTCCGGGGGCAGTATGATTGCAAAGCTGAACCTTAAAGGAATGTCCAAAAGGGCACCACCAGGAGTGGAGCCTGTGGCTTAATTGGACTCCACCCGGGAAACCACAACCATGCCACCTAAAGAAAAGATGCACACTTTGAAAGCTTTGTCGATTCTGTGTGTGGTGTGGTATGTGTGTTTGTAGTTGTGCTAGCGATTTCTCAGCTTTATTCCGTTAACAACCGAGACTCCGGCATGCCCCCGCAGTACGCGTCAAGCTTACTAGAGGGATAAGCGAGGCTCTGGCACGTGAGATCGAGCAATAACAGGTCTAGCATTCCCGTACATGTCCAGGGCTGCATGCACGCTGCACTGAAAGGACCAGCTTTTGTCGCTTACAGGTGCAGATAACCTGCTGAACTCCGTTAGTGATGGGGATCTTGGATTCAGATTATTCCCCGCGAACGAATGATGATTTCCCAGTAAGTTCAGGTCAACCGCAATTCCGGAGTTAGGCCTAACCGTCATTCCTGAAAAAATTACGTGTCCAAACCACAGGTGCTGTAGCTTGCTTAACAGCTCGGCAGCCGTTCTCAGGCCCAGTATGGATTCAACAACATTGTAGAAAGTTGATAAAGGGTACAGTTTCACCGGATAACACGTATATATGTAGCCTAGTTTACACATTAAAAGTATATGTCTATAGATCAGGAGACAGACTCAGATGTTCTCAGGCCCAGTATGGATTTGACCAGATTGTACAATGTTGAGAAAGGGTACTTTATCACTGGATAGCAGGTATATATAGCATAGTTTAAACATGTAAAATCTCCATGTTCAAAGTATGGATTACACAGCAATCTAAAAAGTGGAAAAAAGGAAATGCATTTGAGGCGTACACAACTATATACTTTTGGTGTTATTTTTAAATCTTCATATATATTTCTGTCTCAGTAATACAGTCCAGCCTCTCCGCAATAGGAAATGAGATGCATACAATTACTGACATAAAGGCTAGTGATTGCAGAAATCTAGGAATTACTATTCACAGGAAAAACTTCTGTCACAATTCTCATAGGCGATGCTGACCCTCAATTAATTTGTGTGTTGAGACAGTGAAAACATTTTTTTGTGAATAAAGTCTTGCTGTATTGCACTTCCGTTGATTCCATCACTGTTACTCATCTCAATCAAATTTTTATCACAGGGAGCGATGTAAACATGGTGCTCACTGGCTATCATGATCTGTCACGTAACTTTGGAATGCAAAAGACAGAAGCCACAGGCCGTAGGCGATTCTATTTGATTGGCATGAGAGGGCACATTTTGAAATGTGCGCCTGAATGTCACACGTTTGTGAGTAGGAAAACTGTGAAAGCTGATGATAAACCACCACTGCATGTCATTTTGAGTCGACGTCCATAAGAAATGGAGGCCATTGAGCATCTGGAGCTAGAGCCCGGCCAGCAGGACAGGGCATAGCTACATCTTAACCATCATGTTTCAGTTCAATCAATTTGTAGTGGCACTCCCAGTGAAGGATTTGACAGCCCAGACTACACAGCGGAGGAGCAGGGAGAGGTAAACATTGCAAATGCTGGGGCCCTGCCCAGGCAAGGGGGGCACACTCGTGGGCGTTGGTACTGGCACTGGGCCCCTCAGTACGGCGGTGTCTGACGGCGGGTGTGCACCACCACCATCAGAGACACTTGATTGCACTATGAGGGACCCTGTGCCAGTGCCCGCGCCCAAGAGTCGGCCTACCCACCTGTCCAAGGCAACGGCACTCGCACGGTTTCGTGCGCTAGGCGGTGACCCCGGCCATGGGGGGGGGGCAGCCCAGTTAGGGCGGTTTACAAAGTGGCATATATTGATGTGGGACATTCAGCTGCTGCAAAAGGTGAAATAGGTCAAGTTCGCGGAATAGGAGGAGGACCAAAGCAAGCCATTTTTCTGGCAACCTATGTGTCATCAAGGGAAGGTGGGACAAAATCCTTGGAAACCCATGCATGGTTCATTTTAATGAAGGTTAGATCATCCACATTTTGGGTTGACAGACGGGTCCTTTTTTCTGTTAGGATTGATCCAGCTGCACTGAAGACTCTTTCCGATAGCACACTTGCAGCTGGGCAAGCGAGCTCCTGTAAGGCATATTGTGCCAATTCAGGCCAGGTGTCCAGTTTAGCGGCCCAATAATCAAAGGGGAATGACCTGTGTGGGAGAACATCGATATGGGAGGAAAAGTAGTTTGTAACCATAGTTGACAACTGCTGTCTCCTGTCACTTTCCATCGATGCAGTATTAGCAGTTGTGTGAGCAGTACTTGAAAAATCAGTCCACAACATTGTCATGAAACCCCTGTCTCCAACGCCACTTCTGCTGTGTGCACCACGAACACCTCTGCCAAGCTGCCCCCGGCCCGTACGGCTCGTGTGACAACCATCACCGCTGCTGTGTGCTGGGAATGCCTCAACCAACCGGTTTTACCACAGTTGCTTGTTTATTAGCCAATATTAGGTCAAGGTTCTCCTGTGGCATAATGTTTTGTAATTTGCCTTTATAGCGTGGATCCAGGATGCTGGCCAACCAGTAGTCGTCATCGTTCATCATTTTTGCAATGCGGGGGTCCCTTTTTAGGATCTGCAAGGCATAATCTGACATGTGGGCCAATGTTCCCGGTGTCAATGATGCACTGCGAGTGCTGGTTGGAGGAGCACTTTCTGGCAAATCCACATCCCTCCATTCACGCAAAACCCTGTACCAGATCTTGCCACGCCAACATTTTCACTTGCCCCACGAGATGCATCCTCCTCCCCTAAGTTATCATCCCCATCATCATCCTCCTCCTCCTCTTCTTCCTCCACCTCGTCCAGGAGAGGTCCCTGAGCAGACAATGGCTGAATGTCATCAAGGATTCCCCCTCCTCTTCCTCCTCGTCAACATTGGCTGCAGACGCCTGCTCCTTAAGGTGCATCAAAGTTTGCATGAGCAGACGCATAAGTGGGATGCTCATGCTTAGGATGGCGTCGTCTGCGCTTACCAGCCGTGTGCATTCCTCAAAACACTGAAGGACTTTACAGAGGTCTTTCAGCTTCGACCATTGCACACCTGTCAACTCCATGTCTGCTCTCAAAGTGCCTGGCCGTGTATCCTCCCACAAATGCATTATGGCCTGCCTCTGTTCGCACAGCCGCTCAACCATGTGCAGGGTGGAGTTCCACCTTGTTGCAATGTCGATAATGAGGCAGTGGTTGGGAAGGTGGAGCAATCGCTGCAGTTTCTGCATACGAATGGAGTGTACAGGCCACCGGCGGATGTGCGCGCACAGTCTTCGCACCTTCTGGAGCAGGGCTGTTAACTCCGGATAATTGTTGAGGAAGCACTGCACCACCAGGTTCAAGGTGTGAGCCAAGCAAGGTATGTGGCTGAGTTTTGAAAGGGCTATGGCTGCCACAAAATTACGGCCGTTATCACTAACTACCTTGCCTGCCTCAAGATGTATACTGCCCAGCCATGACTCAGTTTGTCGCTGAAAGTACTGTCGCCCAAACACATCATCTGCAACACAGCCTGCTGTCGCTTTCCACTAGCTGCTCGATAGGGGGACACCTCGTGTGCAACAGTGGCAGCTGCAGATGGAGTGCTCGTACGACTGCGCTCTGTGGACGAGCTTTCGCTTCTGGAAGAGGAGGAGGGTCGAACGCCTACAGCCAACTGTTTCCTATACCGGGGGCTAGACAGCACTGTCCCACCACCGCTGTCCCCTGTGGACCCTGCATCCACCACATTAACCCAGTGCGCAGTGATGGACACGTAACGGCCCTGGCCATGCCGACTGGACCATGCATCTGTTGTGAGGTGCACCTTTCCACTCACTGACTGCTTGAGTGCATGGACAATGCGGTCTTTCACATGATGGTGGAGGGCTGGGATGGCTTTGCGAGAGAAGTGGCGACTGGGTAGGTCATAGCGTGGTACTGCATAGGCCATGAGTTCACGGAAAGCTGCGCTTTCCACCAACCGATAGGGCATCATCTCAAACGAGATTAGTTTGGCAATGTGGGCGTTCAAACCCAGTGTAGGCGGATGAGAGACTGAGTACTTTCTTGACCTACTCATAGTCTCTGGGAGGGTGAGCTGGACTTGAGAGCTGCATATGGTGGAACTAGAGGTGGACAGGGCGGACTGAGAGAGGGTTGATGATGGTGATGGAGTTGGTGTTCTTTCTGATGGCCTAGATTCAGTCTTTCGTTGATATAACAGTGGGATTCCCTGACTGCTTTGGCCTTGCAACAACACCTCAACATTTGCTGCTGTGCTAACCGGTGGGCTTACAGTGGGGGAAACAATGTAGCGTTGCTGACTACCTTCTTTGTGATCAGTTGCACATGTGGTACTTGAGGTTTGGTGTTGTGTCCACGCTTGCAAGTGCATGCTGGTTAAATGTCTAAGCATGCAACTGGTATTCAAATTTTTCGGATTTTTCCCTCGGCTAAAGGTCTTTGCGCGCTTCTTACAGATAACCTTGGCCTGATCATGAGGATTTTGTTCAAAAAAGTGCCACACTGCACTCTTCCTACTTTGGAAGACATTTTGCGGCCTAGCACGCTGTGCTATTTTGACCGTCTGGACAAGCTGTCCAGCAACTCTTTTGATTTTTGGAACCTGTCTTTGGAGTGCTCCGGGCCTGCCAGATAACAGCTGTTGCGATGTCGATGTCTGCTGTGGATGCTCCTCCTCCTCATCTGAGCTATTGGAAGCAGCACCCTCTTCCCCCAATGGATGCCAATCTGGGTCAACAACTGGGTCATCCATCACCTCCTCTTCAATGTCATGTGCACCTTCCTCTGTGTCACCGTGTATGGTGGTATAGTATGCGGGAAGGGGCACCTGAGTCTCATCAGGGTCAGAATCTGGCTCATTATACTGCGAGGACAATGTAGTGCTCTGAGTGAATGGACCAGCAAAATCATCTTTCAGTGGCTGTGCATCAGTGCACTCCATGTCAGATTCATCTTGGCCTGGGTAATTCACCATTTCACTTGATAACCCAGGCATGGTATGTGAAAACAGCTCCATGGAGTAATCAGTTGTATGGCCTGCGTCATCCTTCAATCTTGGTTTGGGTGAAGGACACAAGGAAAGGTGTGGTTCATGAACATGAGCCTCCAATGACGACTCAGTGCTTTTATTTTTTACAACTTCAGAAGAGGAGGCGATAGAACTGGAGGATGAGTCAGCAATGTAAGCCAAAACTTTTTCCTGAAGCTCTGGCTTTAAAAGCGGTTTGCCAACTCCTAGAAAACTAAGCCTTCGAGGCCTTGTGTAGCCAGACGATGACGCAGGCTCAACACCTCCTGCATTCGGTCCTATTTTGCTTTTGCCACTACCATCAGATCCACCACCAACACCATCATTACCAGCTGTACAAGGTGTATATAGGACAGGGGAGATGTAGAATTTCTGAACACACTTGTGGACACTGTTGGATTGTGTGAGGCCCAGTGAATATCACACCGCTATGTCACAGGCTCAATGTCGCAGGTGTGAAAAATGTCACTATAGGACAGGGGAGATGTAGAATTTCTGAACACACTTGTGGACACTGTTGGATTGTGTGAGGCCC
Source organism: Dendrobates tinctorius (assembly GCF_039654945.1). NCBI lineage: Eukaryota > Metazoa > Chordata > Amphibia > Anura > Dendrobatidae > Dendrobates > Dendrobates tinctorius. The sequence goes on along the minus strand of NW_027361762.1, from coordinate 13,742,766 downwards.
AGTGAATATCACACCGCTATGTCACAGTCTCAATGTCGCAGGTGTGAAAAATGTCACTATAGGACAGTGGAGATGTAGAATTTCTGAACACACTTGTGGACTGGACGCTGTTGGATTGTGTGAGGCCCAGTGAATATCACACCGCTATGTCACAGTCTCAATGTCGCAGGTGTGAAAAATGTCACTATAGGACAGGGGAGATGTTGAATTTCTGAACACACTTGTGGACACTGGATTGTGTGAGGCCCAGTGAATTTCACACCGCTATGTCACAGGCAGAAATTGGCTAGTGTATGACAAACTACAAGGTGTATATAGAATTGGGCAGAATAGGAATCTCCCTAGAGTGTAGGTCTGTAAGAGCGGAACATGTCCTCGACTTATTCTTACAGAGTCACCACAGCTTCACTGTGGCCGTGATAACAGCCGTTACATGGTACTGAGAGAGGAGCGTGCACGTACACCGCTGTCCGGTGTCCGTAAAATTGTCAAGCTCCGTGTTTTTTAAGTATACGGACTGACACACGCTGTCTCTCTATAGTTTTGAATGTGATCAAACAGCAAATATACTTAACTGTTTGAAAAACAGACAAAACTAGAAGGTGGAGGTCTGTAAGAACGGAACATGTCCTCGACTTATTCTTACAGAGTCACACACAGATGGCTTCACTGTGGCCGTGATAACAGCCATTACACGGTACTGTGTGAGGAGCGTACACCGCTGTATGGTGTGAAATAATGCACGCTCAGTACCTCACCAGGACAAAAAAAAAAAATTTGGATTGCTTTTAAAAAAGCAGTTTGCAGAGCAGTGGGAAAACAGCAATGCAGCTATGAGGAAGCCTTATAAGGCAGCCTAACAACCAACACAGCTGATCCAGCAAAATATAGCCTCCACTTGCACTGCACACACAGTGACTGGTGTGTTGTACAGGCAAAATCGCTAGCAGCAGAAGCAGTTTTTGGTGTCTTCTTCCCTGCCTAACGCTCTCCCTACAGAATCAGCAGAAGCAGCAGCTCTCCCTATTCTGAGATCAGCATGAGTAACATGGCGGTCGGCGTGCACGCCCTTTTATACCCCATGTGACGCCCCCCAAAGCAAGCCAATCACTTGCATGCCCTTCTCAAAGATGGTGGTGACCCCTGCCTGTGTCATCACGTTGCCCATAGTGTCCGTGGATCCTGATTGGCTGAAAACAAACTTTTGAAACGCGACTTTGGCGCTAAAGTCGTCGAGCTCGTGGCCGACCTCAACCTAGGGTCGGGTTTCGTTTCATGAAACCCGACTTTACCAAAAGTCGGCGACTTTTGAAATTTTTCGACCCGTTTCGCTCAACTCTAGTTATAATGCTACAGTGTATAATGGGCCCCATTGGAGGGGACTTATGGATGCTGCTCAGTGTCTGATCTGCCCCATTTTTAAATGCTCCAGTATAGGAGGGGGCTGATTGGTTTTTGCTCCAGTGTCAGATCTGCCCCATTTTTAAATACAACAGTATATAAGGGGGCTCATGGATGTTGCTCGAATGTGTGATCTGCCCCATTTTTAAATGCTCCAGTATAGGAGGGGGCTGATTGATTTTTGCTCCAGTGTCTGATCTGCTCCATTTTTAAATGCTCCAGTATAGGAGGGGGCACATGGATGTTGCTCCAGTGTCTGATCTGCCCCATTTTTAAATGCTCCAGTATAGGAGGGGGCACATGGATGTTGCTTCAGTGTCTGATCTGCCCCATTTTTAAATGCAACAGTATATAAGGGGGCTCATGGATGTTGCTCCAGTGTCTGATCTGCCCCATTTTTAAATGTTCCAGTATAGGAGGGGGCACATGGATGTTGCTCCAGTGTCTGATCTGCCCCATTTTTAAATGCTCCAGTATAGGAGGGGGCACATGGATGTTGCTCCAGTGTCTGATCTGCCCCATTTTTAAATGCAACAGTATATAAGGGGGCTCATGGATGTTGCTCCAGTGTCTGATCAGCCCCATTTTTAAATGCTCCAGTATAGGAGGGAGCTGATTGGTTGTTGCTCCAGTGTCTGATCTGGACCATTTTTAAATGCTCCTGTATATGAAGGGGCTCGTGGATGGTGCTACACTGTCTCATGTCCTCCATTAACAATGCTCCAGTATATGAAGGGGCTCATGGATGGTGTCCATACCAATTTTTAAATGTTTTTAATTTTTTTTTTATTTATTTTTTTAATGAAATTATACATATCTGTCACTTATATCAGACTAGTGGTGTGGGTGCTGATGATGTAGGTGAACTTATGACGTCTAGATATTACAACACTCACCATGATGAGATGCGCTCTGTGAGCGTATGTTGTTAATGCGTCCCCGCAATCTATAACGCAGATCAGCCATTTTCTTGCGTATCTGCGTGGTGCTGCGGTGGATGTCAAACTATGTTGCCAGGCCACGATTTATCCTGCGCAACACAGCCTGCTTGTGCAGAACTGGGTGTTCATACACTTGTGCACACTCATAATCGTGTGCCTCCATCTCCTCTATGATTTAACGCACCTCATCCTCCCCCCCCCCCACGGTGATGCACGTCGCCTGGCCGCCATTTTACCGCTTATGTTGAAGTACTAGGCCGCAGCAGCCTTCTTAGACACGCCCACGGCGCTCCTGCTCTGCCCATTGCAGTTGACGAGTGGCGGCAAATATTGAACGTGTTCTCAAAGCAACTACCTCAACAGACACACATCGTTTCTGCGACGCAATTGCGTCCTGAAATAGAGGCTTCCTCAATATGTCAAAATATCTTTGCCTACATGAATGTCTGAATGTTGGATCATGTTTATGTAAGTGTGTGTATATGTCCGTCTGTATATGTGTGTAGATGTGTATGTATAGGAATATGGATTCACAGAGACAGCCATGAACAAAATTTACCACTGTTCCAAATTTACAGTTGAACACTGCCTCATGATACAGATCCTCAACTAATTTGGTCTTAAAAAAAAGCGCCCTTTTCCAATATGCACATTCTGTGTGTCCCACTCCCACACTTCCACCTACCCCAAATATTCGTAAACAATACTGTTGGTCTGGGACGACACCCAAAGTCCTACGGATTCCAATTCCAAGTATATGCCAACCTTACAAAATGAAACAAAGAAAAACCAATTTTTGTGACTTTTAAAAAACAAGTTTATTACACAAAGATTTTGAAAACAGTAAACATACTGAAGAAAAACATAGTTCCAATAAAAAAAAATTAGATTATACACATATTTACAAAAAACAAAATAATGAAAAGTGGATATCACATTTAGTGGACTATAAATTCTGTTGCTGCCAATTAACAGCACCGGGTCCATTAAAATAAGCACAGTAATTGTCTCTGCAGGTCTTCGCATCCTGTGTACTTCTTCCGGGTCCCAAAGGCCGAAGGCCAGCTATCGGGTGTTCGATTGCCCGCCATTCGCCAAGCTGAACTTCTCCGCTCTGGTTAACAGAGTCCACAAAGCCGGGCGGGCAATATGAATTTGAATCCCGGCGGCGAAGGAAATTGTGAAGCACGCAACATGTTAAAACTACCGAGTCAATTGAGTTGAGTTTTAGGTTGATGGGGGTGTGCAGAACCAGAAAGCGATTTGCCATTATCCCAAAGGCATTCAAGGCATTCTCCACAACACAACGTGCCCTTGATAACCGGTAATTATAAATTCTCCATTCTGGTGTGAGTTTTTTGAGGGAACGGTTTTATAAGATTAGGATGAAGCAGGAAGGCTTCATCGCCAATAAAAACAAAGTTCATGTTTCCTGTAGTGTTTGCGTTGGGAGGCAGGTGGAGTTCGGAGTTATACAAACGCTCTCCAAAATAAGTATTCTCCAAAACCCCACTGTCAGAAACCCTTCCATTCATTCCATCGTCAACATAAATAAATTCGTAGTTAGCGTTTACAAGGGCCATCAGTATGATGCTAAAATAGCCCTTGTAGTTGAAAAAATATGATCCGCTGTTAGGGGGTTGAGTAATACGGACATGTTTTCCGTCCAAAGCCCCACCACAGTTTGGGAACTGCCACAAAAGATCAAAATCATTGGCGATCTTGCTCCATTCCGCCTCCGTGGTGGAAAACTCCATGTAGCTGCGAAGACAACTAAAAATCACCTTGCACGTTTCCGGAATGAGAACGCTCAGCAGTGGCCTGGAAATGGCAGAAGAAAAATGCAAATCTTGCAAGGAGCGTCCGGTGGCCAGGTAGCGTAGCGTGACTGCCAATCTCTCATCTGCTTGGATGGCAGCACGCATCACTGTATCCTTGCGTTCGATAAGTGGGGTAATTTTGTCCAGTAAAAATGCAAATGATTCCTCTGACATCCGCAGATAATTGTGGAAATCACGCAGATTTTTTTCCTGAAGCTCTTTCACCAACTGCATGTAGGACAATTCGGACCTCCTCTGCAGCCAATCTCTTGTCTACATGCAACGCTTTCTTTTTGAACGCCTCTCCTGCATCCGAGATTCTTCTTGCCGCCGATGTTCCTCAACAAGTAATGCGGCAACCACGACAGCACACTCTGCATTATTCATGATGGTGCAAACTGAAACAAAAAAAAAAACATTGCTTGTTTTGTTGGGGGTTGGGTGTGGGCACAAAAGACCACCTAAAATGGCTGACCAGGTAATAAACATACGCACAGACAAAGAAACCACACCCTCCCTCCAAAAAGAGCTATTAAAACTGATAATTGGTAACTGTTCTAAAAAGTTGTGAAAATGGAAATGCAGTAGAGACCACAAATGATACTTACAAGGATTGGGAGATCTGTTGATGAATTGATGTTGTAGTGTGGAATTGCAGCCAGAGAACTGTACTCGATGTGTGACCAGCAAGAAAGGACAAAGAACAAAAACGCTTCTATGCTGCCTTCTTCACGGGGTCAGGAACAATAAAGAAAAGCCCCACTGTGTTACATTCTTTAAGGACAAGGGCGCCAATCAGAATGTAGTAGTGACCACCAATTAAAGCTGAGGCCCGCGGAAAAGGCACCGCTTAAACACGCACCGCTTAAACACGCCTATTGTTTCTCGTTTCAGGTCGCTAGCGAGGTCGTTGGTTTGGTGTCAAACAGAACAATGCATGCAACCCAGCGGGGCCTCAACGACCAAAAAAATGTCCAGACTATTCTGAAATGACCAGCGATCTCACAGCGGGGGCCTGGTTGCTGCTACATCACACACGTAGCGAGATCGCTTGTAAGGTCGCTGTTGCGTCACAAAACTTGTGACTCAGCAGCGATCTCGCTGTGTGTGACGGGGCCCTTAAAGTGTGGTGCAGGCAGGAGGCCACATTTTCTAATATAAATTGTTTGTGCTAATACTGTGGTGTAGGCAGAAGTCCACATTTCCTAATCTAAATCATTTGTGCTAATACTGTGGTGCAGTCACCAGGCCACATTTCCTAATCTACCGTATATACTCGACTATAAGCCGACCCAAGTATAAGCTGAGGCACCTAATTTTGCCACGAAAAACTGTGTAAGCTTATTGACTCGAGTAAAAGTCGGGTATGCATTGTCCCCTCATTCCTGTCCTGGTATACATGGCTCCCCCGTCCCTTTCATTGTATGTATGGCTCCCCCGTCCCTGTATGCATGGCTCCCTGGTCCCTGTCATTGCATGCATGGCTCCCCCATCCCTGTCATTGTATGCATTGCTCCCCATCAACAAGTATGCATGGTTCCCCGGTCCCTATTTTGGTATGCATGGCTCCATGGTCCCTGTCGTATGCATGTTTCATATTTAAAAAAAACAAACATCCTACTCACCTTCTTGTGCATATTGTTCCAGCGCCAGCAGCTCTTCCTTCCGAGCGATCACGTGGCCCCACTCATTAAGGTATTGAATATGCACTCCACGCCTATGGGAGTAGAGAGGCGTGCATATTCAGTACCGTAATGAGCGGGGTCACGTGATTGCTCAGCACAGGAAGAGCAGCCGATGCCGGAGCCAACGAAATGCTGCAAGGGCGCCGGGACCAACGAGATGCTGCGAGGGTGCACAGGAGGGTGAGTAGGATGTCTTCTGGAAGCCGTCAGCTGCGGATGTCACTGTGCGCGCCATAAGAGAAATGAATATTCATTTCTCTTTAGCATCGGGTACAGAGACATCCGCAGCCGCCAGCTTCTGCCTCTGTGACCAGCCGCTCTGCCACTCCCCCTCCTCGGCCAGCCCTCTGGGACAATTGACTCATGAATAAGCCAAGGAGGGAGTTTTGCTGAAAAACTCAGCTTCTACACAAGTATAAATGGTAAATAGATTGTGATAATAGTGTGGTGCAGGCAGGAGGCAACATTTATTATTCTAACTCATTTGTACTAATATTGTTATGTAGGCAGGAGGTCACATTTCCTATTTAAAACTGTGTGTGCTAATACTGACATGCAGGCAAGAAGCCACCTTTCCTAATTCTAATTGTTTGTACTAATATTGTGGTGCAGGCAGGAGGCCACATTTGTTAATCTATCTTGTTTGTGCTAATATTGTGGTGTAGGCAGGAGGCTACATTTCCTAATCTAAATCAATTGTGCTAATTCTGTGGTGCTGTTAGATTCTGCTCAGTTTGTGACTATCTGCCATTTTCTTGTAGTGTTCTGGCTGCTGGTCTTTCCCCTGGTGCTGGGTTTGCCTTTGGTCAGGTGATTGTATCACCCTTTATTAGCCTGCACCTGTCTCCCATTCCTTGCTGTACAACAGTGTTAATCCACTTGCCTGCACCTGCCTCCCATTCCTTGCTGGATAACAGTGTTAATCCGCTTGAAGTCAGGCTTGGAGCCTTGCTTTGCTTTCTGTGTGTTTAATTAGTGCAGTTCTGGGACCTCTGGTTCTGCTATTCTTAGTTTCTGTTTTCAGTTTGTTTCTGCAGCCTTCTTTGTGTTTTCTGTTAGGAGGTGAATCATTTTGGTACCCAGTCATTATATCTTTCAGGGACCCCCTTCCCCCTATCTATAGGTCTTTTGCTTGAGATTAGCCTAAGATCGTCGGTGGGTCTATTCACAAGGAATGGGTCGCCCACTCCATCATGGGCATCAGCCTAGTCACAGTGCAGGGTCAGTTTCCCCCTCCTACCCTAGTCCTATGCTGCAGAACTGTAACAAGTGCAAGCATCAGGCCACATTTCATAATCTAAATCTTTCTGCTAATACTGTGGTGAAAGTGTGGTAATAGCAGGTACACAGGATGCAGTGACGAGTCGCGAGACAATTTGGTGCTTTCTATAGTAACGTTTATAAGACTAGAGGGAACTTTCCTCAGTCACTGCTTGTTCACCAAAAGGGGTAACACGGGTTGCCCTCGCATTGGCTCTAAAACAAGCAAACACAAACGGGTAGAACACGACTACTTCCGGCAATAGCCGGTCACTATAGGGCTGCGGTATGGCCGACTACGGGTCCGTAAATATATAGTCAACTTGGCTGTCCAGACGTCCCTCGCCATTCGGGATAGTGGTCTTTCGGCATAGTAGTCGCTGGGCCCAGTTGCTGAGGCGTTGGCGAAGTCTTCGCACGCTCCGGCGCGCTGATGACACTGGAGCCCAACAGGCCCCGGAGGAGCCCTTGGACGGATGGGCCGCAGTCCCCGGACTGGGGCAAGCGGCAATGATGTAGGGTGGCGAATCACAGACCTCCTGTGCAGCTAACGGCTGCGATGGGTGTCCGCGGCCAGCGGAGGCTCGGCCCCTGCTGCGGGCCAGAGCGGGACAGTGGTGGCCGCCGGCAGCACTGTACTTGCCGCGGCCACTGGTGAGAGCAGGGTGGCGGGGAACAGGCCGCAATCGTGGGCCGGAGCGAGATGGCAGCGGCCGCGGGCGACCGCGGGTAGGCCGCAGCCGCGGGCTGAGGTGAGGCGGCAGCGGCCGCGGGTCGAACTGGGGCCGCAGTGGCCGCGGGCTGGAGCGGGGCAGCAAATCTCGGATGATCACCCTGGCGTCGTCCCTCTGGAGTCCTCAGTCGGTGTTTTCCCTGGCACTGGTAGGTCGCTCTTTCTTGCAGTCGCTCCCACGGTCTCCTGCTGCCTCTGTCCCGGTCTGCTGACTTATCGTCCTGGGGATTCCCCGCCTCCGTTATACTGGTCCCTCCCCCAGCCCATCTGTCTGTCACAACGGTCCGTCCTCGAACTCTGTCCCCCGGGGACAGTTTCCCCCGGAACCCAGATGACGGCTCCCTTGGTTCCGGCCCGGACACTCGACGGGGGCCGTTCCTCCCACAAAGGCATCAGGTCACATTTTATAATCTAGATCATTTGTGATAATAGTATGGTGTGGGCAGGAGGCCACATTCCCTAATTCAAATCATTTGTACTAATATTGTGGTGCATGCAGGAGGCTACATTTCCTAATCTAACACGTGTGTGCTAATAGTGTAGTGCAGCCAGGAGAGTACATTTCATAATCTAAATCATTTATGCTAATACTGTAATGCAGGCACTGTGGTCCAGATACACTATCTCAGCAAATAAATACTAATATAAATACTGATTGTGAATTTGGTGTTCTGAAAGTGGGTCGCCCTCCCAGGGCTGTGGGGTACTCGGTACCGGGTCGGTGTCAGGGGAATGTGTCACAGCAGCAGTGACCCGGTCCATGGCCCTGGGCGCCCAAATATCAATGGCAGTGGTGTTAAAGGTGTTAGAGTTTATTGGTGTAGTTCATGACGCCACCCGTGGTATTTGGCAAGTGAGGTGTTAGCCAACGCTGCGTACAGATCCTCTGGGACTGATGGTGTGGTGCAGCAGAAATGGTATAGCTCCCCACAGGTGGAGCTGTAGTCCCAGGGAAGTGTAGGTGCAATGGATGAGGAGAGGCGTAGGATGGTGTAGATGTTGTTACCCAGATATAGCGATGCGGGAATAACTGGAGGACACCAGGGTGTGCGATTCCAAAGCTTTACTCACTGTTTGCAGTTCACACAACTGCCTGCCTCCGTACCATGTTTTCCAGGTCAGGGCTCCAGCCAACCTCCAGGCAGGACAGGACTCTCCCTTCCACACTCCGCCAATATGTACCTTCACTGAACGACTCCTCAAATGCGCCTTTAGGTGCGAAGCCCTCCAGTACTTAGTTACCCTGAAATGCCTCTCTCTAGATGTTCCTAGTCTTTACTTGTATGACAGACAGCTGTAGCCTGTTTCGGGGACTCCTCTCCTGAATCCCGGCTCTCTATCCGTTTCGCTGTTGTGTCCCAAGTCTATGGTGGAAATAAGGCGTAAGCGACTCACTACTCCTCCGGTGTCTGTTGCCGGATATAAAGATCCAATCAACCTCGGGGACCGGGCCCCGGCCTTTGCGCTGAGAACCTATAGGCAGGGTTCATATCCAACCCACTCCTCCTCTCTGTTCTCCTTCTCCTTCGTTCCAATCTGTTCTATCTCTCTCTTATGGAATCTGTAGTCTTCAGTCTACGTCTCTTTCTCCTTCTCTTCCTTTCCTGAGAAGCTTGTTCCACTAAGACCAGTCCTCAGCCTCTCCTGACTGACTGCCTTCCTCCGCCTTGAGCTCCTCTCAGGCTCACCTGCTGTCAGCCTGCTCTCTTCCCTTCCTCAGACCCTTGTCTGGCTAACCTCCTTCTCTGGGACTCACCCCAGACTCTCCCCTTCAGACTGACCTCAAATCCGACACTTTCCCTTTCTTTTATATCATCTAACTCCACCCGCCTCCCAGCACATCTCGTGTTACAAAGCAGGGTTCCACGAGGGGTGCTCTGCTAACTCCCAGCCTGAAGCTGTTAGGTGGCCAAACTGAACTATCCTGTGTGTGGAATGCAGGTGTGGAGCGTGGTCAGGAGTTCCCACCTTACCTGGATGGTGGGGCACTACACCTTAGGAGAAGGTGCAGTACCTCTGTGGCGACTGAAGCCTCAGGGGAGCCACATACCCCCCGTTAAACACAGCACGTCCGCAGGCTGTAAGACAACAAAAGGTACAATACAGGAACACACAAAAAGTTTTAAATGCTGTTTAACAATACTTATCTAATCTTCCTAGTATAGGAGGCACATTTCTTAAACGTTACAAACAGGCTAACTTCCTATCTTATACCAAAAAGAGAAAAACGAAGGAACATGATCCCAATATATAACAAATTTTATTGCACCATGATTAAAAAGTATATATCATACAACACCATATTTTAATAGTACAGTACAGAGTATATAGGGGGAGAAAAATACCTCACCCTAATATCACCAAACTATGGTTAGTGGATAAGAGACAAACTGTATAACGGTACCCAGCACCTAAATAGGGCTCAGCATAGGTCTATTATATATTGTTATGCTGAATATGCAGCCTAAAAATGACCTACAAGATGCAGCAAATTTGCTATAAGAAAAAGGCACACACAAAAATCACCATATAAAGAAATACCAGTGTACCTGTAGTCATGCTGCCACCCAGGTGGAGGGGACCTGTGAACACACCCCGACGCGCGTTTCACCGCCTCTGCAGTTTCATCAGGAGGTAAGTAGACAACATATCTGGTTCTTAATATAGCCCCTGCATGGATCACTGACCGCCCTCAGCTGTGTGCGGCGCGTCACCGCTATGTTGTGACGCAGCAAGGGAGGCGGCGCTCAACACGCGCGTCACACAGTCACATGGTCCGGTCATGTGACCGGGCATGTTGCCATGCGACGCGATGCTTCTTAGAGCGCCAGCCGCCCCACCGCAACACAGCGCATGCGCGGTGCGCGCTCAAGCCTGTTGGAACGGAGGATATCTATGTTTCTTCTACATGGACATTGTAATGAAAATAGGCTAAACTTTAAATGCACTCCCATATAAAGCCAACAACGCATGAATAGGTGGGAGAGAAAAAGGGAATTACATACCATTAAGGATACAACTGACATCTTGAAACGACTCAATGGTGTACAATTAGAACAAGACATGTTCTTAGTAACATGTGATGTCGAGTCTTCATATACATCGATATGTCATGACCATGGGATTGCGGCATCGAGGTCCTTCTTAAATATGACTGATTTAGATATTAATTTGATTAATTTTATTTTGGAGTTATTAGAATTTAGTTTGACACATAATTTTTTTACTTTTAAAGACAGATTTTTCCTACAGCTCCAGGGCACAGCAATGGGGGCGACTTGTGTGCCCTCGTATGCTAACTTGTTCCTGGGGCTGTGGGAAAGAGAAACTGTATATAATTTGGAGGACTTCTCTGCCGTAATCTCATGGTCTCGCTATATCGATGATATATTGTTTATATGGCAAGGTTCAGAGACCTCCTTGATTTCATTCATGGGTGCATTGAATGACAATCAATTAAACATCAAATTAACCTTTAAATACAGTAAGGATAAAATTGAGTTTCTGGATGTTATGTTGGAGGTTGACCAATTTAAATTTATTACAACTGATGTTTTTCGGAAAAGCACAGCAACAAACTCCCTCCTTCACGCCACCTCGGCACATCATCCACAGACAGTTAGGGCGATACCGGTGGGTCAATTCCTGCGCATGAAGCGTATATGTTCAGATGACGCTAAATTTCAAAAACAAGCTAAGACTCTCTCGTCTAATCTTCAACAAAGAGGGTATAACCATAAAACAATTAGGGCCGGATACAGGAGAGCTCAATTTACCCCTAGAAATCAGCTACTAGTACATAAACGTAAGGTAAAGACAGCAGAACAACCAGTACGTCTTATAACTACCTTTAATTCAAGGTGGACGGATGTTATGGACATACTCCGGAAACATTGGCCTATTTTAAAAGCCGATGAAGACTTATGTAAAGTCTTACCTACCCATCCAAGTGTAACTTGGAGGAGATCAAAAAATCTGAAGGACCTCCTTACAAGGAGCCACTATGTGGCTCCACAAAAATCATTTTTTTCAGAACGAACTGGCCCTAAGTGGGGAAGTTTTCAATGCGGTAACTGCTCAGCTTGCAAATATGTTGAGAGGGCATTCACTTTTAACAACAGTGAGGCCACGAGGACATATAACATCACACATCATGTTACATGTACTACAGATATGGTTGTATACTATGCATTTTGCCCTTGTGGGCTCATTTACTGTATATTGGGATGACAACCCGACAATTGAGAATTAGGATTCTCGAACATTTGAGAGATATTAAAAATGCAGTGGCGGTGCAAGATCCAACAATCTTGAAAACTATACCCAGACACTTTCATGCATGTCATAAAAGTGACCCCAAATGGCTCAAGGTGAAGGGAATCGATAGGGTACAATTGGGTACTCGGGGGGGGGGGGTGATTATAAGAGGGAATTGCTTAAAAAAGAAACTAAATGGATGGTTGTGCTCGATACATGTGCCCCGAAGGGCCTTAATGAAACATTGAGCTTCAAGTCCTTTTTATAGTAGGTGCGAATTTTAATTGTTTTTTGTCCTTTTAGTGTGTTCAGTGTTAATTTATGTTGTTTTAACAATTTCTTCTAGTACATATCAACACACTGAAGTTTTGATTTTCGTATCACACAAGGGAGTTCGCTCCTTAATGTTTGGATCTACTACTGGCTCTATGGACCCTGATGGAGTGAGATGGTTCTGGATCAAAAGAAAACAAAATCAAGCAAATTTCTATACTGCATTTTTTTCTCCTTATTGGTTATGATTATCTGATGATTCTATGCTAATTATGTAGATATTTCGTACAATTGTATCTGTATATAGTCAAAAATTATATGATATTTTGTATGTATCGGCATGGAGACTTATATAGCTGAAATTGTGTTTGATTCTGATCCTATTACAGGTCATTGATGTAGTGATATGGCCATTTACATTGCTATTTTCCCCCCTCTTTTTATTTATTATATGGGGGTGTTGTGAGGTATAATTCACCTCGATTATAATAACCAAAGTAAATGGATTTTGACAATTTTTCTGGTTTTATAGGCATGGTATGTAATTCCCTTTTTCCCTCCCACCTATTCATGCGTTGTTGGCTTTATATGGGAGTGCATTTAAAGTTTAGCCTATTTTCATTACAATGTCCACGTAGAAGAAACATAGATATCCTCCGTTCCAACAGGCTTGAGCGCGCACCGCGCATGCGCTGTGTTGCGGCGGGGCGGCTGGCGCTCTAAGAAGCATCGCGTCGCATGGCAACATGCCCGGTCACATGACCGGACCATGTGACTGTGTGACGCGCGTGTTGAGCGCCGCCTCCCTTGCCGCGTCACAACATGGTGGTGACGCGCCGCACACAGCTGAGGGCGGTCAGTGATCCATGCAGGGGCTATATTAAGAACCAGATATGTTGTCTACTTACCTCCTGATGAAACTGCAGAGGCGGTGAAATGCGCGTCGGGGTGTGTTCACAGGTCCCCTCCACCTGGGTGGCAGCATGACTACAGGTACACTGGTATTTCTTTATATGGTGATTTTTGTGTGTGCCTTTTTCTTATAGCAAATTTGCTGCATCTTGTAGGTCATTTTTAGGCTGCATATTCAGCATAACAATATATAATAGACCTATGCTGAGCCCTATTTAGGTGCTGGGTACCGTTATACAGTTTGTCTCTTATCCACTAACCATAGTTTGCTGATATTAGGGTGAGGTATTTTTCTCCCCCTATATACTCTGTACTGTACTATTAAAATATGGTGTTGTATGATATATACTTTTTAATCATGGTGCAATAAAATTTGTTATATATTGGGATCATGTTCCTTCATTTTTCTCTTTTTGGTATAGTGTTATATTAGTGAAGGGATTACTATTGAATAGAATTTGAGGTTTGTACTTGTTTGGAATCTCATTAACTTCCTATCTTAGTATCAAAGTTTACTTAAGGCCTCTTTCACACATCAGGTTTTCGCCGTCAGGCGCGATCCGGCTCTTTTGACAAAAACCGGATCCGGCGAAATGCAATGCTGGATCCGGTTTCCCTCCCATTGACTTGCATTTGCGCCGGATGGCCATGCGTTTCGTCCGATTTTCTCCAGATCCGGCAATGTGTCGCAATCCGGCGTCTGGAAAAAACGGCAACTGTAACGTTTTTTGTCTCCGGCGAAAAAGCCGGACCCACCGGATCCGGCGCTTCCGGCTTTTTCACACAATGAAAGTCTATGAGCGCCGCAATGCGCCGGATCCGTTTTTTTGGGTCTGAGCATGCTCAGTAGCTCTGCCTACAGCACACATATATAAAAGCATGACAGTGGGACCCTCAGCCACACCCAGCATGCCACCCAAAACAGGAACCAGGTGCAGGAGAAGGCAGGAGACCACTGCAGCACTATCAGCACCACCACCACCACCCCAAATGGAGCAGCAAAGGGAACATGCTGAACAACGGGAGGGGAGTGCAGCAGCAGATGAATGACGGTAATTATCAAATCCCCCATTCCTCAAAACTAGGGCCATGGAATATCAAGATATTTATTGTCCCTTTGTTTCTCTTTATTCAACAGCCGCCCAAGAGATGCAGCAGCAGCAGCAGCAGCACCACCCACAGGAGTCTGGCCAGCAACAGGACACCACATCTTCTTCTGGGAGCCCTCCCTCGCATCGTCAGCGTTTGATGGTAAGTTTTTATTTCCAAAATCCATCATCTCTGTAATATATGTCTATTCATTGCCTTTTATTTCAAAACAGGAATCACAAGCTGAAGAGGAGCTCCCAGAAGAAGAAGGGGTGGACAGATACCTGGAGTGGGCTCACAATTGGTAAGATTTTTTCATCAAACGCAGAAACACAAAATCACACTACACACAACACATAGAAAACAATGTACCGCAGACATCACACAGCAAACAAATATGCCAACATCCAAACACATAAATTTTTTTCTTTTCTTCTCTAGTCTTCCCAATCTGGTGCTCGGCCAAGAGGTCCTCGCAGTGCCTCCCAGGGTCGTCGGCGACAGCAACGCGGCGGTCACCAGCGTGTAAGTATAATATTTAAGTTAAATTTTGGTACACTTTTTATTTCATGTCTTAAAGTGTGGTGACTAATTTTGCTATTTTTCTATTTTACTTTAACAGCCATCACAGCGTGCTCCCGACTCTGACGGTGAGGATGGAGGAATAGATGTGACCCACCTCATCGATCTCGTCAGAGAAAGGGAGCCGCTATGGAATATGGCTGACCGCCGCCATGCTGACCTGATTGTTACCCGACGGCTCTGGGAGGAAATCTGTTCGCTCCTTGTGGACCGCTGGGAGGACCTCGATGCTCAGGCCCAGATTAAAGAGCGTAAGTATATACAGTACCGGTTGCTTGATGTAAACCAGTGTTTCCCGAACTCCAGTCCTCGTGGTCCCCACGGATCATGTGTTCAGGATTTCTATTTACTATGGAAATCCTGAAAACATGACCCCTGGGGACCTTGAGGACTGGAGTTTGGGAAACACTGATGTTGTATACTAACCACTTTGTCCTTTCTCGTTTCAGGGGACAGAATTGTGAAGCGGTGGCGGTCTGTGAGGGATCGTTTCAAGAAGGAATTCAATAAAGAGATGCGGGCCCCGAGTGGATCTGGAGGGTGCAGGAGCAAGTACAAGTACGCGTGAGCCCTGTCGTTCCTCCGGGATACAATGGTCACCAGAAGGTAAATATTACACACCACATGTAAAAAAAAAAATGTTTAGATGTAAAAAAATTTTTTCAGCCAGGGCCATGCCATGTCACTATTTTAATTGTTTTTTTTTTCTCTTTATTCCACAGCACGGTGAGCAGCACTCGGGAGCCTGCACGATTGGACCCTTCTGAGGCGATCCCTGAGGAGACAGACACTGAGGGACACTTCGACCGCCCCGGTACATCTGCACCTTCCCACACATTACAGCCATCTGTCCCATCCACCAGCGCAGGAGCATCATGGCCGACAACATTACATGAAGCTGCTGGTGAGGAGATCGCTTTCCCTTTACCCCACCCTTCTGCCCCTGCCACCTCTAGTACACCTGCGGGTACTGGGCGGCAGCGGCAGAGGGGTCAGGAAAAGACTTATGCGCCAGAGTTCTTGAATCTGAATGCATCTTTCCAGAACTGTCTAAAAGTCTTGTCAGAGCAAATCTCCGCAGGCTTTCAGCAGATCAACCCCAGGATTCTGGAGGTGAAGACACTTCTGCAAACAATGCATTCAGAAGCAAGATCTTCGCCAAACCACACCTTTTTCAGGTCTGTTGTGGAGCGCATGGAAACGCTCTCTCCTAGCCAGCAGATGCATGTAATGCATTCGTGCCACGGTGCTCTCCAGCACGTTACCTCCCAACCTCCTCCTCCCACCCCAGTAGTTCCTCCACCTGCACCCCCTCCAGCCACTTTCCATCCTCCCCCTCCTATTACATACCAGCAACCTCCCCAGTACCAGCAACCTCCCCAGTACCAGACATCTCCCCACTTCCAGCAACCTGCCCCGTACCAAACTCCTTCCCCGTACCAAACTCCTTCCCCATGCAACTTTCCATCAACATCATCTGCTCCTACAGTCCCTGCCCAACACTCCACTCCACCACCTCTTCTGCCTCCCACATGTCCACCCATTCTCTAGCTTTTTCCACACCTTCACCTCTAACTGTTCCTTCCCCACCACGATCCCAGTCCTCTCTCCACACTCCCAGTGTCGAAGTGTCCCGCAGCCCGTCCAGCAGTATTTCCACCCCACACTACACCAATTTATAATGTGTGTATTGTAATAAAAATGACCATATTTATGGTTTCAAACCTTTATTAGAAAAGTTTTTTTAACTTTAAAAACAGTTTACAAAAAAAAATTTTTAAATAAAAGTTAAATTATCGTTTACACTGGTTATCTGTCATTTCTTTCTGCGGCGAAATATGTTAAAAAAAAAAAGGTTAAATACAGGGTATTTAAAAGGTAAAAAGGTATTCAAAACCAGGTATATAACTCTTGGTAAATTTTAGCTTTTTGCCACAGTTGTGTTCCTGGTTGTGTTTGAAGCAAAGTATTTCACCTAAAAAGTTGTGTTTATTGTTGGTGATTTCCTAACAATGTACACAACTTTTGTTAAAAGGTGAAATACTTTGCATAAAACACAACCAGGTACACACCTGTGGCCTAAAGGTAAAAATAGTAAGACCATGACAAGATAGCCAACTTTGGTTGGCAAAGGTATATACTGTTGGTACAGAAGGTACACAAGTTTGGTTAAGGGCACAAATCTCATAGAATCATAGAATCATAGAATGGTAGAGTTGGAAGGGACCTCCTGGGCCATCTGGTCCAACCCCCTGCTCAAAGCAGGATTCGCTAAATCATCCCAGTTAGATGTCTGTCCAGCCTCTGTTTGAAGACATCCATTGAAGGAGAACTCACCACTTCTCGTGGCAGCCTGTTCCACTCATTGATCACTCTAACTGTCAAAAAGTTTTTTCTAATATCTAATCTGTGTCTCCTCCCATTCAGCTTCATCCCATTGCTTCTAGTCTTTCCTTGTGCAAATGAGAATAAAGTTGATCCTTCTACAATGTGACAGCCCTTTAGATATTTGTAGACAGCTATTAAGTCTCCTCTCAGTCTTCTCTTTTGCAAACTAAACATTCCCAAATCCTGCAACCTTTCCTCATAAGACAGGGTTTGCAGACCGGTCACCATTCTGGTCGCTCTTTTCTGAACTTGCTCCAGTTTGTTGATGTCTTTTTTAAAATGTGGTGCCCAAAATTGGACACAATATTCCAGATGAGGTCTGACCAAAGAGGAGTAGAGGGAAATAATTACTTCACGTGATCTAGACTGTATGCTTCTGTTAATACATCCTAGAATTGCATTTGCCTTTTTTGCTGCTGCATCACACTGTTGACTCATATTCAGTCTGTGATCTATTAGTATACCCAAGTCTTTTTCACATGTGCTGTCACTTAGCCCTATTCCTCCCATTCTATATATGCTTTTTTCATTTTTATTGCCCAGATGTAGTACTTTGCATTTCTCCCTGTTAAAAACCATTCTGTTAGTTGCTGCCCACTTCTCCAGTTTATTTAAATCTTTATGAATCCTCTCTCTCTCTTCTCTAGTATTAGCTATCCCTCCTAGCTTTGTGTCATCAGCAAATTTAATCAGTTTACCCTCAATTCCTTCATCTAAATCGTTGATAAAGATGTTGAACAATACAGGGCCCAGGACAGAGCCCTGTGGTACCCCACTTGAGACATTCTTCCAACTGGATGTGCAGCCATTTACGACCACTCTTTGGGTCCGATCACTAAGCCAGTTATGAATCCACCTAACAGTTGCCTTGTCCATTCCATACTTAATCATTTTTTCAATAAGGATTGTATGAGAGACTTTGTCAAATGCTTTGCTGAAGTCAAGATATACTATATCTACAGCATTTCCTTGATCCACCCAATCAGTAATACCGTCATAGAAGGAAATTAAATTAGTCTGACATGACTTATTAGTTACAAACCCATGCTGACTCTGTTTAATCACTTCATTCTTATCCAGGTATTGACATACATGTTGTTTAATAATTTGTTCAAAGATTTTTCCTGGTATAGAAGTCAGACTCACCGGCCTATAGTTGCCTGGGTCCACCTTCTTCCCCTTTTTGAAGATAGGAACAACATTTGCTCTTCTCCAGTCTTCTGGCACTTCTCCTGTTCTCCAAGAATTTTCAAAGATTATGGAGAGGGGTTCAAAAATTTCTTCTGCTATCTCCTTCAGTACTCTGGGGTGTAATTCATCTGGACCTGGAGACTTGAATTCATTTAGGTTAGCTAAGTGTTTCCTCACTATCTTTCTGTTTATAGATATCCTGGATTCTTCTATTCCCTTAATAGGACAGTGAATAACAGTTGATGTTACATTTCCTTTCTGAGAGAAAACAGATGCAAAATAGGAATTTAAAAGTTCAGCCTTCTCAACATCCTGTCTTACCATTTCATCATTTTCATCCTGTAAAAATCCTATAGCATCTTTGACTTTTCTTTTACTTTTGACATATCCCCAAAATCCTTTATTATTGCTTTTGACATCTCTTGCAAGCCTCAATTCATTTTCAGCTTTAGATAATCTGATTTGTGCCCTGCAGGTTCTGCAGACAGCATTATATTCTTCTTTAGATATGCCTCCCTCTTTCCATTTTCTAAACATTTTTTTCTTCCTTTTTAGCATGTGCTTAAGTTCTGTGTTCATCCATCCTGGTTTCCTTAAATGCTTCCTATTCTTCCCTCTTTTCGGAATTGTTAACAACTGTGCTTTGAGAATTTCATTTTTCAAGATTTCCCATCCTTCCTGGACATTTTTGTCTTTAAGGATATCCAGCCATTGGATCCCCCCAATTCTCTTTCTGAATCCCTTAAAATCTGCCTTTCTGAAATCTAACCTTGACGTCTGAGTCTTCACAGGTCTTCCGCCTCTAGTTATCCAAAATTCTAAAATAGCATGGTCGCTACCTCCTAGGGTCCCAGCCACTTTTACCTCCTCAACCATTTCCTCCCTGTTTATAAGGATTAGATCCAAGGTAGCAGTTCCCCTTGTTTTCTCCTTTACCTTTTGGAAGATAAAGTTGTCAGCAAGAGAGGATAAGAATTTCCTTGACCTGTTAGTTTTGCCTGAGAGAGATTCCCAACAAATGTCTGGATAGTTGAAATCTCCTATGACAACTATGTCATATTTTTTGGAGAACTTGGCCATTTGATGCATAAAGAGTTCATCCATATCTTCAGCTTGCACAGGCGGCCTGTAGTAAATGCCTACAATGGTGTCCTTTCCATTGTTCTGTCCTTGTATTCTTACCCAAACAGTTTCCACAGAACTCCCAGTCTCTGAAGCTTCAATCTCTGTGCAGATATACGCATTTCTAACATACAATGCGACACCCCCTCCTCGTTTATCAAGTCTGTTTCTTGCAAATAAGTTGTATCCTTCTAGTCTTGTATTCCAATCATGTGTATTGTCCCACCAAGTTTCAGTGATTCCAATGACATCATATTTCTTTTCCTGTGTTAGTAGTTCCAATTCTCCTTGTTTGTTGCCCATGCTTTGTGCATTAGTATAGAAACATTTTAGTTTGTGATTGGTTTCTCTTTCTCCAATATTTTTATTAATTAGATTCTTTCGTCTTTGTTCTTCCTTTCCACTTCTAATAGCAGAGTTCTCAATAGCATTTGTCAGGTGTATGGCTTTTTCTGGTCTTTTGCTTCCCTTCCCATGTTGTTCTAGTTTAAAGCTCTCCTTACAAGTGTAGCAAGGCGACTTCCAAATACCTGCTTTCCAGTCTTCGTAAGGTGCACCCCATCTCTAGCAAGTAGTCCATCGTATAAGTAGTTCACTCCGTGATCCAGAAATCCAAATCGTTGCTGACGGCACCATCGACGTAGCCAGTTGTTCACCTGCAGAATCTTATTCCACCTCCTTGTTCCATGGCCATCCACTGGGAGGATGGAAGAGAAGACCACCTGCGCTCCCAGTTCTTTCACTTTCTTGCCTAAGTCTTCAAAGTCTCTGCAGATGGTTTCCAGGTCGTTTCTTGCGGTGTCATTTGTCCCCACATGTAGTAGCAGGAATGGGTAGTCATCTGTAGGTCTGAAGAGTCCTGATATCCTGTCAGACACATCTTTAATTTTTGCACCTGGAAGACAGCACATTTCTCTTGAAGTTATATCCGGTCTGCAGATAGTGGCCTCTGTTCCTCTCAACAGGGAATCCCCCATGACCACCACTCTCCGTTTCTTCTTCACAACATTTTTCTTTCTCCATCCAGGAGGACTCTGAAGGCGTACAAGGTTGCTGTTTGCTGGCAATGTCTTATCCTGATGTATTTCTTCATCGTTTTCCTGCGTGAGAGCCTGGTACTGGTTTCTGAGCAGTATGGGTGCTGACTGCCTCCTGATCCTCCTGCTTCTCTGGGTCACATGTCTCCATTCCTCTGTTTCTTCAGGTGCACTTCGAATTTCTTCTCTTTCTGTATCATGAAGAGATAATTCTGCTCTGTCCAAGAACTCTTCACCTTCCTTAATGATCTTCAACGTAGCTAACCTCTCTTCGAGATTTTGCAACTTTTCCTCCAACAGGGTCACAAGCTTGCATTTGTGGCATGTGAAGTTTGGCTTTTCCACTGGTAAATCTGTGAACATGTAGCAAGAAATGCAGCTCACCAAATGGCTCCTGGCCTCTTCCATCTTGAGATTTCTTAAAAACGATGAAAGATGAGCCAAAATTCCGATTTTGGCTCATCTTTCACACTCTGTCATCCTGCCAGTGTACTCTGCCTTGAGGTGACATAAAGTATAGTGCAAAATTGTCCCTCATTACTGAAACCATCACAGAACTTCTAGTGGTAATGTCCTGGTAATCTTGCAAGGTGGTTTCTTCAGAGGTGTCCTCAATGGAAATGGGTTCCTTGCAGATAACAAAATTGTGGAGTACCACGCAAGCTTTGATCACCTCGTCCACAGTTTGTCTTGAGGTTGATTGCAGTCAATAGGACCCGCCATTTGGCTGTCAGAATACCAAAGGTACATTCAACCATTCTTCTTGCTCTTGTGAGGCGGTAATTAAAAATGCGTTTTGTTCTTGACAATCCTCTGCTACCGTACAGTTTCAAAAGGTGTTCTGACAGCTGGAAGGCTTCATCCCCTACGCAGACAAATGGTATAGGTGGACCAGATGTTTGCGGCAGCGGTCTAGGGGATGGGAACTGGAAGGTGTTTCCATACAGTTTACACCCCATGGCAGACAGTTTGAAAACTTGAGAGTCATTTGAGCGACCATAGGCCCCAATATCAACAGCAATAAATTTGTATTCCGCGTCAGCGATGGCCATGAGGACAATTGAAAAATATTTCTTGAAATTAAAATATTCCGATCCCGATCCGGCTGGCTTTACAATGGGGATATGTTTCCCGTCCACAGCGCCCAAGCAGTTCGGAAACTGACATATCTGTAGAAACTTTTCAGAAATTTCAATCCACCTCTCTGTTGTGGGCTCTGGTAAAAACTCTTCAGCTAAGGAGTCCCACAGTGCACGGCATGTGTGCTTCACTATTCCAGATATGGTGGAAATCCCGAGTCTGTACTGGAAATGCAGTGACGAAAGGGATTCTCCAGTTGCAAGAAATCTGTGGGGAATTAAAAAACAATCAATTAGTTTAAAATAACAGCATTACATACCAAAACTCAGCTATAACACTTGTAGATACAAACTACCACCAACAAGATTGCAGTGAAAGTGTGCTCTGATGCGAGCATATCCAATAAATGTGGCTTACCTTAAAGTCATCATCAGACGCTCTGCGGGTGAAACAGAGAAGCGGCAATAGGTGTCCGATTTTCTTATGAGGTGTGCAATGCGCTCCACCAAGTAATCAAAATTCTCCATTTTCATCCGTACATATCCAAAAAATTTCTCCGGGTTTCGTCTAAGGTCCATGCAGAGTGTAGAATAGACCCCACGTGTCATTCTCTTGGCTGTGATGGGGTGGATCCACAAACGTCGTCTACGATGCCCGATGCACTGCTGTCTCGCTCTCTCCTTCTCCAGAACAATCACCCTCAAACGATTCGCCTCCGCTGTAAAATCCGCCAAATTCTTCAAAATATTTCCAATCACAACATCCATCTTCGCCAGTCACTTGCTCTTCTCTCCAACCTGCACTTTCTCTTCTACAACCTGTCAAAGAAGGGCTGTAGCAACACGGTATATATAGTTTTTCAGTAGCCAATCTCGTTCAGAAGGCCACAAGGGGCGTTTTTAAAACCGGATCCGGCGTAAACTGTCGAAAAACGGATCGAAAACCGGATGAACCGGATGAGACGGATCCGGTTTTGGCTGTCATGCGCAAGACGGATCCGGCAGAAAACCGGATCCGTCACATCTGGTTTTACAAAACATTTGCCGGATCCAGCGCTCCGGCACGACGCCGGAACGTGCCTGATGGCGAAAACCTGAAGTGTGAAAGTAGCCTAAGTGCAATTCTCAATTCAAAGTGCTATACTCAACACATTCTCTTTATTACATTTTCTATCAATTATTCTCTTTTTCTTTTTCTCTACTACTACTGCTATTGCTGGATGCAAGACACTGACCATCTACTCTTGGCCTGTCACCTGTCACTTGCAATTCTTCAGTCTTTATTCAATTCTCACATTCTATCTAAATCTCTGTATCAAATACTCTATAAAAGCCATTTACTTTTCATAAGGCATAACATTATCAAATATGTTATCAATAAAACATTCAAAATTCTTGTAAGGTGCTGAACACTGCTCCCAGCCGGGATCTCTTGCAGTGTCCCTTGAGGTAGACATCATTCTTCGAAAAGTGTCCATGCATCAACATTATCTTCGCAAAGAGTCTTTGTGTAACCATTATCTTCACAAAGAGGCTACATATGTAAAACCAAGAAAGGGCACCTAAAGAGGTGCAAACTATTTACAATTAAAGTTTTTGGATCATACAGCGTTCATGATCTCCACAGTTCTATTTCAAAAAGAGGGCAACAAAAGTGCTACCGGAAAAACATGATTGCCAAAAAATAGAAAAAGGCACAACTGGTGCAAACAAGAACCCTCCTGGGTAAAGAGAAATTGTAAATTACGGTAAATTGTTCTTTAGTGCTGATCCCCTCCTGGGGTTCTGGTACTGGAACCATCACCGTATTCTAGATAGTCATTCGCAATCCTCAGGTATTCCTCCAAGCTATAAAGGTGCCGGACCATGCACGCCTGCTCCAGCCGTATCCTTCTTAGTAAAGCCCTTCTCCACTTCCCCATCTCCGTCTGAATAGGGCCCCCAGCGGACTCTTCCAACTGCCCCATTTCTAGTTAAGATAAATCCAATGATCATAGTGGGTGGAAAATTAGATGAAGTAGAAAAGGATATAATCTCACACACCCACAACAAGTACGGACAACAGAAGACCAACTGTAGTAGTATAATCACAGACAGAGGACAAAAACAGTCATAAGGTCAAATAACAATAAAATCAATTTTATTGATACATAAAAGATCATACAGACAGACAGGCACAAAGTGAAGCTAGAAGATGTAAAGGTCATTCTAACCACATATGCGAGGCCCTGGGTAGGTATGACAGAAGGCAGGTGCATAGCAACATCATAACACATTACTCATGTATGCACAGTGGCAATAGAGGATAAAAAACAGGTACATAACAACATCATAATAATGAATATATAGCACATCGCTCATATATGCACAATGGCAATAGAGAATACCCAAATTAGGCAAAATTAACAAGGCCTAAGTAGGGCCACATTAGTCAGATAAGCAAATAGCACTAGATGTGCACTATAATAAGGAGATAAATATACAAGTACCTTAAAGAGAAACAACCGCCTTCCTACACGATCCTACCTGCCCCGTGCGACTGTGCATACATGAGTAATGTGTTATGATGTTGCTATGCACCTGCCTTCTGTCATACCTACCCAGGGCCTCGCATATGTGGTTAGAATGAACTTTACATCTTCTAGCTTCACTTTGTGCCCATTTCCAGTTGCAGCAAGTCCGCCTCAGACGATGTGAGCTCAAAGGGTAACCCATTAGGAGGGCTGGGATAGATACCTGGTGCCTCCTGGCGGTGCAATCTCGGCTCCGGTGCAGGCGTAGTGGCAGCGGGTGCGGCCCGGCGCGACACCGGGGAAGATGGTGGATCTACCAGCGGCTCCGGATCCGCGGGGGTCGCCGGCAAGACCTGTGCAGCCACGCCAGGTCCGGACAGGAGCTCCCCTTCCTCTGCTTCGGCTCCCTCGGCTGCATACAATTCCTCCAGTATCAGCGGCAAAGAGGGTATCATGCACACTGCCGATGGCATGGCAGCGGCTCCAAGGTCCACAAGGTCTGCCAGGAAAAGATCCGGTGCAGCAGCGGTGGGTACCGGTGTCATGGGTACCGCAGGTGTAGGCCTCTCCTGGGCGCGCTGCCAGCTCAATCTTCCCAAAGCCTCCTGCCTCAGCCGCAGCCGGGTGGTCAGCGTGACTATTTCTTCTGCTATTTCAGCTTCTAGTTGCTGGTGGTTCATGTCGGAGTTTGGGTTGGAGCCTTCAGCCATGGCGCTGGGGGTTTGCACTTCCCCGCGCTCCGCAGACCTCCTTCCCTTACTCTCCAAAATGGCGTTCTGCACTCTTCTTCTTGCTCCGCCCTTCAGCTCGCCACTGGCTTTCTCTGCCCCTCCTTCCGGGGGGGCGGCGTATTCTTCCCGCGCCTCCATACCAAGCCAGTATACAAACCCCTCAGGGGGTGGGCCATGCATCTGTCACATAGTAATTCAGGCAGGGACGGCACAAGACTCTTTGCGGTCTTTTCTTAGGACCTCCCATCTCTTCACGCCCTTCTTCTCCGCGCCAGCGGCCATTTCTAATGTCCATTTTACAGTCTATTAAATTTGGTCTTTTGCACATTTTCAAAAATTGTAAATCCAAGGCACACAGAACCGAATGGCATCGGGCTTCGTCATCCTGTTCGTGATGCCAAGTTGGCTCGCCCTCCCAGGGCTGTGGGGTACTCAGTACTGGGCCGGTATCAGGGGAATGTGTCACAGCAGCGGTGACCCGGTCCGTGTCCCTGGGCGCCCAAATATCAATGGCGGTGGTGTTAAAGGTGTTAGAGTTTATTGGTATAGTTCGTGACGCCACCCGTGGTATTTGGCAAGTGAGGTATTAGCCAACGCTGCGTACAGATCCTCTGGGACTGATGGTGTGGTGCAGCAAAGATGGTATAGCTCCCCACAGGTGGAGCTGTAGTCCCAGGGCAGTGTAGGTGCAATGGATGAGGAGAGGCGCAGGATGGTGTAGATGTTGTTACCCAGATATAGCGATGCGGGAATAACTGGAGGACACCAGGGTGTGCGATTCCAAAGCTTTACTCACTGTTTGCATTTCACACAACTGCCTGCCTCCGTACCATGTTTTCCAGGTCAGGGCTCCAGCCAACCTCCAGGCAGGACAGGACTCACCCTTCCACACTCCGCCACTGAACAACTCCTCAAATGCGCCTGTAGGTGCGAAGCACTCCAGTACTTAGTTACCCTGGAATGCCTCTCTCTAGATGTTCCTAGTCTTTACTTGTATGACAGACAGCTGTAGCCTGCTTCGGGGACTCCTCTCCTGAATCCCAGCTCTCTATCCGTTTCGCTGTTGTGTCCCAAGTCTATGGTGGGAGTAAGGCGTTAGCGGCTCACTACTCCTCCGGTGTCTGTTGCCGGATATAAAGATCTAATCAACTTCGGGGACGGGGCCCCAGTCTTTGCACTGAGAACCTATAGGCAGGGTTCCTATCCAACCCACTCCTCCTCTCTGTTCTCCTTCTCCTTCGTTCCGATCTGTTCAATCTCTCTCTTATGGAATCTGTAGTCTTCAGTCTGTCTCTTTCTCCTTCTCTTCCTTTCCTGAGAAGCTCGATCCACTAAGACCAGTCCTCAGCCTCTCCTGACTGACTGCCTTCCTCCGCCTTGAGCTCCTCTCAGGCTGACCTGCTGTCAGCCTGCTCTCTACCTCAGACCCTCGTCTGGCTGACCTCCTTCTCTGGGACTCACCCCAGACTCTCCTCTTCAGACTGACCTCAAATCCTACACTTTCCCTCTCTTTTATATCATCTAACTCCAACCACCTCCCAGCACATCTCGTGTTACAAAGCAGGGTTTCACGAGGGGTGCTCTGCTAACCCCCAGCCTGAAGCTGTTATGTGGCCCCCCTGAACTATCCTGTGTGTGGAATGCTGGTGTGGAGCGTGGTCAGGATTTCCCACCTTACCTGGATGGTGGGGCACTACACCTTAGGAGAAGGTGCAGTACCTCTGTGGCGACTGAAGCCTCAGGGGCGCCACAAAAGCTCTATTGAACAAACATCATCTTGTCCTATCCAAAGACAGCTGATAACATCTGTTACTGGGACAGCTGATAACATCTGTTACTGGACAGACTACATGACTACCTTTGTTTAGCAGCCGCACAGCGGTACTTAATAATAATAATAAATTTTATTTCTATAGCGCCGACATATTCTGCAGCACTTTACATTTCAGAGGGCATTTGTACAGACAATAGACATTACAGCATAACAATAATCACATAGATTATAACAAATACAAAGAGGAAAGAGGGCCCTGCTCGCAAGCTTACAGTCTATGAGGAAAGAGGTAGACACGAAATGTGGGTGGTAACAGTTGCCCTGATTGTATGGACCAGCCATAATGTTAAATGTGTAACAGTACAGACACAGAGGGCTAATGGATGCATAAAACATGTGGGAACATGATGCGGTACTTCTTGTAGATGAGTCAGAAAGAACAAGGGCTCCAGTAGAAGGCAAGCGCTTCATCAAGTGGCCTCTCCTCTTCCTCCAGCTTAACTTTCCACATAGTAAAATCCACAGAGATGGCAACCCAATTATCTTTGCTTCCTCCCATGTCTCAACTCTCCAACCCCTCAACTTACTGAGGGGGACCAGTCTACATGCATGAAGCGGCACATGCACCATCAACATGCTTTTGCGACCCAATATACTTTAGGAATCTTCACATTGCTTACTCATCATCACTAATAAATAACACTAATGTTTGACATAAAATTAATAGTTTTATAAGTGTTAAATATATTAATATATTTGTAACAATATAAACTGCAAAAAATGTCTGCATGGGATAATAGCCCCCCATAAAATGCTTAACATAAATGACAAAAAACAGACGACTCCGATTGTGGGGTTAATTGGCCGTCAGGCTTTACTAGGTAATTCCAAATATATACAAGAAAACTATTAATTCAAATTTCGTAAAATTAAATATTCATAAAACTATAATGAGTAGTCATAAATAAGATATCAAAGCCCAGGTGGGCTTAAGAAAATTGACCCCACAGTAAAGCCAAACGACAAACTCGAAGATCCAATCCAACGTTCCATATTGCGGTGGGCGGGCGGGTGACTTCTCTTCAGGGCGTCCAGAGCTTGAGTGAAAAACCTCTCAGCTGTTCATTTGAATAATTTCCCTTCCCGCCTGGACGCTCCTCCAATCACGGCGTCCCTTACCTCAGCAGCCCAAGCAGCCAATCACAGCATGCCTAGGCTCTGTTGCTAGGCAGAAAAAAGGCTCTGGTTTATTTTCCTCCTGAGGAGACCCCAGAGCACTTCAAGCTGTAGAATGGTCCATAGGGTAATCATTAACCCTTTACTACAAAATCTGAAACTTCTCGAAATCCATAAAGAAATGTTCAGGGAGGCGTGATCCCATGGCACCCGAACACTAATCGTTTACCGGGTCCCCCATGGGATAACAGCCCCCCATAAAATGCTTAACATAAATGACAAAAAACAGACGACTCCGATTGTGGGGTTAATTGGCCGTCAGACTTTACTAGGTAATTCCAAATATATACAAGAAAACTATTAATTCAAATTTCGTAAAATTAAATATTCATAAAACTATAATGAGTAGTCATAAATAAGATATCAAAGCCCAGGTGGGCTTAAGAAAATTGACCCCACTCGGGC
This sequence comes from Dendrobates tinctorius, assembly GCF_039654945.1. NCBI lineage: Eukaryota > Metazoa > Chordata > Amphibia > Anura > Dendrobatidae > Dendrobates > Dendrobates tinctorius. The sequence continues at coordinate 13,714,337 of NW_027361762.1, read as the reverse complement.
CCGCCGAAACGGAGGAGCCCCCCCAAACCCGACAGCCATTTTTCTATCACACTCTGGAAGTCCAGGTTTATGATATCCAGTCCTATCTCACTTAAATGTATACCATCCCATCTATAAAAACCGAACAAAAAACCTTCCAAATCAGAGTGCCTAAAAGAAAAACCACCCACACTTGGCATAAATCTTGCCAAGGTGCGGTTAACCCTTTTCCAAATTTTTTCTAAAAAACGGAGCTTCGGCTCTTTCCACAATAGTCAGGGAACGACCTCGGAGAAGACGAAAACGGTTGAAGGAAATTTTGATCTGAAAAATGTAAAATCTTGTTTAATATGAGAAAGGAGATCCAGAGTTTTCGTCCTACCCAAATCGCCCCCCGCTACGTGAAAAATCGCCAAGTCAGGGGGGGGGGGAGTAGAAAAAAGTCTGTTGACAAAAGGAACTAATGCTTCCCAGGATAAATCCTACCTTCCGAACCACGAAATGAAAACTTCGGAAGAATTGAAAGACAAATTAGCAGAGTAGGGACGCTTATCTGCCCTCTTCTTTGCCCAAAACACCATGGAATCACCGATAATCCATACGCTCTTTGGAACTGAAAAGAAGAAAGAAAAAAAAAAAACAAAAGAAAAAACTGCCCCAAAAAGAGGCAGAAAGGAACTAAACTAACGCATGAGGGTGCACACAAGTGCGCATCCTGTGCGAGGCCCACCTCCCGATTTTTCGAATATTCCCTTCCGGAAGACCGACGTTTGAGGCAAACGTGGCCGCCCCTACCCTGAAGGAATGGGAAGAGATGTGGGAGTCCGCCAGCCCAAGGGCCGTGGTACATTTGCGCAACACCGCATTAAATTGAAAGATCGTGACAGGGGAACCATCTAGATGAACAAAAAGCGGGGCAGGGCCGAGAGGACGAAATTTCAACCACCTGGCGACATTAGAGACCGGGCATAAAGGAGACTCGGGGATGGCCTTAAAGCTTATGCAAGTCCCTCTACCTATTTGGTCAGTCTTAGAGTATCTAAGCAGGATCGAACAACCCCCCTTAGAGAAAGAAAAATCCTGAAATAACAAACCCGAGAAAGTTTGACGATTCCGACAAACTAGTTCACTCACTCTGAAAGCTCCAAAAAATGCAAAACAAAAACAAGCACGAAACAAAAACGTTTCGAACTCGCTGAAGCAAACCATCTGAAGCATATTACTAAGCTTAAGTAATAATTCCAGTGAAATGGCCTTCCTCCCATCAGGGCGGTAGGACTTTTTACCAAAGCCTTTAAAAAACTGCTGTATAGGGAATAAAGAAAAAAGTGAATGCTTCCCCAGGAGTTTAAGGAAGAAAGAGATCCCCGAAATTTGCTTGTGCAAATTAGAATAACTAAACTTATTCGCCAAGAGGCAATGCAAATAACCTAACACAAAATGTGTATCGACTTTACAGAAATCCACCTTTTTCTTACAACAATACACACACCAAGTATTCCATGCAGCCGAGTAAGTGGCCCATGTGGCAGCGGACACTGAAGATCGAATGTGCTCCGCTACTAAAGGATCAAATGAGTCCAAAGCTGTTCCGGGAATGATACAAGATCCATTTCCAACGACACAAGGTGTCCTGCTCCATCCAACCCGTTCTGGGAAGAAAGACAAGATTGAGAAGGAAAAGATTTAACTTCACAAAACTGTGCTTTTAACCAAACATTAGATTCCAAACATAAAAATACTATTTCTCTTAACAACGAATTGACCAGAGGATTCTTTGAAGACAGATAGTTCAAGGCCATCACTACTCCTCTGTCATATGACAAAAGCATAAGTCTCTTGTTCCTAAAAAATTTTTTCCAAAGCGATAAAGGCACAAAAATAAAAAAAATCTTACACGCTGTGTTAGAAAAATTGGGTGTGCCGCTATTCCACCAAGCCAGCCACAATTAAAAGACAAGTTGCGAACCCATAGATATTTGCATGAAACTAACGTTGGTCTCATCAAAAGAAAAAGAAAATTCCAGCGAGGAAGTAAACTCCTCCTGAATGCAACAACGCCCGTTGAACTGCTCAATGAAACGTAACCAAACCCGAAGGTCATCCTTCGCGTCTCTGCAGAGTCGGATATAATGATGTTGGGAAACGATCCCTTTTGTGGCATCGTAAAGTCGCTTACAGAATGCCCTTCCCATTGGTATGATCCGCAGAGCAAAGTTCAAGCTGCCCAAGAGGGACTGCAGCTGTTTTAATGTGACCTTATCCCCTCGCAAGGCATCTAGAATTATTTCTAGGATATTGTTCCTTTTTTTTCCAAGGGAAGACTTAATTCCATATGTAGAGAATCAATGTGCATCCCTAAAAAATCGAGACTGGTGCAAGGAAAAACAGTCTTTTCCGCCGGCAGCGGGAACCCGAAATGCTCCAATAATTAAAAAAAAATGGAAATAAAAGAAAAACAATCCCTAGAATTGGGGCTGCCCAAAAAAAGGAAGTCATCAAGATAATGGAGCACCCTCCCATGGGGAAAAATTTGCAAGATGGCCCACTCAAGAAAAGAAGAAAATGTTTCAAAATAAAAACAGGAGAGTGCAAAGCCCATGGGAAGGCATCGATCAAAAAAGAAGGCGCCTTTAAAATGGAAACCCAGGGAGTTGAATCCGTCCGGGCAAACCGGAAGGAGCCTGAAAGCTGATTTTATGTCGGCCTTAGCCATAAGTGCACCATTACCAAGGTGTCGGAGGTGGCCCACCGCCACATCAAATGAGGTATAAACCACCGGGGGAAGAATGTCCGCCACTTCATCATTTAAAGACGAACCGGCGGGGTAGGACAAATGGTGAATAATTCGATAACAGCCAGGATCTTTTTTAGGAACCGCCCGTAAAGGAGATATCCTAAAGTTCTCAAAAGGGGGGTTGGAAAAAGGCCCAGAAATCCGGCCTAAACCCAGCTCTTTATTTATGTAGGCCTCTACCGCGTCCTCATGCAAAGCCAAAGACGGAAGATTCCTATGGCAGGTGCAACCTAAACCGGTAAACCCCGGGACCCAAAAACCGAACTGAAAACCCTTAGCGAGAATTTGAGCCCTCTCCCAGTTTGGGTAAGAATTTAGAAACGTCCGCATTGCGTCCAACTTCACTGGGGTCCGGCCCTTTATGCCCAGACTCCCTAGAATTTCCAGTTCCTTGAGAAGACTGCTTCTTAAAGCATTTGGTGACTGCATGCGAACCACCGCAGGCAGAACATTCGTGACGAAATCTGCACGAGTAGGGCCATTTGCAGCCCGAGTCGTTATATGCAAAACAGACCCCTTTTTTAGGGGTCTGACTGGCAGAGACTCTGGGGGCTGGAGTGCGTTGGGGGAGTATAAGGCTCACCCACAACCCAACATCCTTGGAACCCCAATGTACATTGGGGTGCACCGAAAGTTTCTGTCTAAACGCTTCATCATAAAGAAGCCATGACGAGCCCCCAAAATTGCAGTATGCTTCCAGAATTATATCCAGATGTTGAAATAATCCCGAGCATACCGAAGCATCTCTCTCACCCAGCACAGCAGAATAGATGCAGAATGCTTGCAACCAATTGTGAAACGACTTGTAAAACCGTTTTTTATCAGCTTCTCCTTCGGACTTGTCCTCTTTTTTTATCAGCAGAGGAAAAAACACTTAAATGGTTAGACGGGAGAAGAGTGAAAAGATCCACGTGTTCTTTACGCCAGATCTTATCCGTAAGCGTTTGCGGCAAATGAAAACCCAGAGGCGAAACATGGCAAGTTAAAGCCTCCTTAAGAAGAGAATCAGAAACCCCAGAAGCTCCCGCATAGGGAACCTGCGCAGGAGTGCCCTGATCTTTCCGGGGACCTGCCATTGCCTCAGATACCGCTTGTTTAATCATAGAATCATAGAATCGTAGAGTTGGAAGGGACCTCCTGGGCCATCTGGTCCAACCCCCTGCTCAAAGCAGGATTCGCTAAATCATCCCAGTCAGATGTCTGTCCAGCCTCTGTTTGAAGACTTCCATTGAAGGAGAACTCACCACTTCTCGTGGCAGCTTGTTCCACTTATTAATCACTCTAACTGTCAAAAAGTTTTTTCTAATATCTAATCTGTGTCTCCTCCCATTCAGTTTCATCCCATTGCTTCTAGTCTTTCCTTGTGCAAATGAGAATAAAGTTGATCCTTCTACAATGTGACAGCCCTTTAGATATTTGTAGACAGCTATTAAGTCTCCTGTCAGTCTTCTCTTTTGCAAACTAAACAATCCCAAATCCTGCAACCTTTCCTCATAAGACAGGGTTTGCAGACCGGTCACCATTCTGGTCGCTCTTTTCTGAACTTGCTCCAGTTTGTTGATGTCTTTTTTAAAATGTGGTGCCCAAAACTGGACACAATATTCTAGATGAGGTCTGACCAAAGAGGAGTAGAGGGAAATAATGACTTCACGTGATCTAGACTGTATGCTTCTGTTAATACATCCTAGAATTGCATTTGCCTTTTTTGCTGCTGCATCACACTGTTGACTCATATTCAGTCTGTGATCTATTAGTATACCCAAATCTTTTTCACATGTGCTATTGCTTAGGCCTATTCCTCCCATTCTGTATATGCTTTTTTCATTTTTATTGCCCAGATGTAGTACTTTGCATTTTTCCCTGTTCAAAACCATTCTGTTAGTTGCTGCCCACTTCTCCAGTTTATTTATATCTTTTTGAATCCTCTCTCTCTCTTCTCTAGTATTAGCTATCCCTCCTAGCTTTGTGTCATCAGCAAATTTAATCAGTTTACCCTCAATTCCTTCATCTAAATCATTGATAAAGATGTTGAACAATACAGGGCCCAGGACAGAGCCCTGTGGTACCCCACTTGAGACATTCTTCCAACTGGATGTGCAGCCATTTACGACCGCTCTTTGGGTCCGATCACTAAGCCAGTTATTAATCCACCTAACAGTTGCCTTGTCCATGCCATACTTATTTTTTCAATAAGGATTGTATGAGATACTTTGTCAAATGCTTTGCTGAAGTCAAGATATACTATATCTACAGCATTTCCTTAATCAACGCTTGAAGCTCAGGAAAATGAGAACTGTGGAAAAGGGGCAGAGTGATCAAACCCCTGTTGTCTAGAATGCCTCTGGTTAGCAAAAAATGCTTGACTAATACCTGATGCAGCTGTCACAGATAACACAGACCCATCATCTGAGTCACTCTGTACAGCAGACCAAACTCTAGCCGCATAAGCAGCCTCATTATATGAAGCATCAGTCTGAGGCACCGCTGGACAGCTCGGTGCCCCAAAGCTGACCACAGGCAAGCCAGCCACATCAGGTGGCAACACCTGTGGCATGACATTGCCCTGCACCATCCTCCCCTCCTTCACCAGATTAAGCCTGGAGATCTTACCGGATCCTCCGGCTGGGTCACTCGTCTGTTGCCACCGGCTCCGGTATTATCTTCCTCCTCTTTCTGGCCGAACCACTCTGTTGTCCTCTGGTGTTGCCTGAAACACCGGGAAGCCCCCTGCGATCCATGGCAGATACTGAAGATGTCTGGCGACGTTGTTCCTGACGTCCCCGGCTCCTTACCGGTGAAAGCTGTGGGGAGTAACGACGATTCGGTTTCTTTCTTCTGGAACCGGACAACTCCTCAACAGGCAATTGCTCCGACGTACCCGACATTCTCCTGCCATTTCTGGCTACTGTCTGCGGCTCTTCTTTGGGTTAAGCACTGATTCGGTACCTAAAGTGCCCAATTCAGCTACAGTCCCCTCCGAGACAACTGCCTCCGGCGCTGCCGGTACACTCGGTGCTGGTGCCGATAGTAAAGACCGCAGAAACTCCAGACCTTTTTCTGAACTGATTTTCTGCTGAAGTTCTGTCAGTAGAAGCTCCATGGTTACTTCTCTTCAGGGCGTCCAGAGCTTGAGTGAAAAACCTCTCAGCTGTTCATTTGAATAATTTCCCTTCCCGCCTGGACGCTCCTCCAATCACGGCGTCCCTTACCTCAGCAGCCCAAGCAGCCAATCACAGCATGCCTAGGCTGTGTTGCTAGGCAGAAAACCGGCTCTGGTTTATTTTCCTCCTGAGGATACCCCAGAGCACTTCAAGCTGTAGAATGGTCCATAGGGTAATCATTAAACCTTTACTACAGAATCTGAAACTTCTGGAAATCCATAAAGAAATGTGCAGGGAGGCGTGATCCCATGGCACCCAAACACTAATCACTTACCGGGTCCCCCATTACTTTACATCTATTTTAAAATTCCCAAGTTTAAAAAAATGGCAGCATTCCAATTAATTGGGAAAAATAGAGTGTTTTATGTGTCCACACAAAATAATGTTTTAACTTGAACTCCTGAGAATCTTTTTCAAGCAAAAAAAAAAAAATCTAGGGGCTGGATCTGAGAAGCTGCTGTGTGTGAGCAAATCTGAATCCCTAAATTGTCCCTATCTTTTCACAGATAAATTTGATGGCTGAATTTTTTCAAAAATTTGTATGTTTAGTCATGGCACCTGAAGGTTTGCAGCTCTTGAGTTTTGTAAAATTTGGATTTGGATTACACTCCGATGTATTATATCCTGCTGTAGATTTCATATAAGATTTTAATCATAGAAATAGAAAGATCCAGAAAACAAACAGAATGATCTAGAAACAGCAGCAAACCCAGAAAATTATCGTTAGCAGGAACAATGACAAGTCCTCCCTTCCCCCAGTGCAGGGTTTTACATAACCAATAACCATCCCTCCCCCACACAGAGCAGAGGCTGAGCACTGAGCCTATCCCTCCCCACCGCAAGGCTAGAAACATGAGAGCACACAAAGGAGAGCTCAGAGAGAGAGAGAGAGCGCCACTCCCTCACTATGGAAGTGTGCAATAACCAGGGAGCCTGTGCCTCCTCCTTATACAGGGGATTAGGAGCAGCACAGAGTCCGTGCCCCCCCCCACATTACAGATGAGTCACACAGATATAATACACCACCTCCCTATGAACTACAAAAAGAAATGTGCAGCATGTCCGGCCTGTCACACCCGTATATATGACACGGATATAAAAGCTATCCCTCCCCAGCACACAACTGAGTCATGTGAATGTCTGCTGTATCCTGCACATGTGACATGTACAGATGAACCGTACCCGCCTCTACATGCTTCCATGGCTGCATCTAATATAAAAGGAAAAGCAGAAAGACTCTAACCAGCATATCCACAGCAATACATGCAGGAGGTAGTCATAGTCCAGTCCTGTTAAAGGGGTCTTCTCACATTTGGAAGTTATCGTTTATTCGTGGGATAGGTGATAACTTCCTTATCACTGGGACCCTCACTGATCCCAAGAACAAGTCATCTGCTCTATTCAGGGGCAGCACGGTGGCTCAGTGGTTAGCACTGCAGCGCTGGGGTTCTGGGTTCAAATCCCACAAAGGACAACATCTACCAGGAGTTTGTATGTTCTCCCCATGTTTGCATGGGTTTCCTCTGGGTTCATAGAATCATAGAATCGTAGAGTTGGAAGGGACCTCCTGGGTCATCTGGTCCAACCCCCTGCTCAAAGCAGGATTCGCTAAATCATCCCAGTCAGATGTCTGTCCAGCCTCTGTTTGAAGACTTCCATTGAAGGAGAACTCACCACTTCTCGTGGCAGCTTGTTCCACTCATTGATCACTCTAACTGTCAAAAAGTTTTTTCTAATATCTAATCTGTGTCTCCTGCGATTCAGTTTCATCCCATTGCTTCTAGTCTTTCTTTGTGCAAATGAGAATAAAGTTGATCCTTCTACAATGTGACAGCCCTTTAGATATTTGTAGACAGCTATTAAGTCTCCTCTCAGTCTTCTCTTTTGCAAACTAAACATTCCCAAATCCTGCAACCTTTCCTCATAAGACAGGGTTTGCAGACCGGTCACCATTCTGGTCGCTCTTTTCTGAACTTGCTCCAGTTTGTTGATGTCTTTTTTAAAATGTGGTGCCCAAAACTGGACACAATATTCCAGATGAGGTCTGACCAAAGGTGACTTCACGTGATCTAGACTGTATGCTTCTGTTAATACATCCTAGAATTGCATTTGCCTTTTTTGCTGCTGCATCACACTGTTGACTCATATTCAGTCTGTGATCTATTTGTATACCCAAGTCTTTTTCACATGTGCTGTTGCTTAGCCCTATTCCTCCCATTCTGTATATGCTTTTTACATTTTTATTGCCCAGATGTAGTACTTTGCATTTTTCCCTGTTAAAAACCATTCTGTTAGTTGCTGCCCACTTCTCCAGTTTATTTATATCTTTTTGAATACTCTCTTCTCTAGTATTAGCTATCCCTCCTAGCTTTGTGTCATCAGCAAATTTAATCAGTTTACCCGCAATTCCTTCATCTAAATCATTGATAAAGATGTTGAACAATACAGGGCCCAGGACAGAGCCCTGTGGTACCCCACTTGAGACATTCTTCCAACTGGATGTGCAGCCATTTACGACCACTCTTTGGGTCCGATCACTAAGCCAGTTATGAATCCACCTAACAGTTGCCTTGTCCATTCCATACGTAGTCATTTTTTCAATAAGGATTGTATGAGATACTTTGTCAAATGCTTTGCTGAAGTCAAGATATACTATATCTACAGCATTTCCTTGATCCACCCAATCAGTGATTCCGTCATAGAAGGAAATTAAGTTAGTCTGACATGACTTATTAGTTACAAACCCATGCTGACTCTGTTTAATCACTTCATTCTTATCCAGGTACTGACATACATGTTGTTTAATAATTTGTTCAAAGATCTTTCCTGGTATAGAAGTCAGACTCACCGGCCTATAGTTGCCTGGGTCCACCTTCTTCCCCTTTTTGAAGATAGGAACAACATTTGCTCTTCTCCAGTCTTCTGGGACTTCTCCTGTTCTCCAAGAATTTTCAAAGATTATGGAGAGGGGTTCAAAAATTTCTTCTGCTATCTCCTTCAGTACTCTGGCGTGTAATTTATCTGGACCTGGAGACTTGAATTCATTTAGGTTAGCTAAGTGTTTCCTCACTATCTTTCTGTTTATAGATATCCTGGTTTCTTCTATACCCTTAATAGGACAGTGAAGAACAGTTGATGTTACGTTTCCTTTCTGAGAGAAAACAGATGCAAAATAGGAATTTAAAAGTTCGGCCTTCTCAACACCCTGTCTTACCATTTCATCATTTTCATCCTGTAAAAATCCTATAGCATCTTTGACTTTTCTTTTACTTTTGACATATCCCCAAAATCCTTTATTATTGCTTTTGACATCTCTTGCAAGCCTCAATTCATTTTCAGCTTTAGATAATCTGATTTGTGCCCTGCAGGTTCTGCAGACAGCATTATATTCTTCTTTAGATTTGCCTCCCTCTTTCCATTTTATAAACATTTTTTTCTTCCTTTTTAGCATGTGCTTAAGTTCTGTGTTCATCCATCCTGGTTTCCTTAAATGCTTCCTATTCTTCCCTCTTTTCGGAATTGTTAACAATTGTGCTTTGAGAATTTCATTTTTCAAGATTTCCCATCCTTCCTGGACATTTTTGTCTTTAAGGATATCCAGCCATTGGATTCCTCCAATTCTCTTTCTGAATCCCTTAAAATCTGCCTTTCTGAAATCTAACCTTGACGTCTGAGTCTTCACAGGTCTTCCTCCTCTAGTTATCCAAAATTCTAAAATAGCATGGTCGCTACCTCCAAGGGTCCCAGCCACTTTTACCTCCTCAACCATTTCCTCCCTGTTTATAAGGATTAGATCCAAGGTAGCAGTTCCCCTTGTTTTATCCCCTACCTTTTGGAAGATAAAGTTGTCAGCAAGAGAGGATAAGAATTTCCTTGACCTGTTAGTTTTGCCTGAGAGAGATTCCCAACAAATGTCTGGGTAGTTGAAATCTCCCATGATAACTATGTCATATTTTTTGGAGAACTTGGTTGTCCGGTTTCCTCCCACATTCTAAAGACATATTGATAGGGAGTTTAGATTGTGAGCCCCATCGGGGAGAGCAATGATAATGTGTGCAAACTGTAAAGCGCTGCGGAATATGTTAGCGCTATATAAAGATTATTATTATTTATTCATTCTTATGGGAACCCACAGATCGGCTGAGAGCAGAGCTTACCTATCTCCGACAGTCCCATTAAGAATGAATAAGGTGGCAGTGCACATGATCGCACATCGCTTTTTCAGAACCCCGAGTCTCATGATTGCTGGGGGCATCAGCAGTCGGACCCCCAGTGATCAGGAACACATAAAACTTCACAGTACAGATATGGTTCCATGCACTGGGATTTGTTGTTCAGCCCTTGCAGAACTCTGCTGATAACACAACTCTATATGGACCTGGCAGAGATTCTGTGCTTCATCACTTGCTGAACAGACAGGATAACAATGAGTAATCATCTCTGGGAGGGAAGAGGATGACGACTGATGAATAGCAGAATACAGGCATCCTACAGGCTTTCACACGCGCTTATTACTTTGTATTAATTACTAATTTATGAATTTGTATTAATAATATACAATTCTGATGTATTCAATTACTATGGTTTATTTCTCAATAGATGACGATCACTAAAGGCACCCGATGATGTCAGGGGAATGAGGGATATTTGTGCTTTCGTTCTCCTGGGATACACAGGTGTCTGGCAGCGGCTTACTCTACAATAATCATTTAAAAGAAATGGATGCTCAGCCAAACAGAGTGTGTAAGTGTCAAGGCCCCGTCTCACATAGGGAGATCGCTGAAGCGTCACCGATTTTGTGGCACAACAGTGACCTCGCCAGCGATCTCGTTACATGTAACACTTAGCAGCGACCAGGCCCCCACTGCGATGTCGCTGATCGTGCTCGAATGTCCTGGGCCATTTTTTGATCGCTGGTGTCTCGCTGGCCAGCGTGCATCGCTGTGTTTGACACCGACGAGCGACCTCATTAGCGACTCAGAAATCATGGATGCAGGCAGGAGTCGTCAGAATCGCTGCTGTGTGGCAAGGTCCCAACGATCGCTGAGGTCGTTATACGGATCGCTGGATTTTTGCTACGTCGTTGGGTAAATCTGTGTGTTTGGCAGCTCACTAGTGACCATTTAGCGACGCACCAGTGATCTTTACCAGGTCGTATCGTTGTCGGGATCGCTGGTGCGTCGCTAAGTGTATTGGGACCTTAAGTTGTGGCCAAGGAGATATAACCAGCTATAACAAGTACCTGTATGTGCCATTAGGATTGTTAACGACTCTGCCACCGATGCTGGCTATATTGTGGCAAACACCACATTTATGCTGCTGACGTACACGTCGTGTACAAAAGCCTTTTGGCTGTCGACAAGAATAATCTCATTCATTGACAACAAGCAGAGATTTTATAAGTATATTAGATAGTAGCTTTGTCTACCCTTGTACAGTGCAATACGGTCACTTACATTTGGCCAGAAAGCCCCTATAACTACTGATAACATTTCACCTAAATTCCCGGTGGTTATCGCATGTGAAGCCCCATCTGCCACCAGCATTTGGGTGATTGTTAGAAGACACAGACTGTGATCACTGCAGGCAATCATTCCTCCATTTCCAGACCTTTCCAGCCACAATCTCAGTGATTGTATTTCTATCAGGCCTGAATTAGCCGCGTCTGCTCTATGTGCCCGGACTGTGAATTACAGCCTATGTGTGTAGGCACTGGCAATGTCACTGTTTCTTTGTTTAGCAGGAAGGAGCACGCAGCTGTTGCTCTGCAAGTGGGAGGAACTGGATAAATCCGGTTTCAGCCGGCTCAGGCAAGTTTGTCAGCTTAGCAGCCGCAGCAGACGGCCACAATACGTGGAGCAGAGTCTGACTACATGCTGAAGTGGAATGGGACGGATGGGCAGCAAGGTCTGTAGTCTGCAGAAAACTCTGCTGTGGATCCAGAACATGTCATTGCTCTCCAACACAAATGATGTTACGTGAGAGAAGAAATGCCATAAGGAAAGGCAAAACTACCAAACCATGACACCGCTATACCAGAGCAGACTAATAGAGCCACAATGGCGCAGCAGTACGTTACAGAATTGCACACATAGCAGTGGCTTCACATAGAATAGTTTCAGACAATATTCATTTCTGGCTGCAGTTTGTTATAAAAAATTATCAGTCCTTTACTCACCGTCCCTAGGTTCAGGGCTGAGTCTCCGGAGCTGCTCCCGGTATCCACTCCCGGTACTCACTGTCTGCCATTATCAGCTATAACTGCCACACCGTCTGCTCCTATGAACCACGGCCTATACCATGGCTGTCCCCTCTTCACTGTTTTCCGTTACACTCTCTATAGCTCCACACTGTCCCACCACCATGCTAACCTATCTCCATTTTGTACCCCATTTCACCCTGCCCCCTCTGCATATTCATGCTGTGCCCGTTTTTCGAACTATGTCCTCATCTTTCCCGCCATGTTGTCCTGTACAAACTGTACCCCCTCCTCACATTGTCCTCCTACACAGTATGATGGTCACCACAGCTGCCCATACAGTATGATATCCACAACAGACCCAATATACACTTTGATGTTCATCACAGCCCCCATGCAGTATGATGTGCACCATAGCCCCCCATTATATAGTATAATGGTCCCCACAGCACATTACACAGTATTCTAGCCTCCCAGTCACTGATACAGTATAATTTCCCCACAGTCCCATATATACAGTATAATGTCCCCACAGTACCCACACAGTATCATATCCACCACAGGCCCAACATACAGTATAATGTCCTGCACAGTCCCCTTTATAGTATGGTCACCACAGCCCCCATGTAAGGTCCCCAATAGTACCCAATACAGTATGGTTATGCTCATGTTATGTCCCCACAGCCCCTCTTGTAATTTCCTCATAGCCAACCCCCTCTTGTAAGGTTCCTACTGCCTGCCCCTCTTGTAATGTCCCTGTAGCCAGCCCCTTATGTCCTTATAGCAAGTCTTTATTGTAATGTCCCCATAGTCAGCTCCTTATATCCACATAGCCGACCTCCTCTTATAATGTTTCCATACCCAGCCCCTTATGTCCCCATATCCAGCTTCTTTTGTGATGTCCCCACAGCCCCTCTTATGTCCTCATAGCCAGCCTTTTATGTTTTATGTGGGTCACCCTCCCAGGGCTGTGGGGTACTCGGTACCGGGCCGGTATCAGTGGGATGTGTCACAGCAGTGGTGACCCGGACCGTGGCCCTGGGCGCCCAAGTAATAGGAAGATGTGAATGGGGAAATGTAGTTAATGGAATAGTTCGTGACGCCACCTGTGGTGCTCGGCAAGGGAATTGTTAAGCCGACGCTGCATGCAGATCCACTGGGACTGGTGGTATGGCGCATCAAAGATGTAAAAAGCTCCCCACAGGTGAAGCTGTAGTCCCAGGGCAGTGTAGATGCGGTTGGCATGGGGATGTAGCGGTGCCGGAAAGGTAGGAAGCAGACAAGACACAGCGGGGTGCAATTTCTGTACCTTTACTCGACAACTGCAGTCCAGGGTCCTGATTACAGATGGTATTGGAGCAGACTAGCCTGGAAGCAATTCAGGGATTCTCTCTCAGCAGATGGGCTGTGCAGTCTCCTTACTAGCGCTTATTTGCGGGATCTCCAGTACCGAGTTACAGTGAAGGTCCTCCGGACAGATGTTCTCAAGAACCTCACTTGCACCGCAGACAGCTGTAGCCTCTCTCGGGGACTCCTCTCTCCTGAGTCCCGGCTCACTATCCAAGCTGCTGTTGTGCCCTCAAGTATTAGATGGAGTAGGGCATTTACAGCCTCCTACTCCTCTGGTGTCTGTTGCAGGACAGTTAGTATCCGTACAACCGTGGAGACCAGGCTCCAGTTCATGTGCTCTCTCCAGAGATGAGCTCATCCTCTCCGCTCTATCTCAGCACTCCTTCCACACATCTGCACACTTCACCCTCCACAGACTAACTGACTACTCCCTCCTCTTGGCCCTCAGAGAGCACTCCTCCCCTTAATCCCGGTTCAGAATTCCCCCTGCTGGCCTGGAGTGGAACTGTGTTGCATGCATAGATTGACTGCGAGAGAGACCCATCATTGCCTCCAAGCCTGGCATTACCCTCCCCTGGAGGAAGGCAAAGCCACTGTGGCGACCATACCCCTGGGGGCGCCACATATGCATTTCATACACCATATAGGCCACAAAGTAGTGGGAAAGTGGAAAGACTAAATGGGACACTTTAACTGAAAATTCAAAAGGCCATGGCAGAGACAGGAAAGAGCTGGGTAGAGTGCTTGCCTCTTGCACTCTTTTCAGTCAGACACACTCCAAATGGAAAGACAGGTTTGTCTCCTTTTGAAGTCCTGTTTGATAGTGCACCAAAGACTGGTCTGTACTTCCCACAGGTGCTACAAATGCAACACAGTTCTATGACAGCCTATGTCCAGGCCTTACAGGAAATACTTAATTTGGTACATAAACATGTGTTCTCATCCAATCCAGATCCTAACGAAAGGGCAGATGTGCATCAATTGGGTGGTCATACGCAGACACGTGAGAAGGAATCTAGACCCACGATTTGACGGCCCCTTCCAAGTCCAGCTGACCACATCCGCCTCAGTAAAACATGAGGGAAAGCCCACCTGGATCCACGCCAGTCACTGCAAGAAGGTCTTTTCAACAGCAGAATGACTGTTCTCCTAATAACCTTGCTGGCAGTGACAGGATTACTGCACTCTACAGAGACACAGAATGAACTCTTAAATGCAGACTAGGACAACAAACTTATTCGATATCATGCTCTTCTTATAAAGGACATGAAGGACAGAAATCGAAAGACTGTTGGATCTGTACACACAGCCCAGTATCTGCAAGGACTATGCCATACTTAAGCCCCCGTTACACACAGCGATCTCGCTAGCAAGATTGCTGCTGAGTCACAAGTTTTTTTACGCAACAGCGATCTCACCAGCGAGATCGCTGTGTGTGACACCTATCAGCGACCGGCCCCCTTGCCGGGTATCGCTGATTGTGCTCGAATGGCTTGGACATTTTTTTGATCGTTGGTCTCCCGCTGGCCAGCATGCATCGCTGCGTGTGGCAGGTGGGAGACCAGCGAGCAGGAGCTGGTAACCAAGGTAAACAGTGGATTTCTAAGCGCCGAGTGGCACTTAGAAACCCGCTGTTTACCTTAGTTACCAGCGCCCTGCACCAGCGCGCTGGTAACTAAGGTACACAGCGATGCCGAGCGCTCGTCGTCGCTGGAGCTGATCGCTGGTGAAGCTGCCTGTTTGGCAGCTCACCAGCAATCAGGTAGCGACACACCAGAGATCCTGACAAGTTCATATTGTTGTCGGGATCGCTGGTGAGTCACTATGGGTGACGGGGCCCTTAGCCTTACCTCTGGAGCCATGGGAGGTATTAACCCCACACTGCATACACAATGAGACTTGGACTCAATCTAGGTTTTGGGGAAAAGATGTGCCCCGTGATATATCTGCCTCATTGGCTATAATCGGATGGGCTGCTAATCCCTGGTTTCAGTTTAATATAACGCAACCTAGGGTATAAATGTAGTGGCGGGAATATGATTAAGACGTCGGAAATATGGTTGCCAGGAGGAGGACTGAAATCCCTCAATCAGACCCCATTCCCAATGATGGACTGTGGTTCAGTCTTCAACACACTGGAGCAAACACCTGTGGTGAGGACAATAATTGCTTCCGTATGTACACTCATGATCAAACACAGGTTAATGAGACGGTGTACCAAGATGATGTTGAAGGCTGTAAAGCATCTACGGGTAAAATAATAAGGAAAGAAAGGGGTAAATGTACATCTGGTATAAGTGGAAAACAAATGAATAATACTTGGTGTGTCCAAAAACCTATGTCAGGACTTTTGAGTTTATACCAATGTATACAGACCCCGGGTCACGTTTGTGTTCTCCCAGAAGGAGTATTCTTAGTGTGCTGACATTGTGCCTACAGGTGGGTGAGCCCGGACATAAGAGGAGTTTGCACTCTTGCCAAACTATCACCAGCCACTTTCATAGTTCCTCATAGTAAAATACAGGAAAGATGTATATCTTTGTACCGTGTTAGCCAGTAGAAAAATGTTCAGAATTGAGAGTCCTTTGTGGTTGATACCTTTTAATGGCTAACTGAAAGGATGGTAACACATTGCAAGTTTTCGAGACTACTCTGGTCTCTTCAGAGTCTATGCCTGATGAAGAGACCTGAGTAGTCTCGAAAGCTTGCAATGTGTTACCATTTTTCAGTTAGCCATTAAAAGGTATCAACCACTGAAGACTCTCAATTCTGAATATTTTTCATATTGTTTTATGTAGCCATAAAAGCGCTAACATATGTGTTACTTAAGCTACTGAATAATGTATGTGTGAAAAAAAGAATCTAAGGCTGAACCTTCTGTAGTGTATCATAAACCCCAGATAGCCATTGCTCATGGGGAAAGTGAGTGTCCACACTGAGGGTGGATGGGCAAAGCAGGTAGGAAGCCCCCTTATGGGTACTAAACCCATGAGACAGTAGCTCCTTTGTGGACATCAGCTGACCCTGTGGCAAAGGTTATACCATTTACAAAAGGGAAATTGATACAGAAGGGTTAATGGTTTGCCTTTATATGCCTTTAACTGCCTTTAATTCTTCAATTGCCTTTTGCCTTTCATTGCTATGTTTTTTTATTCTGAGGACACAGCAGACTATTAGTCTCTGCTTCAAGGAGACTATACTTGTTATCATATATGTTCTCAATAGTCAGCAACAACATGTTCTAGGTACATGGTAAACAAGGTATGACCCTGAGGTGATGATGGGGGCTACATGAGCTACATAGAGTTACATTTGTTGTAAATGGTATAAAATATTGCCTTGTGTTTCATTACGTCAGATAAAGTAATTTGCCCACGACCTGTGTGTGCAATCTCCTTTGTCTCCAAGCCCTTGTAAATTAAGGGCATAAACTCCTAATTTGGCCTCACTGGTGAACTGGCATATCTGACTCTGGGTCAGAACGAAAACAGCTACAACAGTGGCCCGATTCGAATTCATCGAGTATTCCAGAATATGTATGTAGTTTATAACCCTACTAAGCATAACCCTAAACCTAACTAACCCTAACCCCTAACCCTACTATCCATAAGCATAACCCTAACCCTTACCCTAACCCTACTAACACTAACCATAACCCTAACTAACCCTAACCCCTAACCCTAACCCTACTAACCATAAGCATAACCCAAACCTTAGGTAACCCTAACCCCTAACTCTCACCCTAACCCTAACAACCATAACCCCTAACCCTAACCCTACTATCCATAAGCTTAACCCTAACCCTAACTAACCCTAACCACTAACCCTTACCCTAACCCTACTAACCCTAACAATAACGCTAACTAACCCTAACCCTACTAACCCTAAACCTTACCCTACTAACCATAAACCCAAACCCTACCCCAACTAATCCTAACCCAAAGAAAAAACACCACTGTTAAGAAGATGGTGACTAGTTTTCCTGCTACAGCTTTCGCTCTGTGCATTTTTCTAGCGATTTTTTTGCTCCTCTGCCTCTGCAAACTCCTTCCCCATTATCCTAAGGTGTTTTCCCTCCATTTTATCCATTATATAGCACTGTATTAGTTATTTTGCAATTCCGATTTTTTTCTCCCATTGACTTGCATTGATATCGGAAATCGGAATTTCCGATATCCGATATTTTTTCAATATCGGAAATCGGAATTCCGATGCGATATCGGACAATATCGCTCATCCCTACTGGTGATATATTCATGCACTGGGCATTAGGGTGACCTCAAAAAATCGATGTCGGAATTTTGTCTGTCTGGACCCCACAAAACGATTCCCCTTTCCAGATATTGAGATAGCCAAAATTTGAGCTCGATCAAACGACGTTAACCCGTGCCGCTCGTCGCTCAAAGTTTGAAAAAATCCAAATTGAGGTATTTTAAGATTTAGGTATTTTGCATAGTCTGTTAGACTATAAAGAATGTGACAACAACATTGCAGAAATAGCCCTGACCAAATTTTCGAACCATTTGTGGTATTTGAATGCAGAGTTGGTGGGATTATCGTTTTTTGATCCCACCATTACAGACAATGAAAAGTTGTTAATGGCTAATAAATTGCTCAGTAGCACAGATGAACCATCAGAGCACGCTAGGGTTGTAAATCCAAAAGTTAGGAAAGAAAAATTAAAAGAGGTAGGAAGTAACCGACTTTATCGACCTTCTGACAAAAGATGAAGAACAAAAGCAATATGTCCTGCAAGTTGTAAGCAAATGCCGAGCATTATATTCTGACGTTTCAAAAACTACTTTAACAAAAGCTCTAGAATAGATTAGATAACTATGTAAAATTATCAACTCATGTAGGTTAGCGTGCTCTGATGGTTCATCTGTGCTACTGAGCAATTTATTAGCCATTAACAATACCTCAATTTGGATTTTTTTCAAACTTTGAGCGACGAGCGGCACGGGTTAACGTCGTTTGATCGAGCTCAAATTTTGGCTCTCTCAATATCTGGAAAGGGGAATCGTTTTGTGGGGTCCAGACGAACAAGATTCTGACATTTTTTCCCCCCCATATGAGATCCGGTCACCCTACTGGGCATACTGCGCTGGGCACTACAGCGTACTAAGTACTACAATGTAAAGGCACCGCAATAGCAGATTTGCAATTGTCACTCAGAAACATCCACTGCTGCTTGTTTCTGGAAAACACCCATGGAGTCAAAATTGTCAATACATCTGTAGATGAATTCCCAAAGGGGTATTATTTCCAAAACACAGTCTCTTAAGGAGGGTATTCTGCTGTTCTTGGAATTAGGGGACTCTGTATATGGAGTCTGTAAACTATCTAGGAAAATCTGTGCTCCAGGAGGCAAATAGCTCTCTGTCCTACCTGTGGTGTTAATATGATCACTACACACTTAAGGGCCCGTCACACTAAGCGAGATCGCTAGCGATATCGCTAAAGCGTCACCGATTTTGTGACGCATTAGCGATATTGCTAGCGATATCGCTATGTGTGATACCTCCGACCGGCTCCCCCGCTGGTTATCGCTGATCGCGCGAGAACGTCCTAGGCCGTTTCTTGTCGGCTGCTTCCTGCTGGGCTTCCTGCTGGCGCCGACGAGCGACGAGTGGACGCGGGCGGGAGGATGTCTTCATCGCCGCGTCTGACAGGTAAATAACGACCGCCGACCGCTGCTATGTCGCTGGTGAGATCTGCCTGTTTGGCAGCTCACTAGCGACCATTTAGCGATGCACCAGCGATCCTGACCGGGTCGCATCGTTGTCGGGATCGCTGGTGTATCTCTAAATGTGACGGTACCTTTAGATAAAGTAATTGAGAGGTGTAGTTTGAAAATGGATTCACTTATGGTGGATTCTACTATTCTGGCACCTCAGGGATTTTCTCAGTGGGTCATGACACTTGCGAACCATAACAGTAAAATCTGCATTAAATTATTGTGCTCCTTCCCTTTTGAGTTTTGCACTATGCCTCAAAAGTAGTGCCTGATTACACATAGAGTATTGGCGCACTCAGGAGAAATTGCACAACAAACTAAGAGGTTCATTGTTTCCTATTAGCCCTTATAAAATTAAAAATGTTGGGCTAAAACAACATTTTAACAGTAAACATATAATTATTATTTATTCACTGCTCAATGGTATAAACTTCTGTGAGGTACATGTGGGGTCAACATGCTCACTGCACTGATGAGTTAATTGAGAGATGTAGCTTGTAAAATGAAGTCACTTATGGGTTTTCTGCTGTTCTGGCACCTCAAGAGCTCTGCCAATGTGACATGGCACCCTCAAACCATTCCAGCATAATCTGAACTCCAGTATGATGCTTGTCTTCGGTAACTATTCCTGTCCTGGGAGGTACTCTTGAAGGTAGAGAGACCTGAGTCTCTGGCCTTACTATGCTCCTGTTAAAACTTGATGTGTCGCTTCCCCAACCCCATGAGGCATGGGACAGAAATTTCAGGTAAACAAGAAACAAAGACAAAATGGTGATAACAGAAATCCTATATCATACAAAAGCATTAACCAACAATAAGGAGGAGGATTGGGACAAGGAGGAATAAACTAAATCTGAACAGGGACCAGGAGATACACAAATGTACCACAGCAAACTACAGAACTCTACTACAACAACTCCAACTACTTAGCTTTAGCACACAGCACAGGAAAATGAATATTTCACCCTGAGGTGTGAGTTTTTTTGTGTGCATTTCTGTGTGGAATTAAACATCTTTTGTTCAGATTCAGTGTAGAAGCCTATATGAAAAAAACACAGTTGTGTAGCATCATCAAACGCTTAGTCAGTATGAGTTTTCATGAAATCACATCCTCTTTCCATGAATTATTAAATGAAAATTTTCTGCACACAAAAAATCCCACAGCAGAATAAATGCAGCATTTATGCTACATGAGAACATGGCCTGTTTTCTTTCATTAGTGGAATGGATATCAGTTTAGTCATTCAAATTTAAGAGAAACTGTCAAACTAAGGCTGGTTTCACACTAGTGTTGTGTAGTGCTGCGGATGGCAGCCTACTTCCTTCTTTCTTCCTCTGTTAAGCCCCGCCCAATGCCGTACCTTTTCCTTCAACTCCGCCTATGTCTGCATGCATCCTGCGTACCCTAGCTTTAACATTGGGAATGCAGGCCATGCGGATTTATGCTGATGCATCCGCATGCGTCATTTTGACGCTGCGCCAAACGCATCAAGTTTCATTTTGTTGCGGTCGGCGGACACATCAAAACGACGCATGCGGATGCGTCAGCATACATCCACATGGCCTGCGTACCCAATGTTAAAGATAGCTGAAGGAAGAGGTGCGGCAGTGGGGGGGCTTAACGGAGGAAGAAAGAAGGAAGTAGGCTACCATCTGCAGCCCTGCCAAACGCTAGTGTGAAACAAGCCTAATAACTTCTACCCCATGATGTTTCTCTTACTAAATTGTGCATATCGATGTCCTGTGTGTGCAGATATATGTGATGCTGTAAAAGGCATTATACACGCCTAAAATCTGTTCTGTCATTGTGAACTTGAACACTGCTTCATATTGGGGCATATTTTCAGTATTGTAATTCTTACAGTACATATAGCTGACAGTCATGGCATATACCAGTATGATAAATCTGCTGCACTTTGTTTGATAGACAGTCTACAAATGATTTGGAAGCAAAGACTGCATGATTGCCTATTATGAAACATTCAATATTGTTATATAAATTGGCCAGTTAATATTTAAAGTTGCTTTATTGTGATAATTTTCTCCTATATTTTTAAAACATCTGTGTCTTTTGTTCTAGCTATATACCATGTTGTTGTCCTAAAGCATAATGCATGTTAAACAAGAAGGTAAAAATCAGACGATACAAAGGAGAAACCTTAATTTATTTTTCTTTTTGAACTGTTTAGGAGCATCTGTACGAATGCCACAAACTCCTACATATGTAGTAAATAATGGGATTCCTATAGGTTCTCCTGGACCACAGCTCACAGTTCATCATCGGCCTCCACAAGTAAGTACCAGCTCACGCTTAATTAACTGCAGGTAAGTATTGAAGGAAATGAGTTCCCTTTCAATGTTACACCAGGGAAGGAGTCCTGAGGAGATAATTTGCATATTCACAGGGCATTCTGGGATAAATGAAGAGTCTCTGCAAGCTCAAAGAACACTGGATTTTGGCCGTTGCAGCTGAAAGGAGGTCATCGGTATACTGCGCGCTGGTAGGCACGCAAATTTTGGCACATTTTTTCACCGCTTTCATATTTCATTAACAATAAGAACATGGACGAATACAGGAACCATTTGGTGAGCTGTAGAGATGAGCGACTTTGCCTTTTTTCGGGTCGAGTCGGGTTTCGTGAAACCCGACTTTCGCAAAAGTTGGGTCGAACAAAATCGGCCGATTATCATGAAAAGTCGAAGGCCGACTGAAACACGAAGCCCAATGCAAGTCAATGGGGAAGCAAAGTCGGCAGTGAGTGGAGGACAGGAAATACACCTACAGTGCCCTTTTGAATGCCAAAAACATCAATTCTGATTACTGAAGCTTTTCAACCTTAATTTACTTCATAATACTAGTTACGCACTGAAAAATGGGGGTTATTTGCCTAAATTTGTGGGGGGGGGTAGGGCTGGCTCCAGGTTTTTATGTGCCCTGTGCCAAAGGGCGCCCCTTTAACACATACCACAACTCATGATGCTCCGATACCGCAGAGAAATAGCGGCATAGTACAATGAAAAATACTTCACTTTTTACATCTCATGACTGATATCCATTTTTAATAGCTCCAAAAACGGACAGTATATTACTCCATACAGTATTATGGGCACCGCATAGTGCGCTATACAGAGTAATGAGGCCCATATATTTCTCCATACAGAATCATTGGTCCCATATAATGTTTGAAACAATATATGATGAGCTCCACATAATGCTACAGTATATGTTGGTCCCCATGGATGAAGCTCCACTGTTTTATGGGCCCAAATAATGCTACATACATAATGGGCCCTATTTCTAATGCTCTAGTGTATAATGTGCCCTGTAAATGCTGCTCCAGTGTCTGATGTCCACCTTTGGAATGCTCCAGTGTATGGTGGGCCCCATATATCATTCTCCAGAGTATAGTGCTCCCCAAAAATTGCTGTCCCAACATTGAAAACAATTAAATAAGTCTCCTTGCTATGGAATCCCTGTACTAGTCTGGACTCCTCGTCGTCCCCATCGTCCATCTCACTGCACTTGGCTGTTTAGGCAGAGGGCGTACAGACGTGTTGTCATTGCGCTCTCTGATCAGGCTATCACTGTCAGGAAACGCGGAAGACGTCATGGCGGTGGAGCAGGGAGAGGTAAGTATTTCAACTTTGCAAGTGCTGTGATCCTGAGCAAGCAGGGGGGCCCACTCGGCGACGGCAGTGGCACAGGGCCCCTCTAATAGTACGGCGGTGTGTGGCGGTGTGTCTGACGGCGGGTGGGGGTGGGAGTGGGCCCTCCCACCAACAGAGACACTTTTGCGTACTATGAGGGGCCCTGTGCCAGTGCCGTCGCCCATGTGTATGCCCCCCCACCAGCTCAAGGAACCTGCACTTTCATCTGCACCTTCCTCTTTGTCACCGTGTAAGGTGGTATAGTATGCGGAAAGGGGAACCTTAGTTTCCTCTGGGTCAGATTCTGGCTGTGTAGAGTGTGAGGGGAATGTAGTGGTCTGGGTCAATGTACCAGCAGAATCATCTAGGAGTAGCTGGGCATCAGTGCACTTGTGGTGTCCCCAGGAGTACGGTCACCACAGTGGCATTACCTTCCTCCTAGGGAGTGTGATGTCATGCTTGGGAGCAACGAAGGATCTCTCTAGCAGTTAAACCAACACACAACACATTTCCCACTCCACGCCAGCAGGGAAACCTCTGAACATGACTGCTGAGGAACTGCTCTCTGTGGTCAGGAGGAGGTAAGTTAGGCCATTCTGTGCAGGGAAGGGGAAGTGTGTGGATGTGAGAAGGGGAGCTGGAGGATGAGCAGAGTTAAGGCTCACTCCTAGCTGGAGCGCATGGTCCAGATTCCGGTCTCTGAGTTTGTAGGGACACTGACGTTCCTGCAGCAGAATCCAGAGGAAGTAGCAGCTGTAAATGCTCGGTACCCAACTGAGGCTCAGAAGCCCCAGCATCGACGTGTGTGAGCCAGAAGGAAAAGGCTACGGCTGCCAGCCATACGAGAAAGTTCCAAAAGAGAGTCAACAGGGGGAACTTCATTGAACTCAGCACTGCGATTACCTCAGATAAACGCTAGAACGGAGGCCACACTACCTATCTGCATAGAGAGAAATCCAAATTGGCTTCCAGGCTGACTCCTTCTCCATCTGTACTCTGGGTCCTGGACAGCACCTTCCAAGTACAGGTAAAGGAACTGCACGACTGTCTGTCATCTTTCTCCTGCGCCTGGCGCACACCATCTCCCAACTCTTTCACCTGCCCTGCGACTACGGCCCTACCTGTGCAGGTCTTCTACAACTTAACTGCACCACAACATCTGTCCCACAGAAGCGACACTGCAGCGCTGGTCAATCTAATCAGAAACCAGAGGTGGTGTCACATATCATTCACCTATAAACGTAATTCACCCCTTTGCATGGACGCCCAGGGCCACGGAATGGGTCACCACCACCGTGACACATCCCTGTGAGACACCGGCCCGGTATCGATTAACCCCAGTGCCCTGGCTGGCCACCCACACTCCATGTCAGATTCATCTTGGACTGGGAATTTACGATTTGACTTGATAACCCAGGCATGGTATGATAGAAAGAGCTACATGGATTAATGTGAAGTGTGGCCTGCTGCCTCATTCAGTTTGGGTGGGGGTGCAGGACACAAGTAAAGGGGTTCTTCCTGACCAGGAGCCAGCACTTGACCACTCAGTGTTTGCATTTTTTGAAACTTCAGAAGAGGTGGGCATGTTTGATGGAGTCTGTTTCGGCAATGTAAGCCAAAACCAGTTCCTCATGCTCCGCCTTTAAAAGTGGTTAAACTACTCACAGAAAAGGTATCATTCCAGGCATTCCGGAGCCAGACCATGACGCAGGCTCAACACCTCCTGCCTTAGCTGCTATTGTGCTTTTGCCACTACCAGCAGATGCACCACCACCATCACCACCAGCTGGCCCCCCCGCGCCCA
This sequence comes from Dendrobates tinctorius, assembly GCF_039654945.1. Taxonomy (NCBI): domain Eukaryota; kingdom Metazoa; phylum Chordata; class Amphibia; order Anura; family Dendrobatidae; genus Dendrobates; species Dendrobates tinctorius. The sequence goes on along the minus strand of NW_027361762.1, from coordinate 13,689,662 downwards.
CGTCCGCGGCCTCTTCCACCAAACTTCAAAATTTTGCCCAAAATAGACACAAAATAACATCAGATATATGGCACTGTATCAGAAATGTACAGCTCTATTCAGTCAAAGGATAATTGCCAATCTCCATATATATTCCATCAGTCACACAGACGCTCACAGGCTCAGTATGGATTAGACAAGAATATAAAAAGTAGACAAAGTGTACAGTATCATCATATAGCAGGTATATATAGCATAGTTTAAACATTAACAATGTACGTCTATATATCAGGAGTAGTGTTGAGCCACCACGCTAGTGTTTTGGTTCGTCACACAGGAGGCAAGTTCGTCGAATGTTCGTCGAACCCCATTCAAAACAATGGCAGGCAAACACAAACACATACAAACACATACAAACACATAGAAAACAATTACAAAACACCTTAAAAGGTGTCCCAAAGCAGAGAAAATGCTCAGAAGACAAAAATTACATATGGAAAAGGGCAACTACATTTAGAAAAGAGGTGGAGGAGTAAAAGGAGGAGGTGGAGGAGACACAGATATAGGCTTGCCATTCCCTTATGAAGTCAAGAAAGGCTGGACTAAAAATGTAAAATACCAACCAAAATAAAAAATTCTGAAAACAAACGCGATCATATACTGTCGGACATCTGGCGATCGGGCGGCGTTATTACCACGAACCTCCAAACAGCGTCAATGAAGACAAAGTGTTTGCTTTCCGGGGGCAGTTTGATTGCAAAGCTGAACCTTAAAGGAATGTCCAAAAGGGCACCACCAGGAGTGGAGCCTGTGGCTTAATTGGACTCCACCCGGGAAACCACAAACATGCCTCCTCAAGAAAAGATGCACATATTGAAAGCTTTGTCGATTGTGTGTGTGGTGTGGTATGTCCGTTTGTAGTTGTGCTAGCAATTTGTCAGCTTTATTACGCTAACGAACGAGACTCCGGCATGCCCCCGTGGTATGCGTCAAGCTTGCTAGAGGGATACGCGAGGCTCTTGCACTAACATGGTCTATCATGGCATTACATGTCCGGGGCTGCATGCGCGCTACACTGAAAGGACCAGCTTTTGTCGCTTACAGGTGCAGATAACCAGCAGAACAACGTTAGTGATGGGGATCTGTGATTCCAATTATTCCCCGCGAATGATGATTTCCCAGTAAGTGCAGGTCAACCGCAATTCCTGAATTAGGCCTTACCAGCATTCCTGAAAAAATGCAAAAAATTACGTGTCCAAACCACAGTTGCTGTAGCTTGCTTTACAGCTCTGCAGCCGTTCTCAGGCCCAGTATGGATTCGACAAGATTCTAGAAAGTTGATAAAGGGTACAGTTTCACCGGGTAACACGTATATATGTAGCATAGTTTACACATTAAAAACCTATGTCTATATATCAGGAAACAGGCTCAGACAGTCTCAGGCCCAGTATGGATTAGACGTCATTGGACAAAGGTGAGAAAGGGTACCATATCACTGGATAACAGGTATGTATAGCATAGTTTACACATTAAAAACGTAGGTCTATATAACAGGAGGCATTCTCAGACGGTTTCAGGCCCAGTATGGATTAGACGTGATTGGACAAAGGTGAGAATGGGTACCGTATCACTGGTAACAGGTATGTATAGCATAGTTTACACATTAAAAACCTATGTCTATATAACAGGAGGCAGGCTCAGACGGTCTCAGGCCCTGTATGGATTAGACATGATTGGACAAAGGTGAGAAAGGGCACCGTATCACAGGATAACAGGTATGTATAGCATAGTTTACACATTAAAAACGTAGGTCTATATATCAGGAGGCAGGCTCAGACGGTCTCAGGCCCAGTATGGATTAGACGTGATTGGACAAAGGTGAGAAAGGGTAACGTATCATCGGATTACAGATATGTATAGCATAGTTTACACATTAAAAACCTATGTCTATAGATCAGGAGGCAGGCTCAGACATTCTCAGGCCCAGTATGTATTTGACCAACTTGTAAAAAGTTGAGAAAGGGTACATTATCACTGGATAGCAGGTATATATAGCATAGTTTAAATATTTAAAATCTCCATGTTCTCAGTATGGATTAGACAACAATCTCAAAAGTAGAAAAAAGGAAATGTATTTGAAGCGTACACCAGTATACACTTTTGGTGGTATTTTTAAATCTTCATATACATTTCTGTCTCAGTAAGACAGTCCAGACTCTCTGCTATAGGAAATGAGATGCATACAATTACTGATATAAATTCTACTGATTGCAGAAATCTAGGAATTCCTATTCACGGGATAAACTTCCATCACAATTCTCAGAGGCGATGGAGACCCTCAATTAATTAGTGTGTGGAGACAGCGAAAACCTTTCTTTGTGAAGAAAGTGTTGCTGTATCGCAGTACCGTTGTTCCCATCGCCATTACTCATATCCATATAATTTTGATCACAGGGAGATATGTAAACATGGTGCTCACTGCCTATCATGCTCTGTCATGTAACTTTGGAGTGCAAAAGACAGAAGCCACAGGCCGTAGGCGATTCATTTGGATTGGCATGAGAGGGCACATTTAAAAATATGCGCTGGAATGTCACACGTATGTGGGTAGGAAAACTGTGAAAGCTGATGAGAAACCACCACTGCATCTCACTGTGAGTCGACGTCCATAAGAAATGGAAGCCATTGATCATCTGAAGTTAGATCCCGGCCAGCGGGACAGGGCATAGCTACGTCTTAACCATCATCTTCTATCAGTTCACCAAATTTGTAGTGGCAGTCCCAGTGAAGGATTTGACAGCCCAGACTACACAGTGGAGGAGCAGGGAGAGGTAAACATTGCAAATGCTGGGGCCCTGCCCAAGCAAGGGGGGCCCACTCGTGGGCGTCGGTACTGGCACTGGGCCCCTCATAGTACAGCGGTGTGTCTGATGGCGGGTGTGCACCCCCACCGTCAGAGACACTTGATTGCACTATGAGGGACCCTGTGCCAGTGCCCGCGCCCAAGAGTCGGCCCACCCACCTGACTAGGGCAACGGCACTCGCACGGTTGTGTGCGCTAGGTGGTGACCCCGGCCATGGGGGGAGGAGGCAGCCCAGTTAGGGAGGTTTACAAAATGGCATATGTTGATGTGGGACATTCACCTGCTGCTAAAGGCAAAATTGGTCAAGTCCCAGGAAGAGGCGGACCAAAGAAAGCCATTTTTCTGTCAACCTATGTGTCATCAGGGTAAGGTGTGACAAAATCCTTTGAAACACATGCATGGTTCATTTTAATGAAGGTTAGATCATCCACATTTTTGGTCGACAGATGGGTCCTTTTTTCTGTCAGGATTGATTCAGCAGCACTCTTTCCGATAGCACACTTGCATCTGGGCAAGCGAGCTTCTGTAAGGCATATTGTGCCAATTCAGGCCAGGTGTCCAGTTAAGCTGCCCAATAGTCAAATGGGAATGACCTGTGAGGGAGAATATCGATATGGGAGGAAAAGTAGTTTGTAACCATAGTTGACAAGTGCTGTCTCCTGTCACTTTCTATTGATGCAGTATTACCAGTCGTGTGAGCGGGAATTGAAAAATCAGTCCACAACATGGTCATGAAACCCCTGTCTCCAACGCCACTTCTGGTGTGTGCACCACCAACACCTCTTCCAAGTTGCCCCCGGCTCCTACGGCTCGTGTGACAACCATCACCGCTGCTGTTTGCTGTTAATGCCTCAACCAACCGGTTTACCAGAGTTGCTTGTTTGTTAGCCAGTATTAGGTCAAGGTTCTCCTGTGGCATGATGTTTTGGAATTTGCCTTTATAGCGTGGATCCAGGATGCTGGCCAACCAGTAGTCATCATCGTTCATCATTTTGGCAATGCAGGGGTCCCTTTTTAGGATCTGCAAGGCATAATCTGACATGTGGGCCAATGTTCCCGGTGTCAATGATGCACTGCGAGTGCTGGGTCAAGGAGCACTTTCAAGCAAATCCACATCCCTCCAGTCATGCACAAACCCAGTACCAGACCTTGCCACGCCAACATTTTCTCTTGCCCCACGAGAAGCATCCTCCTCCCCTAAATAATCATCCCCATCATCATCCTCCTCCTCTTCTTCCTCCACCTCGTCCATGACAGTTCCCTGAACAGACAATGGCTGACTGTCATCAAGGCTTCCCTCCTCCTCTTCCTCATCATCCTCAGCTGCAGACGCCTGCTCCTTGATGTGCGTCAAAGTTTGCATGAGCAGGCGCATAAGTGGGATGCTCATGCTTATGATGGCGTCATCTGCGCTTACCAGCCGTGTACATTCCTCAAAACATTGAAGGACTTTACAGAGGTCTTTCAGCTTCGACCACTGCACACTTGTCAACTCCATGTCTGCCCTCAAAGTGCCTGCCCGTGTATCCTCCCACAAATGAATTACAGTCTGCCTCTGTTCACACAGCCTCTGAACCATGTGCAGGGTGGAGTTCCACCTTGTTGCAACGTCGATAATTAGGCGGTGCTTGGGAAGGTGAAGCAATCGCTGCAGCTTCTGCATACGAGTGGAGTGTACCGGCGACCAGCGGATGTGCGAGCACAGTCTTCGAACCTTATGGAGCAGGCCTGTAAACTCCAGATAATTAGTGAGGAAGCACTGCACCACCAGGTTCAAGGTGTGAGCCAAGCAAGGTATGTGTCTGAGTTTTGAAAGGGCTATGGCTGCCACAAAATTCCGGCCGTTATCACTAACTACCTTGCCTGCCTCAAGATGTAGACTGCCCAGCCATGACTCAGTTTGTCGCTGAAAGGAGTCGGCCAGTACCTCCGCCATGTGTCTGTTGCCCAAACACATCATCTGCAACACAGCCTGCTGACGCTTTCCACTATCTGATCAATAGTGGGACACATCGTGTGCACCACTGTCATCTGCGGATGCAGTGCTCGTGCGACTGCACTCTGTGGACGAGCTTTCACTTCTAGAGGTGGAGGAGGAGGAGGAGGGTCGAATGCCCACAGCCAACTGTTTCCTACACCGTGGGCTAGGCAGCACTGTGCCATCACAGCTGTCCCCTGTGGACCCTGCATCTACCACATTAACCCAGTGCGCAGTGATGGACACGTAACGGCCCTGGCCATGTCTACTGGACCATGCATCAGTTGTGAGGTGCACCTTTCCACTCACTGATTGCTTGAGTGCATGGACAATGCGGTCTTTCACATGAAGGTGGAGGGCTGGGATGGCTTTGCGAGAAAAGAATTGGTGACTGGGTAGGTCATAGCGTGGTACTGCGTAGGCCATGAGTTCGCGGAAAGCTGCGCTTTCAACCAAGCGATAGGGCATCATCTCTAACGAGATTAGTTTGGCAATATGGGCGTTCAAACCCAGTGTACGCGGATGAGAGGATGAGTACTTTTTTGTCCTACTCATAGCCTCTGGTAGGGTGAGCTGGACTTGAGAGCTGCATATGGTGGAACTAGCGGTGGACATGGCAGACTGAGAGAGGGTTGATGATGGTGATGGAGTTGGTGTTCTTTCTGATGGCCTAGATTCAGTCTTTCGTTGCAATAACAGTGTGATTCCCTGACTGATTTGACCTTGCGACAACAACTCAACATTTGCTGCTGGTGGTGTGCTAACCGGTGGACTTACAGTGGGGGAAACAATGCAGCGTTGCTGACTACCTTCTTTGGGAGCAGTAGCACATGTGGTATGTGAGTTTTGGTAGTCCATCCACGCTTGCAAGAGCATGGTGGTTAAATGTCTTAGCATGCAACTGGTATTCAAATTTCTCAGATTTTCCCTCGGGTAAAGGTCTTTGCGCACTTCTTACAGATAACCTTTGCCTGATCATTAAGATTTTGTTAAAAAAAGTGCCACACTGCACTCTTCCTTCTATGGAAGACATTTTGAGGACTTGCACGCTGTGCTATTTTGACCGTCAGGCCAAGCTGTCATGCAACTCTTTTTGTTTTTGTAACCCGTTTTTGGACTGCTCCGGGCCTGCCAGATAACAGCTGTTGCGATGTTGACGCCCGCTGTGGATGCTCCTCCTCCTCTTCTGAGCTATTGGCAGCGGCACCCTCTACCCCCAATGGATGCCAATCTGGGTCAACAACTGGGTCATCCATCACTTCCTCTTCAATGTCATGTGCACCTTCCTCTGTGTCACCGTGTATGGTGGTATAGTATGCGGGAAGGGGCACCTGAGTTTCATCAGGGTCAGATTCTGGCTCAGTACACTGCGAGGACAATGTAGTGCTCTGAGTGAATGTACCAGCAGAATCATCTATCTGTGGCTGTGCATCAGTACACTCCATGTCAGATTCATCTTTGCCTGGGTAATTCACGATTTGACTTGATAACCCAGGCATGGTATGTGAAAACAGCTCCATGGTGTAATATGTAGTGTGGCCTGCCGCATCCTTCAATTTTGGTTGGGGTGAAGGACACAAGGAAAGGTGTGGTTCATGAACATGAGCCTCCAAAGATGACTCAGTGCTTTTATTTTTTAAAACTTCTGAAGAGGAGGCGATAGAGTTGGAGGCTGAGTCAGCAATGTAAGCCAAAACTTGTTATTGAAGTTCCAGCTGTAAAAGCGGTTTACATACTCCCAGAACAGGGAGCCTTTGAGGCCTTGTGGAGCCAGACGATGACGCAGGCTCAACACCTCCTGCATTAGGTGCCATTTTGCTTTTGCCACTACCAGCAGATCCACCACCAACACCATCATTACCAGCTGCCAACCCCCGCCCACTTCCACGGACTCTTCCACCACACTTCCTCATTTTTGGGGAAAATGTACCCAAAAAACCACCAACTATATGGTACTGTAAAACAAGGTGTATATAGTAGTGGGGAGAATTGGAATCTCTGTAGACTTCTGGACACAGTTGGATTCTGTCAGGCCCTGTGTCTATAACACCGCAATGTGACCGGCGGAAATTGCCTAGTGTATGACAAACTACAAGGTGTCAGGCCCTGTTTATTTTACACCGCAATGTGACAGGCAGATTCTGGATAGTGTAATAAAAGTGGATAGAGGACTGTGGAGAATTGGAATCTCTCTACACTTCCAGACACAGTTGGATTCTGTCAGGCCCTGTGTCTATAACACCGCAATGTGACCAGCAGAAATTGCTTAGGGTATGACAAACTACAATGTGTATATAAAATTGGGCAGAATTGGAATCTCCCTAGAGTGTAGGTCTGTAAGAACGGACAAACTCCTCGACTGTTCCTTACAGAGTCACACACGTAGAAAGCTTCAATTTGGCCATGATAACAGCCGTTACACAGTACTGAGAGAGGAGCGTGCACGTACACCGCTGTATGGTGTATGTAAAATTGTCAAGCTCCGTGTTTTTGTATACGGACTGACACACGCTGTCTCTGTCTAGTTTTGAATGTAATCAAACAGCAAATATACTAAACTGTTTGAAAAACGGACAAAACTATAAGGTTCTCTGTAAGAACGGACTAACTCCTCGACTTTTCCTTACAGAGTCACACACGTAGATAGCTTCAATTTGGCCGTGATAACAGCCGTTAAACGGTACTGAGAGAGGAGCGTGCACGTACACCGCTGTACAGTGTATGTAAAATTGTCAAGCTCCGTGCTTTTGTATACAGACTTACACACGCTGTCTCTCTCTAGTTTTGAATGTAATCAAACAGCAAATATACTAAACCGTTTGAAAAATGGACAAAACTATAAGGTGTAGGTCTGTAAGAACGGACAAACTCCTCGACTTTTCCTTACAGAGTCACACACGTAGATAGCTTCAATTTGCCCGTGATAAGAGCCGTTACACGGTACTGAGAGAGGAGCGTACACCGCTGTACGGTGTGTGAAAAAATGAACGCTCACTACCTCACCAGGACAAAACAATACAATTTGGATTGCTTTTAAAAAAGCAGTTTGAACACCAGTGTGCACACAGCAATGCAGCTTGCCTTAAAAGGCAGGCTAATCACCACCAGCGCTGCTGCAAAAATCTTCACCTTTCATTGCACAGTAACTACAGTGAATAGCACTAGCAGCAGAAGCAGTTTTTTTTTCTTTTTGCCTTCCTAACGCTCTCCCTACAGAATCAGCAGCTGCAGCAGCTCTCCCTATTCTGAGATCAGCATGAGTAACATGGCGGTCGGTGTCCCTGCCCTTTTATACCCCCTGTGACGCCACACAAAGCAAGCCAATCACTTGCATGCCCTTCTCCAAGATGGTGGTGACCGCTGCCTATGTCATCACGTTGCCCACAGTGTCCGTTCTTCCTGATTGGCTGAAAAAGGGCGCTAAAGCATCTTTTGAAACGCGACTTTGGCGCTAAAGTCGCCGACCTTGTGGCCGACATCACGCTAAGGTCTGGTTTCGTTTCATGAAACCCGACTTTGGCGAAAGTCGGCGACTTTTGAATTTTTTCGACCCGTTTCGCTCAACTCTAGTGAGCTGCATTTCTTGCTACATTTTCACAGACTTACCAGTGGAGAAACCAAACCTCACATGCCACAAGTGCAAGCTTGTGTCTTTATTAGAGGAAATGTTGCAAAATCTAGAAGAGAGGTTAGCTACAGTGAAGATCATTAAGGAAGGTGAAGAGTTCTTGGACAGAGCAGAATTATCTCTTCAAGTTACAAAAAGAGGAGAAATTCGAAATGCACCCGAAGAAACAGAGGAATGGAAACATGTGACACAGAGAAGCAGGAGGGTCGGGAGGCAGTCAGCGCCCATACTGCTCAGTAATTAGTACCAGGTTCTCATGCAGGAGAATGATGAAGAAATACATCAAAAAAAGACTCTGCCCATAAAGAACAACCTTGTACGCCCTTATATTCGTCAAGAGAAATGTGCTTTCTTCCAGGTGGAAAAATTAAAGATGTGTCTGACAGGATATCAAGACTCTTCAGACCTACAGATGACTACTACCCATTCCTGCTAATACATGTGGGGACAAATGACACTGCAAGAAAGGACCTGGAAACTATCTGCGGTCACTTTGAAAACCTAGGTAAGAAAGTGAAAGAACTGGGAGCGCGGGTGGTCTTCTCATCCATCCTCCCAGTGGATGACAAATGGAACAAGCAGGTGGAATAAGATTCTGCAGGTGAACAACTGGCTATGTTGATGGTACCCTCAGCAAGGATTTGGATTTCAGGATCATGGAGTGAATTACCTATATGATGGACTACTTGCTACACTCATCAGGAGAGATTTAAACTAGAACAATGTGGGAAGGGAAGCAAAAGGCCAGAAAAAGCCATATGTGGCGCCCCTGAGGGTTCAATCGCCACAGAGGTACTGCACCTCCTCCTGAGGTGTGGTGCCCCACTATCCAGGTAAGGTGGAGACACCTGACCACACTCCAACACCTGCATCCCACACAACATAGTAGTGTAGCAAAGCACCCTTTGGTGGCTCCCTGCTTGGAACACGAAGCGTGCTGGGAGGCAGGTGGAGTTTAGTTTGCACTAAAAGAGCGGGAAAAGGATAGGATTTAGGCAGTTAGTCACAGGAGTCTGACGAGGTCAGTCTGTGAAAGGAGATCCCCTGAGTGGGATGGATGAAGGAAGTACTGCAGCCAACCTCAGTGATCTGGGTCGGCTGCCACAAGAAAGGAACATTGATAGAAAGCCTGACTCTCCAATAGAAAGAAAGGATTGATACGGAATGTGAGGAGAATAAGAGAACATGGACCAGGGTTAGAGGAGTACCCTTTCCTAGTTCTAAGTGCAAGGCCTGGGTCCGGTCCCCGAGGCTGTATGGATACTAATGGTCCTGCAGCAGACACCGGAGGAATAGAAGTAGTGACCACTTTATTCCCACACCAGACTTGGGGGCACAACAGCAACGTACATGAGCTGGGACTAGGTAGAAGGAGTCCCCGAAGAAGGCTACAGCTGTCTGCCGTACAAGTACAATTCTTAGGAACATCTGACAGGAGGAACTACAGTGTAACTCAGTACCGTGAATACTTCACTAAAAGGCGCTAAGAGAGAGACGCTCAGAAAAGGCACATATGTTGGCGGAGTGTTGGAAAGGAGTACTTCATTTAGCCTGGAAGTTGGCTGAGCTCCTGACCTGGAGGGCATGGCACTGATGCGGGCACCTGTACCACCACAGACTGAGTAAAGCTTTGGAACTACATGCCCTGGTGTCCTCCACTTATTCCGGCGTCAACCTGCTAATCCCTCCTGCACCCAACACTACACCATCTAAGTGTCACTTCACCTACACTGCCCAGGGACTACAGCCCTGCCTGTGGAGGGCTATAACATCATTGCTGCACCACACCATCTGTCCCAGAGGATCTGTCTGCAGTGTTAGCTTAACATCTTCATTGCTGAACACCACAGGTGGCGTCACAAATCACAAATCATTCACTCAAACTTTAATCATCATCCGCACACTCAACATTTCCCCCCCTTTTACAATGGACGCCCAGGGCCACGGACCGGGTCTCAGCTACCGTGACAACTCCCATTGAGATCCACCAGGCCCGGCTCCGAGTACCCTCCCCCGCACTGGCGAGACCCTGGGGGCGCTCCATTTTCTGGCGTCACGAACAGGATGATGAAGCCCGGTGCCACCGGATTCTGTGTGCCGAAGATTTATTGGACTTAAACATAGCTGAGAATGTTATGAATGAGTCACCGAGGAGGAAAAACAAAAACAAGCTAAGCCCCAGAAAACCAGAGAGGTTGGTAACTAAGCGGATTGCAGACCGCTGATCCTATCCACACAACTAGCAGTAGCTGTGGAGCGTACCTACGATGATCCTAGACGCCTCGTGACAGCCGGAGAACTAAATAAGCCTAAAGCAAGAAAAGGGGAAATCTAAACTGCCCCAGAGCAGACCCCAAAGCAATAGACAGCCCCCAAACATGTATTGTCGGTGAGACAAGATGAAAACACAAACACAGATAGGAAAATAAGTTGAGCAAACGATGGGGCCCACACTAACTAGAAAGGACAGGAAAGGAAAGATGCTGTCTGCAATCACGCACAAAACGCTGCCAAAAAATGTCCAACACTTTCTGATAGCAAAAACCCTGAAGTCGCTAGACTTCAGTTCCCTATATCAGCACTCTGGTATATTCTGAAGACAGAGCAAAAAGAGACCAATCTGATCAGGGACTAAAAGCAAACTGGCATAAACAGAGACATAAGAATGGAAATTCAGCACAGCCCCAGAAGGAGCTGGCTGACTACAAAAGCTGAGTAAACCAGACCAAATCTCATGTGAAAAATAGCAGAGCACACTTAGCTTTAGAAGGCAGGAACAGAACTGGAAACCAGAACCTCAGGGCAGGAAAAAATCACCAGCACAAAATTAGGGAGTCGGCTGTCTTAAATCCAGTCAGAGACTCCTGATGTCCACTCACAGTCCTCCTCTTCAGGTGGCAGGTCTGTGCCATTTAGATCAGCTTCATTACCTGCTGTCACCTCCAGAGGGAGCCCGGATGGAGTACTCACGACTCCTCTGTCAATACAGCCAGCCCCACCACCCTCACCAGAAGCCAGAGGTAAACCAGAAAATGAGTTCACAACATGAGAATGTGCAGAATAACCAAATTAATAGACTGTAAAATGGACTTTCAAAATGGCCGCCGGCATGGTGAAGAAGGGTGTGACAACACGGGTAGTCCTAAGAAAAGACAGTGAACTGTCCTCGGCCTCCCCTGCCTAAACTTCTATGCTACAGCAACATGGCCCACCACCAGAGGGGTTCGTATACTGGCCTGTTATGGAGGAGTAAGAAGAAGACGCCGCCCCTAAAAGGAGGAGCGAGAGCTGGTGGCGGGAAAGAAGCCCAGGAAGAAGGAGGAAGAAGGCAAGAACGCCATGATGGAAGGAGGACAGAGGCCGGAGGAACGCAATGGAGAGAAACCACTTGCTCCTAAGCAACCCCTGCGGGGCATACGGCCGCTGCGATACCATCTACAGCGCCCAAATCCACCTCCAAGCAGATACTGCCACTGGATGCGGCCTGCCAGGAGGAGGTTTATGAGAGTCCCGGAGCAGACTGTGGGGCAGGGACCGAGTCCCAATCCGGACCCGGCGCGGCTGCTCAGGATCCTACCAGCGTGCCCCAATCCTGTACGGGGAGGGACACCGCTGCCGCTCACATACCAGGCAGCCCCGGAAGTTGCTGCTACCAGTGTCTCCCATATGGCACCCATGCAAGACCTAGAACATCCGCAAGAAATACCAGGTAGGATCACAGCCCCCGCCATGATCCTAGTATTAGGGACTGCTCCCATGGACAGAAATGGACCCATGATTTCCAGAATATCGAGTGGCAGCACCCAAATTGCGCCGTGCCCGCAGCAACAGGCAGCAGCAGTGCTAAATGTGGTACCAACTGAAACTGGGGAACAACATCTATTGGTACCCTTAACAACCCCTGCGGAATCATTGGCAGCAGAGCTACCCTCACAGAGAGCAGTTACTCCCGTTGCCATTCCATCTGCACCGGCAGTCACCAACTTAACCCCTTGGGAGAAGGAATACCTACAATTTGTGGACAATCAACAAGAAAATGAAGCCCTTCAGTTCTCCCCTGGAAGCAGCCAAAGCGACCCTCTTCTATCACCCCTGGAGGGGATCCCCAATAGAGAAACACTACAGTAACTAATTGTTACACAGGAGGGTATTTGCACCGTTGTGCCTTCTTTTTGTTATCATGTTTTCTTTGGTTTTACAAGTTTTTGCCTAATTACGTTGGCAGCATACTTTTTATTGAACTGCAGAGATCATGAACAATGAGTGATCCACAAACTGTGTTGTAAATAGTTGCACCTCTTAAGGTGCCCTCTCTTGGTTTTACGTAGATCTTTTATTAATAAGAACTACCTCATCATGGAGCATAGCTCCAATCCAAGGACACTGAAGGAAATCCCGGCTGGGAGCGGTGTCCAGCATGTGCAAGAATTATTGATGTCTTAATGTGAAGCATTGTATGATGTGTCTTATAAAAATGTTGCACATTTTATAGAGAGTTTACTTGATAGTAGTATTTAGACATTTGATTAGGAATGGATACTTTATAGAATTCAGAGAATAAAGATGTAAAATTTTGAATAAAGATTTGAATGCAGGTGACGAACCAGGCATCAGCGGTTGTCACCCAAGTCTAGTAGAGACAGTAAAAGAAAATAGGAAAAACAAAGAGAAGAATGTGTTGATGATAGTACTTGAAATGGTAGTGATTTTACTTCCATAGCACTTTAAAATTAGGTAATATAGCTTTCAATTTAGGTAATTATAGATAGTCTGTTAAAATGTTTGCAACGTTCAAGAGTGAGTGCCTCCCACATTGGGAAGTTTAGATAAGAATTGTTTATCAAGCATTTCAAAAATTTTTGCATGTTCCTTTGTTTGTCTGACTTTGTTTCACTTGCAGCCCGCGGACGTGCTGTGTTTAACGGGGGGGGGTATGTGGTGCCCCTGAGGGTTCAGTCGCCACAGAGGTACTGCATCTCCTCCTGAGGTGTGGTACCCCACCATTCAGGTAAGGTGTAGACTCCTGACCACACTCCAACACCTGCATCCCACACAACATAGTAGTGTAGCAATGCACCCTTTGGTGGCTCCCTGCATGGAACACGAAGCATGCTGGGAGGCGGATGGAGTTAGTTGGCAACAAAAGAGCGGGAAGAGTTTAGGATTTAGTCAGTCTGACAGAGTCAGTGGAAGAGTGAAGATCCCCTGAGTGGGATGGATGAAGGAAGTGCTGCAGCTGACCTCAGTGACCTGGGTCCTCTGGCACAAGAAAGAGACCTTAAAGGAAAGCCTAACTCTCTTCATAAGAAAGAAGGATTAGTAAGGAACGTAAGGAGAGGAGGACTAAGGATTAGGGTTAGAGAAGAACCCTTCCCAAATTCACAGCGCATGGCCGGGGTCCGGTCCCCGAGGTTGTATGGACACTAGAGTTGAGCGACTTTTGGTTTTTTAGGGTCGCGTTTCGTTTCGTGAAACCCGACTTTTCCAAAAGTCGGGTCGAGCAAGATCGTCCGATTATAGGGAAAAGTCGGGGTCGTCCCGAAACACGAAACCCAATGTAAGTCAATGGGGAATAAAAGTCGGCAGTGAGAGGAGGACAGGAAACACACCTACAGTGCCCATTTGAATGCCAAAAGCATCAATTCTTCTTTCTTAAGCTTGTCAACCTTAATTAACTTCATAATACAAGTTACGCACTGAAAAATGGGGGTTATTTAGCTACAAACTGTGGGGGGGGGAGGGCTGGCTGCAGGTTTTCATGTGCCCTGGGCGAAAGAGCGCCCCTTTAACACATACCACAACTCATCATGCTCCGATACGGCAGAGAAATAGCGGTATAGTACAATGAAAAATACCTCACTTTTTACATCTCATGACGAGGCCCATCTATTTCTCCATACAGAATCATTGGTCCCATATAATGTTTGAAACAGTATATGATGAGCTCCACATAATGCTACAGTATATGTTGGTCCCCATGGATGAAGCTCCACTGTCTTATGGGCCCAAATAATGCTCCAAACATAATGGGCCCCATTTCTAATGCTCTAGTGTATAATGGGCCCTGTAAATGCTGCTCCAGTGTCTGATGTCCACCTTTGGAATGTTCCAGTGTATGGTGGGCCCCATCTATCATTCTCCAGAGTATAGTGCTCCCCAAAAATTGCTGTCCCAACATTGAAAACAATCAAATAAGTCTCCTCGCTAGGGAATCCCTGTACTTGTCTGGACAGGTGCTGTAGCTTGCTTAACAGCTCGCCAGCCGTTCTCACGCCCAGTATGGATTACACGTGATTGCACAAAGGTGAGAAAGGGTACCGTATCCCCAGATAACATGTATGGATAGCGTACACATTCAAAATATATGTCTCAGGAGGCAGGCTCAGACGGTGTTAGGCCCAGTATGGATTGCACGTGATTGCACAAAGGTTAGAAAGGGTACCATATCCCCAGATAACATGTATGGATAGCGTACACATTCAAAATATATGTCTCAGGAGGCAGGCTCAGACGGTGTCAGGCCCAGTATGGATTGCACGTGATTGCACAAAGGTTAGAAAGGGTACCGTATCCCTGGATAACATGTATGGATAGCGTACACATTCAAAATATATGTCTATACAGCATGAGGCAGGCTCAGACGGTGTTAGGCCCAGTATGGATTGCACGTGATTGCACAAAGGTTAGAAAGGGTACCGTATCCCTGGATAACATGTATGGATAGCGTACACATTCAAAATATATGTCTCAGGAGGCAGGCTCAGACGGTGTTAGGCCCAGTATGGATTGCACGTGATTGCACAAAGGTTAGAAAGTGTACCGTATCCCCGGATAACATGTATGGATAGCGTACACATTCAAAATATATGTCTATACAGCATGAGGCAGGCTCAGACGGTGTTAGGCCCAGTATGGATTGCACGTGATTGCACAAAGGTTAGAAAGGGTACCGTATCCCTGGATAACATGTATGGATAGCATACACATTCAAAATATATGTCTCAGGAGGCAGGCTCAGACGGTGTTAGGCCCAGTATGGATTGCACGTGATTGCACAAAGGTTAGAAAGGGTACCGTATCCCTGGATAACATGTATGGATAGCGTACACATTCAAAATATATGTCTATACAGCATGAGGCAGGCTCAGACGGTGTTAGGCCCAGTATGGATTGCACGTGATTGCACAAAGGTTAGAAAGGGTACCGTATCCCTGGATAACATGTATGGATAGCGTACACATTCAAAATATATGTCTCAGGAGGCAGGCTCAGACGGTGTTAGGCCCAGTATGGATTGCACGTGATTGCACAAAGGTTAGAAAGGGTACCGTATCCCCGGATAACATGTATGGATAGCGTACACATTCAAAATATATGTCTATACAGCATGAGGCAGGCTCAGACGGTGTTAGGCCCAGTATGGATTGCACGTGATTGCACAAAGGTTAGAAAGGGTACCGTATCCCTGGATAACATGTATGGATAGCGTGCACATTCAAAATATATGTCTATACAGCATGAGGCAGGCTCAGACGGTGATAGGCCCAGTATGGATTGCACGTGATTGCACAAAGGTTAGAAAGGGTACCGTATCCCTGGATAACATGTATGGATAGCGTACACATTCAAAATATATGTCTATACAGCATGAGGCAGGCTCAGACAGTGTTAGGCCCAGTATGGATTGCACGTGATTGCACAAAGGTTAGAAAGGGTACCGTATCCCTGGATAACATGTATGGATAGCGTACACATTCAAAATATATGTCTCAGGAGGCAGGCTCAGACGGTGTTAGGCCCAGTATGGATTGCACGTGATTGCACAAAGGTTAGAAAGGGTACCGTATCCCTGGATAACATGTATGGATAGCGTACACATTCAAAATATATGTCTCAGGAGGCAGGCTCAGACGGTGTTAGGCCCAGTATGGATTGCACGTGATTGCACAAAGGTTAGAAAGGGTACCGTATCCCCAGATAACATGTATGGATAGCGTACACATTCAAAATATATGTCTCAGGAGGCAGGCTCAGACGGTGTTAGGCCCAGTATGGATTGCACAAAGGTTAGAAAGGGTACCGTATCCCTGGATAACATGTATGGATAGCGTACACATTCAAAATATATGTCTCAGGAGGCAGGCTCAGACGGTGTTAGGTCCAGTATGGATTGCACGTGATTGCACAAAGGTTAGAAAGGGTACCGTATCCCTGGATAACATGTATGGATAGCGTACACATTCAAAATATATGTCTATACAGCATGAGGCAGGCTCAGACGGTGTTAGGCCCAGTATGGATTGCACGTGATTGCACAAAGGTTAGAAAGGGTACCGTATCCCTGGATAACATGTATGGATAGCGTACACATTCAAAATATATGTCTCAGGAGGCAGGCTCAGACGGTGTCAGGCACAGTATGGAATTGACGGCCCAGATTACACAGCGGAGGAGCAGGGAGAGGTAAAGATTGCAAATGCTGGGGCCCTGCCCAAGCAAGGGGGGCCCACTCGTGGGCATCGGTACTGGCACTGGGCCCCTCATAGTACAGCGGTGTGTCTGATGGCGGGTGTGCACCACCACCGTCAGAGACACTTGATTGCACTATGAGGGACCCTGTGCCAGTGCCTGCGCCCAAGAGTCGGCCTACCCACCTGTCCAGGGCAACGGCACTCGCACGGTGTCGTGCGGTAGGTGGTGACCCCGGCCATGGGGGGGGAGGCAGCACAGTTAGGGAGTTTTAGAAAGTGGCATATGTTGATGTTGGACATTCAGCTGATGCAAAAGGCGAAATAGGTGAAGTACCAGGAAGAGGTGGACCAAAGCAAGCCATTTTTTCTGTCACCCTATGTGTCATCAGGGGAAGGTGGGACAAAATCCTTGGAAACCCATGCGTGGTTCATTTTAATGAAGGTTAGATCATCCACATTTTGGGTTGACAGACGGGTCCTTTTTTCTGTCAGGATTGATCCAGCTGCACTGAAGACTCTTTCCGATAGCACACTTGCAGCTGGGCAAGCGAGCTCCTGTAAGGCATATTGGGCCAATTCAGGCCAGGTGTCCAGTTTAGCGGCCCAATAGTCAAAGGGGAATGACCTGTGTGGGAGAACATCGATATGGGAGGAAAAGTAGTTTGTTACCATAGTTGACAACTGCTGTCTCCTGTCACTTTCCATCGATGCAGTATTACCAGTTGTGTGAGCGGTATTTGAAAAATCAGTCCACAACATTGTCATGAAACCCCTGTCTCCAACGCCACTTCTGCTGTGTGCACCACGAACACCTCTGCCAAGCTGCCCCCGGCCCGTACGGCTCGTGTGAGAACCATCACCGCTGCTGTGTGCTGGGAATGCCTCAAGCAACCGATTTACCAGAGTTGCTTGTTTATTAGCCAATATTAGGTCAAGGTTCTCCTGTGGCATGATGTTTTGTAATTTGCCTTTATAGCGTGGATCCAGGATGCTGGCCAACCAGTAGTCGTCATCGTTCATCATTTTGGCAATGCGGGGGTCCCTTTTTAGGATCCGCAAGGCATAATCTGACATGTGGGCCAATGTTCCCGGTGTCAATGATGCACTGCGAGTGCTGGGTGGAGGTGCACTTTCTGGCAAATCCACATCCCTCCAGTCACGCACAAACCCTGTACCAGACCTTGCCACGCCAACATTTTCACTTGCCCCACGAGATGCATCCTCCTCCCCTAAGTAATCATCCCCATCATCCTCCTCCTCCTCTTCTTCCTCCACCTCGTCCAGGAGAGGTCCCTGAGCAGACAATGGCTGAATGTCATCAAGGATTCCCTCCTCGTCCTCCTCATCAACATTGGCTGCAGACGCCTGCTCCTTAAGGTGCGTCAAAGTTTGCATGAGCAGACGCATAAGTGGGATGCTCATGCTTAGGATGGCGTCGTCTGCGCTTACCAGCCATGTGCATTCCTCAAAACACTGAAGGACTTTACAGAGGTCTTTCAGCTTCGACCACTGCACACGTGTCAACTCCATGTCTGCTCTCAAAGTGCCTGGCCGTGTATCCTCCCACAAATGCATTATGGCCTGCCTCTGCTCGCACAGCCGCTCCACCATGTGCAGGGTGGAGTTCCACCTTGTTGCAATGTCGATAATGAGGCGGTGGTTGGGAAGGTGGAGCAATCGCTGCAGCTTCTGCATACGAACGGAGTGTACAGGCGACCGGCGGATGTGCGCGCACAGTCTTCGCACCTTCTGGAGCAGGGCTGTTAGCTCCGGATAATTTTTGAGGAAGCACTGCACCACCAGGTTCAAGGTGTGAGCCAAGCAAGGTATGTGGCTGAGTTTTGAAAGGGCTATGGCTGCCACAAAATTACGGCCGTTATCACTAACTACCTTGCCTGCCTCAAGATGTACACTGCCCAGCCATGACTCAGTTTGTCGCTTCAAGTACTCGGCCAGCACCTCGGCGGTGTGTCTGTTGCCCAAACACATCATCTGCAACACAGCCTGCTGACGCTTTCCACTAGCTGCTCGATAGGGGGACACATCGTGTGCAACAGTGGCAGCTGCAGATGGAGTGCTCATACGACTGCGCTCTGTGGACAAGCTTTCGCTTCTGGAGAAGGAGGAGGAGGAGGAGGGTCGAACGCCTACAGCCAACTGTTTCCTATACCGTGGGCTAGGCAGCACTGTCCCACCACCGCTGTCCCCTGTGGACCCTGCATCCACCACATTAACCCAGTGCGCAGTGATGGACACGTAACGGCCCTGGCCATGCCGACTGGACCATGCATCAGTTGTGAGGTGCACCTTTCCACTCACTGACTGCTTGAGTGCATGGACAATGCGGTCTTTCACATGATGGTGGAGGGCTGGGATGGCTTTGCGAGAGAAGAAGTGGCGGCTGGGTAGGTCATAGCGTGGTACTGCATAGGCCATGAGTTCGCGGAAAGCTGTGCTTTCCACCAACCGAAAGGGCATCATCTCAAACGAGATTAGTTTGGCAATGTGGGCGTTCAAACCCAGTGTACGCGGATGAGAGACTGAGTACTTTCTTGACCTACTCATAGTGTCTGGGAAGGTGAGCTGGACTTGAGAGCTGCATATGGTGGAAGTAGCGGTGGACAGGGCGGACTGAGAGAGGGTTGATGATGGTGATGGAGTTGGTGTTCTTTCTGATGGCCTAGAATCAGTCTTTCGTTGCTATAACAGTGGGATTCCCTTACTGCTGTGGTCTTGCAACGACACCTCAACATTTGCTGCTGTGCTAACCGGTGGGCTTACAGTGGGGGAAACAATGTAGCGTTGCTGACTACCTTCGTTGTGATCAGTTGCACATGTGGCACTTGAGGTTTGGTGTTGTGTCCACGCTTGCAAGTGCATGCTGGTTAAATGTCTAAGCATGCAACTGGTATTCAAATTTTTCAGATTTTTCCCTCGGCTAAAGGTCTTTGCGCACTTCTTACTGATAACCTTGGCCTGATCATGAGGATTTTGTTCAAAAAAGTGCCACACTGCACTCTTCCTACTTTGGCAGACATTTTGCGGCCTAGCACGCTGTGATCTTTTGACCCTCTGGACAAGCTGTCCAGCAACTCTTTTGATGTTTGGAACCTGTCTTTGGAGTGCTCCGGGCCTGCCAGATAACAGCTGTTGCGATGTCGATGTCTGCTGTGGATGCTCATCATCTGAGCTATTGGAAGCAGCACCCTCTTCCCCCAATGGATGCCAATCTGGGTCAACAACTGGGTCATCCATCACCTCCTCTTCTATATCATGTGCACCTTCCTCTGTGTCACCGTGTATGGTGGTATAGTGTGCGGGAAGGGGCACCTGAGTCTCATCAGGGTCAGAATCTGGCTCTGTACACTGCGAGGACAATGTAGTGCTCTGAGTGAATGTACCAGCAGAATCATCCATCAGCGGCTGTGCATCAGTGCACTCCATGTCAGATTCATCTTGGCCTGGGTAATTCACCATTTCACTTGATAATCCAGGCATGGTATGTGAAAACAGCTCCATGGAGTAATCAGTAGTATGGCCTGCGTCATCCTTCAATCTTGGTTGGGGTGAAGGACACAAGGAAAGGTGTGGTTCATGAACATGAGCCTCCAATGACGACTCAGTGCTTTTACTTTTTACAACTGAAGAAGAGGAGGAGATAGAGCTGGAGGCTGAGTCAGCAATGTAAGACAAAACTTTTTCCTGATGCTCTGGCTTTAAAAGCGGTTTGCCAACTCCTAGAAAACTAAGCGTTCGAGGCCTTATGTAGCCAGACGATGACGCAGGCTCAACACCTCCTGCATTCGGTCCTATTTTGCTCTTGCCACTACCATCAGATCCACCACCAACACCATCATTACCAGCTGCCAACCCCCGCCCAATTCCACGGCCTCTTCCACCAGCCTTCCTCATTTTTGGTAGAAATGTAGACAAAATCCAACAAACTATATAGTATGTAAAACAAGGTACAAGGTGTCTATAGGACAGGGGAGATTTTGAATTTCTGCACACACTTTTGGACACTGGACACTTTTGGATTGTGTGAGGCCCACTGATATCTGAGCGCTATGTGACAGGCTTGATGGCACAGCTGTGACCTAAGTGACTAGAGGATAAGTGAGATTTTGAATCTTTGCACACACTTTTGGACACTGGACACTTTTGGATTGTGTGAGGCCCACTGATATCTGAGCGCTATGTGACAGGCTTGATGGCACAGCTGTGACCTAAGTGACTAGAGGATAAGTGAGATTTTGAATCTCTGCACACACTTTTGGACACTGGACACTTTTGGATTGTGTGAGGCCCACTGATATCTGAGCGCTATGTGACAGGCTTGATGGCACAGCTGTGACCTAAGTGACTAGAGGATAAGTGAGATTTTGAATCTCTGCACACACTTTTGGACACTGGACACTTTTGGATTGTGTGAGGCCCACTGATATCTGAGCGCTATGTGACAGGCTTGATGGCACAGCTGTGACCTAAGTGACTAGAGGATAAGTGAGATTTTGAATTTCTGCACACACTTTTGGACACTGGACACTTTTGGATTGTGTGAGGCCCACTGATATCTGAGCGCTATGTGACAGGCTTGATGGCACAGCTGTGACCTAAGTGACTAGAGGATAAGTGAGATTTTGAATTTCTGCACACACTTTTGGACACTGGACACTTTTGGATTGTGTGAGGCCCACTGATATCTGAGCGCTATGTGACAGGCTTGATGGCACAGCTGTGACCTAAGTGACTAGAGGATAAGTGAGATTTTGAATCTCTGCACACACTTTTGGACACTGGACACTTTTGGATTGTGTGAGGCCCACTGATATCTGAGCGCTATGTGACAGGCTTGATGGCACAGCTGTGACCTAAGTGACTAGAGCATAAGTGAGATTTTGAATCTCTGCACACACTTTTGGACACTGGACACTTTTGGATTGTGTGAGGCCCACTGATATCTGAGCGCTATGTGACAGGCTTGATGGCACAGCTGTGACCTAAGTGACTAGAGGATAAGTGAGATTTTGAATTTCTGCACACACTTTTGGACACTGGACACTTTTGGATTGTGTGAGGCCCACTGATATCTGAGCGCTATGTGACAGGCTTGATGGCACAGCTGTGACCTAAGTGACTAGAGGATAAGTGAGATTTTGAATCTCTGCACACACTTTTGGACACTGGACACTTTTGGATTGTGTGAGGCCCACTGATATCTGAGCGCTATGTGACAGGCTTGATGGCACAGCTGTGACCTAAGTGACTAGAGGATAAGTGAGATTTTGAATCTTTGCACACACTTTTGGACACTGGACACTTTTGGATTGTGTGAGGCCCACTGATATCTGAGAGCTATGTGACAGGCTTTATGGCACAGCTGTGACCTAAGTGACTAGAGGATAAGTGAGATTTTGAATTTATGCACACACT
The DNA here is from genome assembly GCF_039654945.1 of Dendrobates tinctorius. Lineage (NCBI taxonomy): Eukaryota > Metazoa > Chordata > Amphibia > Anura > Dendrobatidae > Dendrobates > Dendrobates tinctorius. Next base: position 13,667,309 of record NW_027361762.1, on the reverse strand, counting down.
TTTGGACACTGGACACTTTTGGATTGTGTGAGGCCCACTGATATCTGAGCGCTATGTGACAGGCTTGATGGCACAGCTGTGACCTAAGTGACTAGAGGATAAGTGAGATTTTGAATCTCTGCACACACTTTTGGACACTGGACACTTTTGGATTGTGTGAGGCCCACTGATATCTGAGCGCTATGTGACAGGCTTGATGGCACAGCTGTGACCTAAGTGACTAGAGGATAAGTGAGATTTTGAATCTCTGCACACACTTTTGGACACTGGACACTTTTGGATTGTGTGAGGCCCACTGATATCTGAGCGCTATGTGACAGGCTTTATGGCACAGCTGTGACCTAAGTGACTAGAGGATAAGTGAGATTTTGAATTTCTGCACACACTTTTGGACACTGGACACTTTTGGATTGTGTGAGGCCCACTGATATCTGAGCGCTATGTGACAGGCTTGATGGCACAGCTGTGACCTAAGTGACTAGAGGATAAGTGAGATTTTGAATCTCTGCACACACTTTTGGAAACTGGACACTTTTGGATTGTGTGAGGCCCACTGATATCTGAGCGCTATGTGACAGGCTTGATGGCACAGCTGTGACCTAAGTGACTAGAGGATAAGTGAGATTTTGAATCTCTGCACACACTTTCGGACACTGGACACTTTTGGATTGTGTGAGGCCCACTGATATCTGAGCGCTATGTGACAGGCTTGATGGCACAGCTGTGACCTAAGTGTCTAGAGGATAAGTGAGATTTTGAATTTCTGCACACACTTTTGGACACTGGACACTTTTGGATTGTGTGAGGCCCACTGATATCTGAGCGCTATGTGACAGGCTTGATGGCACAGCTGTGACCTAAGTGACTAGAGGATAAGTGAGATTTTGAATCTCTGCACACACTTTTGGACACTGGACACTTTTGGATTGTGTGAGGCCCACTGATATCTGAGCGCTATGTGACAGGCTTGATGGCACAGCTGTGACCTAAGTGACTAGAGGATAAGTGAGATTTTGAATCTCTGCACACACTTTTGGACACTGGACACTTTTGGATTGTGTGAGGCCCACTGATATCTGAGCGCTATGTGACAGGCTTGATGGCACAGCTGTGACCTAAGTGACTAGAGGATAAGTGAGATTTTGAATCTTTGCACACACTTTTGGACACTGGACACTTTTGGATTGTGTGAGGCCCACTGATATCTGAGCGCTATGTGACAGGCTTGATGGCACAGCTGTGACCTAAGTGACTAGAGGATAAGTGAGATTTTGAATCTCTGCACACACTTTTGGACACTGGACACTTTTGGATTGTGTGAGGCCCACTGATATCTGAGCGCTATGTGACAGGCTTGATGGCACAGCTGTGACCTAAGTGACTAGAGGATAAGTGAGATTTTGAATTTCTGCACACACTTTTGGACACTGGACACTTTTGGATTGTGTGAGGCCCACTGATATCTGAGCGCTATGTGACAGGCTTGATGGCACAGCTGTGACCTAAGTGACTAGAGGATAAGAGGCAAGCCCGGACGCCTGCCCCAAAGGGGCTACAGGGAGGGCGCACATGACTAAGGAGGGATGCTAGGCCTGAGGGTTAGTGAAGGGTAAGGTGTAGTGCTTTTGTGTTTGTGGGGAAGGTGTGGGTTGGAGCTATGGGGCTTATGGTCAATGTGAGTTGGCAGGGAGTGGTCAGTAGTGCTTTGTTCTTGTGGGGAAGGTGTGGGTTGGAGCTATGGGGCTTATTGTGCAATGTGAGTTGGCAGGGAGTGGTCAGTAGTGGGATGGATATATAGGGCAGAACTGTGGGGGGATGGTCATTCCTTACCTTGCAGACGTCCGGAATCGTCAGCTCCTCACATCTGGGACTTCAGCTTGAATCTTTGGATCCAGAAGATGGAATACCTCGTGGCACAGATGAAGAGGATGATGGAGCAGCGCGGCCAGCAGTGGATGAAGGAACAGCTGCAGCGATAGTCTGGTGATGGCGACGGCGGAGAAGATGGGACCCCTCTGCCTCCGAAGCGGCAGCGACGATCACGGCCTCCTGAGCACCTCAGCCCGGAGTTAAGTTTGCAGCGGAGGATGAGCCCCATTAGCAGACCTGTTGCAGAAGACATCGCGGGGCCGGAACCAGAAGTCGAGAAGCAGGCTGCAAGGTAACGGGGCGGTGAGTGACGTGGCCGGCCTCCCTTCCATTTCGGATCGCGGCACACAGTGGTGACGCGCACGTCGCGGCCACGTTACCCGGCGTGGTCACCTGACCCGGCGCGGTCATCGGCATCGGTGGACGGCGGTGACGTGACGCGGCAAGGAGCCCGGTGGCGAGGTGGTGTGTGACTTCATCGGCCTCATTTCCTTTTTCGCGGCGCTGGGGGGAAGCGGGCGGTGGCTCGGTCATGTGGCCACCCTTCAGCTGCCAGGGGCCACAGGTCATGTGGTCCGGCGTCGCGTTCCCCCGGCGTTGGGTGCCAGATTCAGGAGGTGTTGCCTGCGGCTGGAGCGCCAACCTCCCCCCCCTGTTTGAGGCTCCGAGCCGGTGACTTTTTGCCATGCGTTCCCGGACGGACAGTCGGTCTGGGCGCTGGCGCTGCGGCCCAGGAGGGCTGCAGTCGGCGTAGATCCATGGAGAAGATCGCAGTTGCGGTGCTCGACGCGGAGGACACGTGACGGCTGTTCCGTGGGGTTCCGCGGAGTCAGCCTAGTAAGTAAGGCTCACTTAAACCTTTATTAATGTCTAGATTATATTGGTTGGGAAGGGTGTTGCTACGTATGGTTTCGGGTGTTTGTCTGGGGGTTCGGAAAGATGCGCAGCTGGTCCATGTGGACAGCGTTCCAATCTGTGAGGGAATGGTTGCTTTGTGGTCCAGGAGGCTGTTTTGTGCACTTCATGAGTGTTGGGAGGTATTTTTTAATTTCATGCTAGTTTGCTTTTATGATAGTGGGTATATCTATAGGTGACATCATTTTATTTTGGTTAGTATAATTGTGCTTGCATTCTCTGGGTGTTTGTGTATGACTGGTGGTGATTTCATGGCGGTTTGTGAGTAATTCAGGTGGTGATACGGATATTGGCAGAGCGGTGGTGGATAGCCATATCCATGCCAGTTTTATGGTTTATTGTTATAGGCATGGGGTCTTTGGGCTGGAGGATTATCGCCGCGCCAAGTATTTGATAAGGGTTTGATGGTAGTTCACTGATGTGGTGAGCTGTTTTATCGCCGCGCCTAGTATTTGATAAGGGTTGATGTTAGTTCACTGATGTGGTGAGCAGTTTTATCGCCGCGCCTAGTATTTGATAAGGGTTGATGTTAGTTCATTGATGTGGTGAGCAGTTTTATCGCCGTGCCTAGTATTTGATAAGGGTTTGATGGTAGTTCACTGATGTGGTGAGCAGTTTTATCGCCGCGCCTAGTATTTGATAAGGGCTTGATGGTAGTTCACGGATGTGGTGAGCAGTTTTATCGCCGCGCCTAGTATTTGATAAGGGTTGGATGGCAGTTCACTGACATGGTGATCTGTTTGGGTAGTGCATCGGGCGGCTTAATCTTTCACGTTACAGTGGGGTGTGTTCTATTGCTGGTCAGAGGTGAGGGGGTAGGTGGTCGAGTTTTCATTAGGGTGTGTTTTATTTATATGCCGGGTTCGGTTCTCCAATAGGGGCTTTGAGTGTACTAAGGGTTTTCATGTTCACTAGGGGCATTTTGGTTTGTTGCGGCAGACGTTCTGGTGAGGTCGAGATGCTTTGGACGGCAGATCTTTCGGGAACCTGCCTTTCTGGCAGCAATGGATGACTTTTCCCCTGGGGGGCTTGGAGTTGACCTTTTACTGGATTTGTTTTCCTGGTTAATTTCTGGGGGTACGTAGATATGGCGTGGAGCTGGGGTTATGGTTGGTCAATGTCCGGTTGTTGAGGTCCGTGGTTTGGTTTCTGTGTGGTAGTCGGGGATTATCTGGTATTAGGGATGGTGCAGTGCTTATTTTCTGTTCATGGTCCAACCTGGGACTACTATCTGGTATTAGGGAAGGTGGTGTGCTTATTTCTGTTCATGGTCCAACCCTTGACTACTTTGGGTTTCTTCATGCTCAGGGCGTTGTTGCGGTTATCATGTGTTTGGATAAGTCAAAGTGTTTGATTCACCTGGGGCCCTATGTCTAAGTCAGGTTAGGTTAATGAGTACATTGTGTCAGGTCGGGGGTCGTTATTAGGTTCCCGTGTATATCGCGCTGCTGTTTTGGGGGGTTGATTTTGGTTATTGAATACGTGGGGCTACAAAAAGAGGAAATCGGAAAACCAGGGGAAGAGTCTTGAGGAGATCATTTGCATATTCCCCTTGCCTTCTGGGATAAGTGAAGAGTCTCCGCGAGCTCAACGATCACTGGGTTTTGGCCGTTGCAGCTGAAAAGAGGAAATCGGAAAACCAGGGGAAGAGTCTTGAGATCATTTGCATATTCCCAGTGCCTTCTGGGATAAGTGAAGAGTCTCCGCGAGCTCAACGATCACTGGGTTTTGGCCGTTGCAGCTGAAAAGAGGAAATCGGAAAAACCGCGCTCATCTTTCATCGTTTTTAAGAAATCTCAAGATGGAAGAGGCCAGGAGCCATTTGGTGAGCTGCATTTCTTGCTACATGTTCACAGACTTACCAGTGGAAAAGCCAAACTTCACATGCCACAAATGCAAGCTTGTGTCCCTGTTGGAGGAAAAGTTGCAAAATCTCGAAGAGAGGTTAGCTACGTTGAAGATCATTAAGGAAGGTGAAGAGTTCTTGGACAGAGCAGAATTATCTCTTGATGTTACAGAAAGAGAAGAAATTCGAAGTGCACCTGAAGAAACAGAGGAATGGAGACATGTGACCCAGAGAAGCAGGAGGATCAGGAGGCAGTCAGCACCCATACTGCTCAGAAACCAGTACCAGGCTCTCACGCAGGAAAACAATGAAGAAATACATCAGGATAAGACTTTGCCAACAAGCAGCAACCTTGTACGCCTTCAGAGTCCTCCTGGATGGAGAAAGAAAAATGTTGTGAAGAAGAAACGGAGAGTGGTGGTCATGGGGGATTCCCTGTTGAGAGGAACTGAGGCCGCTATCTGCAGACCGGATATAACTTCAAGAGAAATGTGTTGTCTTCCAGGTGCAAAAATTAAAGATGTGTCTGACAGGATATCAGGACTCTTCAGACCTACAGATGACTACCCATTCCTGCTACTACATGTGGGGACAAATGACACTGCAAGAAATGACCTGGAAACCATCTGCAGAGACTTTGAAGACTTAGGCAAGAAAGTGAAAGAACTGGGAGCGCAGGTGGTCTTCTCTTCCATCCTCCCAGTGGATGGCCATGGAACAAGGAGGTGGAATAAGATTCTGCAGGTGAATAACTGGCTACGTCGATGGTGCCGTCAGCAACGATTTGGATTTCTGGATCACGGAGTGAACTACTTATACGATGGACTACTTGCTAGAGATGGGGTGCACCTTACGAAGACTGGAAAACATGTATTTGGAAGTCGCCTTGCTACACTTGTAAGGAGAGCTTTAAAACTAGAACAACATGGGAAGGGAAGCAAAAGACCAGAAAAAGCCATACACCTGACAAATGCTATTGAGAACTCTGCTATTAGAAGTGGAAAGGAAGAACAAAGACGAAAGAATCTAATTAATAAAAATATTGGAGAAAGAGAAACCAATCACAAACTAAAATGTTTCTATACTAATGCACAAAGCATGGGCAACAAACAAGGAGAATTGGAACTACTAACACAGGAAAAGAAATATGATGTCATTGGAATCACTGAAACTTGGTGGGACAATACACATGATTGGAATACAAGACTAGAAGGATACAACTTATTTGCAAGAAACAGACTTGATAAACGAGGAGGGGGTGTCGCATTGTATGTTAGAAACGCGTATATCTGCACAGAGATTGAAGCTTCAGAGACTGGGAGTTCTGTGGAAACTGTTTGGGTAAGAATACAAGGACAGAACAATGGAAAGGACACCATTGTAGGCATTTACTACAGGCCGCCTGTGCAAGCTGAAGCTATGGATGAACTCTTTATGCATCAAATGGCCAAGTTCTCCAAAAAATATGACATAGTTGTCATGGGAGATTTCAACTATCCAGACATTTGTTGGGAATCTCTCTCAGGCAAAACTAACAGGTCAAGGAAATTCTTATCCTCTCTTGCTGACAACTTTATCTTCCAAAAGGTAAGGGAGAAAACAAGGGGAACTGCTACCTTGGATCTAATCCTTATAAACAGGGAGGAAATGGTTGAGGAGGTAAAAGTGGCTGGGACCCTAGGAGGTAGCGACCATGCTATTTTAGAATTTTGGATAACTGGAGGCGGAAGACCTGTGAAGACTCAGACATCAAGGTTAGATTTCAGAAAGGCAGATTTTAAGGGATTCAGAAAGAGAATTGGAGGGATCCAATGGCTGGATATCCTTAAAGACAAAAATGTCCAGGAAGGATGGGAAATCTTGAAAAATGAAATTCTCAAAGCACAGTTGTTAACAATTCCGAAAAGAGGGAAGAATAGGAAGCAGTTAAGGAAACCAGGATGGATGAACACAGAACTTAAGCACATGCTAAAAAGGAAGAAAAAAATGTTTATAAAATGGAAAGAGGGAGGCATATCTAAAGAAGAATATAATGCTGTCTGCAGAACCTGCAGGGCACAAATCAGATTACCTAAAGCTGAAAATGAATTGAGGCTTGCAAGAGATGTCAAAAGCAATAATAAAGGATTTTGGGGATATGTCAAAAGTAAAAGAAAAGTCAAAGATGCTATAGGATTTTTACAGGATGAAAATGATGAAATGGTAAGACAGGATGTTGAGAAGGCTGAACTTTTAAATTCCTATTTTGCATCTGTTTTCTCTCAGAAAGGAAATGTAACATCAACTGTTATTCACTGTCCTATTAAGGGAATAGAAGAATCCAGGATATCTATAAACAGAAAGATAGTGAGGAAACACTTAGCTAGCCTAAATGAATTCAAGTCTCCAGGTCCAGATGAATTACACCCCAGAGTACTGAAGGAGATAGCAGAAGAAATTTTTGAACCCCTCTCTATAATCTTTGAAAATTCTTGGAGAACAGGAGAAGTGCCAGAAGACTGGAGAAGAGCAAATGTTGTTTCTATCTTCAAAAAGGGGAAGAAGGTGGACCCAGGTAACTATAGGCCGGTGAGTCTGACTTCTATACCAGGAAAGATCTTTGAACAAATTATTAAACAACATGTATGTCAATACCTGGATAAGAATGAAGTGATTAAACAGAGTCAGCATGGGTTTGTAACTAATAAGTCATGTCAGACTAACTTAATTTCCTTCTATGACGGTATCACTGATTGGGTGGATCAAGGAAATGCTGTAGATATAGTATATCTTGACTTCAGCAAAGCATTTGACAAAGTCTCTCATACAATCCTTATTGAAAAAATGACTAAGTATGGAATTGACAAGGCAACTGTTAGGTGGATTCATAACTGGCTTAGTGATCGGACCCAAAGAGTGGTCGTAAATGGCTGCACATCCAGTTGGAAGAATGTCTCAAGTGGGGTACCACAGGGCTCTGTCCTGGGCCCTGTATTGTTCAACATCTTTATCAACGATTTAGATGAAGGAATTGAGGGTAAACTGATTAAATTTGCTGATGACACAAAGCTAGGAGGGATAGCTAATACTAGAGAAGAGAGAGAGAGGATTCAAAAAGATTTAAATAAACTGGAGAAGTGGGCAGCAACTAACAGAATGGTTTTTAACAGGGAGAAATGCAAAGTACTACATCTGGGCAATAAAAATGGAAAAAACATATATAGAATGGGAGGAATAGGGCTAAGTGACAGTACATGTGAAAAAGACTTGGGTATACTAATAGATCACAGACTGAATATGAGTCAACAGTGTGATGCAGCAGCAAAAAAGGCAAATGCAATTCTAGGATGTATTAACAGAAGCATACAGTCTAGATCACGTGAAGTCATTATTTCCCTCTACTCCTCTTTGGTCAGACCTCATCTGGAATATTGTGTCCAGTTTTGGGCACCACATTTTAAAAAAGACATCAACAAACTGGAGCAAGTTCAGAAAAGAGCGACCAGAATGGTGACCGGTCTGCAAACCCTGTCTTATGAGGAAAGGTTGCAGGATTTGGGAATGTTTAGTTTGCAAAAGAGAAGACTGAGAGGAGACTTAATAGCTGTCTACAAATATCTAAAGGGCTGTCACATTGTAGAAGGATCAACTTTATTCTCATTTGCACAAGGAAAGACTAGAAGCAATGGGATGAAACTGAATGGGAGGAGACACAGATTAGATATTAGAAAAAACTTTTTGACAGTTAGAGTGATCAGTGAGTGGAACAGGCTGCCACAAGAAGTGGTGAGTTCTCCTTCAATGGAAGTCTTCAAACAGAGGCTGGACAGACATCTGACTGGGATGATTTAGCGAATCCTGCTTTGAGCAGGGGGTTGGACCAGATGGCCCAGGAGGTCCCTTCCAACTCTACGATTCTATGATTCTATGATTCTATGATTCTATGATCCACTGGGGGTTTTTGTATGATCTGCAGTCATATGGCGTTCTTACGGTAATTTGCTGGTCGTGGCTGCCCTGGGGCAGTTTTAACAACTTTTGTACGTAAGGACTGGTGGGTTCTCACTGCGGTTCTTTAGGGTTGCCGATTGAGCTTTTGGCAGACTGTATCGGGTGGTATTTGTTACAGCCGTTGATTGTAGCTACGTAGGAGTTTATTATACAGAGTGGATAGTTTTTCGTTACAATGGGCTAGGAGGTTTATTGTGGGTGCAGCTGGTCCTGCTTTGCCTTCTGGGTATACAGCTCTTCTTAGAGTCTTTTCTTTTTGGGTGCCCCCGGGCGGGGGGGCCAGGGTGAAGTGTTGCGCAATGTTGATGCAACATTTGAGTTGGGTAACCCAGCGTGTGCTTTACTGGTCTCGGGGGTCCTGGTTGGTGAACGGTTTGTTTATCCAGCGGGTGTTGTTCCATTTGTCAGGAATTCTGTATAGAGCATGAGGCAGGACATGTTGTTTCGATGGCCGTGTGAATGGTCTCCCGCGTGGGTGTAGCCCGTCCGGCAATACATGGCTATGTCATTTATTCCGTTATGCGCACTTGTCAGGACCGTCTGGTATTATAGGGACACGTTTGTGGTGCAGCGCTGCTGCAGGGGAGGTGTACTTTAGGTAGTGGGTGAGCAGGTTGGAGCTATAACATTACTTTCATTAATGTCAGGCTGGTGGTACGCTGTGGCAGGGGAAGCTAGTGCGATGTGCATTGACTTTTAATGATTCTAAGGACCTGGTAATCATCTGGGGCTGTGCTCCGTTTGGGGGTGCTTTTTGCGGTGCTTTAAGGCTGAGTGGTGGACAAGCATCGGGCACCGGTGAGTGCAATGTTTTGACGGATGGCCCGGGTTTATGGTGTCTGGGGTTTTCGGGAGACGTGATGTGTGTCTGAGTTTTCCTGGACTTCAGGTGGTGTGGAGTCGCTTTTCTTTCTTTTGTGAGTAGTGTCGAATCCGCAGTTCAGCGGGGAATGGGTGCGGAGTACATCTCACTTTTGGTAAGAGGGTGGCAACAATAGTGTTGTGATTCTGGGTTCGAAGTGCACGGGTGATGCACACAATTAATTCATTCCGGGTCGTGGTGATTACGGGGTGGATTGGTTTATGTTTTCTAGTTGGGTAGATATTTTAAGATAGATGCTATCACGCAGGGTTGACGGGACCAACAGCATTTTGGTACTGCACGTGTGTGGTGGAGACTTGGTCGCTGGGGCGTCAAGGAGTTTGATCTGAGACATCGGGCCTGAATGCTCCTGCCTGGGAGCCATGCTCGTGTTGTTGTTCATGACTATATAGTGGGGCACGTTTTTCAAGAATCTGTCGGAGGTTGGGGAACCAGTGTAGGTTCTGTTGTTACGTCTATAATGGTTGGCTTCGAATATTATCAGGTGGAGTGCAATTTTCTGCCTGGGAGCCGTGCTCATGTTGGTGTCCATAGGGGCTCCTGTTTGGAATGACTACATAGTGGGTTTTACTGGGCACATTTTCAAGAATCTATCGGAGGTTTGGGGAACCAATGTAGGTTCTTTTGTTCACGGCAATAATGGTTGGCTTTGATTAATTATTAGGTGAAGTATAATTTTCGGAGGCGCCTGCAATGTTGTGGTCTCAACGAGGCAGAGGCGGCGGCTCAGGTTGGGGACTGGTCGCGCAGGCGGTGCATAGGATTGGATGATGCGGTTGGCTAGTTGCAGGTCTTGGGTGTGGCTGACCTTGTTGTACTGGTATTTTGGTGTAGGTTGGCATTGTGAGGTCTAATGGGGATCAGTTTTGATCGATTGGTCTTGGTACAGAAACATTGGTTACTCGAGCCGCAGAGTCGGCTCGGGTTGGGTTTTTGGTGGTGGTACTCGCACGTACAAGGTGTCATACGTGCTCGCGGTGGCGGAAAGGAGGGGGGTATTTGAAGTCGGTGGATTGCACAAAGAGCGGGGGGGGTGAACCCAGTGCAGGAGCGGGTTACCCCTGGTGGTGCAATGGTATACTTGGTTAAGGTGGGTCCCAGCTGTGCTGGGTCACAGCGGGACATGTTAACGTGGGACCCTGCTGTGCTCGGTCACAGCGGGGCATGTTAACGTGGGTCCCTGCTGGGCTGGGTCCCAGCAGGACATTGGTTGGGCAACACTCGGCTGGGTGTCCTCGAGCCGGTGTGGTGCGGCTGAGGGCACGTGGTGGAGCTGGTGTTGCAATCATGTACAATGGGTTTTGCAACACTCGGCTGGGTGTCCTCGAGCCGGTGTGGTGCGGCTGAGGGCACGTGGTGGAGCTGGTGTTGCAATCATGTACAATGGGTTTTGCAACACTCGGCTGGGTGTCCTCGAGCCGGTGTGGTGCGGCTGAGGGCACGTGGTGGAGCTGGTGTTGCAATCATGTACAATGGACTCTTCATTTACCCCCCCTCCTTTTGCTGGTGGTTATGTTTATGGAATATTTCTACGTTTATGGATAAAATGTTATTGCTTGTTTGGTGTTAATAAACGGGGCTGCTGTGGCCTTTTACATCCAATGTCACGCAGTCGTGTCTTATTTAAGTTAAGAAGGGGTAAGTGTGGGTTCTGGGAGGGGTCATTAAAGTGAAGCCGTCAGTCAGACTTTCCTAAGTCAAGGCAAGCCCGGACGCCTGCCCCAAAGGGGCTACAGGGAGGGCGCACATGACTAAGGAGGGATGCTAGGGCTGAGGGTTAGTGAAGGGTAAGGTGTAGTGCTTTTGTGTTTGTGGGGAAGGTGTGGGTTGGAGCTATGGGGCTTATGGTGCAATGTGAGTTGGCAGGGAGTGGTCAGTAGTGCTTTGTGCTTGTGGGGAAGGTGTGGGTTGGAGCTATGGGGCTTATTGTGCAATGTGAGTTGGCAGGGAGTGGTCAGTAGTGGGATGGATATATAGGGCAGAACTGTGGGGGGATGGTCATTCCTTACCTTGCAGACGTCCGGAATCGTCCCGCCCTCCCGCCCTAATTTTAGGATCTTCTGGAGATCGACATGGTGAAGAGAAGAAGAGGTTTGACGTTGTCGCAGCAGTCGGCGGAAAGGAGGGGGGTATTTGAAGTCGGTGGATTGCACAAAGAGCGGGGGGGTGAACCCAGTGCAGGAGCGGGTTACCCCTGGTGGTACAATGGTATACTTGGTTAAGGTGGGTCCCAGCTGTGCTGGGTCACAGCGGGACATGTTAACGTGGGACCCTGCTGTGCTCGGTCACAGCGGGGCATGTTAACGTGGGTCCCTGCTGGGCTGGGTCCCAGCAGGACATTGGTTGGGCAACACTCGGCTGGGTGTCCTCGAGCCGGTGTGGTGCGGCTGAGGGCACGTGGTGGAGCTGGTGTTGCAATCATGTACAATGGGTTTTGCAACACTCGGCTGGGTGTCCTCGAGCCGGTGTGGTGCGGCTGAGGGCACGTGGTGGAGCTGGTGTTGCAATCATGTACAATGGACTCTTCATTTACCCCCCCTCCTTTTGCTGGTGGTTATGTTTATGGAATATTTCTACGTTTATGGATAAAATGTTATTGCTTGTTTGGTGTTAATAAACGGGGCTGCTGTGGCCTTTTACATCCAATGTCACGCAGTCGTGTCTTATTTAAGTTAAGAAGGGGTAAGTGTGGGTTCTGGGAGGGGTCATTACAGTGAAGCCGTCAGTCAGACTTTCCTAAGTCATGAGATTTTGAATCTCTGCACAAACTTTTGGACACTGGACACTTTTGGATTGTGTGAGGCCCAATGAATATCTGAGCGCTATGTGACAGGCTTGATGGCACAGCTGTGACCTAAGTGACTAGAGGATAAGTGAGATTTTGAATTTCTGCACACACTTGTGGACAGTGGACACTTTTGGATTGTGTGAGGCCCACTGATATCTGAGCGCTATGTGACAGGCTCGATGGCACAGCTGTGACAAAAGTGACTAGAGGATAAGGGAGATTTTGAATTTCTGCACACACTTGTGGACAGTGGACACTTTTGGATTGTGTGAGGCCCACTGATATCTGAGCGCTATGTGACAGGCTCGATGGCACAGCTGTGACAAAAGTGACTAGAGGATAAGGGAGATTTTGAATTTCTGCACACACTTGTGGACAGTGGACACTTTTGGATTGTGTGAGGCCCACTGATATCTGAGCGCTATGTGACAGGCTCGATGGCACAGCTGTGACAAAAGTGACTAGAGGATAAGGGAGATTTTGAATTTCTGCACACACTTGTGGACAGTGGACACTTTTGGATTGTGTGAGGCCCACTGATATCTGAGCGCTATTTGACAGGCTCGATGGCACAGCTGTGACAAAAGTGACTAGAGGATAAGGGAGATTTTGAATTTCTGCACACACTTGTGGACAGTGGACACTTTTGGATTGTGTGAGGCCCACTGATATCTGAGCGCTATGTGACAGGCTCGATGGCACAGCTGTGACAAAAGTGACTAGAGGATAAGGGAGATTGGATTGCTTTTAAAAAAGCAGTTTGCGGAGCAGTGGGTAAACAGCAATGCCAGCCTGTCAGGAAGCCTTAAAAGGCAGCCCAACAACCAACACCACTGATACACCACTATATAGCCTCCCCTTGCACTGCACACACAGTGACTGGTGTGTTGTGCAGGCCAAATTGCTAGCAGCAGAAGCAGTTTTTTTTTCTTCTCAGCAGGACAAAAAAAAAAAATTGGGATTGCTTTTAAAAAAGCAGTTTGCGGAGCTGTGGGTAAACAGCAATGCCAGCCTGTCAGGAAGCCTTAAAAGGCAGCCCAACAACCAACACCACTGATACACCACTATATAGCCTCCCCTTGCACTGCACACACAGTGACTGGTGTGTTGTGCAGGCCAAATCGCTAGCAGCAGAAGCAGTTTTTTTGTCTTCTTCCCTGCCTAACGCTCTCCCTACAGAATCAGCAGCAACCTCTCCCTATACTAAGATCGGCAGAAGTAAGATGGCGGTCGGCGTGCACGCCCTTTTATACCCCCTGTGACGCCCACCAAAGCAAGCCAATCACTTGCATGCCCTTCTGAAAGATGGTGGTGACCCGTGCCTATGTCATCACGTTGCCCACAGTGTCCGTGGATCCTGATTGGCTGAAAAAGAGAGCAAAACAAACTTTTGAAACGCGACTTTGGCGCGTAAGTCGCCGACCTCGTGGCCGACCTCATCCTAGGGTCGGGTTTCGTTTCATGAAACCCGACTTTGCCAAAAGTCGGCAACTTTTGAATTTTTTCGACCCGTTTCGCTCAACTCTAATGGACACTAATGGTCCTGCAGTAGACACCGGAGGAATAGAAGTTGTCACCACTTTATTCCCACACAAGACTTGGGGGCACAACAGCGATGAGAGTGAGCCGGGACTTAGTAGCAAGGAGTCCCCGAAGCAGGCTACAGCTGTCTGCCGTACAAGTAGAGTTCATAGGAACATCTGACAGGAGGAACTCCAGTGTAACTCAGTACTGAGAGTACTTTACTGTAGGCGCAAAGGGAGACGCTCAGAAAAGGCACTTATGTTGGCGGAGTGTTGGAAAGGAGTACTTCATCTTGCCTGGAGGTTGGCTGAGCCCCTGACCTGGAGGACATGGCACCGAGGCGGGCACCTGTATGCACAACAGACTGTGAGTAAAGCTTTGGAACTACATGCCCTGGCATCCTCCGCTTATTCCTGCACCAACCCACTCAGCACTGCTACATCTCTGTGCTTAACACCACACCGCTCTCCTCTCCTCACAATCTCTCTATCTGCACTGCCCTGGGACTACAGCCCTGCCTGTGGAGGGCTACTCCATCATTGCTGCACCACACCATCTGACCCAGAGGATCTGTCTGCAGCGTCGGCTTAACATCTTCATTGCCGAACACCACAGGTGGCGTCACAAATCATTCACTCAAACTTTAATCATCATCCGCACACTCAACATTTCCACCCCTTTTACAATGGACGCCCAGGGCCACGGACCGGGTCACAGCTACCGTGACAACTCAAATTGAGATCCACCGGACCCGGCTCCGAGTACCCTTCGCCGCACTGGCGAGACCCTGGGGGCGCTCCACTAGGAATATCCCAAAAGTAATAGGAATGAAAAAAAATACTTTTAGTCATGACAAAGGATTTGAAAAGAAAAAAGTCTTAAGTGAGGAAAAGAAGGTCTCAATTCTTGCTTTACAAGAATCATGTTGTCTCCAGCCTTAAAATTTCTAAAACGATAGTCCATTCCAACAAGGTCAAGAAGCAGATATTCGGGACAACAAAGCTGCAGACTGGCAGAGACCTATTATGCTATTTCTACTCGGAAAATTGATGCCACTTTTGTGATGTGTGACAATCATTTTATGAAATGTGGAGACTCGAAGTAGGGCCTCCTTCTGGTGGATTTCCTGTAGTGAAATGTGTGTCAGAAGCCTATCATACAATTTCTACTCTGTAGAAATTGATGCCATTTTTGTGGTGTGGGACAATGATTTTTTAAAATGTGGAGAACTCAAGTTGGGTCTCCTTCATGTGTGTTGACTGTAGAAGTAAAGCTCCCAGACAGGCAGGCCTGCACTTACTTTCACTCAACTACTTATGTTACTTTCCTTCCATTTTTCTGCCAATAGTATTGTATGAAACTGATGTTTGTGCTACCTGAATGTGGCTGGAAAAATAAATTGGAGGTGTTGCATGAGGTATCAGGGCTTTCAGCAAAGAAGGCTTACACAGCTCCCTTAACTAACCACCAGGTCTTCACTGAAACTTCAATTCAACGCTGTCAATGCTGACCCAGACAATGAGACCTTATGCATGGCCCATGGCTGCTCACTGCTTCTGTGCTATTATAAAAGGTTCTACTGTGGGTCAGTTGATCAGTCAACTACCTGTGTTACTTTCCTTACATTTTTCTACCATTAGTGCTGTATGAAGCTGATATTTGTTCCAAAATAATGAAATATGATACAGTAGATTATTTTCTACTAAACTATGGCACTGCAATATTATTCAACAAATGATTAAATAGCAACTCACATTTTTTTTTACAAGCAATTAGAAATTTCTGGAAAGCAAAACGGAATGATCTAGAAATGGCATCAGAGTGAGAAAACAATGATTAGCATGAACAAGGAGTCCTGCCTTCCCCCAGTGCTGAGTGTTGCATGTGGCAGAGAGAGGAAATGAGTGGGCCCTCCCCCACACAGATCAGAGACTGAGCGCTGAGAATATCAATCACCACAAGGCTAGAAACATGAGAGCACACAAAGAATAACTCAGAAAGAGAGGTAACACCATTCCCTCTCTATGGAAGTGTGTAATAACAAGGAGCCTGTGAATCCTCCTTCTACAGTAGGACTTTCCAATTAGGCTGGGTTCACACTTGTGTACCGGGGCTCCGCGGACGGCTGCGTACTTCGTCCCTGAAGCTATACCCACTTCCACACTTCTTCCGTTTAGGTCCGCCTACTTCTTCATGCGTCCTGCATTACCTATGTAACTTTGGGTACGCAGGACATGCGGATGTGTCATTTTGAAGCACCCACTGAACACACAGGAACGCAACTTGTTGCGTTCCGGTGCGGTGGGCAGACACGTCAAAATGACGCACCCGCATACTACTGCATACATCCGCATGTCTTGCGTACCCAATGTTAAGCATAGGTATGCAGGACGCATGCAGAAGTAGGCGGACCTAAAAGGAAGTGCGGAAGTGGGCGGAGCTTCAGGGAGGATGTACGCAGCCGTCCGCAGAGCCCCTGAACGCTAATGTGAACTTAGCATTAGTGATAGGTCGTTCGCGAACGATCTGGTACAAAGAGCCAGCTCCCTGCTGTGAACAATGGGAGCCAGCACCACAGTGAGAGCCGCTGAATTCTCTGAATTGATCTCGCTGGGCGTAAAATACCAGAGTTTGGCAGACTTAACTCCAGCCACCCGAACAAAACTGCACCCACTTATCAGTTTAATTGGTTAATAACAAGTGAGCGGAGTTTCTGTAGTAGGTGGGTGGGGTTTCGGCTGCATTACGTCAGCAAAAGTATGTATTCACATAATGTGAACACATCTTTAATAGAGATCCATTTAGGATCCACAAAGAACCGGCTCTTCTTGGTGAGTGGAGCCATGAGAGCCAGATCACCAAAAAGAGTCGGACTGCCCATCATTACTCCCTATGACCTACAAAAAAAACATGCCCAGGATGCCCTACCTGTCACACCCATGACACGGATGAAAAAGATCTCCCTCCCCAGCACACAGCTGAGTCATGTCTGTTTAGAGCATCATTCATATGGGCAGCACGGTGGCTCAGTGGTTAGCACTGCAGGCTTGCAGCGCTGGAGTCCTGGGCAATATCGTGGTGCAGGCAGCGGGCTACATTTCCTAATCTAACTTGTTTATGCTAATAATGTTTTGCTGGCAGGAGGCCATATTGTCAGGAACACCGCACTGCACTTGCTCACTGAGCCAGTGCGTGTGTCCCGAGTACCAAAACTGTGCACAAAGATACCTGTGGAGCAGGACAGCAGTGGTGAGGATGCGTGCTCCAGACTTACAGGACCTGAAGCCCGTGACTGCTGAGGGCTTGGTCTAAACTCCAGAGAGCTAGGAGCTGAAGATAACTCCTAAAAGGGTAACAACGGGACAATGTTACCAAGGGGCATAGACAGAGACATAAACCAGATCAGGCCGGGGTCAAAGCATGAGATAGCACGACAGTACCAAAGGTTTAGACAGAATGGATAGTCAGGACGAAGCAATAGATCAGTAAACCAGAACGGGCAATAGACGGTACAATAGGGGCAAACGGTAACGGAGTAACGATAGCCAAGCCAGAGGTCAGAACCAGAGAAGACAATAGTACCAAAACGTGAGACAGAGAACAGAGTGAGGGGACAGACCGGGTCATACACAGGAAGCAAACAAGCAATGCAGTATACACGCACACCAGGGGTCAGACACACAGCCAGAACAACAGTATAACAGACAGGGAATCCTAGTCTGGAGTGGGTATAAATACCCCTCCCAGATCCAAAGGGAGGCCAGCAAAAGTTAACCCTGCGAGAACAGGACATTAACCATGTCCTATATCATGACACATATTTCCAAATCTAACTTGTTTGCTAAAAGTGTGGTGCAGGCAGGAGGCCACATTTTCCAATATAAATTGTTTGTGCTAATACTGTGGTTCAGGCAGAAGTCCACATTTCCTAATCTAAATCATTTGTACTAATACTGTGGTGTAGTCACCAGGCCACATTTCCTAATCTACTGTATATACTTGAGTATAAGCCTACCCGAGTATAAGCCGAGGCACCTAATTTTGCCACGAAAAACTGAGTAAGCTTATTGACTCGAGAATAAGCCGGGTATGCATTGTCCCCTCATCCCTGTCCTGGTATGCATGGCTCCCCCGTCCCTGTCATTGTATGTGTGGCTCCCCCCGTCCCTGTATGCATGGCTCCCCGGACCCTGTCATTGTATGCATGGCTCCCCCATCCCTGTATGCATGGCTCCCCGAACCCTGTCATTGTATGCATGGCTCCCCCATCCCTGTCGTAGTATGTATTGCTCCCCATCTTTGTCGTTGTATGCATGGCTCCCTGGTCCTTATTTTGGTATGTATGGCTCCCCGGTCCCTGTCGTTGTTTGCATGGCTCTCCATTACCTGACGATGCATGGCTGTTCGGTCCATGTCGTTGTATGCATGGCTCCCCTGTCCCAGTCGTTTTATGCATGGCTCCCCGGTCCCTGTCATTGTATGCATGTTTCATATTAAGAAAAACAAAAAAACATCCTACTCACCTTCCTGCGAATATTGTTCCGGCGCCAGCAGCTCTTCCTGCCGAGCGATCACATGGCCCCGCTCATTAAGGTATTCAATATACACTCCACGCCTATGGGAGTGGAGAGGTGTGTATATTTATTACCTTAATGAGCGGGGCCACGTGATTGATCGGCACAGGAAGAGCTGCCAGCACCGGAACCAACACAAGATGCTGCAAGGGTGCCGGGACCAACAAGATGCTACGAGGGTGCGCAGGAGGGTGAGTAGGATGTCTTCTGGAAGCCGCCAGCTGCGGATGTCACTGTGTGCGCTATAAGATAAATGAATATTCATTTCTCTTTAGCATCGGGCACAGTGACACCCTTAGCCGCCAGCTCCTGCCTCTGTGACCTGCTGTTCTGCCGCTACCCCTCCCCCCCGGCCCTCTGGGACAATTGATTCATGTATAAGCCGAGGCAGGAGTTTTCAGCACAAAAAAGTGCTGAAAAACTCAGCTTATACACAAGTATTATTATTATTATTATTTATTGTTATAGCGCCATTTATTCCATGGCGCTTTACATGTGAGGGGGGTATACATAAAAACAAGTACAATAATCTTAAACAATACAAGTCATAACTGGTACAGGAGGAGAGAGGACCCTGCCCGCGAGGGCTCACAATCTTCAAGGGATGGGTGATAATACAGTAGGCGAGGGTAGAGCTGGTCGTGCAGCGGTTTGGTCGATCGGTGGTTACTGCAGGTTATAGGCTTGTCGGAAGAGGTGGGTCTTCAGGCTCTTTTTGAAGGTTTCGATGGTAGGTGAGAGTCTGATATGTTGTGGTAGAGAGTTCCAGAGTAGGGGTGATGCGCGAGAGAAATCTTGTATGCGATTGTGGGAAGAGGAGATAAGAGGGGAGTAGAGAAGGAGATCTTGTGAGGATCGGAGGTTGCGTGCAGGAAAGTACCGGGAGACGAGGTCACAGATGTATGGAGGAGACAAGTTGTGGATGGCTTTGTATGTCATGGTTAGGGTTTTGTAATGGAGTCTCTGGGCAATTGGGAGCCAGTGAAGGGATTGACAGAGGGGAGAAGCTGGGGAATAGCGGGGGGACAGGTGGATTAGTCGGGCAGCAGAGTTTAGAATAGTTTGGAGGGGTGCGAGAGTGTTTGAGGGGAGGCCGCAGAGCATGAGGTTGCAGTAGTCAAGGCGAGAGATGATGAGGGCATGGACTAGGGTTTTTGCAGATTCTTGGGTGAGGAATGAACGGATGCGTGAAATATTTTTGAGTTGAAGTCGGCAGGAAGTGGAAAGGGTTTGGATATGTGGTTTGAAGGAGAGATCAGCATCAAGGATTACTCCGAGGCAGCGAGCTTGTGGGACTGGGGAGAGTGGTCAGTCATTTACTGTAATTGATAGGTTCGTAGGGGGGGTCACGTGAGATGGGGGAAAGATGATGAATTCTGTTTTGTCCATGTTGAGTTTCAGATATCTAGTGGAGAAGAAG